>NC_090204.1:0-655500 GCF_033026475.1 Channa argus | reverse complement strand
ATGGGCCTTGTAATACTGATGCTTAAAAAAGAAAAACATCAGGTTCAGTGGCAAGGTTTACCTGGAATTCCACTGCAGTTTGCAGCTGCATAATACATGGCACAAGTAGGAGATCAACACTTTAGGATTTATCTCCCAGACTACACCAGAATACATGGGGAGTGCAATGTACTGTATTATTGCAGTTAAAGCTCATTTCCCTTTCATACTGCCAAAGCAGTTACAGTAGAATTTGCAATAGAATACTGATTATGCCTGGCCCACTGTATGCTTGCATTCATGTCAAACAAGCTATATTGGAAAAAAGTTATAATGTGCTGAAAATCATTTTTGATTCTGGTTCATTTTGAACTAGTTGTTGCCTTCATAAACAATTTTTTTTTCTGGTCCATCAATCACAGGAGTTTGAATTAGGTGCATCTTTAAAAAGTTTGGATCTAAGACTGAAGTTGAGTTTGCTGAGGTAGACCTACTGTAATGTTTTCTACAGTTTTACCTGGACGTAGAATTGTTTTATAAAGTTATTTTACCCTAATTTCCCTCTGTAGGATCAATAGTCCGTGTTGGTCTCGCTTTTACGTCTGTGATTTGTTTTGGCACAAGAAAACACTGCAATTCCCGTTCTCGCAGAATTTGAAGTGTAGAACATCCAGTTGTTCCTGACACCAACCAGGTGTGTGCTACTTGCTGACTGTCAGAGACTAGAAATCTGTGATAATCGGCCATAGATTCATTAGCTATGTGCTGGCCTTTAGGCAGCTCCAGTGCCTGATGATCCCTACAACATACTCTGCTTCATCAATAGCAAAGTAAGATTAAGGACTATGTCAGAGGGCCAGTCTAATATCTCTAAGAACTCTACATACCAGTATGTGTATAGCAGTGCCACTGCTATACACTATTATATTATTAAAGCATGAGATCAACGTATGATACACTACAACTAGCATGGGATTTACAATCAATGCACTCTGCTAAGCTCAGTTATTTCTCTCTGTCTACTCCGCTATGCTTTTTTAATGACTGCTACACTCTAACACAAAAGTGCTTCAGGTACATAACCATTAGAAAATTACAATAAATAGAGAATTTGAGTAATTTCTGCTCGATTAGTAAAATGTGCAGTTTGGTCTGAAGGCTTTGCGTGATATGTTTAATCTAGGTAAATTCTAAAAGGCAGTTTTCATGATAAAATAAAATGTAAAGTGTACGCTATAAACCTTTTAGTTCTTATTTTGCAATTACCTTCATCCACATCCAAATGCCAGAACAGCTAATTCTATTGGGCATGTATAGAGGACAGACGAGCAAGCAGCTCACATTATGCAGTCTCTTCTTCTTCTGTGTTCTATTTTCACACTCCACATTGTTTATAATGAGCAGGTGTCAATAACTTCAGTGTAAATTTTAGGTTATGAGATCATACACAACCATTAGCTTTGAACATTTGGAAACATTCTCTTTAAATATAATCCAAGTATATTATACAAGTACCAGTAGTTCCTGACTACAATGCCAGTTGCTCCTCACACTTTATTTATTCACCTCACACATTTTATCCATGTTCAATATACATATAAAATAGATGTGCTATTTAAGAAGAATACCCGTATATTTGGGCTTGACTGAGATGTGAGGTTGACAAGAAGGCGTGTGTGGTTAAGAGACACAGTTAGCGAGTCGGTTATCTTCCAGTAACACCCTGTCTATGCGAGAGCCTCTCTATGTGGATCGCTCATTAAAGCACAGCAGCGGGAACTGATAAAGAGAATTGGATTACTGTGATTAATACCATGTGTCACTTGTAATGTCCTTAACAGTATGAATCACAGAGCTGCATACACACATGCATGATTGAGCAAACAAACATACACATTTATTTTAAGAATGATTCTAAGTGGGAAAATTTCAGTGCATTTTGTTATTTATAACAAAGTTTTTAGGGTTTTCAGGCTACCACTCACTAATAGCCCCCTCAAAAGTTTCCTGAATAACGCACACACTCGGTATGTGTAGCCAATGCACATTAACATACATACTGTCAACTTTCATAATTGGACACCATTTGGATGCCCTCTACCCAAAACAATTGTCATGTATGAATATCAAAAATAAAAACACTATCTCTGTTTGTGTGTATATCTGTGTTCTTGTTGTTGTAGCAAGTTGCAGCATGTACCTGAAAGCATGTAAACCTGCCATTGATATTTATTGTTTCTGTCACAATTATGTGCTCTGGCAAATACATACATCTACTGGGACATGTGCGGGAAATGGATCATGACTTTGAGATTGCATGTAGTAAAACAAGTGGTAAATCTAGATCACCACGTAATCACCATGGTATTCTTTGGTAACATTAATGATTTGTGTTTGTGTGTTTATAATTGTATAGTGATACTTTAATCTCCATAAGCGAAATTGTTGTTGGACAGTAGATAATGGCACTAATACAGTAACATGGGTAATAAATATGGAACTAATTGTTAACATAATTACATTGTAAAGATGAGATAAAAGTTATGTACAAATTTCTCTTTCTAGGTGGATGGAAGTCTAGAGGCAAGACTGACTAAGGAGACAGAAAATATGGTTAAGGCAGTAATGATGTGAAGACTTTTCTGTTGGCAGAAAAGTCTGGACATCAGCCATGAGGTACTGACACATTACATAAGTCAGAGTTTGATGTGTGCATGGTCAAGTTAAACTGAGGGACAGTCACAATTCACTAAAGATGTGTACTTGGTTTACTACTTTATTACGGTCAAAGCTTACTTGGGCCAGACCTCTGAAAAGGAAACAATATCAATAGATTATCATTACATTTTAAATACTTTAAATGCAAAGATTGGGATTATGGCTGCAACCACGGCTGTAGTGATCATCTTGCTCTTTTAGGTTTTAGACTAACAACTGAAAAGGTTTAAAAACAAAATTAACAGTGTCACATTGTCCCTGGTCTGGTAAAACTAGCACTTGGGACATAAAGAAATTTACCTCACAGTGCTCACATCTATCTAGTTAACAAGAGCATGCAAATATAAAGAATTCTTTGTGTTATGATATCTATTCTTTACGACACCACTGAGATTACTGAATATAAAAATATACTTGTTGAGCAGCTTCTTCTTTTTGCATGAGTGACGTAGGTGAGAGGGAGCAGGAAGTTTTGTACTTTGTTATGTCTTGTTATTTTATCGTAACAACTTATTACAACCTGGACCTCTAGTGGCAGAGTGTAGCAGAGCAGAGGGGACTGCGTGAAGCAGCATGGGTATATTTTTCATGCTAGTGCTACTTTGATTGAAATTATTAAAAGAAATTATAGTAATAAATCAGTTTTTCTATTAACCTCTCATTTAGTTTATTTTCTTCATAGTTTAACATTGTGAATCCTGATCAAGCTGCTACATTGCAACAGTGAGAGATGCTACTGAAATGAACTTAAACAGGGGTTCGCATTTTTTCTAGTCTATCCTAAAACAATACCCGGGTGTCCAAATATACAATGAGAAGTATTTATCAATCACTCCTCCTGTTCATGCTGGTGATGCTTAATAATTCCCTTTCAATGCAAGTGATGCAAGTCAACATCTACAGTTCTTATTCTGTGCAGAAATGTATTCAAATCCAATGCTAAAAAGCAGCTTCAGCAGTTTATTTAATCAAGTGGATATCTTCCAAAGTGAAAGTCACTTTAATATGAAAATCCCTCTTTGTGTTGCCCTGTTGAGTTTCAATGGAAGGAAATTAACAAAAAGAGGCAATTTTTAACTATAAACGCTGACACGTCAGAAGATATCAACTTCATGTGAGAAAACTCTCATTTTCTTTTCATAAACTTTCATTGCATTTTTGCACTGAGGATTTTAGCCATGACTTACAATGGAAGCATTTATTTCTGGAAGATCTTTAAAAGGCCTGTATTAACAGGAGGATTAATTACAACAACTGAAACCTGCTACAGTCTTCACTTGGGTACTTGACTGTTTTAAGACAGACCTAAAAAGCATGAACCAATCCTTATAGGTCATCATGCACAGATGGGAAAAATGGCAGCCAATGGTGTTGATTTTTATATTCATGTTTTAAAGTATCTGGAGATCTAAAATGTATATTTAGAAACTTCCTAGTTATTCTACCATGAGAGCAGAGTTGGCAGTGTGATAAACTGCTAAAATAAGGTTGTAAATTTTTTATTAGTATATGGTTATAACCTTGGTTACATGCAGGCTGTTAAAGGCCAGGCTCAGGCTATAAGGTGGGTCAGCAGCCATTAGAGTCCAAGCATCAATAACTGGACGAGACCGGAAAGGCCTCCTTGGGGCAGTAAATGAAATAATCCTCCGCTTTCATTGCTCCAAAGGACAGGCCGGGCACACGCCAACTTTCTCAAACACACACACACACACACATACGCACATATATACAGACAAACAACTTGTCAACACCATGACCAGTTCACAACTCCCATGGGGACAGTTATGAATCTGCAAGGCCAGCACTTATAGATCCCTACTTCAGTTCTGTCTCAGTAATACACCAACGCACAGGTGATATGACTGGCCTGAACACCAGTACTAATCTTCTGGGTGCCAATAAGACAGAACTAGGGTGATGTCATGGCAGATGTTAAAAGATCACTACACTTACATTTAATTTGTGGTGCTCACAAGCCCCAAATATTATTTCCTCTGGCATCTTACATTTTCTGTTTGAATAATTGTATAAAAAAGCAAAGTATTTGTCACAATGTCATTGTAGAACTGATATGTTTTATTATGTTACTAGTACTCTTATGGTGGTTTCCCTCGTCCTTTCCATCTAACAAGCACATACAGTGTATCTTTTTTTAATGCCATGCTAATTAAAATGTACTAAATTGAAGACAGACACTGAGAGATCATTTGCATCCCAAAAAGTAATCAAGTGAGACACTTTAGACAGATAGAGGAGAGACATGCATGCAAAGAAAGAGAAAGAGAGGAAGGAATAAGGAAAGAGAGAGATGATTAATAGAAGGTATGTATGTAATGAAGATAGATGTTGGTGTAAACACAAGTAGCTGAGGCCCTGTGGTGCCTTCATGTTGCAGGGGGAAACAGAATTATTAATAATTATGCATATAAATATTGATGATTAAGTGGTTGATATTAATGGTTACTTCTGTAATGAGTATCAGCAGGACACAATATGCTGCAGATTAATTTTATATATGCAAATCACGCAGCAAGTCTGCAGTGATGACACTGCACCTCTCTCTTTCCCTCGTTCTCTCTATAATTTAGTCAGTGTGACAATGTGTTTACTTGCACAAGGATCTTGAGGCTATAATGTTTTAACTTTACATTTCTTTAACAGAAAAGTAACCATCAACTAAAGGCTGACATGCTTCCTTGACGTATACCCTGCACAAGCTACTTTAACTTTAACAGATAGCCTGCACTCAACTGCAATGTGTTGTAGTGTAAAAAATTACAAATAAAATGTCAGTAATTATTATTACACTTACTTTCTCCAAAACATTCCAACATTACTTTTAACATTACATCACACTGCATCATAGATTGATTAGAAATCAAACAGATATTACTGGTAGCTGTCACGCTTGCAAAGACATATATTTGCAGCACCACAAGCGGTAAAACTGGAAATATTCCCATTATTTAGTTATTATTAGGATGAAAAGTGATATTCAGTGCAGATAGTGGTAAGATTCTTTCCACTTTGAGAAACATGACCTGAAACCTCTTGAAACAATTATTAAAATACGACGACATTGTAAAGCTCATGGAGATACACAGCAACAAAGATTAACGAGTCTGCTGCTGTGGGGGACGAACGTAGCATTTCAATGGCCAAATAACTAAAACAGAATTTTAAAACTCAGCAGCTACAACAAGCAAAGAACTAATGAATCTTGTGGCTGCATATGTGATAGATGAAATGTTGCCTATTTCCACTATTGACTCTACATCCATCTTTCCCCTCGGAAGTAATGCAACAAGTTACTTTAGAAAGGGAGTAATAAGTTAAGTAATAATAATCATTTTGCACAAAGTAAAGAGCAATGAGAAATATATCAACTATTTTCAGCAATGAGCTCAAGACTGTCCACAGCCCTGAGTTCTTGCTCTCTAGTGTTGTTGTAACCCTTGTTTTATAAAGGTTTTTAGAAGAAGAGGTTGTAACTAAAACATGTCATTTGAAAGAAAACTGAGTGATAAGAAATTAGTCACTATGATAGCAATGATATTTGCACTGCAACACTTTTGAAATTAATTTCCATGCCAATAGCATGTGGAAATGTTTGGAAACCAGATGCAATAAAACCAAAAAAAGGGTTTTTTTGGCATAGTGCTAGTGTTTACTCACAGACAAAGTATTACGGACACAATAAAGAGGTGGAACCTAATTGGTCTTCCTGTAAAAATTCCAAACACTGATTAGTTTGTGCATGCAGACCCATATAGAACTATGTTAGAGAATTAGAGAAGGGATTTTGGAGACAGAACCTTTTCTTTTTCCACCAGAACCAGTGGGTGTATTGTATATCTACACATACTTGCAGTTACATGCACAATCCATTTATCTGTAGAGCTTTTCTGTATTTGGTTGCATTCTCTCTATTATTATCATTATTATTATTTGCAATTTTTGTCCCTGAATTGCAGTTCCCATGTTTTCAAATTGGTGCCTTTATATATGTATTTGCTCAACTTTTTTCCTCATTTTTTTTTGTATTTGCATATTGTTTCCTTCGCTGCAGTGTGTTGAGCTCTCAGGGCCGCTGTTGCTTTATTTTACAGCCCGGAAAATTTACTGTTTTGGTTCAGATTCAACTCTTTTTACAGCAGCAGTGTAGAGCTGTAATAAAATACTTAGGATAGATATAGTAAACAGAAATTCTTCAGAAAAGCCTCGTTCAGAAAAACCTCAATTACAGATTGCAATGGCTTTCAGAAGCAAGTGGAACAGCAGTTAAACAGGAATATTTCATTGATATGTTCAGTATCAACATATTTGTGGCTTATTGTAAAATAACAACATATCCTCAATGTATTAATAGAAAGGATGATCCAGTTGCAATTACATTCCCTATGAAAACATTTTTGCATTTGAACTTTTTTGATATAGAAACATATTTTTTGGGGGGGTCTTGCAGGATGTTACAGTGATGTCAGTGAGCTCTCTAATGCGTGCCTATATTTGAGGCAGCATATGTTTGAATGCTAACAAACATAAATACACACATATCCATTACTAGCTTTTAAATAATTTATATATATCTATTTCCTTTTATTAATAATATTGACTAGTCGAGAGTGTAATTACATGACGACATAGGCACAGTACACAATGTATAAAATGCTGATTGTTGGCTTTTGAAAATGCTTCTTGTGCCAATAAATAATTCAACTGAATTCAAATGAATTGAGACAAAAAGGAACGGCTATAAAGCTTTAGGGAGACGAAGAGAAACAACAGGATGCCCCCCCTCTCCTCCCCCTATCCTTTATATTTTTCTATTATTTCCATCGGGGAAAAACAAATGAATACACAGCTAGTGGTGAGAGTGCGAGCAGGAGAAAAAAGAGAGGGCTGACCTTTGAGAGGATTATGGGATTTGTGTTCGAACAAAGCGAGGAGGCAATATGGCAGATGTATTCTGTAAAACTGACTATTTAGTAGTGAGATGCCGTGGGTGCAAAGAGAGCAAGACAGTGGCAGAAAAAAAAGAGAGGATAACTGAGGGGTTGATGCAATCATACCAACAGAGTACAGAGCAGTTGAAATTTAAGTGGGATGGGACTGGGAGGGGGCCACATGATTGTACATTTATTGTACCTATCAATAGGTACAAATCCTCCAAGTGAATCAATGCCTAGTTCACTTGTCTCTAGCCTCTGAGGGGACCCATAGCAATGTCTCCTGAAATACACTGGAACTTGTCATCTTGATTACAGCAATAAAGTTAAGTTTATAGAATGGTCACAGTCCTAAACACAGTCACGTACAGGAGCAAAACTCTTTTAGTTTGTCGTTTAGTTATGTAACACATCTCCTTTTTTAAGGTTACGATTGTTGTTACTTAATATAATAACAAACATGCATTTAAGGTTATGGAACATCTTGGTCTCAAAAGCCTTGTGTTTCATTGAACCACCCATCCATTCTGACCGCTTTTTTTAAATATGTCACCTGAGCAGGGCTCTTTCGGGATTTTTTGGTGCCCTGGACAAGACATGTTCTGGCAACTTATGAGTCTCAGAATATTTTATGATACTTTATCCTTTCTGGCACTCTGACCAGATGCTGATGCTGATAGTAGCTGATGGAGTCTACACAGGATTTCAACAGATCAAACATCAGCCACAACCAAGACATAAGATAGTCTTTATCCGGTGTTAAGTGGTAGCTCAAGACTTGCAACAAAAGGTGGACCAACACCAATCCAGAACACATTGCAAGTTTGCCATTTAGGCACCATTTGGTCTTAAGGTTTTAAGGTGCAGGTTGGAGCTTACTGTCTCCTTGGAAAGACTGGATAGAGAAGGCAAACAAGTATAAGAAGGCCAAATATCTCAAAATGGAAAGGGAGCTAATAAGCATGAGGGGGAGACCTGCTGTGTGGTGAGCCCATTAAGTGGGCTGCAGCAGCTTTGTGTAGCAGTCTCTGCACTGGAAAGTCCGTCTCATTGGGATCAAAGAAGTACAGGAAAAAAGAGCCAAAAAGAACATAATTAAAACTGCCAAAGAGAAGTGATCCATGGCGTAGTACGCTACTTGGACACCAGCCACGGACTGATCATTCTCAGCTGAGTCGAACAGGTAAGGTGATTATCTAAGATCACAAACACTCAATGACCCTCAGTTCATCACTGTTGAGATGTCCATCCCACGCCATTTGGTATTTCAAGAACCTATAACACTTTTATTTAACATTTAACTTCTGTTAGAAGTTACTACTACAGAACTTCTGTTCTGTATCATGTTATCTATCATCTGCCAATTCGTATCTATGGAGAACATACAAAATTTTCCCTGTTATGTTTAATCCTGCTTTAACTGTATTCAAAACAAAATATTCAACAAAACATACAAATCTCTTTTTTTTTTCATGTGTCCATAACTTTTTCTTACTTTTAGTGCACACTTTGTGCCTGCGCCAACAGAGAGAATGTCAGTGTGAAGATTTAGTAGCAGGAAGGTCTGGACACGATTTAGACACTCATTAACCTCAGCATGAGCAAAACACCAAAGTAACGGCAGCTCTGTAGGACTGTGTTCACCTGCTGAATGTCACTGCAACAGATGCAAAACAAATGGAAACTGAAACATGGGGTTACTTTGAAAGCTGTTATTTGGATTTATAACCAGTTACCTCTATCAACATGGCTCCCTTTTTTTTTCTTTTTTTTTTTGGTTGTTTCAAGGTGATAGTGGTAATTTCACATCTGTTTTTAGAAGTTTTACATCAATGTTTTGCCATTTTGTTACTGTTTAATGAATTTTGAGATCTATTTTGATAGTCTCATTCAGTTTTCCCTCCATGTTGTATATGGTTAGGTTATGGTTATGGTTTAGGAAAGAAAAGTACTTTGGTTAAGGCTAGAAAGAGATGGTGATTTCAAGTAAATAAACATTTGTCTTTTTAGACAGACCACCGTGTTAAATTTAACCAAGCATGTTGAACTACAAACACTGTATATTTTCCAGAAAAATACATTGTCTGAGAGCATTTTATTGATATGTTCTTAGAAATATTTTCATCTAGTCTTTTATGTTGTAAACCTAATTTTCAGGAGGTAGGGTTGCTTTAAAAAGAGACATACATAATATGTACATGTGTGAAATTAGGTGATATTAAATAGTCTTTCAGGAAATTATTCCTATATCAGTCATTACCTGAGAGAACATAACATAAGAAAAAGGGAAAGCTAAACATCGACACGGAGTGAAAAACAAAGATAAAGATACAAAAAAAGATTAGCAATGGTTTCATTTGGTCAGCTGTTTTTCTTCCTCCGCTTACCATCTGCTGCAGAAAGACAACTCATCTCTCACTCTTTCCCAACACATACACTGCATACAAACACACTCCCACACACTCTCAAAACAAACAGACACTGCAGTTCAACTACAATGAGACTTTGGATTGAACGATTTGTCCATGGTTTTTACTGGTTTTGCTAATGTAGTGTGGGAAAGCAGTTTTTAGGTCTGACATTATCTTTGGTAGTTTTTTATATACCTATATTTTCAACAGTGTAGGTTCACATTTTATATTAGATTATTTATTTATTGTTGGTTGCTTTACATAATACTTTATATTACTATATTATATTACAAGCAGAAGAACAGATGAAAAGGGGTGTTATATTAGTCACAAAACACACAAATCTGATCATTACATCTCCCTCTACCTTGAGATTGTATTCCTAAATGGGTTCAGCTTTTTACAATCAACCTGTTTGACCTCTATGTTTAGAAATAAAGTAGATCATTTGTCAGTTCCTAGAATATGGTGGGCTGATCATTACTGTAGACTTTGTATTTGTGCTGAAACCTAACGAGACACTATGTCGTGATTCAGTGTTTCTACCAAAGATGAGAAATAGCACTTTGCCAGCCACAACTTTGGTGGAATATAAGAGACTGAAGCCACCAATTTCAAAAGACACCGTACTTTCACTTCTATAGGTCAAAGGAGGAAGTAGGGACAAACAATATATCAGTGTTTAAGTTGAAGAATAATTGTTTGCACCACTAGCATTAGGCTAAAGTAACTATTCCTATTTAGAAGAACATTTCAAATGAAAACACAAAAGCAGTAAATTCTAGAAATGTAATCTTATATTTGTTGGTGTTGCTTGTATTGCATAGCAGGTTCAGGATGAAGATCCTGCATTAACTCATAAAAAGTCACATATTGATCAAACTATTACAATCTAACCCAAAAAAAATACACACACTATGCATGATCTTCAACGCACACATGCTATTTCCCCCTCCCTCATTGACTGCCTGGTGTCTCAGCACGACACTCCTATCTGACCTCTAAAAATATGGCAACGGCAGATTTGTGACTCGTGCTGATAACCAATCACATGGCTTGTGTCATGCAGGGCGGACAACCCCTAGTGAGTCTTAAATCACACTTTCTCTTCATCTTTCTCTCCCTTGGTCTCTCTGTCTTCTTTATTGCTTGTTGGCGATGGTTTTATTTGGTCCTAGCTGATAGTATAGTGAATTCTTCAGAGTGGGCTGTAGAAAGACTGACAGCCCGAGAAACTAAACTGATCCAAACCAGACTTACCTGGAGCTGCATCAGACCAGTGAGTAGAACAGAATGAGACAGCTATCTGTATGTATGTCTTTCAATATACTACCTCACAGACAGATTGCTGCTCAGAGACTGGACTGGTCCACCCCCCTTCATATGTACTTTGCAGTGATCAGAGTGGTTACACATCGCACACATTGATCCCGCTGTTACATGCATCCATCTGTTGGACTAGCCCCATTACACACACACACGTGTACACACACACAGAGGCAGGTGTATACACACGCAAAGCTGAAGCTTTGATCATTAAATAACACTGTCACATAGGGCTTTGTTCACACTTGCACATCTACACACGCAGGTTATAGGCTGCAGGGTGCAGTGAGGTGCCTAGTAATAGTTCATCTTGGATGTCTCTGTTTTTGTGACACAGCTCTCCATCTGCCCCTTGTTCCCCCAGCTTCCAGTTTAGCCTCCAAGAGATCAGTTGATTGCCAGGAGAAGAGAAGCTCGAAAGCGAAACTGTAACTGAGAAACAATTTAGAGTAAAGTGAATCACATTCTGCCCAGTGTGACCAATAAAACTGATCATCCAACAGAATTATGTTTAATTATATATTAGTTGGCTTATTTTTATACAAATGTCATTTCTAGAAAATAATGGCAACTGTGTAGTAGTACAAAGGCAACATATAAAATGCTGAAACTGATCTTAGGAAAGCTGAAACTATATATATATGTATATATGTATATATATATATATATATATATATATATACACATATACATATATATATATATATATATATATATATATACATATATATATATATATATATATATATATATATATATATATATATATATATATATATGTATATATATATATATATATATACTGAGGATAACTGGGAAGAACTGTCCTTAGGTTTTGTATTAAGGATTGAAAAAAAACAATGAACAAAAAGAATTTCTATTGGATATTAATGTCATTCTCTCTATGATGTACTCTACCTCCTGTCCAGCCCAAAGGAAGTGGGTACAGAGAACAGTTGATTGAATATTTTGTTTGTTTTTCTAAATGAAATAAAAATAAATAAATAAATGTTGGGTTTGAATAGAACACTTGGATAACAATTTTGTTTTCTTTCCTTATATTAGATTTTGTTGATATTAGCAATCAATTGCACCAACACAAAAGTAGCAGCGACTGTGACGTAAACGTCAACATTAATTGTAAACAAGAGAACAAAATATCTTGTACTGGTTTCATTGTTTATAAGACAGAAGGGAAGCAGACCCAAAAAAGTTCATGCAAAGGAAAAGGGAAGGATGTAAGAAGAAAAGAAATCTGAAAGCTCATTGTGAGGCTAATAACTAGAAGATACTAAATGCAGAAATACTTTAATTACAGCAACACAATCTGTCGCCTATTTTCTAAAATACATTGAGATTCTACTTCATTGTAGCTGTATGAATTTTCAGACCTTACAGAGCCAGTTTGGGCAATAACAAAAAAATAAAAGATAAAAATATTTCAGCATTGAGTATGAGTATATTTCAGTTTAGTAAAATTAGTAGTATTTTTAGAAGATATGTTGGATTCAGCTTCAGTTAGTATATATGATGTTAGTATTTTTAGTATTTTAGGTTATATTGTGGTTTCATAACAGTGCATAGAAGGAGGAAGAAGTTATACATGTAAAACAAGGTAGACGAGTACAGGAAGAAAAGAGAATCATGTGTTAGTTTAAAGTGTGGCGGAGACTGAAAGCATGCACATGCAAGGACCAATCCTGTTTCCGTGTATTCATGCTCCTATACCACAACTGCAAAAGTATTTTGTAGGAGTCACAATATGTTATAGACAAAACTGTTGCAGTGTGGCAGATTTGATTGGAGACAGGGTTGGCAAGAAGATAGTGTGGGTGATGGTCTCATTTGACCACTTTGGTGTCAAAAAGCATTTGGTGTTTGCAGAAATATTACAATTCTGACAAAACATGACAAACTAATGCAATTTATACCTGCTTTTGTGTTTCTCCCATTAGAAATTAATAATGTTAATTTTTAATCAATTTGTTTAAGGGGATTCAAAGATAAGTTTGCTTCACCTTATGGTGAAATGGCATGGAACTCAACTGTAGATCCAATTAGTCCAGATATCCAAATATTCAACCTTACAATTTAAAAATGTCATTGTCCCTAGTGAGATCCAAAATGACACTGTGTTAAACAAGGTGTTAGATTTTATAGTTAAGTGTAAAGATGAGTAATTTGAAAACTTTATTACTGACACTGGAAATTTAAGTCTGATAAACATTTACAAATGGAGGTCCGTATAGAGCTGTCTTTCACTTTAATCTTTATCACGTGGTCTCAGCAGATGGCAAATGCTCCATCTACAGTAGCTTAATAAACTTTGATTATTACACCTTTATGCCAGCAATGACCACTAAAACCAGCAAGGTACCTGAAATTGGGATTTTTTTTCTACTGCCAATTAACTTCAAATGTGTGATTTTAAACTATCCATTGTTGCACACAGATTTCATCCCCAAATGCTGATACTTTAAATGACTTGCAGCGTTTTCTTTCTTTTTTTATTCTGTTAAAGCACTGCCATTATGCACTCTGGAACAAATGGTCAAATGAAACCAGCAACAACTCTACAGTACATGCAGTGATGATTAGATTTTAGGAAGGACGGTATATTAAAACCGGACTTTGACAACACCACCTAACATGCATAGTTTTAGTAATGGTGGTGTGTAAGTGGCAAGAGGAGAAAGTTATGTCTACAGAATCCTGGCACGGAGGACCAAGCCCAGATGGCCTTCTGTTTTCCCAGCCTCGGCCAGATTATTCAATCCCTGATGCACCGGTGGAGCTTGGGTGAACCTTGTCACGCCAATCTCACTGTTGCCAAATTACCATTAGGCATAGCATAGCTTCCATTAGCATTGCAGCCTGCTTACTGAATCAATCATTATGCCTACAACAATGAACCAAATGAGACTGAGAATGGCAGACTGAGAACACCTCACAATGACCAGAAGAATAATGCCAGGACAGTCCCTGTGCAAAACAGAGTAGTTTCCAAATGGTGGACACAGGCTTTTTAGCTACAATTTACACCAAGTCTTTACACAGACATCTGTATTATTGCAGCTATTACATGCTATTTTAGGCCAACTTCTTTTTTTGATTAGCCATATTTAATTAGCATTACATTGTATTTTACTGAAATACAATATTGCCTGAAATAACACGTAGACCACTATCTGAATTAAAAAACAAACAGTTGATAAAATACAGTTTTATTTGGTATTTTGGACACGTTAGAAAAATCAGCTATTAATTGACCATATTATAAACCAGATCTTATGGTTTTTGGTCATATTATCTGTTTCTGTTTGGTCTTAGGATTATCCTCTAATAAGTGTCTTTTTCTGCCTTTCTTTCTTTAAGTAGAGGCAAAAAAAAAGATAACTCAAATATCTGGATCTTTTTCTCCTCAGCAATAGTGGTGATTTGGCACATGGCAGGAAGAGAAAGTAAGAAATATTGAAATATTACAGCACATATAATATATACATATACATATATAAAGCATGCCTCAAAAATCTATACTCCCTCTGCCAGGACATAAGCTGGGAAATGTCGGCTAATTTATAGGAGAGAGCATACAAGCACCATGGCACATTTCAAACACAGTGGAGCTTGTCACTTTTGAATGTCTTGGGTGCAAATAACAAAAACAAAACAAAATATTGTTACAAAAATAATTCGATACACAAAATGTTTTAAATGAAGAGCTAAATATCTCTATAGCCATTTTTCAGGTCAAGTGAAAGTTGGTCTCAACCAGGGTAAAAAGAGAAAAAATAAGCACTCATCCAAATCCCAGTGTTTGGAGAAGAAGCAATCATTAGTCACTAATAAAGGCTCAAGTGAAGCACTTTGTTTAAGGGTCTGTGAATAAGCTGTGTCAGGGCTACTAGTAGAGAAGGATGGAGAGAAAGTGGCAATGAGAGAGAAGAGATGGCACAGAGGCACATTAAGAGTAATGAACCCAAATCGTGTGGGTATTTGTTTCAGGGAGAAAGAAATTAATAAGCATGAGAATACAAGTCCTCAACACTTAGCCAACAGGACGAAAACTAACAGGAAAGAGAAAGACCAATTACTGTGATGGGGAGAAAAGAAAATAGAGTATATGAGAGAGAGTAATATTTGGTAAGTGCAAACATTACTCATAATGCCTGTGTGAGAGGAAAAGCTCCTCCAGCAAACAAACGCATTCTTAATTTGGTTACAATTAAAACCATAGCCAGATATGGTTTGTTTGTGTATGTGTGTGGTGCATTCTGACGAATTAAAAAACTACATGCTATGAATTTTCTTTGTATTTGGACAATCATGGGTGGTTTGCAAAACAAACAAACAAAAGAAAAAATCCCTTGTTCACGCTTTTGTCTGCAGATGTAGACCTCAACCAACAAATTTCTAACAATTGTATGCAGACAGATTATAAATTAATTACTAACTAGTTTATTATTCTACCCACATTCTACCTACCTTCAATGTATCATTTTGACAAACCTATGTCTGCATCTTGTTTACTACTTCTGCCAGCTTGCTGGTCCTTTTCCCAATACTTTGCCTCTCTTTTTTCTATTTTCCATCATCATCGTGGTGCTGAAAGCAGAGTAGAGTCACAGAGGCAGCGCTGTGCGGAGAAATGGATATTTTACTGGCCAGGTATATCTTAAAACAATCAGAGGCTTGATGAATTGGCCGGATGGCTGATGTATGGCTGGAATGGAAGGGGTATTTGGAGAAGGTTTGAGTCAGGGAAATGTACCTCATCAATCAGGATGATTAAAGGTTTTGGCTGAGCCGAAACAAACTCAACACTGTGGGGGCCTGGCCTTAAAGGCATAGCTGCTGTTTGGAGGTACACAAAAAAGACAACCCCTGTTGGGAGGTATCGGATTCATGTACTGTATTGGCAGTTTCAGTCAACTTTTGTGGCTTTGTGCTTGTTAGAACTCCATTACAGTGCATTTTAAAGCAATAGACCTATTCTTATTCAGATTTACCCGATATTAAACCGCCAAGAACTGTCTTCTGCATCTTCATAATTGTTCACAATCTCTATTTTGTTGTACTGGAGCCAGTACTGGGTAGAGAAATTTGCTTACAGTAATAATTATACAGTTATTTGTTGAATATGCAAAGGTATTAAATGATGACATACTTGTTTTATTTTTGCCAACTTTAGTGTAAAGTAAAGCCAAGCCTACAGCAGTGTCACATTACAAACCAAGGAGCAGTGAGATAACGAAGACAATAAATACTTGCCACCCTTCACAATGGGGCTTTGACAGCACTATACCATGTGTTCCATTAACACTCCATCTGCACATAGGATGAACTCCTAATTCATTAAACACATACACACCCGTAGAGAGACACTGACAGTAGCATAGTATATACGCGCCCCAAGGCCAAATCCATTGTAGGCCAAGGTTCTAAAACTATAAATACAGCTTCACGTCAGCAGCTCTGCGTATTTAAAGCCACTAATGGCTTCCTGCGAGGCACTCGCCCTTGCCGACACAAAAACACACACTAAGCCAAGGAGAAAAATCACTGGTGCAAGAGCGGGGAGTTCTTTCAGCAGAGCAACATCTCCAAATGAACAGGCACTGCAAAGGCCAGTTGGGTAAGGTCAACTTTACTCTCAGTTAGAGAGTCAGTCTCTCAAAATAGAGAGACAATGTAGGGGATAAATGAAAAATGTATCGGTTTAACTTTATATAATATTAGACCAAAACGCTTTTTGGGATGGGTATTTTTTTTTGCCAGTGGAGCTAAATGCTGAACTCACTTATGTACTTACTAAAAAACTAGATGACTGACTGGAAAGCCCAGCGGTTATGAGTCCTACACTTACTGTAGCTGAGTAGACACTCCTTTCCTGTCAGTCACTCCCTCTCTCTCATACACGCACACACTCACATGTCTGGTGAGGGAAAGCCGTATGCTTTTGTCCATTGCCAGGGGGGTAAACACAAACACATAGAGTCTAATCTGAGAGCAAACAGCAGCTCCTCATGTTAACCAGCAGGGATACAGTTCCCCTTAACACCATGAGGCCTGCAGCAGTTAAGAACTTGCACATCTGAAAGACAGAAAAGAGACAGACAGGCAGCGCAAGCGAGAGAGAGGGGGAATTTTTCCACATATAAAATAATTACAAGTTCTAAAATGTTACTGGCGGATTGTGGGTTTTGTTTAGTTTTGACCTTTCTTTCCATGTATTTGTTGACATTTTTCCCAACCAATTTGAGTGTTATCACACCAATGAATAGTACATGTATGGTACATGTACTACTTACATAGTTATGAGTGAGCCGTGGGAACTTGGCAACATCTACTGTAAGAGCTTTAGTAAAAATTACAGGTGTCAATATAATATTCAGTGATGTGTGTTAAAGTTGAAAAAGGCTTTTTAGGGTGAAGATTAGGGTTGATGAAAATAAGACATTGAAATAGGAGACACCAGTTTATGTCCCAATTGATGGTCAGTGTTGTTGAGACTTGAGACAGTGTTGTGTCTGTATTTTAACTGATACCACAATTTTTCCCTTCTATTTTTAATAATTTTGCAGTATAAAATATATCTACAGCACCTGTTAACATTTGGAGGAGGGAACTATTAGCCCATAGCTATGGCACTGATAACAGATTAGGGCCAATAAATGATGCGATAACATTCAAAATGGATGTTTTCATCCAATTGGTGACTGTGATGTGAAATATTTAAAATTATGTATTGACACTGACATTTCAGCATTTCCCCAAAGACAAATTAGAACTTTTGCAATATCGTGGAGCTGTTTGTTTTTTCTTTTTCATTATTTAGCAATTGTTATAATTTTATGGAATCAGTGTATTAGTTTTTCCGTAATGTAATCTATAAAATAGTCAGTAGCACCATCTGTATACAAAACTTTATGCATGCATACTTCAAACACATTGGCATTTATCCTCCAGCCCCCTCATGACCCTGAAACCTAATAAGTGGGTAATGAAAATAATCGGAAGGCTGGAAACTACCAATGATAAAGTACTTTCATAAATATTCACTCTTGTGGTTTTGGCAGGGCTTAAAGGTTGCTGTGGTAGATTGGCCATAAAGTCATAAGCTGACTGACAGCTAAATCCTCAAATGGCAACTATGGATACATGTGAGTTTCTATCTCTTACAGTAACTTTTTGACAAATTAAAATCTTTTAAGAAATCATGATGGATGTGAACCACATTCCTTCAACAGGCAACTATGGCTACCTATATAGTAAGTATACAGTAACCGATAGATAATTGACAAATTAAATATTTTTTAAAAATCATGATGGATTTCAGTCAGTATTGCAATGGAAACAAAAAAATGTTTCATGTAAAAGAACTCAGTGGCAGAATACCTACATACATACAACTAGATATAATTCAGATCACCTGTAGAGAGCATTACCATTGTGATTCAAGTTCTGTATATGCTATCAAAATTTCTCAAATATAGGTTTTACTTTGGTGAAAGGTGGATATTGCCTTACACTATATCTTTGTTCTCTTTTAGTATTATGAAAATCTACATCAACTCAAAAAAATTGAAATGAAATCGGCTTCTTTCTATCAAAATAAATGCCATCATAATCTTATTTAGGACGAAGGCAGAAAGTCTTGTTTCCGTCATGTGTTGCAATATATACCTGCCCCCTGGGTAAGGGAGTGACATCCATACACAGAAGAAAAGGAAATAGGAATTAGACTGATAAGAAGTCATAGATAAATAATATAGAGCAGAAGGTAAACAGAGATATGAATTCAACAATAAAAAGGACAGAGAATCAGAGAAGACATCATCAAGACAGATTAGAGCTACTAAATATAAAAGAGTAGACAGCAAGGGTAGATGTAAAACCAGGTCAAATCCCAGACTATTCAGCCCTGTGATGAATATGTCAATTTTCAGCACATAAAGTACAGATCTGTTCAAGAACAGTATTTCAAGTCCAAGCAAACATTTTGATATTGAACATGAAGTGTTTTGCACAATTCTCTGTAACATTAAAATGAAAGCTGAGAGTCATAGTATGTCATATTTACAAATTGTACTTATTTGAAGTTGTTCTTTACATTTGACAAATGCTATTCAGTGGTTTCTTCAAAAAAAGCACTAGTAGCACTATGACAATACTATTTCTTCTTGCTATCTGTATTGTCACACACTATAATAGATAGCACTGTTTGCTATCAAACTGTACTATGCCTTAGACTTTCCCAGTATTACTGAAGCACAAAATAAAGAGAAAAACATCTCAAATAAAACCCTTGGAGATTGTGAGCAATAGAGCAGTGGAAATAGATACCTATAGAAAACAAACTAATAATTAACATGAGCAAAAAATAAATAAGAATAAAAAAAGACTGAACTTATATTCCTTAAATCAAGGGGGAAAAAACACACAACTGGCTTATTAAAAAAGAAAAAAGAAAAAAGAATCAACAATTTGATATTAGCTTTAGCAGTCGTGCTAATGTAAAGTCTTGTAACATTTGATATAATACTTTTATGGAAAAAACAATAAGCAGACATACAAGATTTAGTCACATATAATAATTGTTCTGATCCATGCTTCAGCAGGTGGCACTAATTCACAAAATTAAACCCAGAAATGAGTTAACATTTATGTGCTTCTGGTTCACTTGTCTTGACGTCTTTAACTTTTTATGAATGGGCATTTGGTTAAATGCTTAAAACACAATCTGTGGTTGACACAAGGTTTTATCTGACATAAAATCCATTATGAAAAACCCCCTTGTGCTACATTTTCAATAGTTGCCGTCTATCTGTGAAGATTTCTGTTTCTATCACAGCTTATTTTCCACACCAATATACTGTAAATGCCTATGAAAAAACCATAATTAGTTTTTGTCGAAACTAGGGAGAGGCCAACTTTGGCTTACAAAAAAAGTCATCCCTGCAGCACCTCATATCAGTACCAGCAATCTGGCAATCCCGCTAGCATTTGTGCTAAGATAATCTATACAATTCAACCCGTAGCAACACTAAAGAGATTAGGACAAAGAAAAAAAGAAAAAACAGCAGAACCTGAAACTACACATTCTGACGAGCATTCACACTAAGCCAAACTGAAATTTAACCCGCAGTTTAACAAAAGAGACTGATATACAGAAAAAAAAGATTAGTTCCTAGTTTTAGTCTTCATGCTAAGCTAAAGTTACTGGAATATCCCTGAAGAACCACATGGAATCACTACAAATGAAATCCAAAATGCAGTTCCAACATTTAACCTCTATTTTAAGCATCTTTGTTAAGCTAAATTCTATAATATCACCTGCAACAGTACATGATATAAGCCACATAGGTTAGCATTTATGCTAAGCTAAAGGCTGTAATTCAACTAGGACCTAAACCAAAGAGCTTGATATACAATGAAAGGAAGACAACAAAAATTAGTCTTCTTGCTAAGCTAGTGGAATCCTCCGAAAGAAAAGACACACTAAAATCCACAGAGCCAGGAACAGTGCTTGTACATCATAGTCCAGAGCAAGACACTTACCTAGGACGCCCAGCCGGTAGTTGACAGTTATGACAATCACATTCCCATAGCTGGCCAGGATGCTCCCGTCAAACATATTCCCAGTTCCTTCCATGTAGGAACCCCCATGGATGAAAACCATCACCGGCTTGGGGCTTCCACTCTCCCTAATGTCTGAAGGAGGGGGAGGAAGAGGAGGAGGTGGAGAAGGCAGAGGTACTGATTAGATGACAAATTGAATGTGGCAGCCAGAGATGCAATTTCAATGCTTTAAGGGGATTTGGCCACCCCTTTAATTTAATTTTTTTTTCTTGGCACACTGGCTTTTTAATGTGGAGACCTTGTTAGTTTGAGGCGTCAAACCATTCTTTTTTTTTTCTACAAGAAAGCTGTGACATGTTTGTGGGGATTGGAAAATGTTGCTTTTATTTATTTATTAAACCAGTTTAAATTCAATATAGGTGTTAATGAAACAGGATATTTAATGTGGCAAGTTTTAATTTTCCTCCAGGCAATGGACTGTCAGCATGCAAAAGCCGCAATTTAGTGTCACGCCATCCTGAGGTAAAACTTATGTGCTTAATCTCAATGAAAATCTAATAAAAAAAAGCATGTTGCATGTTATGTTTGACAACTTTATGAAAAGCATGGCTTTATTGAAATTTGAATTCAGGTCAGCACCTCAAAGTTACTTAGCTGTGGGAAATATGCTTGCCTTGATTTTTTGCATATAAATGCATGTGTGAACATATTTGCACCAAAGGAAAATAAACAGCTTAAAATATAATGATACTTAAAAAAAAAAAAAAAAAACTCAATTGAAAACGGTTAGTTAATGTGAAGGATATGATATTGATTTAGCTTCATAAGTGAACCACAATAGGAAGACATGAGGTAGATGAGTCATCATAGCAAAACGGGATTTTCATTTTACAAAGGACTTTTTGTTTTTTTTAACATTTTCATGTGTAGCTGCATCTCTCAAATGCAAGGTCGGGGTCAGGAGAATGGTTAGCCTACTGTTAGCATCCATTCTAGCTATATTAAAATGTGTTATCTCTGGTTGATTAGAATAGAAGAAAGGAGGGCTGCATAGGCAAACTTTAGCCCTTGACATTGTTTTGAAAGGGACTGGGTTGTGAGCTTAAAGCACGTGAAATCAAGGAGACATCCAACAACATTCTGCAACCCACATTCAAAAGCAAGGTGTCACTTTTATCTTCTGTATCCCAGAGATGAAGCTTTTCATCTTGCTTTTTAACTATCTCCATCAGTGCATGCCAGCAGTATGCATCATTTATCCAACTGATGTTTTAGCACCGTGGGACTCTGGTCCAGAGAGAGGCAGCAGCAAGTCCACAGGGAATACATAATTACACAAGTAAGGAAGTAGAAGAGGGTTACCTCCGAGATGGGAGGATTAAACCATCTTTGATGGAGATGGAAGAACAGTGGCAGAAAGATGGTGAATTTAAAATACTTTGAATCCAGGAGGAATTCAAATTCTTCAAGGAAAACTTCTTCTCTAAAGGAATGCGACCTCGCTAACGACGACTATAGTAAATGCATACATTTATGATTTCTTTGATTTACTGTGCTAAAAAATAGAAAACAGTTTTCTTCCCAGGAGAGAGTGCAAAAGCATTATAAAAGGAAAAGGAAAAGAGGTAAAAGAAACACAAATCTAGCAGGGAATAAAATTGAAGAATCTAGCTATCTGTAAAATGCCTTGTTTTCTTCTTGGGAGAGAGTTTGTCTGCATACAATGTTTGTCCTTTCTCTTGGTAAAGAGAACAAGGTACATCACTTCTATTATTCGCTGTCCTTTGTAATGTTTTTTTGTTGTTGTTGTTCTGCTCCCTCTGTCGCAACGGGGAACAGCCACAATGTAGTAGCACACCATAATTCTTCTTTGGAGGGCCTCCAGAAGCTCCTGACGAAAAAGGTCATGGGATTATGGCTGTGTGTGTGTGTATGCGTGTTGCACTAGGATATGTATGTGCAGCCTCACAAAAAAGAGTAGGGAAGACTACATGATCTAATAAAGCAGCACAATACTGTTAATGGCGGTGAACATCATACACCTGTTAAACATGATAATGCCATGATGATATTATTGTGATGATAATAGCAGGGGTATAATGACAGACAGCCTTGATGATACAAAGTGATGAGAACAGTAGTGATATCCAGACAGCAACTATACTTATGACCGTTGCGATGAAATCGAGTGTATTACTTTCAGTCACCCATTAATTGATGGTGATGATAATGGTGTTTATGATGCTGACTGTCAATTAAGATGCTTTTGATTTTAATTGGTTTTGTCACAATAATGATGAAAACCCTGATGTTGGTAATTCTGATGATGGTACTGATAATGTCAATGATATAAATAAAACTTGTTTTTTAAAAATTATAAAATCAAGGTGCAGACATGTACCTGTACCATGTACCTGTACCTATTGTGAAACGCAACTGCAACCGGATTATGTTTTTTGGTAATTTAATGAGAATTTATTTGTCCTGGCTGCTAAAAATCACCAACAGATACGTATTACGCCTTGGGCACTTCTAGCGGCTGTAGTGAAAGTTAGATCATCACATGTGCTTGGAGAGTTTGAATCCACTGTAAAAGAACTGCTAATATTGTAGATGCAACCAATCACATGATGCACATCTCATGACTGGTTGCAACAACAATTTTTATTTAATGTCTCATTGTAACTAACTTCCGATGTTTTTTTGCCTATCTCTAACCAAACTCCTGGGCATGGTTGGAAAGCATATTGTTAAGTGTTTAGAGTCTAAAACTGGCCTTGATTTTTGCTCCATAGTGAGCAAAAGTATCTGCTAATTTATTGTCTGATGCCAAAAAGAGGGCAATTTGAACAGACATCTTCTTCCCTGTGTGTGGCAGGGTTTTTAAAACAAATGGTTAATATTATTGGGCCGCATAAGGGGGTAGGGACAAAGGACATATAGTGGCATTAAAGTTAGAGGACATGTTTGCAGTACAACATCCAATTTTTTTGACTAAAGTGTAAATTTGCTATGGTATATTTAGGCATTAACAACATTTGGCTAGGGTGCTGATCATAGATACAATGTGGTCTAGTGGAATTAAATGCTTATTTACTTTCAAACACCATGATCTTTCTCAAACCTTAACCAAAGTTCTTTTCTTGCTAAACCTAATTACAGGTCGATGTTTTGATTCAAACTTCGATCTGTAATGTGACACATTACGTTTAAAAATGACATTGCCAGTGTCAGCCCTAGTGCTAAAGGTTGGAGTTGCTCTACCAACATTTTTTGTCCCAAAAAAACAACAACACATATTCGCGGTTGCAGTTTAGTTCCAAAGGAATGTTATTTCTAAGCATTGAAATAATGGTGCCATGCATGACAATGATGATGATAGCAACAGCTATAATGCTAATGTTGATTTAAATGTTCATAATAATATTTCCTCATCACAGTGAAGATAATATGGTCAATGATGATGACAGATAACCATGACAATGATGAAACAAATAACAACTACATTTACATGGTACTTTTAATGATTATATCACAACCATCGCAATTATGATAATGTTGATGTTAATGATAGTGGTAGTGATGATAGTGATAGCAACTATGGCACTGATAATGAAGCTGATAAATGGCTGAAGGCATTGTGATGGTGGAGATGATGGTGAAAATAACGGAGATGATGATGCTGATAATGTAAATGCTGATGTTGATTTGCAGATTACTTGAAATGGTCCTGGGATCCAACCAAGTCTTCTTTATATGGATGCTTTACTTTTCTTTAAGGTAAACACTACTCTTGTAGTATGTATGATATGACACCTTTTGCTATATGCATCTAAAAGCCCTCAATAATTACATGAATCTATAAATTCATTTATGTAGCTACGAGACATCCAACACGGCTGTTGTAGCTGCGGCTTTGTTCAGCACTGAAGGTCAGCGGTAATGAGGTGAGGTTAGGAAAAAATTGTCTTGGCAATGTTTGAGTGTTTGATGGATTTTACCTGTATTTACTGGCTGAAACGAGTCCCAGTGTATAGTGAACACACTGTACTTTGAGGGTTTAAGTTTATGCAATGCAGTTTGCTCTCAATATGGTTTCCTGGCATCTTTCACTGGCTGCCACTGCAAGACTAAGAGCCAAAAAAAACTCCAAAAACCCCAGTCTCTCCCTTCATTCCTCCAACTTATTGATTTATTTCAGTTGATTGTACTTTAGATTTTCTTCTTCTCTTCCCATGATCCTCTTGTGTGAAGCAACCTAATAGTGCATTTGTGATGATTTCTGGAAAATCCAACAGTTTTATGATAATTTGCAATACCATGTTGTCCTTGTATTCCTTTGTTTAAAATCACTTTGGGTGATCCTGGGTGCTAAATACAGTTGTGAACATCCACTAGTCCTCCTGTTTTTGTTTTTTTGTTTTTTTTTTCACAGCAAGCAGCAAGATGAAATGAGATCCAATCTTGTATAGATTCCACCATTCAATCTTCCTAGGGATTAGAATGGGTGAGGAAGAGTTTGTCAGATGATAGGTAGCATTCCAACATGGAGAAGATCATTGCTTCCTTGAGCATTAAGATATGATCAAAGAGATTCAGCTGCTTTAGATATCTCCAAGCAAACCCTGAGAGAAGGCCCCAGGCTGTTAAAACAACTTTAAGATCCTATCCCTCTGTCAGCATGGAGGACTTGTCAAACCAACAGCAGGCACAAGGATCAGTGATGTTTTTTATCCAAGCTTCAGTCTTTTGCTGAAGGAGCAAAGCCACGGGGACTTCAGTAAATGTAAAAACAAACAAAATAAGGCCCAGTAGTGAAGATCAATTCAAAGTCTTCCAGATGAAATCTTCCTGTGCAATGAGAATAATGAACTAACCTGATGTAACTCATTAGAGTACACATCAACTGGCATGTGCACATTGGTATGAATATGAATGTCTGATGGAATGCACATCTGATGGCATATTGACTTCTGCCATGTTTAAGTGAGTTTTGCTTAGTATGATATATCTGCATAAGGAACCTCATATTACTGGGGAAGTGAAATGTTGGCTCCACATAAAATTGCTTCTCTGTATATAATCCTATTATACATAAATATATTAGTTTGAGCTGTGGAGCTGCTCTTAATGACTAAAAACATTCAAAAGAGATCATGTGAGAACACCCTCGCCAAAAACTGTGTTTGGTCAACATTTCCAAAAGTAAGAGTGACCTAGATTTATGTTTTTGCAAGCTAATTACGTCCTTTTTGAGGCCGACTTTTATTTTATTTTTTTTTATTCAAATCAGACCTGGAACTTAATGATAGTGATAGAACCAAACTGAACGAACTGTGCTAGAAGTGACTCACTGTCGAATCTAAGCTCCAGGAAGGGCAACGCAAATTCAGTCCTGGTTAAGTAATAGTGGACTAACTCTTCGCTCTTGCAGTGTTGGTGGAAGGAATTTTCCCAACCACTCTACATGTGTATTGTGGACATAGAGAAGGCTTGTGACCGAGTCCATTGGGACATCTTATGGATGCATCTGCTGGATTATGAGCTACAGGGGCCATTGTTACAAGCACATTATATGGTAAATTAAGACTTTGTCTAAGACTTTGTGTCCTTGTTCTCAACATTAGGTCAAAAAGAAAAAATGTAGGTGTTTGGTTAGGTTGTCCCTTAACCGCATTGCTTCTCTGCTGTTGTTATTCTGTTTGTTGTGATTCTGAACATTAACGTCAGCAGGATGGTGTGGGTGGTTTGAGATTCAGCAGTTCCAGGAGTGACACCACAAACCTGTGTTGAAAAATGGAAGACTGCTGCTTTTGGGTAGGGAGTGAGTTGTCACTTTTTACTGTCCCCCGAAAGCATTGCTATGACATTTGTCTACAACAGTTTTGGGGGACGGATTTTTGGTTTTCACACACATAATTGTCCAGGAAGTGTGGCCTTCTCTGTTTCTCATCTTCCTCATTCTTCACTCAGACCTTCTGGGCATTTTGTATGTCAGTTCCCTCTGTTCTGATGTTTGAAATGATGTATTTCAGTTATGCTTCTTTCTTTGTGTTAATTTTTCTTCTTCCAGGCTTTTATGGGGAAAAGTTGCAAAACTGCAAGTAGCTCGACATCCTCCCTGATCATTTACTAACTCATAATTTTCTGGTGTTGCGTTGGTTGAATGGTGTGTACTAGTGATGAAGCAGTTTTCACTGTTAGTCTAATAATTGCTGTTGTGTTAGCTGGAAAGTTGACATATGCTATTTCTGTGCAGTCACTGTATAATGCATATAAAAATTCATATTTCACATGCTTTGTCGTATACTACCTAATACATTGTACCAGGGGTCCATTAGAGTTTTATTGTTTTGTATACGACATCTCCACATCTGTATACATCCTCTGAATCGCCTCAGCAATATTCACTTTTTAAGAAATCCTCCATCTGTATTCCCAGCACAACAACATTGCAAACACTAGCTTTGCTGAGTATAAAGACATCGCAAAAAACAAGATGTGCTGGATGGGAGGAATGGGGATGTTAGGAAGTGTTGTCATTGCGTTAGCATCTCCAGGGCGACAATAGGTCAAGGGTTAAGAGCATCAAGAACCGCTGGGGGTGTGGGGGGTTCTAAGCTGATCAGAGTCAGCAGAGTGTGTGACTATGTGTGTGTTCTCAAGCATATTTTCTTCTATATTAAAGTGGATTAGTTGTCTGCCCTGCATCCTTTATCGAGATTATACTTGAAGCTTGCTGGGATTTCATTGAATAGATCTGTGTGAGCTGTGTGACTCTCTAATCTTATTGGTGTATATGTGTGTGTGTGTGTGTGTGTATGTGCAAGCTCCCAGAAATACAGCACAATGTCACAGATCAAAGCAAACTGGTTGTGAGTCTTATATGGATGTAATTGCTGTTTACTTCATCACATTATACAGTAGGGGCAACTCATTAAGATTTCTGCCTGTCATTAAAGTTCCACTGTAGCAGCCTTAAGGGGATATGACTCTATCTCGGGGTTTTATCAAGGACATATTATTCCTAATATGAGTTTTCAAAGGCCGTTTCCTTTATGGAGATTGAGGAAATGTTTTTGTATTACTGAGATTAATGGTTTTTCAGCACAACATCTTAGTTTTCAAATAGCACTTATTTAAATATCAAGAGAAAGAAGTGCAATGTATGAGTTATATTATTGTTCTGTTATCTTTGACAGGTATCAGCTGGATCCCTGTAGTATCGGGTTTCATCAGTGTATGCCCATCAGTATATGTAATAGTCATCTAAGATTAAATGCTTTAAAAGCACCTGGGGTATGTGGGTTATTTTTTTCCTTTAAACTGCATTTTCTGTTTAAGAGAACAAATACAATGTTTAATGTGATAATAGGACTGAACCGGATCAATGTGGATTTAAAAGGTAACTAAATGTAGATTTATGCTTCTACATTGAAAATATGCAGTTGTTGGTTGTGGGGGCTTCTATGCCACTGTCATAAGGTTCTTCACCACTATTTTGGTGTAAAACAAACATTGGGAACTGACACGGATCAAGTTGGAGTTGGAGCACAAAGATGTGTACTAGGATTTAGATTTAGTCCAATTACTCCAATGCATAGAAGGGAAAGCAGTGCTACCAAGTGGACCAATCACAGTTGTTGTCTCTGGATTGCTGTGAAGTGGCATGAGGTATCGTGTTGGGTACATGGTTATGAGCTACGTACACCATACCTACAATATAGATTTAAAGCAGAAGCCTAAATCCAGTTTGACATTAAGGCAGTGCATGGGTCTAAATGTAGAGTTAATTTTGTGGTGACAAATCTACAAAGGTGAATCTTCTATTGACAAGATCATATTTTTTATTGTTTTAGCATGATCAGAATCTAATAACCTTGGCATCTTCAGTAGATTTTTCTTATCTCCATCTGGAGCAGGTCTGTCTCTCGATGATGCTTGCACAATTTGTACAATGACCATATAAGAAATACTATTTCTGTGTTGTTTTGATGGTGTGCTCCCAAACAAGCATTGAAATGGAGATCAGAGAAGATTACATTTAACCATAATGACAGTAATGTCACTTGAAATCAGTTACAACCGAGTGTTGGTTTACTTTTTAGTGCCAAGTCCCTCTGACCTGCTATTCAATTCATGCTTCATATAGCAACAAAACAGTTAATTTGGCAGCTTGAGATTTGGGTTCAGAATCCAACAGCCACTGCGGGTGGTTGACAAGAAAGTTAGCTTCATACTGTATACTGGTGTATAGTAAATTAGCTCTGACTTTGCCCTGTAAGGGAGCAGGCCATGCCAGAAGAGAACACAACCCCCACATCTCTGCAGCAACCACATTTGAGAAAGATGCTTAAAGTAAAGTCCAGTGTATTCTGTACAAAGGTTATTGGTTTTGACGCCTCAAACATGAACAAGTGTAAGTGTTAGTAAGGTGCAAGCCAGTTAGCCAGTGGCTGATCTTTTGAACATGACCAGATTTGTATATAAACAAGACGAATTAAAAGAAAACTCATGCAAAAATGTGTGAGGAGCTGGCTAAAGGGTTAATAGTTATTAGATCTGTTGGTGGTATGCAACATAGAAAAGGAAAAAAAAAGGTAAAGGAAAGAACAAATCCAAGCAGAGAATCTATATTACAGTATTAATATCAAAGAATGGTGGGAAGACATGTAAACTTTAGACATCAAGCTGAAAAGGACAAAACACACCCAGCCCAAAAAGAGAATTTACGAGTAAAGAGCAAAAAGAAAATGTCCATCACTTTCAAAAAAGGACAAGAAATGTAAGAAAATCAAAGAAGATAAAAATTGGAGGAGAAAGGGTAGGTTTGGTTTCCCTTGTCATGCAAATCAGTTTGGCATCGAGGGGAAAAAATACCTTCGTCGTCCGTGTGGTCACTATCACCTAAATCATCAGTGTGTTTCTTTGTAAGGGGACCTATAGGACCAAGAAGGAGAAGATGGAGGAAAACAGGGTGATCAAGAACACACACAGCCTTCAAAAGATGTTCTCAAAAAATAAGAAAGTATTTCAATAATTAATGTTTCAATACCCCACCCCACCCTTCTTTGGAAAAAAAAAAAAACTGGGTAAACTTTACCACTTCACACATTTACAGTAAGAATTTACTGTATTTTTTTAAGAAAATTAAGGAACAAGAAAAGTGGGACTTTTAAAAAAAAAGTAAAAATATTCTGTTGGAAATGAAGATTTAACTTAGGATAAACCTCTTCGGATCAAAAGACAAATCACTTTGCACCAATTATAGATAGCAGACACAGCATCTTAACGATTGAAAATTATAACTGTACCAGAGGAAAAAGCAGCAACTGTAAAGGAAGCAGCAAACAACTCAACACAAGCGTTTGACAGACTTCCCCTGTTGTATTTTCCATGTGTTACCTTTGTGTGGGCCTAAAGACACACACACAAACATGCCCATGCAACCATAAATTCTGCTGCTGTCAAGCACTGCCGATATTGGAAACATTTAATGACAGGTGATGAGAACAGCAGATACTGGAGAATGGGCAAATTGATTTCTATTTTACCTCCTATTGAACTGTTTTTTCTTTTTCTTTTTACTCTTTTAGTTATTTTGCCCACATAACTACACAGACTGGTTATTCACAGTTAAGTTGCTGTCTACAAGTAGGTTTACGAGAATCAGCTGCCAATTTATTAACTACACAAACTAAAACTAATGTCTGGCCTAATATCTGTACCTTCATGATTCTGATGACTTCGTGAGTTTGTTTAGATTTTTTTCATAGTGTCTTAGAAAGTTGCTAATTTAACCATTGAATTGAATTGCATTATTAAACATGATCTCATTGTCATAAATAGTAATGTATGAAAATGTCAAATTTTAATAAAAAAACTGATTTACATTTAGGGACTATTACACTTGTCAAGAAAGATAATGGCATATTTTTTCAAAATGGCCAGTGGTGATTAATTTCTCTAGATCACCTTGTTAAATCACTACAAAACCATGTTAAATCACATGCATGTGTCTGGCTGTCACCTTCCTCTAATCGACCACTGCCACTGTGCACACATAACCACTGCTCTGCTCCTCACAAGGCTATTTTCTAAAAAGTACTTTGCATGTAACTTTGCTTAGGCAGAGGAGGTGGTTATAGTGGTTTAGCATGTGCAAGGCATTTGTTTTCCTAGTTACAATACTAAAGACTGATGTACAACTTTGCAATCTTTAGATACAAAAGCTACAAGGTTTGCGTTAGGTACAAAAATGATTTTGTTACGGTTAACGAAAAGATTGTGGTTAGGGTTAAACCAACTGACTGATGGTTTAAAACAGGAAACCAATTGGTGTCTCTCGCTTCAAAGTCCTTTGTTTTGTTGTCGTTTAAGTCACGTCAGTTAGTGAAGTCTTATTATGAGGTCTTTTGTGTTATTACTATGACCACTAGGTATCAAATTATCACACATATTGATAACAACCATCTACTGGCTAGTAGTAACTGCTTTAACTCCAAGATCCAAATCCAAGGACATGTTAAATTGGGAGTTTTGGAGGTTCTGGTATTTTGTTACACCCTGGATTATTCAGACAGGGGAAGTGGTCAGCTGCTTCATTATTCAAACAATTTCTTTTTTGGGGGGAAATATAAAATTAATTTGAATGCAAATTTCTTGTATACACATACAAATACATACTGTATCTTACACCTAATATAGGCACATACACACCACCACAAAGAACATACATCTGAAAACATGCAAAATTCAAGACAGGGAATTTTACTAGCAGGATGCATGACACACAGAAAGACAGAATAGCATACTGGCAGTGCTTAAACCGACACGCACTCACTGACGCAACACACATGTAAAGAAATCCACATTCACATGTCATGTCACAGGGCTTAAGAAAACAAAAAACTCAAACTACTCCTCAGGAAATGACTACTCCAGTGCTTCCCTACTGTCTTAATTAGCCACAGTGCGAAAATGCAAACAATTAAATGTAAATCTATTTCCATCCATAGACACAAACTGATCTAACAGTCAGTTTCAACATAACGAAGATTAAAAGCTACATTCTGTGAATAAGGTTAATGTTGAAGAATTGCAGATTGTTTTGCTGTTTAACATTTCTCTTTCTGGAATAAATTATGGGGGATGAATCTCTTGATGGGTGCAAAATGCTTCAAGTAAGAAATCCCTCCACCGCTGAACATGCTGGTGGTTTATTTCTCTACAGTGACTTTAAAAATGAAGCCGGCTCCCTGCATATCATTCTGTCCTACAGCAGTCTCCCAGCTCTCTTTTGTGAATTTGACAAGCAATTTGATAAGCAAGTGCTGACTTGTGCTTTCTCCATGCTGAATAAGCATTGAGACACAAGAATCGCTTCTTTCAAAATGTTAAACGTCTAAGAAACACAGTGCATCTGCTGTCTAGGGATGTGTTACCTGTTTGCAGAGTATACTGCATAGAGAGATTACTGTCACAGCAATACACTTAACCATACACAGCACAGTAAAGAATGTGGTTGAGCTTTGTAACCTGTTACGAATAGTGTCTAAAACTGAGCCCTGTGTCCAAACCTTTAAAATACATGTTGGGCAATGATGCACAAATCATTGTAGTCCAGATTCACATATTCCCAATAATAATGGTACATCCATATAATCATAGACCCTCAGGTTGAAACCCTTAGCCTATTGATTCTAACCAATTATACTAAGTAGTCTCTTAAAATGGAAGTTCTTATATGTTTTCTCTGTATTACTACATGCATTCACTGAAACTATTCCTCTTCATGATTTCGTCTCAATACTTAACACAATCAACATCCCTGGCTACTGTACAGTGCAACACCACTAGTTAAAAGTAAAAAAAAATAAAATAAAATGAAATTAATAAATAAACTGTATTTTGAACAAAAATACAGTAGTTTTATTCCACCACATTCATTTAGTTGAATAAAAAAGAATCCTACACAGGGTAAGACCAGATTGATTGGTGTGAAATTCACATTCTACCCCAACAAAATCTGAAGTAATTCAAATGATAATTATAAGCATCAAAACATATGTTCATCAAAACAGTATTTAAGGTCTTTCAAATCAGCCGGATGGATACCAGCTGTGCCATTAAAGTGACAACCACATAATTGCATCAATAATTATAATCAAATAATATTACATTTATTGATTTGAAATTAGCTATTCTGCATAAAGAGTACTTATGGTGCCTCAAGAACTTTTTGAGCGTATATTTGCAGAGATTGTAGTTATAACACATTATTTCTACACCATGGTATTTATTTTAAAAAAATTTGTGCTTCTTCCATAGTGAACCATTTTTTATTTTAATTTTTTTATAAAGAAAAATGTTTGCATGGCGTTAGAACAGGACTCTTATGACAAGAACATTTTCTTGCTATATTTTGTCATTGTGATGGGTAATGTGAAGAATCAGGTGTGTTCCAATGTTGGTCCACCATGAGCCCTCAGAACAAATGCCTTGGCATATAATCTATAAGTCTTTGGAACTCAGTAAACTAAAAGACCTGTGTTTAACTTTGCAGTGTCTAAATGCTGAGCTTCTCATTGACCTTGTGGCACACAGAGTTTTTAAGGTTGGGGGACGTTGGGAGGATGTGGCTGCTTGATGATAGTATGGAAATGAACACAGAGAATGTTAAACTCACCTTCCAGCTGTAGTCACATTTTTTTCTGGACGACTACAATTTTGCAATTACATTTCCAAAATAGGACAAAATGGGAGCCAAGTATAAACCCCCAAAACAGAATTTAGTTAAGTTAGAGCATTTTCAACTTGTTTGTTCTGCTCCAAATCAATGGACCAGTTGGTAAACTTGGTCCATTTTTCTTTGGGTTAATTTTCTTTCAAATGTAGAAACATTCAAGTAAACCACAGTGCATCACTGGATGTCATATGAGAATAGTCTTGACTGCTCATTGGTTTAATGGATTTAGAGCAGGGACAAGAAAGTAAACACAGGAAGAAAATACTGTACAAGTTAATATTCCTATGAGTGAAATACGTTACGATACTTGAAATAACTGCACAATTTGCATTTGTTCACAATTTGTTATAATCTCAACCATCTACCAAGCAAGAACATTTGGCAGAATGCTAAATGGAGTTTGGAAACATCTACAGTACAAAACTGCTTTAGACTTTGTAAGGAACATGAGCTGTCAACTCATCATTTAACTAAAACATGCCGTTGTGGGGCAGAATAAAGTTGCATCACATTTTCACCACAAATGAACAATTAGTAAATTTGGGGTCAGACTAAGATCAAGTCCAGCAAAGGTGCTGTTGCTTTGGTCGAGTACGAATACTTTAACCCACCACAGGGTAAAAACAAACCAGAGTTCAATGCAATTGAACTAAACAAGGACGTTGCGAAGAAACTCTTGGTGTCAAATTTATTTTCTTGTTCTTTACTTACAATTTGTTGACAGCTCAAAAATGTTGTTTTGATTTTAATGTATTTAAGATCCACTGATTATCCAATGATCTAGACATTCCATTAGTTTCAAAACTTCTAAATAAGCTTTAACTTAACAATTTAACATTAAAATAGCTTACAGTATTCAACACACTTTACGTTTTATTTAAAACACTTCACACTCCATTAAGTGAATTTTGAATAGTTTCTCTGTATAAATATTCAGCAAAACACAACTTAATGTATGAGAAGTGTTGAAGGCCTTGTGAATCATTATCAGCATTGCACATATATCAACCCTAAGTGTTTTCGATTGAGGCTAATCGGTCTAACCAGTCAAAATACTTTCATTATTTCTGCCTGATAAGTAAGTTTTGTTAGCCACTTATTAATAATAATTTCATAAGACTGTGCTCATAAGTGTCGCAGAGTGTGGCAGAGCAGACAGAGGGGAGAAAGGTGGAGTGGATTGGTGTTAAATCCCTTGTTAGCACTAGCTTGACTGCAGAAAGTTGCACACTGTGCATTAACTACATATACTGAAAAATAAATAAAAATAGACTAGCAAACACTGAACAGAAAAACAAAAACAGCAAAAAAAAAAAGATGTTGAAGTTCTGAAGAAGAATACAGAAAGCATTGCATGATTGACATGTCTGCTCTGTTATTGCACATGTGCTGCTGGTACAGTGGCATGTTGTTTGACTGAGGGTTAGTGGGGATCACACCAGACAAGATACCTGCATGACAGGTACCTTTACACACACACACACACACACACAAACACTTACCCTTACGAATACACACACGTGCAGAAAGAGAGAGTACAGTAATCAGGTATCAATTATAAGTTATGCCACGACACAGAGTCCTCAAGGGTGACCTTTGATCCACCCACCTGTCACTCTGAGTGTGTGAGTTTCCATACATGTGTGTAGCATAAACCCTGACACTGATGGGGCCACAGCTGGCATCAACTCTTTGGTGATCACAAAAGCTGAAACTTTCTGTCAATCTGTCACTCTGATTAATCTGTGTCTTAAATTTTTATCTCCTTCGCCCTATTTTGTAACATAATCTGTCCCGTAGACCTCCGATGTTGACCAAACACATGAACCAGACACAAAGCTTAGCAGGTAATGTGCTTTGAAATGCTCCAAATCATCTAAAGCAGGGGTCTCAGACTCGCGGCCCGGGGGCTAATTGCGGCCCGCGATGTGAAAGTTTAATGTTAGTGCGGCCCGCGACTTTTATATGAATGCCATTTTACCGCGTTGTGTGCCGACGGTTCCTTTTTTGTGCAAGCTGGAGCTGGACAAACCGACCAATCACAGTGGAGTATATGGGTCCGGTGGCGGGCCATCGGCCGGGCTTGATGCAAGGAGAGAAACTTTGCACAGCTATGGAGGCGCCGTCCCAGTTCGGAGTAAAGCTGGCGCCCCTAATCAGGGGCCTACCCGCCTCAGTTATATAGTCAACGTTACATTGGTGTTTGCTAGGACGTACTGCTGAATCTATGGGGTTATTATATAAAGTAAAAGCCGGAAAAAGCGCCCATTGTTCAAGCGGATCATGTGCCTTTTTGGGAGCACATATTTGGGCAAAAAGTTTTTCTCTAACTTGAACTTCAATAGGTCCAGCTACAGTTCCAGACTTACTGACGGTCATCTTCAAGCCACACTGAGGGTCTCAACTGCTTCCTCCCTCAAGCCAAATGTGCCTCAGCTATGTGAGAGGAAGCGCTGCTAGGTCTCTGGCGGCAAGAAGTAGGCAAGAGAAGCCATGTTCAGAAGAACCCATTGAAGTTAAAGAACTGTTATTGGTGATGTTTGAAAAAAATTGATTTTTTTTTACAAAGCTTTTTTTTGTGGAATACCTAATGCGCCCCAGTCACACCCAGACTCTGCCTCCTGTGTGGAAGTCCACTCCACAAGTATAAAAAAATAAAAAATATGGAAATTTGATTAATTTTTATTATTTATTTTTACAATCTAAGCATCTCGGAATGAAGTAGAAAAACATATCTCCCAGTAAAGCCCTGTGTCTGCTTGATTTGTTTAGAATTGTTTTCGGACAACAACTGATACTAATCCAGGTTGCAGACTGACGGACGCTAAACATCTGTATGATTCATTTAGAAAATGTCCAAAGTTAGTCATCAATGTCATAACCCCCATATCTATGCAAAGATAGTCCTTTGTATTAAATGTGATACAGTTTCTTGATATTTCTCTGGTCATTCACTGACTCCTGGGTTTATACCATTAAGTATTTCAAACTGACACTTAATCTTTGCTTATCAGCAAAAAAATAACTATAGGAGGGCCTTTTTTATTTTGCCAAATTATTATCTTCGTGCTCAAATTACATAGTACTACTACTAATACTCCTAGTACTACACAATGAAGTCAATTAAACGAAATGAAATCAGTCTCTCAGAAGTCTACAACCCACTTTCTTTGCCTTTTACAGTTGCTTGTTTTATCTCAGTCCATCTCTCTCGACTATCCTCATGTGTCCGTCTCTCCACCATCAGCATTGATTGGAGGCTGATGAAGTGGAGCCTCACGCTGTCTGACACTTTGCAACAATCCATGACTCAAAAAAGCCATCCGGATGGTACACACACGCACACTCAGCCCTCAGGCTCCCCCTCCCCACCTTCTCCTGGATGAGGTAATTATTGTGAGGAGAGTCTGTGCATCGATCGCACATTCAGCACAAGAGCTATCCATACATACATATTGCTCTCTGAATGCATCAGTCAAGACCGGCACTAGCACAGAAACACAACGCCTTAATCAATCACCGATGCACATTAAAATAGGGGATCTAACAGAGCACACGGCTCAATGAGCCAAATAGGTAATCTACTACTGACCTTGGATAAAATCCCTACAGGCCGTAAACTATAAATACAGACTCCATTCTCCAAGGTAAAAGTGGAGTCTAACACACTTCGGCAAACCCTCTGATGAGAGGAATTAACAGAGACTGTGAGCAATGCTCTGAAAGCAGAAACAGTACTTTTTAAGAGTGCGAAGATGGGTCTAACATCTAAAAGTACAGTACATTATTGACTAGGCCTTTTCCAACCATTTCTAAAGGACTATGGATTGAGGGAGCTTCCTCCAGAACTACACACCTTCTTTTTTCTGTTCACATTCCCACTGCCACTAGGAATGCTGAAGTGATGTCAGTAAGCATTTATGTATTGATTTGTGGTGAGCCTGCCAACTTTTGTAATATATAAGAAGGCTTGTTTTTTAAACTTCCCCTTCAAACTGCCAGTGACATATCATATTGAAACTCTGACAGCAGCTTTTATCTTCTTAAATTAATTCTAACATTTAAAAAAACGGTTTGAACATGAGGAAAGCTGTAAATTATCGCAGGAAATCGCTGAAATAAGGCTACTCAACTCTGCGGGAATGAAGGTCGATGCCAGAATGCAGGCTGCTGAGAGCACCACTGTCTCCACTGGCAGAACAGTTCTTGTGGTGTTGAAAATCGTTCGTTAAACACACCATTGATACCAACCACCTCTCTTCTGTACTCTTACACCCCAAAAAAACCTTGAATCACAGCCGTACTCTCCAGATATGTGGCACGCCTGTTTTTTTGTTTTGTTTAGTTTTTTTGTTAAATCAAAATGGCACCAAATCACTGTATGTCTATGTTGACCTATAAGTGGCATCTTAGAGAATCTTTGAATCCTCCCCCTCTCAGTACATAGAAGTAGTTTGACATTGGTAAAATGGTGAAGAACCTCTCGAGGCAAGAGTATGCTTGATAAGTCCAGATTCATAAGAACCACTGTCTGGCCATGTATCAGGGCAAACTTGTCTCCTTGAAGGTCTTCGTGGTGTTGCACTCACTGTAAGCACAAAAATTGGCAGAAGAAAATCAAAGAGTAGCAAGGACTAGGAAAAGCTGACATCCTTCGTACTTTCTTACCAACATACCACTGGCAGCCAGACAGTCTGTTTTGAAAAATTACAGAAAAGTGTGGGGGAAACAGTATTCAGAAACTGTTCGACAGTCTAACAAGCACTCTGTATGTAGCATAGCAATACCTCCGGGAAAAAGTGTGGGTGGACAGTTGGGCTAACAAAGAGACTTCTATTCCCACCTCTACCGTTTCCACAAAACAGTCCATGTTGATTTTCTTAACATAATTTGCTAATCTTGACAAATTGGTCTAATTGTAAATTTTGACTTAATTTATTTATATTATCCTGCATTTATTAGTACACACACAGTTTTGCTGTATGAAAATGTTTCTTGACTGGTAAACACTGGTCAAAAATTGCCAGTCTCTCGTGAACTCATGCATTTCCCTTGTCCTAAAAATGAAACTTGGAGAGGCCATTTTTAGAAGGTCCTCTAGTGTGTTCCAGTAAATTTCTAGTGAAATTTGCATTTCAGAATACGTCAACAAGATTGAATTTGGCCTCAGTACTAAAAGCTCGATATAAATGTAAAGAAATTTTGGTGGTTGTTTTATTTTTCACTCTTTGATATCATCTTGATATATCATCATTTTTTGCTTGCCTCATACCTCACTTGTAAGTTGCTTTGAATAAAAGCGTCTGCTAAATGACTAAATGTAAATGTAAATCTGAATATAGATGGCCTTACATTTGAAACTATGTCAAACAAATCCCAATATGTAGATTATATTTCTATAATCTAAAATAAGAAATATTACAATTCACACATAATACAGCTGATCAGGGAATATTCTAACTTTACAAAATAATCATGTTTCTACAATTAACCTTTCTCTCTCATATTCTGGCCGAATTTTCACTTCTTCATTTATCCAGAACTGACAGGAGATTTGTTATTTTCTTTTTTATGCCCATAGTTATTTTATTCCATTTGGTAATAAAACGTTAATGGTATACAAAAAGCCATTTGTAGTGAAAATCTGAAGATTTTATTACAGATTTACAACAGATTAAAGGGTATTTATTCTGCCTGCTCTCTAGAACTTTCCAAATGGCATAAATAGACAGGTCACCTAGAGTTGAAAATACATGTAGCCTTGCTGTGCTGAATTATTGCAATAGATCTGGTGGAATTGCAGAATTTCAGAATTTACAAACAGGTCCGCAGCAACAGTGTAATTGACTTAATGTATGAAGGCGTAAGCCACTGTCTAATTTAAAAGTTTGATTAGGCGGAAGTGATGTTTTTAGTATTTGCCTGAGCGGCTACTTTAAACCTGTACAAGCTAATGCAATCCAATACAACAGGTCTACTTTTACGATATCACACCCTATTTAAAATGAAAGAGGGGGCCAAAACATTAAAACCAGCTCTTCTTATAATGCACTCTGGTGTGACTCCACTACCCACTTTGACCACAATAATGACCTTTCTGACAGTTTCAGTAGAATTCATGGCAGAGCTGCTGTCTTGGATTGTATTAGATTGTTCACTCTATTGAGCCACTTCCCCTACTTCTGTGAAAGACATTTAGATTTTTAAAGGTATTTTTAGTTGCTCCCGGAGGCATTTCCATTGTACAGCTGTACCTTCTCTTTTTGAAGCGTGTTTCGTCATTTGGTTGTGTTTTGGCTTTTTGCATCGCGTTTCTTAATGCTGTGCCTTTGGTGAAGTCAAACTGCAGTGCTTTGACCTCTCAGGGCCACCGTATAACTGAAATTAACCTGAAACTAATTCCCTAAAAAGGTGTTTAGTCTGCTGGGGGTCAAGACATCCTTATGCAATTCACAAAAGTTTTCAGAAGTAAACATACTTGGTTTTATCAAGCAATGCCTAATTTAAGTAAGGTTAACTAATCAAAATAAATAAATAAATAAATAAATAAAAACACACTCACTCATATATATTTTTAAATAGAAAATCAATCATTTTCCAAACACAAGCAATGAATCCTGTTTTTTTCTTTTTCCTTGCTTCTTTCTGCCACTCAATTTATCTACTCACACTTCCTATGCTTTTTCATCCCCCCTTCTCTTGCACTCATAACTTTATTTTTTGCAATCCTCCACTGTTCTGTCTCCTGACACTGCTTGCTGACGAAACAAACACCCACACTGTCAATATCAGTGTGTCAGTTCAATGCAGCGAAAGGCCTGGGAGGGGAGAACATGAGCAAAGACGTGTGACTCATGTGCAAACGAGCAAAAAAAAAAAAAAAAAAGCAAAAATTGAAAAAAAAATAAATGTCATGAGCCAGTTGCTTTCTTTTTTTAATCATCCAGAGGCATAAACTCACTACGAAATCGTGTTGCATTATGGGTTAAGTGAATGCTGTTGTGACTAATTGTTCTGCAATGGCTATGCAGTTTGCTGCAACAGCTACAGGGATTTTAAGTGGACTAGTTTCTGACTCAACGAAAGGTGTAGGAGGCTTTCTTGACAAATATATGAGAAAAAGACCAAGGTCAACAAATTCAGAATATTCCCAATTCCCAAACAAGTTATAACCTGAAATGTATTCTTTTACTGTGTTATTGTTGATAACTTAATCAGTGGGCATTAAAAACTGGGGTTCAGTGGTCAATATATATTGACCACTATTAATGCCCACTGATTAAATATATATATATATATATATATATATATATATATATATATAACAATATATATATATATATAATATATATAATATATATATATATATATATATATATATATATATATATATATATATATATATATATATATATATATATATATATATATATATATATATAACGAACTATATATATATATATATATATATATATATATATATATAGTTCGTTTTTTGACTAGCAAATTCAGTTATTGTGATCCACACTGTCATCTAGGCCAGTGGCCAGTCCATTTACAGAGGACTCAAACCGTTTTGGTACTGAGGCTCTCCAGCTCATGCAGTGAGACTTGTCAGCTTTACTCTGTTTTCCCCGGCTGCTCTGTGAAATACCTGGGAAATGCATGACAGAAACTGCAGAGGTTTTAAGCCCCAGTTTGCGACCCTACTTACACAACAAAAAATATGGATTTTGACTCCAGGCTTTGAGGCAGGACTCAGGGGAAAAAGATATTTGTGTAACGCTGCATAGGGAATGGCTCGAGTGATAGAATGCACTGGATGTATGCATGAGTAACTGCCTTGAGACTGCATTTAATTTATATTAAATTATATTAAATAGTTTTTCCCCAAAATATAAATAAACCCACTCACTGTTTTAGTCACACCTTAGACCTTGCCCTTACATATGGAATTGAAACGGATAATTTAACAATATTACCTCACAACTCTCTTCTGTCTGCCAATTTTCTAATAACATATGAATGTATAATGTATAATAACGGACTATACAGCAGTTAGGGAAAAAAAACACTATAGCAGGTGCTTAAGTGAAAAAGCTGTAAACAAATTTAAAAAAACGATTCTTTCATTATTTGTTTCATCATATGTTAATACAATGGAAAGTAGCCACCTTAATGTTACTCCTGCACATATTGATTATCTTGTTGACATTTCTGTAGCCTCACTACGTACCATAGTGTGCCCCTGTGAAAAAGAAGGCAGTAAACCAAAATTAATCACTAATTATTTAAAACTATGCTTCTTACATATAAAACTCTAAATGGTCAGGCTCCATCATATATAAATTACCTCAGCACCATATAATCCGAGTAGACCACTTCAATCTCAGAAAACAGACCTACTTGTGGTTCCCAGAATTTCCAAAAGTAGAATGGGAGGCAGAGCCTTTAGCTATCAAGCTCCTCTCCTGTGGAACCAGCTCCTAATTCAGATTCGGGAAGCAGACACCCTCTCTACTTTTAAGTCTAGGCTCAAAACCTTCCTCTTTAATAAAGCTTATAGTTAGTTATAGTTATGCTGCCATATGCTTAGACTGCTGCGGGACCCACCCCCCGATGCACTGAGCTCCTTTACTCCTCTTCTCCCTCTCTCCTCACAATTGTCACCACTGTATGACATTAACTCTGTGTGTTTTCTCCCGTAGTTGTCTTTCTCCTTCTCTGTCTCCCTCTCTCTGTCCCTTTCTGCAGGTGTCCCCGGCTTTGGAGCTGTGTGTTTTACAGTGTGCAGCTACTGGTCCTAACAACCTGCCCGATGTTTTATTGTTGCTTTTGTTGCTCTTTTTCTTTTCTCTCTTCACTTTCCACTCACCCCAACCGGTCAAGGCATATGACCGCCCACCCTGAGCCTGGTTCTGCTGGAGGTTTCTTCCATCAAAGGGAGTTTTTCCTCTCCACTGTTGCCTATGGCTTGCTCCAGGGGGAATTGTCGGGTTCTCTCTATACATCTTTATAATCTTGACTTTATTCTGTGAAGTGCCCTGAGATGACTTTGTTGTGAATTGGCGTTATATAAATAAAGTTGAATTGAATTAAATTGAATAAACTCTATTATTAAGTGCTACAGTAATACTTATTTTCAAGTATACTTCTGCGTTATTTTGTATTATATATCTTTGGAGTGCCACGGTAACAGTATCTTGACAAAAAGGGACACAGTCAAAGGAAAGCTAACAGCCCCAATGGGCAAACAAGTGAACAAGTGAGTGACAGCACAAAAGATCTGGATCCAAAAAACTGATCCCTGCCAACTATGTTATAACTGGAGACATTACAAATCAATAATGTTTTGTATTCACCACTTGAATGTTTAATACTTCTTTGTATTCCCTTGTAGATGTATTTTGTGTCTGGCTTCTGTAGTTTGTGTTTTTCTTTATGCCATATGTGCATATGAATTCTCCATCCCCTTGCAGTTCTTTAAAAATGTCAACTTGCAAACAAAACATTTTAAAAAGTGGAGAATAATGTTTATATAGAGAATTCCCAAAGCACAATCAGTCAGTATTGAATAATGACAATTGTTAGGGTACTTCCGTCATGGGAGGATCATGATCTGTCTTCTTCTTTAGCTCACACAGATCCTGAGCTTTACTTATTTTAACCACTGGCAAAATCTGCAAGTCCTGGACCTGATGCTGTGCCTGACCTTGAAGCAGCTGAGTGAATAAAAAACCATGAGTGAGCAGGGAATGTCAGGGGATGATAAAAAGCCATTGTTGGTTCTTTTTAATATAACATGGTGAAATTAATCACTGGTGGCTACTTTCACATCAATTTACTACCAAAAATGTGCTATTAGCTTCCCAAGTGTGATTATCAACCAAGAGTTATATAAAGGTTTGAAGTAGTCTGTATAATAATCACACACATAATAAACCCTGTAGTCTTGTGATTAGAAACGGGCCAGAGGATTTGGTTAAATAACATTTGAAAGTCCAAACTGACAAAATTTGCTGAATTTAATGCAAAAAACCCCCAAAATGATTATAATGTTGGAAGAGTCACTGACATGCTATTACATGTACAATAAATACATGTTACTAAAAATGGAACACGTAACTCAAATTTGAATCAGCATGTTACTCGTGCTGTATGAACATATCCACAAATTGAAGCATAGTTTTCAGCTTCATGTCTAATTTCCTGCTTTTCCACGCATTACGACAGTTATTGTGTTTTTTGGCATTGAGCATTTTAAAATCAGCCTCCATTGTAGACCCACGGAACACCTAAATTGCTACTCTTGCTCTGCTGAAATGCTGCTCGTTCTCCACTTTGTGTGTACACAAGATGTAGCTCTACACATTCTTGAGAGCAATCTAATGCATGACATATTTATCTCTTTATAACCACAACTAGAATAACACTATGTTGAATGTGTGGTTGAGTGCTGGCCTGATTTACTTCACTCATCTTCTGCTTCTTGAGAATCCCCTGTAGACAGAACTCTGTCTATTGTATGCAGTAAATGTTTGCTTTTTATTTGCTTTAAACTGTTATTTTCAAGTTGTGTCTACCTCAATAGACGATGCGCAGTGACATGAAAGGTGAAATGGGATGAGATTTGATACACACACACACACAAACACAATGCATGTGCCTTGGCCTGCTGAGTTACCACGACAGCCAGAAGCCACATTTTAGTGAAAATCAGCATCTTCCAAACTGCTTTTTCCCCCGCTGTGTGTACATGACGTAAAGGAGTTCTTAAAAAGGAAGCCCGGGGCTTCATGGTGACAAAACCAATTAGTGTAAAAGCCACGTACATGCAGCTGCATGGGAATGAATCCCAGCTCATTTTCTGCTGTCATAGCTTTCTCACTTTCCTTTCTTGTCTGTCTCTACAGTATAACATCACTGAAAAATGTAGTAAAACATTTAAACAGGGCTGGCCAACCTGCTCCCCTTTTAATTAACCAAAGACATGTCTTTTAAGCAGTATCCAACTCAACCTTAACAATTTATAAATACAGTGTGAACTGGTACTGAAGCTTGGTACTCATATTTGAAAGGGATTTTTAATTTCCAATCATTAGATTTGACAATTTGGGTACAATAAATACCCACAAAATACTCTCCCAGGATTATTTGCAGGTAGGAAAAAATGGGGTTCATGTCCTCTTACTGTATTGTAATATAATCCTTGTTATTGCTGATATTTAACAGTTTTTTTTAACAAGGCACAATTTAATTTCCCTGTTTGTTTTTTGTTAAAGGGTATACTTCCATACACACATTTGCTGATCTGCATCACTTTCAGATGTGTGTGTGTACATTCCATTAACTCTTAAGTCTCACCTCTGAAATATTAATAGCACTCACATCTTCATGGATGTTAAATGTCATTAAATGTTACAAACATAGTTGAATTTTAAACATATTTTGAAAATACACACTCAAGCAGGAGAGTAATTATGTTTCTATGAAACTGAATGGCAATGATTTTGTAGGGAACTTAATCACCATCTGGATTATGTTCCTATGCAAAATGAATGAAGCACTTCATTTTTTTATGTGGACTGAGATGAAAGAAAGTGACTCGGGTAGATGGTGGGCATCTAAAGTAAACCACTGTCTGCCCAAAGGCCCAAGCTTTACTCCAAAGTCCCATTTGGGGTTAGGTTTTCTGTATTATGCACGAGTTCAATCCCATTCAACTTTATGTATCAACAACAACAAAAAAATTTCTCAAGGTGCTTTTACATTTCTCTAACCCTAATGACATCTAGACATGTAAACAGAATGATAAAAACTTCAACAATTTATTCCGACAATCTGAATGTTGTACTGCAAAATCAGATATTTATTAATATGTTAAACATATTTGCAGTTTTTCACATGAATTATCAACGTATCCTTATTATGTTCACAGAAAACAATTCTGTTGCAGTTCGGATTCCTAAAAAACAGGTTTGTGGTTACCATGTAGTTGTATATAAAAGTGATTTTAAGGAGACAAGGTTTGATAGTGAAAGCTTATTAGCCACAAGATGTGTAGGTTTATGACAGATTATAACCTAAACTGAAGTCAAAAGAGCTGCATTGCATGCCATTCGACATAAACACCACGACCACTGTAAACACACGTGTATGTAAATAGAAATATTTAAATAAATAGGCAGCCATAAAGTGAAGGCAGCCATTAGAACATTTAAACCATGTACCTGCAGTGTCACATGGACCATAATGTGTGTCTCTCTAGCGGTCTGTACATGAACATATTAGATTTTACTCAAGACCCATCTCACAATGTAGCCTCATGCAAAAAATAATTGTGTGTCTAATTAGCTTCTGTAAGCTTTTTGTGACTGTAGCTCAGCAACATGACTCCATGGCGCTAATTGCCACTGGCAAATAAAGTGATGCCATATTGACAACTGGAGAGTTAAAGAGACATGCTGCTATTGGCGACAAATTTGCCTGCCTTTCCGCAGAGCTCTCTAACTTTTCCAATTATTGACTGAGAATATTCTTCATCCTTGAATCCTCCTGCTTATACATCATTACCACCAACAATCAATCACTGATTATTAAATGAAATGTCCATTAAGGCTGAGCGGTATTTCCATACTGGGCAACAGGCCAGGGAATGATGGCGGAGACAGGAACAACAACAGCAGCAGGGAGACTGAAGTGCGGCTCAGTCAAGCTACTGTTTCCTATGCAGCCACAGACTTTGGAGTTGAAAGTTTTCAAAAATGTTTTCCCTCTTTTTTAAAGACACAAATCCCTTGTAGTTTCCAAGGCTTGACAGCCACCAGCATGTGGGCTACAGGAACCCAGGAGCCTGCATACAAACGCTACAAAAAAGCATCCTCCCTGAAACATCTTTAAATACAGAACTGAATTCTCAGCCACAATGACGCACATTCACATTGTTTTCTCTCATCTCTGTTACTCTCTCCGTCACCTAATGTGACTCACTCAGTCCTTATTCTAGACCAGTCTGTGCCCGTGTCTCTGTCACTCAGTCTACTCATTTATACTTTAATCCAATCTGCACATGAGGAATTTCACAGGGGCACATCTTTTCCCTTACTTGGTGTTGGTGAAAATACAAAACATAGAAAATGCATTTGTTTAATAGATTTAAAGTACTGGAAGAAAAGATGCTATTTTTGCATGATGATTGTCTTTTAAAACCATTCTTCTTTTCCACCAATCACCAAGCCGAATCACCAATCTCCACTCTCTCACCTCTGGGGATGCTCTGAATCACTTCATCTAACTCACTCCAGAATTTCTCCTTCTCTTCTAACTCACATCCTACCTGTGGCGCATAACCACACTAACAACATCAAACATCACTCCTTCAATTTCCAGCTTCAGACTCATCATCCTGTCTGAACATTCCTCACAAACTCCTCTTTCAGGATAACTCCTACTCCATTTCTCTTCCTATCTGACCCATGGTAAAACAACTTGAACCCTGCTCCTAAGCTTGTAGCCTTGCTACCTTTCGACCTGGTCTCCTGGACACACAGTATATCCACCTTCCTTCTCTGCATCATGTCAACAAACTCTCTTGCCTTCGCTGTCATAGTCTCATAATTTAAAGTCCCTACTTTCAGTCCTACAATCATAGCTTTCCTCTTCTCTCTCTGCCTACAAACACACCTTCCTCTCTCCTTCTTCGACTTTTTATCTTTATTATCTTTTAAAAAATATATTTTTAGACCTGTGGTAGCAGTTGTATTGAACTTTATGTGTGTGTTTTGTTACCTACTCTGGAGCTTACAAAAAAATCAGTTAGGAAATAGTATTAGTCACATGTGCAGATTTATTACATTTATACATTTAATTATTTCAGCATTTAACGTGCTTATAGAAATGGCACAAGATTCACTGATCCCTAATCTGGGACAGTAAAAAAGTGTAAGAGGAATTTGCCTGAGGTTGGCGTAAAACTGGTTACAAAATGTGAAATGCCAAAAATCCCAGAAGGAATAAAGATGAATTATGAAGTAAAGTCTGCTTTAAATCCTATTTTATGTTCCTATGGATCAGTGAAAAATCATTCACACAGTGTAACGCAGAAGGGGTGGCAGTGGCTCAGTTGGTAGCCCACCGACCATAGGGCCGGAGGTTTGTGCGAAGTGTTTCTCGGCAGTGAACCCCCGACAGCCCATTCCCACAGTGCCAGTCCCAAGCCTGGTAGAAATTGCTTTGCTTTAATGAAACAGAGTTTAGCTGGTTGTCAACTAGTTGCTCAGCTAAAATATGCAGTTTTGGTCTAGATCAATGTTGGGTCACGTTCTCACCACAATTAAACCGTTCCTGAGTTTTATGGAGACTGAGACCAGATAAAGAGTAAAGGGTCTCAATGCGGTTTCTTTAGTCCAAATGCAATTGCTACGTTCAGACCTTCACAAATGAACATCACCCAGGGGAAATCAAACCAGTTTGGTTCATAGGGTTTATAGGGAACAGTTGTGGTGTTGGTCAAAACTGCCTGTGCTCATGAGGGAAGCAGGCGCTCACACAGTCACACTCACGCTCACAGCATTCTCAAAAGGTAAAATTAAGCAGATGTTCATGCTTGAATGGCCAATGACTGCAGTCAAAATCCCGGGTGAGCAAAGTCTCTCCTTTGTTGCCTAATGTCTTGATTCAGAGGTTTTCAACAGTCTAGTTTACACTACACCTGCTCTGAATACAATCACCCAAAGCAATACAAAGTGTGAAGTGTGGGATAACAAGTGTGAGAACAACTGAAGAGAAAGGGGGAATAAAATGGGGTGAGTGAAGGTAGGATAGAGGCGAGAGAATTGAGGCGTCAACTCTGGCTCATTCACAGCATGGAGAATAAGCAACAAATAACACACTGTGGAAGTAAACACCCGATCAGCCTGCAATCAAACAGCCCAGTGAGGGGTCGACTCATATATGCAAGCAATTAAAGTAGAGAATCCATTCATGCTCTATCATTTATTCATTGAAATTATATGACATGGAAGGCATGAGAGTATATCTCATCTCTCTGGTGAGATCCTTAATTGATCACTGATAGTATTTACTCTTCAACTTATATAACACTGTATCATTCATTGATCATTACTTAAACTCTCTGAGATGCTCTTCTGTATTCCATTCGTGTGTTGGTAGTGGAATGCATCCATACCTTTGGACTGCAGTGGTTTTTGTATCAGAAAACAGAGAGCAGGTTCAGCGGTATTAGGGCTGGGACTGCAGTCATCTAAAACACTGATATTTAAAAACTTTAAAACCTCCCCTCTTTTTGTGTCTCAGTCAAGCGGCATTGTTACTATTATATTGTTACTTATTTGTGTTTCACGCCACCAGAGTGCTGTGGATCGGGTTCTTAATCAAAAAGTTAATCAAATTATTATTTTTGTTTGTTTGTGTGTGTGTTTGTTTGTTTTTGATGCTACAGTGTTTGAGGGTCTTCGAATCTATATTGGATAGTGGATTGAGGGAGATGCACAGCCTACATAATCTCTCAGTCTCTGTCTAACGCTGCTTTTGACACTGATACAAACCAGTGTGAATCTCTTTCACACTTTGGGATAGTTTGGAATAAAAAAAAATGACTACTTTGAGACAAAACCAATTCATGTTTTATATGTGTACTACTCATTTTTGAGGACAACCTCACTTACAAGTTTTCCATAAAATAAAGGGTAGTAGTTAAAATATGTCCCTAGAAAATGGGATTTAAAGACTACTCTGATTGGAGAAGAATAAGCAGCCTGCAAGTAATCCATAGAGGTTATAATTAGTATAAAAAGTGTATAAATAAGTATATATTTTGCCATTTATTACCATGTTTTTGTTCCCTTTACCAACTATCTGATACTAATCAATTGAATATTATAATGTAATAAATAGTATTCATCAAACAATTTGGTTTAATCTAGTTAAGGCTTGTTGTCAACTGTAGAGTTTCCATTAAGGAATGAACTTGGTTGCATGTGTGTCACTGTGTTTTCAGCTCACTACCTTTAAACATCTGCACACATGTGGACCTCAAGCAAATAAATGGGTTTTAGTGTCCATGTGGAAACATTGAAATTTGTTGCAAGGATGTTTGGATATGCAAACACAGTGTGTATATATCCATCTGTGTTCCTATGTGAAACAAGCCTCGCCCCACTAAGCTTCAGCTTGATCACTGCTCCTTCGGGAACTCTAACGCGAAAAAGGAGGGGAGCACCCGAGCGACTGCGGCCCCAGAACAGGGGCTTCTCGCTGGGGAAGAGATGTGTTCAAAGGGCTCGTTTGGCCCCAAAGGGACCAGCAAACACAGCTCATTTGCCACTGCAATTCTATTTTCACATCATTTCAATTTCAAAGAGCCTTCTGCCTGCATTAGCATTTAGCTTGGATAAAAGATGAATGTAAGAGTAGAAAAAAGAAGGAAATGAAAAAAGAAATGAGGGATGATACTGCCATGGATTTTTTATTTTTTTATTTTTTGGAATTTCTAAAACTAGTTACAAGAGGCTTATACCAATGCATATGCCGCTCAGCCTCTCCTTCATAATCTTGTTTTTACACTTTAAGCAGTCAGTCTGTAACACAGACTTATTTGGTTTCTGCTAGTCCACTGTTATACTGCCTACAACAGCATTAGCATCTTGTATCATTGTTTACCAGCAGAAACCTGAAATGAAACTCCAATTTCTTTAGTGGAAAAAACATATGTTTAACTTTTTCTATAATATGATCATTATTGTGCATAATAATTTTGATGAATGCAGGTTATATCGCAGGACTGATGTACTTGGTGTGTTAGTTTAAACTAGGTGTAACTAATTAGGTGAGAAGCCTTTTCCCAAAAATACAATGAGGTTTCTTTTATGGTGCGACATCAATGACACTGATTTTTTTCCCACCTCTCGCTGCCATCTTCATACTTCATGTTGCATTTGCATATGTTCTTGCGCATCTGTGTATCTTTCCTGTTTCCATCTCTGCCATTTCCCCCTGCCCTCCTCTCTCCCTCACCACCCCAGTGAAGCAGATGCCTTTGATGCATGCTACAAATCACACATTTAGCTTTTCATCAATATTTCATCTATCCATCTCAGGCTCGGCTCTTTCGAGTTCTCTAAATCAGCACTGGCTATTGGGGGTGGGGGGTGGGTGGGGGGGGGGGGGGGGGTATTGAGGACTTAGGGAAGTCATTTGCCTGGCAGTGGAAATGAAAACCAGAGCAAGTTGGGGTCAAACTGTTAGGGCGAGAGGGTGATGGGATTGGATGGGGTATAAAATGCATGGTCTCAAAGAGTCTCAAAGAGATTTTGATTATAGCAATCATAGATACACAGCTTAGGTAAACACTTAAATAAAAGCAGTCTGACACTTAAAGCTAAACACAGAGAGGCCCTGTCTGACATTTCTGACAAAGAAATCCAATTTCCATGACTACACAGTAGATGATGAATGCTGGAGGTGCAGGGGAGCTGAACATCAGCAGAAATAGACTGAGGTGAGATGGAGGGAGGTAGAGAAAGCAAATCACCACCATTGTCACAAAGATTACTTTAAAGTTAAGTCAGGTGAAGTCATTTTCTTATTGTTAACAAATCCCAAAAAGCTAGTGCATGTGCTACTGGGATGCCAGCATTCAGAAATCAAGCAGAGTGTGGCAGGTCTTGTGTGCCATCCACAATAATACAATTGTGGAGGTGTGTGTATGTGGGCTTTTTGTACCACCATGCTGTTTTGAAGATATACTGATGACCCACTGAACCATTCCCGAGCACAGTATAGAGCAATCACACTAATAAAAAAAAAAGAAATGTGCTAGGACATGGTATGGAAATAAAACTATGACAAATGTTACCACCCTTACCTTTTAAAGTAAAAAAATAAATCAATCAATCCCACAAGGATCTGCAAAGGGTTGGAAGCTTTAGACCTGCCAAAAATAACCAAACTACTCTTAAAGTAGATTAGAAAAAAAAAGCATTCATTTTAAGAGCTGTTTCTAAGTTATTGGCTTCCAGGAAAGACTTGATGCCCATGCAGGTTATCCAGCCATGCTCACCAGCAAATTTCATTTGATTAGATTTGTTAAATTAAAATGTAATGATCCCATCGAACATATTGGCCCAGCAGGAAAATGTTGGAGGAACAGCTAAGATAAAAAAAGAAGAGTATAAATACCAATAAAGCTAATGGGGATTTCAAAGGCATAGACTTAGAGACAGAAAGTCAACGCAGTTACAGTAATTGCACATATTAAATGGAAAAATCTGCAGTCCATACATTGCTTTGTTAAAAAGCTTGTTTCAGTTAAAATCCCACAGTATTGCACACCAAATCATACATTAAGCTTTTCTTCCATCTTCTTCTTCATTTTTCTTTCGGCTGTTCCATTTCATGGGTCACCACAGTGAATCATGTGCCTCCATCTAACCCTGTCCTCTGCATCCTCTTCTCTCACACCAACTAACTTCATGTCCTCCCTCACTACATCCATAAATCTCCTCTTTGGTCTTCCTCTAGACCTCCTGCCTGGCAGCTCCAACCTCAGCATCCTTCTACCGATATATTCACAGTTTCTCCTCTGAACATGTCCAAACCACCTCAATCTGGCCTCTCTGACTTTATCTCCAAAACATCTAACGTGAGCTGTCCCTCAGTCAGGGCGACTGTGGCCCAGGAAGGAAGAGCGGTTGTCCACCAAACTCATAGTTGTTGGTTCAATCCCCGGCTTCTCTGGTCACATGTCGAAGTGTCCTTGAGTAAGACACTGAACCCAAACTTAGTTGCTCCTGGTGAGTGTTGTCCAGCTGCATAGCAGCTCCCCCACTGGTGTGTGATTGTGAGTGTGAATGGGTAAATAAGAAGCAGTGTAAAGTGCTTTGAATGACAATAGGTAGAAAAGCACTATATAAGTGCAGAACATTTATCTGATGTCCTCATTCCTGATCCTGTCCATCCCCGTCCCTCCCAAAGAGAACCTCAGCATCTTAAGCTCTGCTACCTCCAGTTCTGCCTCCTGTGTTTTCTTCAGTGCCACTGTCTCTAAGCCAAACAACATCGCTGGTCTCACCACCGTCTTGAACACCTTTCCTTTCATTCTTGTTGATACTCTTTTATCACACAACACACCTGACACTTTTCTCCACCCGTTCCAACCTGATTCACTGGCCTCTTTTCCACACCCTCCATTGCTCTGAGGCGTTGACCCTAAGTTCTTAAAGTCCTGCACCTTCTTCACCTCTGCTCCCTGTAACCTCACCGTTCCACCTGGGTCCCTCTCATTGAGACACTCTGTCTTGCTGCGGCTAAGCTTCATTCCTCTGTTTTCCAGAGCAGACCTCCACCTCTCTAGATTTTCCTCCACCTGCTCCCTGCTAAAGACACAATGCAACTCCCTCTGACTTTCTCTGTACTTCTCCATCAGCATCCTCAAAGCGAATACTGCATCTGTTGGACTCCTTCTAGGCATGAAACCATATTGCTGTTCACAAATGTTCACCTCTGCCCTTAGCCGAGCTTCCCCTACTCTTTCCAAAACTTCCATGTATGGCCCATCAACTTTATTGCTCTGTAGTTGCCACAGCTCTGCACATCTCCCTTGTTCTTAAAAATCGGCACAGTACACTTCTCCTCCTTCGGCATCCTCTCACTCTCCATGATCTTGTTAAACAAACTAGTCAGAAACTCTACTGCCACCTCTCCTTGACACTTCCATACCTCCACAGGTATGTCATCAGGACCAACTGCCTTTCCACTCTTCATCCTCTTCAACATCCTCCTCACTTCACTCTTACTAATCTTTGCTGCTTCCTGCTCCACACCAGTTACCTCTTCTACTTTTCATTCCCTTTTATTTTCCTCATTTATCAACTAAGTTTTTCTTCCATCTTCATCTTTATTATCCTTCAGGTAATGAATTCCATTCCTGTTTTATTTCTCTAATAAAAAGAGTAAAACTTTACCTTGCCTTAACATTTCTTGTCAGTGACTAATTCTAAACGTACTTCCTGACAGCAGGAGCAGGAGGCATTACCAAAGCAAAGCAGGAAGCAGCCCGGAGGAACATTTTACTTCACTTTCTTTCTCACTTGTTCTCTTTATTTTTAAAACAGGGAGGGGTTGAGAGAGAAGGGAAGGGGGATAATGAGGCAGATAGAAATGGAGGAGAGATGGTTTTAGAACATAAAATCAAAGACGAGGAGATGTTTCCTTGACAAAAAAAGGCAACAACCATGAAGGAGTAAAAAACAAACTAGGTGTTGTTTCAAGTTAGACTGTTTTTGTTATCTATGTCGCCACAGTTCGGAGGATTTAATGTTGATTTACTTTTCTCTGCTATGTTGGTTGTTTAGTCAAGCAACTGTATTTTCTTGTCTTTGATATTTATGTTATAGCATAAGACTGACAGCATCCTCAATAGGCCTGTGTAGTCTCTTCAGTCAGTGTATGTAGGGGATGTCTTTGCATGTATAGACACATATACACCCTATAGATCAACTGTATTTTCCCTCATTGCATTTAACTCACTATCAGCTGTCAGTCTACCATCTAAAATGTTGCAGTGCATTAGAGCAGTTCTGCAATAATTGATGAAGGTGATGAATTGAAGAGGTGTTGACTCAAATGTATATGATCCTTTTTAAAGTTTTTATTACAGTACTGATTACAGTACCTTAATGTATGCTGATATTTTGTTCATCAGCATCAAACACTGTGATTATATAGTACACATACTGTGTAATGACTTTCAAAGCCCAAAAAGATCAAACTAGAAAGTATTTTTTTCAACTTTCCTCTTTTTTAGCAAGTTTGTGGCTCCCCTTGGAGTATCTTTTGAAATAAAGTCCCTATGTCAGTAGGCCTCTCTTAAAATAGCCCCCTAATGGCCACTTGAGAAACTAGTACTTCCTTGTTATGAAAAATCTATAAACACTGGGTGATGGTTGTGGAAGGTTGATGGTTGTGGAGGCTGGGCTGAGACATCAGAAGGATGAGCCATGCTTTTAGAAGTTAATATCTGTTAATATCAAAGCTCTATCCTGGAACAGTGCAAAAACATTTGGAAATATGTTTAAAATTAATGTGGGTGGGCTATAATAAAGTGTTCAAAACCCAGGTTTGTATAGAAATGTACCACCCCCAATTAGCTGTTGGTTAAGACTAAAGCACCGGTTTGTTTGTTTGTTTGTTTTTTTCAAAAATTCAGTCAGTCATTTTAGTGGTCATCTGTAATTCCTTTGTGTAATTAAAGGCTCATTGGCTGAATGAAAAATCATCCTCATCTATCTTCAGACACACACTTAAGGCAGTTAAGCACACTCCTGAACAATTTACAAACAGGACAAGGAGTCGCAAGGAGTGAGATTTGTTTTAGTAAAAGCTGCTATACTGAGATATCTAGCTAGCATTAAGTAACTTTACATTCATCCACTTGCATGTGATGCATTTTTTTTTCTTATTTAAATGTATTTAAACCCTTATGAATGATGATGAACGCATCATACTGTGGTCAAAACGGACCCTACATGTGTATTATTTCAGAGCTGAACCACACTAACTCGGTGTGATCACGGACAAATATCAACACCATAAATCAGTCTAATCCAGGTTCCTCTGTTCTGGCTGCTAGTAGCTCACTTCTCTCTGACTAATGGTTGGTGCTGGTCTACCTTGCGGTTTGGGGTAGAAAATGCTACAGCATGCGCTGAGGTCCAATCAATGCCCTGGGTTTGTATCAGCAGTAAGGCCAGGCTAATTGATCTTTTCCTCCTTTTAAACTGATCCACGGCTCAATCAGCATAGCCAATTAAAGCAACAATATGAGATCAATCAAGTAACACTTTTAATACAATTTGCTTCAAAACACCAGAGTTCTGTCTGTGATGAGAGTTAGGGATAAAGAGCACTTCCGAGAATACTGCTTAATGCTAAATAAACGTGTTGTGGGTGAAATGACTATTTCCCTTAATTTAACCAAGTGTCAAACTGTCTTTTAAGTTAATTAATCAAAACAGTGACAGAAACGTTGTCCACTAACGAAAAGCATCCAGAAATGTCATGTATATTATATGAACTTGAAGCCAAAGAAGACTTTCCATTTTATTCTGTCCTGTTAATCTTTTTTTTTTAATTGAGGCACCACAACCACTCAGTACAGTGGACAATACTTAAAGTACAGAACATCAAATAAATAAGTCATCTTTGTCTCCATTTTTCTATTGCTCCCTTAATTACTTTCTTCACTATCACTGCTATAGTATTTGTCAGTTGAAACTATAAATGTTATACCAGCAGTACTAGTGTAGATGCCCAGAAAACACAATTTAATAAGTCACTGATAAATACAGATCTGTTTATTACTGTATTGAAACTTACAATCTAAAAAGATATTGAAGAGACACAGTATGTGAAATGCCATACTGCCAGTGTAAAACTGCTATGCTACGCAGGGGATATGCATGAAGCAGAGCATGAAGAGTACAAGGGCACAAGACAGTGAAATAACTGAGATACTCCTTCCCCTGCCAGCTCTATTTCCAGACAGTTTGCTGTTTGTCTTGCCTCTTTACCAATAAGCCCTCTGAATGATCCCCGACAAAGTCAGTCGAGAAAGACAAAAAAAAATTTGTCACGGAAAGGCAAAGGCAAGGGGTCTGCGAGAGCAAAAAAAGTCATGCAAAAGGAAACACAAGGGAATGAAGTGAGTCGGGGAAAAGCAAAGGAAGAAGGTAGCGAGACAGCGAAGGTGAAGGGGTGAAAAACGACGAGACAAGGACATGGTAGAGTGAAGTAAGTGTTATTATAGAGGGAAGCGTAGGGAGACAAAGTGGTGTTACAGCTGAAAATGGCACTACTTCACTTAATGGAATGCTTCGCTGGATATGCCCATATTTTTGTTTGTTTTTGTTGAAATAAAAAGTGTCACTTCAGAAAAATCAATGGCCTTCAAAATGCAAGGCTTTCATCTGCACTAGAAAGGTGATTTCATAGGCGAGCAAAATATCCACAGAAGCTCTAATTAGTGACAAAAGATAAAGCACAGGCATTTATAGTCAATCAGTCTCTGTCTGTTTCACTTTCCCCCTGTTCTTACCTTGAACCAAGAACTTCAGTTAGGATTACATGTGTCTATTTAATGTTGCATTGTTAGAGAGAAGATAATCATTTTCACCCATTATAAATTAATCATGTTGGCAATCATAGTCAAGGTTTTGAAGGGCTATCTGGTCACTCCCCAGCTCATATCTCCAAAGCATTATCCTGGTCTTATTTTTGTTGGTGTTTTTCCAACACAATGGTAAAAACTTTTATATAAGCCTTATTGTTTTAGGTACATCTTATAGTAAGGACGTCCTGTAAAATTCAGCTCTTTAGGTCAGTTGGACTAGCAGCTGAAATCGACCAACAGTGACATCTAACAGTTGGGTAGTGTCTTTTCGCCGCTACATTGAACATGATAAGGTCACATAGTATTTAGACTCACAAACACTTGTAGGGAGGAGGTTAGAGGACTTTTCCATAGACCAACTACAATGGAAAACTTCTTTCTCTGGTTATTCTAAACATGAGGATGAGAAATATGATGTGTAACATTAAGGAATCTTAAGAAATGTTAAGCCAAACCCCACCATTTTTACTAAACCTAACCCATCTGTATCTGTTTCTCTGTTACGAAATCCAACCAACTCTTTAGATCCTGCCATTTTGGTGCCTGGTGCTATAGGAGTGCAATTTCAACAGACATCTGTTGACACAGGGCTGCTCGTTAAACAAATGCTTCTGTGGGTCATGTAAGACGGTCAGGACTAACAGCATATATGACTGTTTAGATCGGAGGATGTGTTGTTCAGAACCTACACAGGAGCTTCATCCTAGGCTCCACCCTAGGTTACAGAGCTTTTGCTGACATGCATGTCCTACACAGTTTCAAAGATGTCAAACTGCAAATGAGGTTAAATCACTGGGACCTCCCACCAGTTAGAAGCCTTATGGATAATTGAATCGCCATTATCATACAGACTCTATAACTGCTTGATTAGTTTGGAAGATGATTTGGCAACCAATTCTTTTTTTTTTTTCTCGTTTGTTTTAAAAGATTGTTTTCTTGCAGTATCTGATTATTTTTGTACACTTAACTAAGGTGCATCGTCATGCCAGTCTCAGATCGTGTGAACTCTTGAGCAGCCTGTCAAGTCACGGCGTCACAAAACCAAATCTGAGTGACAGGCATATAACCAAAAGCTACAGCCTGGTGGATCTTCTCCTTTTTCTAAATTATGATCAACAACTCATACTCCTTTTTTTCCCATCTCTATCACTTGTTCTCTGTGCTGGGCTGTTCTTTCTCACATGCCGTCTCCGCTCCCGCTCCCTCACCCCTCTGTCTATTTTTGATGATCTGAGAGGCAGTGGCCAATGAAAGACAAAAGGTAAAATGGATATGGATTTTTCTCACTCAGCCAACCATCCCCGAGATGATTAAGTAGTTCATCAGGCAGAAATATAGAATTCTTCCCGGTGTGCTCATCGACCTGTCCTATAGATACATTAAAACGGCGGCAGGAAATCGTTGCAGAACGCACTATGCTACACGGTGGCAGCAAGGCTCTCTGGCTCAATTGATCCCGTTTGCATCTCTGTGTGTGCTTGTGTGTCAAGCATGGGTGACTTTATTCTTGCTTAACAGACAAATTGTCACACATGTATAAACACATGACAAATGGTGGAGAGTTAAATCTGCACTTGTTCCTAAGGTGGCAGGATGACTATGATCGGAATGAGTAGGGGTGGATTTAGTTGTTGAATAATCACTGTTTTAAACATTTTTTTTTTTTAATATGCAGGTAAAAAAGAAAATAACCTTTAAAGTTACATTACTGCATTTGCCCACTAAGGAAAGTACAATAAGTTGCTTTGAAATGTATGCAAACCTTATATTTGTGTAGCCATCTGCAAGCAACAGGATTAGAGAAAACACATTATGAAACGTTGTCATTGTTTATGGATGCCATTTTCTAACAAAAGTAGGTAGGATCTTTCTGTTTTCATCTGTTTGAGGATGAAAACGGGATTATAAAAAACATCTAACAGAGATACAGTTACACATTGTAACCCCAGCTTTTTGGAGTATGGGCATACAATCGTAGTATTGTTGATATATGAGAAGTTAGATCATTTAACTTACATGTATTTCCTTACTGTATTAACCATGTGCACGGTTGTATGATCATCAATAAGGCACACAACATCTCGCAATAGAGTCAAACCCATCCCCAAAAAAACCTGTGTCTTGTACTGTCCACCTCTCTGACACTCCCACAAAATATTCTACGTCATTGTTTTAGGCATCCAATATTGAAGCGTCTGCATTTCCTTTGAACTACACTGAAAGCTCAGAGCGTTGATCACTGACGTGAACGGGTACCTCAGGCAACAGGATGTAACACAGAAAGGACCCTTTTTGATGCCTTGGAACTGGGAACAGGCCGAACAAAATGTTACACAAGACAGGCTCACATTTTATCTAAAAACAAAACATGATGAGAGTAAGAGCTAAAATGTTTTACAATTACATAAAAATAGTATAGTAGTAGAGTATTAAAGTTACATATAGTGACTTTCTTTATATGTTATGATGGGTGTAGGTGTACAGTCCCCTCACTCACCCAGGGATTATCAATTATTTAAACAATCCTCCTTTGCCTGTTCTCTATAATCAAGATGTAGCTATTAGCAAATATAGGCTAATTTATATACATTTCCAACACAACACTGGACACTAAGTGAAAGGCTCTCACAGTATGTGCAGCAGATTTTAGAAAGCCAAATTGAATTTTGCTAAAGGTATCTTTTATGCGGCTTGGAATTGAAATAAAGACCAGTTCAAGTTATGCAACACTGGCTGTTTCTGAACACGGCTAATACAAATCTGAAACTATACAGTATATGGGCAGAATCAAGGAAATTACTCTTTAGTCTCTTTAGTGTTGTACAATAATAAAATAATACATTTAATAAAACAGTTTTCGACTTACAATCGAGATAATTCAAAAACGACCATGAAAAAGCCTGAATTGTCCAAATTACTCAGTATGTTCCAATATCTGGTTCCAGTAGCAGTGGATGATGGTTTTAATTACCACCAGATATCCCTGTTGTTTCTTGTGCTTCTTTTTCCTGTTATGAATTATATAAATATCATTTAAATCAGTGAATCGGCTTATGAGCAGAGTGGATTGAGAGAGAAAGAAATGGAGCGGAAGCTTTCATTTGAGGTCTCAGAGTGTCTTCTCTGCAAGTCCCTGACAGATCTGAAAAGCTCATTACTCACTCCCTCACACACAAAGACACACACACACACACACACACACACACACACAAACATACACTGTCCTACAGGTAATTTTGCTGTTGCCATGGAAGCTATATCAGTGAGCCCACATTCTGACTATCTGATGATCATACACTGGGCATGAGAACTGTATGGATAACTAGCATTACTAGTTCACTGCTCTGCAGTTATCTCTTTGTCTGAGGCATAAGCCAATCCCAAGCTACAATACTGAATTAAAATGTTCCTATAATAAAGTGCCAGCTGCAGCAGAGGCTTGAAGATAATGTTGGCACAAAGTCACGTCATGGTGTCAAAAATCCAAAAAATGTTCAAAAAAAGAACTCAACAAATGCTGCATTTCCTTAATCCATTTCTCTCTCTTTCAATTCCTCTCCTCTGCAATTTGGCTCAATTGCACTTTTATAGCTCAACAGGCAAAAGGAGGATTGTTTCGGTGAATAAGCGTTGCCCAACACTCCTTGACCTCTCCCTCAGACAGAAAGGCTCCAATTGCGGGCAACTTAATTTAAGGCTTCCTCCCCGGTGGGACCCGAGGGGCAATGTCAAATGTAGTGAATAGCAGGCAGACTCTCCCACCATCTCATCTCAATCCCATCTACAGTGGCATAATAATCACTGGAATGAACAAAGCGAGAGAAGGCAGACTGTAATAGCCTCACAGTGTTGCCTTTATTCGCTCACTTTGTTCCACTGACAGTTCAATCAGTCTAATTACAGACAAGCGGCCCTATCACATCTGCACTGTCTCCAAATGTTTTTAATATGTCAAAGCCATTGTCGGGTCAGTTTTGATTGTTAACTCTCTGGGTCAAATGGCACACTTTTATATTGCGCTATTACTGATGTGGACAGTGCCTATGCCTATATATCAAGGGAGAACATATATACTGTATGGCAGCCACTGCCATCGAGTGTGTGTGTGTGTTTGCGCGCACATGTGAATGGATGAATTACAAGCAACATTGTAAAGTGCTATGGAAAAGCGCTATATAAGGAGGCATTTACCATTTACCAAAAAAAACTCTTCCCTCATAGCTCTACATACCTCCTTCATCCTTCCAAAAGCAAATTCTTTTTTAATCACAATGTTTAATTTTGAGATAAAACTTCAGTAGATTTAAATGTTATATGATAAAGTACAAACCTCTTGATCTTCTGAGTTTATTTTTTCATGTAATTTAAAAGATGTTCTACTGTATAGCAATTTCCCCCGAAAATAGCAGCGTTCATGAAGAAAATATATCTTTACAGATAATGCTAAGAAAGCTAAGATGAAGATGAAGATAAAGTTGATGTTAAAAAAGGTCAACGGCTTTCGCCATGTCAAGGGTCACCACAGCAGCACATGTTGGTTTGGTATGAGTTTCTGTGCAAAATGCCCTTCCTGCTGCAACCCCTCCCATTTTATCCGGGCTTGGGACCACCACCAAGGTTGCCTTTGATGACCAGGCAGGGTCACTCCTGGTAGGGTGGGAATTGATCCCATGCCATTCTGCATCCCAAACCTATTCTCTGCTGATTGAGCCACCAGGGCCCCTTCTGAGGTTGATGCAGAAGTACTACCAAAAATATTTCACTTCACGATCATGAGATGAGAATTTGTATTCAGTGACATAAAGAGATACAGCTGTGCAGAGGGACGAAGCGGGCGCGTGTGTGTGTGTGTAAGATAAAGTGCTAGCACCTGGTATAGAGACTATTTTTGCACACATACATATATGTATGTTTGCCTTGAGATTTTCGCATTCCCTTTGGTGTGCCTTGGACACAAAAAGCTTGAAAAGGGTGAACGCTGATGACTTTCAGTGCTCATTTACTGTTTGTGGCTGATCGAGAAACTTTGCCTGACCTCTTCATAACAATCTATAATTAAAGAAAATGGGTATTTTTTAGTGTAGCTGTTGGCTGTCACAACAATCAATCACGGCCAGGGATATCATTTCACCCCTTGCCTGCTGACCCAGAAGACGTGTGTACGGAGAAGAATTGAACAAAATATAATGATACAAATCAGCGTAGTGAAAATCTGCCAGGAATAAAAAGATCTGGGTGACATCAGTAGACAGGAGAAGAATACATTCATTCGGCAGCCAAAACAAAGTGTCACTTGACTTGGTAAAGCGAGTAAAAAACCTACAGATGTAATAGAAATAGGTTACTAGAAAAGTGAAATCCTTGACCATCTTTTGGTGCTGAAGAAGCTTCATCCTCTGTTTCATTGCACTACATGGAACAACATTCCATGCTTCCATGATCCATCACCCAATGGTGATGGATCAGCATCGGTATTCTTGGTGCTTACCTGTACTACAGTTTTAATCACATTAACAGGACTTTAAACAATTAAGAACATTAGGTAGTAATTAATTAATGACAATAATCTATTTTATTGGTGACAGTAATAATTAACTTACTAAACTAATGTATGGGATTATACAGGATATAAAAAGTACAGTGAGTAAAACTAAGGGGAAAAGTAATATTTACAGTAAATAGCAATATTAGTTATGTCTAAATAAGTAGAAAGAGTGCTGAGTGAGCCCCTCTGTTTGCCTGCTGCTACTGCTCACCCATTTGGGAAGTTATGCACACTTCAATGGGCTATTATCATTTCTTATCAGCCTATTATTATAGTTTCATAGGATCTTATACCAAATAACAATCACATCATCTGAGTAGGTTAGGAAGGTCATTATCATGCCCTTTGTTGCATCTGACTGTTGTTGCAGTTTGACGATAAAAATTGAGCTACACCCTTCTTAGATCTAGGTACAAAAACATCCAGGGTAGGTTTTGGAAAACATTACAATATGGGTTCAAATATTGATTAAAATACTAAGGTGCAAACATCAACTATAAGTTCCTCTTCTGTCATTTACTTCTTTATTCTACATGGGAGAAGGTCACCCACTGCACCATGATTATGGGCTGATAACTGCTAGCTCTACTGAATGCTGTAAATGGTAAAATCAACGGTTGTATAGACATTATATAGACATAAACATTTATAAGAAGTATAGAAGTATATCCCCTACAATATTTGTGCTCTTCCTCAAGTAGCAACAGTGTTTTAATTGGCACTTCATGCAAGCAAGAACCTTACAACTGTTCTGTAAGTTTCACTGAGCACGTTTTGAAACAGCTTTACACAGAAATGTTTTAAAAAAGGTAATGGTTACACTTAATTTCTAGTATTTTTCAGTAAAATTGATTATTTCATTAGTGTGTTCTAACACAAAGAACCTTTATTTTGATTATACTAAACTAGACTATAAATCATTTTAATAGGCATTTTGATGAGGGAAATGGAGAACTGTCTAACACATTGGTCCAAATTTTCCCATAAGTGTTCAGTTGGGTTGAGATCTGGTGGCGATAAAGGCCATAGCATATGATTCAGATTATTTTCATACTCATCAAACCCTGCCGTGACCCCTCTAGCCCTATGGATGGGAGCATTGGCATTCATAGGGCACCATTAATTTATAAATTCTTTAGTCACTTAGCTGAGCGTATTACATTTATCTGGCATTGCAATTTTTAAAATTTTTTTATCTACCTCTTAATGGTCATGCTTCTCATTTAAGAGGCCATTTTGCTTTTTTACATTGATTTTTGTAACTGTGCACATTAGACAGTGCCAATGTTACAAGTGAATTGAACATTTATCAGTCCATTCAGGTTTTTGGTAAATTGCAAAGTCGCACAGAATTGACAGGGTGATTGGTTAAATTAATTGCTGGAATTGCAACATCGCAAATTCCTGGAGGGACTGATATAGAAGAAATCATAGAAAAACAATAGCGCATGACTTTCCTAAGGCTTAAAAAGGCTCCAGGAGACTTTCTCAGGACCCCCCTAAAACTTTATATTCTATGTACACAGTCAAGCCCCCAGGCTCTCATATTATATCCATGGCTCATGGCCCACAAACAGACTTCACCAAGCTGGCCACTCAGATCGGGGTGGGGTTTGAATGAAGGGGACAAGATAAGAAGGCAAGAGCTAAAATGAACTATTTTACACAGAACTGAAGTACTGCATAAAGGCTCTTTATAAGAAAAATAAGCAGCTACTGAAAATGTAAATCCTCCATAGCTACTTCAGCAAGTAAGAATATAAAGCCAAAATGCTGCATAATATGATCTATTAAATATCTCCTGTCATTGTAAACATTGCCACCACCGCTTGCCCCCCAGTTACTGCTGTGTTACAGCTCCCTAGATCACTTAACCTCTATACACACCTGTCATTTTCTCATACCCTTCTTTACCATCTACACATCTTGTTCTTCTCCTCATTTGCAACATAGTCTTTGTACTTTGTTACTTGATTTTAAACATCCACCTATACCTCTTTATTTCTTTTATGCCTGTCTTCTCCAACTCCTTTTATTTGTATGCACGCTCCCATGGGCTGTCTGTTACTCACCCTGTATGACCAAAGTAAAAAGGCTTTTGACTTTAAGCTGTCTGCTTTACAAGTCTTTCTTACGTGTCCAAACTTTATTGTCAAAAATAATACACATATATAATAGTTTTTAATCTCATTTGGCTTTCACAAGGTGCTAGCATACTAACGAGAACCTGTGAATGGTCAGCACTGAGTCCTAATGAGGATTTTCTGTTAGACTACACACACACACAAACACACACACAAAGACAATGCAAGCTAAATGCAAGGGTAAGACAATTAACAGGGAGCTCAGATTTCTATTAAATACTAATCTTCACCTGGACTCTCTCTCTCTCTAAATATCTTCCTCTGCTCTGTCCATCCTATTTTTGGCATTTTATCTCACTCTGACTCTCTATCTCACTTGCACATGTTCTTGCACACATTTCATACTCTCCCGTCATACCTTAAGCCTTCCAAGGCTCCTGGATTTAGAGCACAATTCTCTTTTCTCCGAACCTAATCTAAACCTTTAATAAAGCACTAAGCAGTGTATTAGGCTTTATCCAGGTTATTAAGCATTCTCTCTGAGTATCTTATGTTCTTCAGCCTCGCACTTTGTCAGAATTGTCCATTTACGCAAAGGCAGACTGTCAATTTGAGAGGGTTAAAAAACCTAAGACTATATAAGGGATTATAATAAGTTTAATTCTATGTCAGCACAACTCTTTGAGGCTGTCCTTCGTCAAAAACAGCCCATACTGTAGGTTGTTGGTGAGTATTTTAATGGCACCCTAAACAACATGTTTAGCTCAAGTGACAAAGCCCAGTAGTGCTTTCATTAATTATTAATTATTTCATTAATTAACAGTCAGGTGACATTTACTGTAGCAACAAATCCCTGGAGTTGGTTGCCCCCCAAACTCAGTACTAATCTCTGCCTGGCCACCCATATGAAAACAGATTCTCAAATGTCCCAGGGTCACAGCATGGCATGTGAATTTAGCAATTTAATTCTGGATTACTTGGAAACATACATCATTATTTTACAATGCTCGCTTCCAGCTCCCTTCATGTAAAAAGGACACTGTGTTATCAGCCCAGGGTTTGAGGACTTTTACTACTTTGTGTTCACTTGTTTTAGACAAATAGTGACTATTCGTTAATCACATTTCATTTAATCAAATTCACAAATTAACTGAGATACAAAAACCTGGGTATGATGTATAATTTCTGCATTGTGTATATTAGATTCTTAGACTATGGGCAAATCATTTATTGTGTATAATTATGCATCTTACTTCAATTGAAACTGGAGTCAACAGGATAAATGGACGGATCAAGAACAACTTTAAAACTACCTGGCCGTTGGCTCCTGTCTACCAAGTGGTATTAATGTTGTGGCTGATCAGTTTCACAGAAAGCAAAAGTAACAAATCAATAAGGGCTTTAAATTTATTATACTTATCTCACAGCAACAAAAATATACGGAGAGTGGCATTTTCAGTTTTCTTCCATTAGTTTTTTGCTTTTAAATCAATCTGCCTTTTTTGGGGGAAATTTTCCTTATTCAGTTTGAGGGTCTAAGTAGAGGGGTCTGTTGCACAGACCAAAACTTCTTGAGGAAACTTTTCTGACACTGGTTTACATAAATAAAACTAGATTTGATTAGATAACTGTAATCATCCCATAACCTTGACCATGTTTTATTGTTATCATGACGGTGAAGGTCTATTACCTATTTTACCCAAACCCTCTTTCTCTAGGTTGTATTTGTCCTTAAACATAACTAAACGTTCATGTTTGCCTTATCACATTAAAAGCTTTAGGTATGGATTTTTTATGGATCATGGATTTGGAAGTTTAGCTGTCACATATCTTCAACTATTGAAGGGATGTTAATTGTTAAAATTCTCCTATGGATCATCCCAGTGTGTGGACAAATAACGCATATGGTATGAGTGTATGACCACAAATATCATACTGCGAGTGCTAACTACTGTGAAGAAAGGGAAAGAAGAACAGTGTAATAGGTTTGAATTGGCTGGAGGAAACATGAAAAGGATAAAGGGAGTAGTGGGGGATTGGAGCAACAAGCAAAAGATTCAGACAAAAGGGGAGTAGGTGAAAGACGATATGAAAATGAGACACAGGAAAGATAGAAAAGGGGAGAGAGGGTGCTATCATCTTTAGGTAACAAGGGCCCTTGTCTGATCCCCTCCCACACACACACACACACACACACACTTCTCCTTAGTGACTCAGTCACCACGGCAACAGAGCAGAGGGTAAATCGCTGTGGCAATTGCCCTAGGACGTGTGGTGCATGAGAATGCTGAGTCCCTGCTGCCACCACAACATGGCACATCTGTGCGCGTGTAAACACACACACACACACACATCAGTATTAGTGGTCATGAACAGCTCTACTGACTCTCCAACGGACACACACGGAAACCCAATAACCTCATAAAGAATCTACCACTGACTTACCTCAATACACTGTACACCTAGGAAACATAACATATGGAGGAAACATCACTCGTAGCACTTGCTTGACAGAAGGGTGTTTGTTTAATATTCATGCCGCCTTTAGTCCGTCTCCAGTCTGACTTTGAGTGTTTTTTTTTTTTTTGTTTTTTTTTTACTTGACTTCATATTTGCTGATTCCATTAGCTGGAAAGAAACATTTTGTATTTAAACACCAATTTGTCTTAAAAGCTGCACCAGACAGCTAGACTCACTAGAGGAGGATGTTTGAAGTTTGAAGAGTTTATAACCCACAAACATGTTCAGGGTGACAGTAAATTAAATGCCCTCTTCTTGGTGTGTTGGAAGGGTGGATGAGGTGAACATGTCAATTTGGAGGCTTAAGTATGTCAGCAAAATAATAAGACTCTAGCATTAGTTGACGTTACTTAACTTAATAAGTAAGAACTAATATACCAACTTAGAATTCGTGCTCTTATTTATTGTCTATATGTCATCATCATTCAGTGCCAACGTCCAGTGTTTCCCTTTTAATTCTCTCTGGTTTGGGTTGTTATTTTTGTACCAGACCTCAGTTTAATTTTACCTATGTGCTGTAGGCAAACATAATTAATGGCATTCAGACTAAATTAAGTCACAATTGTATCACGTGATTGGCACCAGCTACCTAACGTCATTGGTCACTACCAGTACTGATTGACAGGCACCTCCCTCCACTGCTCCAACTTCTCATGTTATTATTAGATGATTTTGCAAAAGCTTGCTAAAGTTCATCTTTGTGCACATTATGTTGTTTTTCAGCATGGGGGAATAATCTTGTTGCTGCGCTGATTTATTCAGAGGTCCCTCAAACACTGGAGCTTGTCTACCTAAATCTGCCTGTGCAGCATAACCATTTGCAATAAATGGTAAACTCTTGAAATAAGTGTCTGTATAATGCTGAAATTCCCACTAATTAACACTTCTTAAACTTGGTTCAGTATTAATTTATTTACACCAACTACATAATTTAATATAGCATCGTTATGCTAATAGAAAATGCAATGGTCACACATATGCTTTACAAAAATGTATTTGCTTTTGCTATTTAGTTGTGTCTAAACTAAATATGTAGGTCCTTTAAAGTGTATTGATTTGTCTACAAAAACTGTAAGTATTTTTCTCCGAGGGGGGAAGTCCTGCATACTGTGGATCAAATAATATGGTAAATATGGGACTTCTTGACTAACCAAACATAATTACCTGAATTAGACAACTGAAGGATAAACAGTGTGAATGAATGTCTTTATATGAATGAGCGTCTTCATAATCTTTGCTTTATAATCTTCAAAAACCTTTCTCATTCACTAAATTTATAATGTTTATTTGTTTAAAAGTCCTGTGTAATCTTGTATTCAGGGCAAAATGGTGGTGCAGTGGTTAGCGCTGCTGCCTTACTGCTAAAAGGTCCCTGGTTTGATTTCGTCTGTGGCTTTTATGTGTGGAGTTTGCATGTTTCCCCTATGCTTGCAGAGGTTGATTCTGGGCACTCCGGTTTCCTTCCACAGTCCAAAGTCATGGCTGTTAGGTTACATTTGACTTAGACTGGCATCCTGTGACAGCTGGTATAGGCTCCAACCCACTGTTACACTGAAAGGACTGAGCGGGTACAGATGATGGATGTATGGATTATGGTATTATGCTGAATGAAATCCACCCTCCAATCCATCCAACCAACCAAATCAAAGAGGCCACACAGTTATAATTCTTCCAAAAGCAACAGGCTTATCAGAAACCATCAGTAAGAGGTCCCTGTAGTTTACAGAGAGCATGAATGTACTGCATTCCTCCTGGTAGAGCATCAGTCTGCAGCTCTGAATTACAAACTTGTAACCTCTCTTTAACAAAGTTGACAGCGAGCAACTGCATACAAGCCTCATAAGCTTTTGCAACTCAATAAACCAGCATGCCTGTGGTGTTTTTCTAGACTCCCACCCACCTGTTGGAGCGACCTCCAAAATCTCATAGGGTCTGTAATCAATAGTTCTGGCCTAGATGCATCAGTGGAGTTTCAAACTCATGGAAACAGCACAATTTAAGTGGAAAGCGGCTATTAGGTTTGTTTCAGACTCTTTGCTAATCAAGGCAATTACAGTTACAGTGGTATGATTGTAACATTAGCCTACTCTAAATAATCATATACTTACAAAGTAAACCATGTAGAATTGTTCACTACCAAATTTTCATACCACACTGACTGATGCCAAACATCACAGTGTTCTGAGTGAGAATAGTTGGATTTACTTACGTGCCTTTGAATCATGATGCAGTCTTTGCTTAAAACCAAAGCAAAGTGCATATCAAATAACTACAAATCTTTACAGCTGAATCAAAATTACTTAATAAGTAAAATTATTCCAAATCATCTCCTCTAGAATAATGGGACCTGCTGCTTCACTTATTGTGAAGTTGCCATGAAAAAAGTCCTAATTCTCTTTTTTTTTCTTATTGACTCTAATTTGTATTGTACTCCAAACACAGAAAATGATGCTCATTTTGGATCATTCTACACCTATTTACACCAAAAGCTCCCACTATTTAGTAACTGTACAGTATGTGTACTGGCCTGGTATTACAGTAGTGCAGCACTGCATTGGGATGCATCCTTACATGTGAAAATCCACTGGTTTCCCATGCGCAACTAATCAAACTAATCAAAAAAGGTTCAAGGTACAAACAGAAAAATAAAGGTGACAACTGGAACCAAAAAAAAAGTTCTTCAGACGGCCATAGAAGAACCATTTTTGGTTCCACAAAGAACCTTTTAAAAGATGGTTCTTTAAGAAAACCACTTTTGTCAGTGGTTTTGTGAAGAACCCTTAAAATTGCGTCAAAGAACCATCCAACAAAAGTTCTATGAGACACCTTAAATGGTGCCACTAAGAACCTTTTTAGAAGATGGTTCTTTAAAGAAGCCTCTAAGAACTAACTTCTTTAAGGTACTTTACATGGTTGCTTAAAAAACTTTTCTAAAAATGGTTCTTTGAGGAACCAGTTATAAGATATGTCTCAAAATAAAATATATCATGAATTGATGTGTAAAGTAAAATAAGAATAAGATCGTTGATGTAAATACTTTATTGACCATACTTAGCATACGCAGAAACAATGAAAGCATTTCTATTTATTTATTTTTTAAATGCACCACATACAAAACTTATTTAGTACTAAAACAACTAAGAATTATACTTTAGGTTTAACTGTCTAGCACCTTTTAACAATTATAAATTGTAGTTAATACAGCATTCCATATCTTTAAAGATACACCCTGGAGCCTAATGTGGCATCCAAAATTTTTTTTTTTTTATTTAAATCAGTTTAAGAAAAAGCTAAATGTAAAATTTCCTTTTTGCATGCCAATTTTAACAACATAAACTTTAATATGAAGATCAAAACAGTTGCAGAATAATTAGCTGAAGATGGACTTACCAATCAATTAAATTGTTATCGCAGCTTTTCTGTAACAAGACTTTCATATTTGAATTATTGTTCAATGTTAGTCCATTTTACAACAATGCAAGTCTCTTCTTACAATGTTTACTATTTACCATTCTTACCATTTACCATGTGCTGGCACACTGGGAAACTAGGAGACATTAAGTGCATTTGCCAGTTTTTGCACAGCTATTGGTACAGTTGTAGTCAATGTTTCAAGCTTCAGAACAAATGCTTCCAAAAAGTATTTTTCAGCGGACCTGGATAGGCAACATTGTAGACATAGTAAAGGGACAATGCAATAGTCAGAGCCAAAGAAATGTTTACTTCCCCACTGTCCAATATCATTTTGTGTCCATCCATCTGGACATTGACCTCAGTGCAGTCACTCGGGTTTGCCACCAGTGGTGCTCAGGACAATTGTGGGCACTGGGCTGAGTGGATCCTGAAACAATAAACGACAAATCACACTCATAGCTCCATAGCTTCCTTCTTCTGATAGACTGAACACACCTTATTACACCTTAAGTAACGGGCCATGGGTAGGGCAGGGATAGTTGGAAAAGAAGCTGGACAGAGGACCTTGAGGACGAGGGTTGAGAACCAATGAAAAATCTATCCAAAAATACTTGCACACACAATCTGTAGTCAATGCATCTCTGTAATCCAGTACTAACAACCTGCTCTGAATTCGCCTGAATGAAAACAACAGGGAGGTGTTCTCTCTACTAGCGTTACTGATGAAAAAAAGGCTCCCAGTGCAATTTTTACCCAATATTGACAGCAGATCACTTATAAGCAAACAACATGGCGGCAGTCTTTAAAAATATTTTTATCAGAAAAAAGGCTTCAGACGCCATTTGCAATATGATGACATTATCGTTTCTTTCCAAATGTGTAATGTTAAAGTTAATTCTATCAGCATATAGCAGCTAACACTATAGGTAGCTTAGCAAACGTAATATTACATTTAACGCTAACAAACAACAACACATAAATATGTTTGTGTGAAAATACTTTACCTTATCTTTCTCGAAATCTAGAGATGAAGACGATAAGTGGAAAAAGGCAGTAGAGATACCCGTGATGGTAACTGCTGTCACCAAGAAGTCAAATTAGTGGAATGAAATAGTGGTTGGATAGGTGCTCGGATCATTTACTTTAGTAAAAGTAGCAATACCACAGTATATAAATATTCTGTTACAAGGACAAGTCCTGCATTCAAAATGCTACTACAGTAAAAGTACAATAGCTCAAACTACTTTTGTTACATTAAACATCAAATGAATAAATAGTATTTTATTGGAACAAAATTATTGGTTCATTAATGTGTCACTTTAATGTTGCAGATAGAAATAAGGTGATTAATTACTGTAAGTACTGCTGGGTGGCCTATGAATTTCCAAGGATTTTTATGAGTTTTAGGATTAAACTTTATTATGTATTATTTATCAGATTGTGGAGAAACTGAAATAGAAACTCCTCAAATTCATAAGTCATGCATAAGTGTGTTTGTTGGGGGTGGGGTGCATCATTGGCTGACAGCTGACCTTCTCCTTGATGTGTCAGTGCCACAACCCTTACAGTGAATAGTTGCTTTTGGGTTAGGGTTAGGCAAGTACTGGTTATGATGAAGAAAAGATCCCACAGGGTAATAAAAGCAAGTATGTGTTTGTAATTCTGCATGTGTGCAGTTGTGTGTTTGGTTGAGTTTGGAGGTTTGAAGGCTTCGTGTCAATCTTCTGAAACAATCTGATGCATTGACTTAAGAAGAAAACTGCCAACAATTCTTGCAGATTGGTGTAAAATATGGAGACATGGCAACAAGTGTTGGTCTAATAACGTATCAGTTTTTGCAAGTGTTGCTGGCAGTCTTTTCAATTTCAGTGTTAAATTCCACTTCTAGGTTTAACAGTATTAAATAGTGGGTTTTTTCATTACAATCAATGAATATTTATGCCAGTGCATCAAATAACTAAAAAAGCTAAAAGTAAGATCTTTTTATCTTGAACCAGGCTTAAAGAACCATTTGTAGTAGCCAAAGGACCGCTGAGAAATGGTTCTTTAAGCCTGCGTGGATTTTTGAATCATGCAGGCTTCGGAAAAATCATTTAAGAACCATTTTTTGTAAATGTGTTTACAGAGGCAGTTGAGTGATACAAATGTCATCAACACACCCTCAATAATCCTCCCGACAATTCGGGACAGAGCAGCGTGCTACATTCAGGAGCTCACGTGCGTTACACAGACATTCCACTAGGGGGCTCAAAGGATAAAGTCTAGATAATGTCTGCAGCTTTTCATTCTGACATTTTTGTTCACACATTCACCAGAACTCCAGTGCACGTCTGAAAAGGGCTTTTTAGTGTTAAGGTGGTACAAACCGATGTGGAAGAGTGGGGTGATGGATGGACATAGACTGTGTCAGATTTTCCAGTTTAAAATGACAAATCAGGTAAAAGTGCATCTTTAGAAATTTTAAGCTAAACAGCATATAGTGTAGAGCATTAGAACATGTTCCTTGAGAAACAAACTAGAAAGAGAAATCAGTTTCAAAGTGAAGCATAGATAAGAGCACTGTGGGCCTTGAGGGAATCGCCTTGACTCACAAACAGCATATCACACTCTGTACTGACAACAAAAAGGTGCCTTCTTTCCAAAGCTGTCTTTCAGCAGCATGTCCTGATACTCTATGTTGTCAAGCTTTAGCTGTTTAAGAAACGTTTACATAATACCGTGAAACGCTAAGCTTTCAACGTGAGACTTATCACATATGCCGCTTGACAATGTAAGCAGCCATTTGGATGACTGACACAACGTCCATGGAGGCTTCTTGTTCATATGTGTGGTACATATTTATATGAAACTGCTGAAGTAAACTCCGCACTCTTTTTCGGGGCCCAAAGGATCAGATGTAATAGATCTAAACTAAAACCTCAGAGCATGTGAAACAGCAGTAAATGGCAACTCAAGTATCTGAAAAATATGTATTGGAGTGAAACGTATTACTTCATTTCACAAAGGAAGAACACTCGATAGGTTTACACTAACCTATCAGCAGCTACATTTATCTTTGTACTAATATATCCACTTTCTTCTCAGTATCAGCTTGTTCTAACACGCTCTAAACATTTTACTAACATGAACCTCTCGACCCGTCTTTTCAGAGGCACCACTTCTATCAAATTGAAAGACAGTCATTTATGTATGTCACTTACATGATGTCCTTTAGAGTGTAAATGTGGGAGCTAACTGTTGGAGTGTTTTTTGACTATGTGTCATCATCAATCTTGAGAATGTCTAATATTAAAAAATAAATGAATAAAACTGGCTAAAAGCTTTACTCTACAGAGCAAATTACAAATTAGAGGCAGGATCTCGAAGAGACACTTTATATCGTTTCAACAGCAGCGTATCAAAGCGCTGTAGAAAATTTCCTCACATGGTGAGGAGATGGTTATATTGGGACTTGCTCTACTTGTCACTTCTTATTTACACTCTGCTTATTCAGGTGGCCATGAATCCATTAATTATTGCTTAGAAGTCATTAGTTTCACACAAACTCTCTTCCAAGTAGGAAAACAATCATCGCAGTTACTGCTTCATTAGCTGACTAAAAATGTTGGTGCCCCCCCCCCCCCTTCAGACATTGTTTAAGTTAAAAATGATCAGCCCATGACATGAAGAGTCTGTCACTGGGTAAATTATTCATCAACTTCATGCAGGCCGAAAGAGAAAGATGACATCCCATTATCCTAAATGGCTAAAGATCCCTAAAAACCATACACCATTTCACTACATGAGAAGGAAATAAAACGTATTCTTTCAGCCAGTTATTAAATATGCACATGTAGTCACAAACACAAACTTTTTCCAGCCTCTGGGATTACACGCCTATGCGTAAAACAATGTGCAACCTCTGGACATGGCTGTTGTACTGCCATAAGGGAAACTTGGCGGTCGTTAGCTTGTAATAACCTCCTCAACACAGCGTCACCCACTAATTAAACAGCGACGTGCCCTCCCTCCCTTTTCTACTCCCAGTTAACCAGTGTCAGGAGGGGAGATGTGCCGCAGCTACAGATGGATGCATATCAAGGCAGAAATCCAACAAGGGGCTGGCATTTAGACCAGTTAGATGTTGTTCTGTGAAGGATTGAACTTGAGCCCCTATTGACAACACAGTACGCCACTATCAAATGATTTTATAGCTTAAGAATTAGAAGAGATGAAATAAAACACAACTTGACATATGTTATTCTCTATAGGATGAAATCTTTCAGCAGATTTGTTAATATCAGCTCTGGTGAGTACTACAGCACATTGATTAACTGGTTGTTATTTGTCTTTTCTTATCATATATATCAGGACTTTATGTTTAATCTGTTAATTTAGATGTTTTCCTCTTTTATCCATTTCTTATGTTGCAGCACTACCATCAATTATTGCATTATTCCAACAGTTAATTGGTTCATACTCATGCCATTCAAATTCTCATTATGCATTTTCTCTTTGCCATTGCTCTCCAGCATTACACTACACTTGCCAACTAGTCGCAATGGAAAAATCTAATGCAGGTACAGGGGAGGGCTGGTCTTCAAGTCCACAGATGTTGGAAAGTTGCAAGTCTCTTTGATAAACTTTAAACAATGGCTAAATGTCAGCATTATACACAGTGGGTGTTGTTATTTATGGCTTGTTTTCCAAAGGTGAAAAACGAGAAAAGAAGTGCCATTTTAGAATTAGTGGCAACAAAAACTTGAATTTTTAGACTCATACAAATCAATAATTCCTTTAACATAAATAACCATATAGCCTGTTTGCCAATACCCTCTAATATAGCTCATAGGCACATCCATCTAATATCTGTGGCATAACAGCGGACTTCTTTGATTTATGGGGAAATAGCACCCCTATGACAGCAGGCATCTCTTGAAATAGCACCAAATCACAGCTGGCATAACAGACCTTTCTTATTATGGAAACAATCAAACATCTAGTTACAGCTGTGGAACCCTAATGGTTCAGGTATATAAAGAAGTTCCTCTTTGATTTGGCATCATCTTTGTTATTCTTGTGGCCTAAAATGCCAGATTTTGAGAAAGCTTTCTAAATAAAAGGTGATACATGTTCCAATATATTTATAAGGTTTCAAATGACAAGGTTTCCCAAAAACTCATGAGTGACTGGTTGAATTGATTGCTGCAATCATTGCAAATTCCTGGAGGGACTGATTAATGAAGGAAAAAACTACTTTTTTAGTTTAGTTAGATGGGGTTTACCAATGGTGAATCTAATTCTGAATCTGTTTTTGAAGAATGATAAAATCTGATTAATAAAAGAAATAAGAATTGTTTTTCATTTACTGCAAGGGGGAATGGCCTTTGCTGTTAGGAGGTTTTGTATTTGCTGTAACTGTAGAAGCTAAAGTTAATTCTAAATTATTTCAGTGAATCTTAAACAAATTGACCACTTCCCTGTTTGCTGTGCATATCTTCCCACAAACGTTGCACTTTTATTATTTTGTTGTCTTTAATGAAGTGTGTAGAGCATTTTACTGTTTACTGTTTACTTATTTTTAAATCTTTTACTCAGGTGAAGCCTTTCTTTGGGCCTCCATGGTCTCACGATTACAATACTTAACAGAGTTGTCATGTCAAAGAGATGGTTCATTGTAAAAGCACTAAATACACAATTTGGAAGGATCAATTCAGCATGTGGGTGGCTTTCTCTAAAACACGGATTTGTATACATGCCACCAACTGCTCAGAAAAAAGGAAAGTGAACAACTGGCATCCAGTCGCATGCATGTCGCCAACTGCTATGGTATACTTGATTTCAGTTAACATCATAGATTACATAGCATTGTTAGTTTTACTCAGTTGTCCTCTAAAATCCCTTTGATTTCTTTCCCTCCTGTGTTTACCGTCTTTCCCATGAAGCAGCTGCAGACTTTACATGTTGACATCAGTTAAGCCATACAGGTGTTTATTTCCAGAAAAACCTTCAAAACAAAGCTAAGGCTCACAAGCAGCAACTTTTTCTCAACAACTTTTCCTTTCATTTCAGGGCCCACCATCATCATGAAGAAAGGAAGTAAAATTGGGTTAAGTAAGCAGAAGGAGGATTTCAGTACCTCGACAAGAACACTGGCAAATTTGAGATCAATATCAAACAGGGAAAACAGGCCATCTATAAAAAGTAGGATTTTGGTTGTCCTTGCTACTAAAGACAAAACTTAAAAAGTTGATTATTTTGCCTTGGACAGGTTTTTTTGTCCCAGTATTTATTGTTTGTGTTAAAAAAGGTGACACAATCTCTGTTAGTCTACCACTGATTGCTACTATGAATCCTCATGTGAGAAAGGCCCCTGGAAGAGGGGTTCTTCATACACAGGGGCGATGTGTATGAAGAAAATCCCTTGGCAAAAAGCTTAGATAAGTGTAGCCAGCAACCTTTTCATTTTTTGATCACATTCACTAGTTTGCAAGTCTGATTGTTAGGTTCTACTGTTCAGTTGTGGTAAATTATCAGGTTCAGGATTATTAAAGGTCCATGTTTCTCTAAGCCACCTGCTTTAAATTGACAAGACTAAACAAGTGTCTATCCCTGTATCTCCCCTTCATTGTCAAAGTATGCCTTTGGCACTGTGAAAGGGAGACAGGGAAGGATGATTGACTTCTATTAACAGTTAAAACCTTTTTAACTTCTGTAGTCGGCAGGTGATCACAATAAAGAAAGAAAAAGAGCAGTAATTTGACTTATTTTGACTCTAGGCAATCCTTAGGTATTTTCTAAAAGCTTTAGATTGGAGCAGGGAGGAGAAAGGATAAGAAGGGAATGGGTCCCAGACTAATTGCTTAAGTGGCAGATCAATATCCGAGCTGAGAAGGAAAGACCACAGCTCAGTGACAAGACCAGCAATAGGTCCCAGGAGTTCAAATGTTCCCCAGGGTTAGAATTTCTCATTCTTACTGGAGCAGTGAATTAAAATGAGTTTGGAAAACAATTAAGTGGATATTTCTCATTAGTTGTCAATCTTGGAAAAAGAACATTATAAGGTTGAACTAACATCTCAAAGAGTAAAACTAATTTTGCAGAATTACTTGGGGTTAACTTGTTGATTCCACAGGTATTTTATACTCTACAGTGCAAAACTCTCAACATCATTATCTTCACCTACAGTGAAGGCACATTTTCTGTTCTACTTGATCTCTTAGTGTGGATTAACGTCATGTTACTGTAGAAAACAATAAAAACTACCCAAATCTACTTTGACAGTATTATTAACAAACTCATGTTGCTGCTGTGATTATTGTAGCTGTTAAGGTGTCACGTCCTGCCTGATCACTAGTTAGTCTACATTCTTACTTACTTCAGACAGAGGTCACTATTACCAGCATATTAGTTCATTAGTCCAACAAATCCTACAAATTAAATGACAAAATAGATTTATTCTGACCCAACGCTCCCATCAACGCAATATGTAAATGTCTTCCAGGATCATTATTGTAATAGATCTTTTTTTTTTGGTTGGAAAACACCTGGCTTGGGGAAAAGTCATGGTTTGGGTTGTAATAACTACTTGGTCAATCTTAAGGAATGATTGTTCCCTCGTGGGTCAGATAACATTAACATCAATCAATGCCAATTTTCTGTTGAACATAGATTGTACTGGCATGGCTATATCTCCCTGACTTTCCCCTCTTACCCAGTGCTGGCCTGATCTACTAGCAAGGTCCAATTTCAATGCATTTGCCTGTCCATGTGTTTTTTTTTTTGTTTTGGGGTTTTTTTTTTTTTCAGTCTACTTTTAAGCACTCACACTTTTAAAAAAGTTAAGTATGCAGTAAAATGACACTACTTAAATTGTTTTGTGAGCTTGTGGGTGTAGGGGGGTAGGAGGCATCAAGGTACTATTAAATCAAACTGTGCATGAAAAGAAACTCACTTATAGAGGTTTTTTCAAAAGCGGTTTCTTTCAAAGCCAGTTATGAATATATTCAGCATAATAACTTGGACATTTCTTTAATGACATTTCACCTTACAAGATTTGCAGTGATTATTAAGAATCACAAATTACTGTATATTAATTTTACAGTAGTAGTCTCGTTAGGCAGTGGCAACAGTACTGGAAATAATGTCCCTAAAATGCTCTTTGCTTTTCTATTTTTCAGAGTGATTGTTGCAATATATAAAGTATCTAAATGAGGCATAACATTTGGTGAGACTGTATTGCGTGGACTCTTTATGCGAACACAAATTATGCTACAAAGGAGGAGGAGGATTCAGCACAGTGCAGCTTACGATTTTCAAGAATGTGGACACTGTACAAAAGAATGTAAATCAAACAGCAATCGCTGGCCAATTCAACATACAGTGAAGTGATTTTGCTTGTTGACAATTGCCTCATTCAAGGTCTGGAATATGGCAAAATAGCATGTTGCATCTGCCATCTGAATCACTGTAAGAAATTTCCCATTCAGACCCAGTGCTATACTCCCAAGAAGAATGACGTCTTTGTGAAACCAGCTGATTTTTATTCCAGCTGTGAAAGTGCAAAATAGAAAAGAGCTGGAAGTTTCTTCTCTCTTTCTCTCTCTTCCTTTTTTGTGAAGTTTGGAAGGACATGGCTGGATGATGGTGCCTGGCAGGTGGGGTGGGGGGGTCAGGATTGCAGACTAATTGCCCAGAGCATGGCAGGGTGATAAAGCGAGAGTCCGAGCAAAGTGATGGCAATGGCAGTGAAAAGACCCAGCTCATAGCAACACCATAAAAGCTAATTACTGCCATACAAAGAGCTGCCCCTGCAATTGTGCCATTTGGAAAAGAGCAAGGAGAAAAACAAGTGAAAGAACCTGCTGCAATAAAGACTTAACCATTAACAATTAGTCTCTAGTGCTGTTAATGAGAAAGCTGAAATAAAATGGAGGGTTACATTCAAACTTAGGGGGTGCCATAGGTTCTCGCCATCAGTACACAGCCATGCCAATGACTGGTACGTCTTCTTAGCTTTAAACGTATTCTACAGAGAGAGAAGGGCACACAAATGCCTCCCCTGGTCTGCTTGGGAAATAAAGTCTCAAACAGTGGTTGCCACCGGCAATGGAATAAGCTGACTGCCGTAGGGTGGTGAGATACTCCCCAAGGAGACAGGTGCAGTGCAGTTAAATTGGCAAAACAAATGGCCAGGAGATATATTATAGGATCATTATGTAGAAACATCATTGAGGTTGCAATGTACCATGTGGAACCCCATGGGCATTTGGAGATACGTGGATTGGTACTGTGTGTGTTAAATCACACATTTTACGACAAGGTATTTTGCTATGTGACAAATTCGATAGAAGATTGGCAAAGATTTGGCACAACGCCTTTCTAAAGTACTGTGCATCTGAGCAGTAGTTTCAGTAGCATACATGGAGAAGTGTGTGGGAATTCTGGTATTAAGTTCTACTGCTGTGGTATAATGTTGTTACATTTACCGAACCCACTGCTTGATGCTAAAGCTTTTAGTGAGTAAAGCACAGATGGAATAGGAAGCAATGAAAATATATAAAGAGCGAAAAACAATTGCTTGATGTCTATAAATCAGCAGCAACACAATGCAAGCTGCATTGCAGGCAAAAGTATGGACGTACTGAGAAGCCACCAAGTGAAGGGGAGGGTGACCCCTCAGGTTATTCAAAGGAAGCCTCTTACTATTTTCTTTGCTTATCCACCAAAACAGCAATCATTTGTTTTTGAAGCCCCTAGCCCCTTTCAGACATGCACTGAAATTCTGACATTCTCCTGACTTTGTCCGGAGGGGATGTATGCAAGAATAAAAATTATGTCTAACTGCACAGTGAAACCGAGGCTGATTTCTCCTGACATTGTCCAGAGTTCATGAGTGAAACAGGCTTCTGAAAAAGGTCTTGGACCTTGAAATTTATATCGTTCTTTTGGGGGACTTCACCACTCACATGGACAATGATTGTAAAATCCAGAGGGGGATAAATGGAAGGAAATGTTATGATGCCAGAGTATGGTAAAGAAGAAAGTATTGGTGTTATTCTGAGCCATCAGGTGGACAGCATCAATCAGTGAGGGCTTTTCTGATTTTTGCAGACGGTGGAGTTCATTTGGCTATCACAGGCCCTTAACTGGGGTTGTTTGCAGCTGAGTGTCAAGTGACTGTGATGGGAATCAGCACCTCCACAAAATGGTGGATTGCTCCCATCCGTTTGAGAGTGAATTGCTGCCTCGTGAGATGGAGTTTAAGTACCTTGTGATTTTGGACACCCTGGCATAGCCCTAGTACATAATGAAATGTTTCTGAGGAAAGAATGGTTGCTTTACCTTGATATCCTGCTGGCACTGTAATCAAACTCCAGATAAGCACTAAACGATGGATGGAGTATTTGGTACAAAAGTATGGGAAATTTACTTTAAATACTGCGTTCAATTTGGACCTTCTCTGACTGCTTAGAAGAGTAAGTCTCACTGAAAAACCTTTAGAAGGGAATATGTTCACACCGCTTCCAGTGCTGTTCTGGAAGTGTGTCCCAGAAGGGGTCAACAGTACCTCTCCACAAAAAGATAAGTTATAGTACATGTCACTACTGAAAACAAATGTAGGAAAAATACATACAGTAGATTTAAGTGCTGAATTTTAGTTTGTACATATTCTGGATTATATACCTATTGCTGACTGAGAAAAAACATTTATTTATCCTTTATGTGGCTATAATGTGTGCACATAATCTGACATTATGTGAATTTTGTACAATGTGAATTTTCTTTCAGTGTAAAACAGATTGCTTGTTGTAATGAACATAAAGAGAATTATCACACTAAACTGCCCTTTGGCTTATAGTGGTTTATAGTCAGGTTCAATTCAATAAACTGTAGGCCTGTACATTTACTCATAATTTTACATTAAAAGGTGATGTTACAGCATGTCAATGTGCTCACAACATATTTCTGCTACCCCAAAGTGGGCAAATAATCCCTTTTTACAGATTTACGTCATACATGAACTGGTCATTGCTACGCATGTTACTAAGAACAATGTATTATGTTATGTGATATGCTCTGAATATAGAGTACAAACAATGCAAAACATGTATTTACTATAGGTTTTCCATCACGGCATTAAATTACTACATAAAAACACATAAACCATTAATGTTTGACAATTACACAGGATTACTTTAAAAAAAAATTTAAATGATTAAATTTTACACTATGTACTTTGACATATTACGTCTATAAATAATATTTAAGTTTAGGCAAACACCATTATAGCTGAATATGTAGAATACATACACAAACAATTACATTGCACAGACTGCGTGGTCTGTGAAAACAATTTATATAGCCCAGTTTTGAGTACATGTTCCAGATTTTTTGGAAGAGCCAACAGAAAGGGATGTGGTAAAATATATATTTCAGAAACATGGAAAGATTTTCAAAAATGGAAAATATGGAGTATGCATATACAGCTCATACTTCCTTTCTATTTCCCATAGGCCATACGTTCACTAACATATGTTAGAGTGGCCTTTATAAGACTACCCATGTTGAGCAGTGAGTAAGGTGACTCTGATAGTGACATCCTGGAGAGAAGGAAAGAGGCAGAAATCCCAGCAGGCCCTGACTGTAATGAGGGGGCAATGAGCTTTGAAGCTGCTCATTACCAACACCTAGAGCCGCAAGGAAGCCAGACTGATGGCCGTCAAGGCAGGGTAGGGACCTTAGGAGGACCACATATGTGGCAGAGAGACTGGAAGGAAAAAATGACTTCCATGAATAGATTTCACCTGCAGGATTACAACTAACAGTAGGTTTGTTTGTTTTTTTGCCATTGATTCTAGTAATTTTAGCCCTGGGCTGCTGGTTGGGTGGGCGAAATCACAGAAGTGGCATTTAGACCACTAATAAAACACTCTTCAAAACCAATAAAAGCATAACAAGAGGCTAAAAGTCTGTGCTGCCACAGTATCTTTAAATGTATCTAATTTTCTGGAAAAAAAAAAGAAATAAACAAGGATTTATTGAATCCTCCACATGTTTAGTCTTCTTACGGTGGAAAAGCCCCTAAAAGACGATCTAGTCCCTTAAGAGGCACTAAAACTCTGCTTTTAAACTCACACTAATGGAAATCTTTAAGGTTAGCAGTCGCTTAGGGCAGGATGAACTGCGTAGTATATTTAATTGTAGTGAAAACTCCACAGTATTGCAGGTAATGAAGGATTCATTTACTAAGGCATTACAGGACAACTGATTGGATGAATAAAACATAACAGAATTTAAGTGCAAGTTTTACAAACCATTTTAAAGTATTGCTGATGAGTTTGTAAAAAAGACAGACATCAGTGGTTGGATCCAACATTTGATGACACAAATTCTTACTTCACTTCACTTCACATGTGTACTATAGTGTGAGTGCTGTACTCTTTGACACTATAAGGAGGTGGGGACTGAAGTGGTTGGGTCGACGTGTGCTCCATCAAATAAGCCAATCACCAACAAGTTTTAAGATTTGAAAGCTACACTGCACACAACATGCATGGCCAGTGCACTCGCAAAACCTCTGCAGATACAACACTGCAGCTGGCATATGGAATACTGCAGCATCTTCTGCAAGCAAAAAAAATGCAGTGGCCATTACAAAAGTTCTGGCGATTGTTTTTAGATTAGGTCCTCTATAGGATACGCTGCCTATGTGACTGTTAAACAGTATCCTGTAAATTATACTAAACTCTGATAGGTGTGATGGATATTAAAACTCTGGAAAATATTACAAACTCATTCAAGTACTGAGTAAAGTTTAGTTTGTCGACCCCGATACGTCCCATTCATGCTAAAATGCAGCCTCTACACCAAAGAATGCCAATAATTCCACTCAGCACCTTTAGGACTCATCTGTTCAGGTAACAGTGTTCAGAAATATTGATTTGTCTTATGGAATGAACCCAGTATGTAAACAAAATATTAGGACACTAAAAGTGTATTATACTACACTGCCTAAAAACTATGAATGCACTATGAATATTTTCTGCTACACATTTGTCACAGCACCAGCTCCCCCACGGTCCTCCCTCCTCCTTTCCCCCCTCTCCCTACCCGTTTTTGTATATGTGTGTGCTTGTCTTTGCTTATTAGCGCACCGGGGACTGCAGCGGCGGCCACACCTGCATGCAATCATTCACCTTGATGACAGCTGCTTATATACTAGTTTCCTGCACGCCACAAGTCACCAGATCGTCTCAGTAACCTCCATGGTATCTGAGTACTCTAGCCTTCTTACTTGAACTCTCTGAGAATTACTTATTCGTCTCTTATTCGCATCTCCCCACCTACAGAACCTCCGGTCGCCCTGCTGCCATCCAGCTCCTCGTCTCCATGGCATCTAATTCCCCGGCTTCCACCCCCCAGTTTCTAACTCTGCAGCATAACTCCCCAATAAAACCATTCATACCCATTCCCAATTGCTTGATTTCGTCTCTCTCTCTCTCTCTCTCTGGGTCCACTTCTATTGACTACACTCAGGAAGTGTGACAACATTACCTGAACTGCATCAAGCTTAATTGGTTCAATGGGATAACCAGTTATTTGGTTTGTAAACATTAACTATGTAATAACATGTCATTCTCATTTTGTCTTGTGCTACTTTGCCTCACTGTGCTAGGTTTGTGACAAGCCCCAAGGTAATTAATACTTGTCAAACACCTCAATACACAAACTAACCTTTCCTATTACACACACACATTAACAAATACTTGTAGCACAGGACTGACATTGCTATATCCGCAAACCACCAGGCTAATTGACTCTTGACTGTGAGATCATGGAGTGAGATCACGCTAATTACCTGAGTCTTCAGTTCTATTCAGTATAACACACACACACACACACACACACACACACGCAAACACACACACGCACGCACGCACACACACACACACACACAAGCTTACTACTTGTTTTCAGTCATAAAATGCTAGAAAGGTTGGCAACAGAAAAAACAGTAAGCTGTTCCACAACTCCTTCATTAACCATCATAACACTGATGCAGCTGGCTGACGGACAGACGGAGGCAACATAGTGTCAAATGGTTCTTAATGACCCAAATGAACAAAGGAGAAACTCAGAAAGAAAGAAGGACAATTGACTGGGGGGATAATTGGCTGGTTCTGAGTGATTTATCTGAACTATGGAATGTTTCCTTCATTTACTTTTGTTCAGCTGTTCACAATGGCATGGCAACAATGGTAAGTAACCTTAAGTGGCACTGTGTAATAGCACAGAGACACTAAATGAGAGATTTTTAAAAATTATTATTTTGAGTCAACTGCAAAGTGATTTAATCGAAGCAGCTTTGTAAATGTTTCAAAAAAACAAAATTTAAGGGGGAAATTAAAACAGAATCAAACAAACTATGGAATAGATCAAGGAAATGAAAAACAAAATGCGCAATTATTTTAATATAGTACTTTAAAAGCCCCCATATTATTGCCCTCTAAAAAGTTTACATACACCCTTGAGGTCTACTAAATGTGTTATTAATTTCTCCAGCTGACATACCACTCAGATCATTCATTTTAATTTGTCTAAACATTTCTCTGTTTTAGTTTATTGCAAAGGGCTTTGATTGTAGTTTTAAATGAAAATGAGTTGTCAGTCCCGCTACACTTGTTTATAATGAATTACTGTCTACCACACCTCAAAAATGTCTTGTCTGCAGCTAGAAACATTAAAGACACATATAAATGTACAAACATTTTCAAAACATTATAAGGTACCTTTAATTTAAAGGTATAGAACATTGTAGTTTTGACCTGTCTCTAACTTGTAAGGAAGGCAAGGAAAACAATATTCAGACCAGAGTCAGTACTACAGTACCGCCTAGTTCATGTGAGTTTCACCATGTCCTGCCATATAAATAACATTTGAGAAGCAGACATGTTGGTTTTCAGCTGTTAAGCTGCATCTACATTACACTGGACATGAGCAACTCTCTCTGTTCAGTTGAGACACAAGATCAGTAGACTTTAGAGAGAATATCGTAATATTGCAGGTGTGTTATTTTGGGTTACATATTTCTTTCAAACTAAGCGCTGTGATATTACACGTGATGACTAATCTGTTATTTTTGTGATGACAAATCCCTGCATTACCATTTGAGTTACACTAAGCGTGCCTGTCAGACAGCTAACACTGTACAACCTCAGATTGTGTTAGGAGGGAGGTTGCGACGGATGCTTGTGGAAACATTGCATGTGACTGGCACAGGATACAATGCTTGATAATGATCCAATGTGTGCTACTATTTGATATATATAGTTTAAACTCCATGTCGACTATCTTACCAATTGTGTCAATGTTTTAAAATTTCAGCCACAGGGCCAATACGTCTGGGAGAAAAACTAACTGGAAAATGTAAGGTAAATACAGTATATAAATATTATGAACATTTATTTTAATAAATTAATCCCATTTACCTCTTTGAATCCCATTTACCTCTGTGATTAAATCTACTGTACATGGCTAAACATACCAGTCTAAGGCTTTAAAAGATCATGCTTGAAAAAACTTTCTTCCAAAAGTACAATAATGGAGTTCCTCCCTGTCTTGAAAATCGACTATATGACTTGCTGCATGTCTGTAGGCTACAGGCTACAGAATTTTAGCATGAGATGAATAATATTATAATAGGATCAAAGATGAGAAGAGAACAAATAGAGATTTTAAATTATCTGACTTCCTTGTGGAAAAAGCAAACAAGCTATTTTTGAATCGTATCACATACACAAACCCACACACACTCAGCCAGTGGTTTGTAAATTTGTGCCCTTCTACATTTTCAATTATGTCTCTTTCATCAGTCAATTACAGTGGATAAATTCACAGCTGTTACCACAGCTGCAGGGCCCAAGCAAACCCCATCACATGCCAAATGATTGACACACAACAAACACAAGCATGCGAATCTGAATGCAACACTAGCCAAAAGAAAACTGTCAAATTATTACCACAAGCCTCTGTCGCAAACAACATAGTTCAAAATTCTGATTCTAAATTCTGACAAACCGCAGTCATAGTAGACTTAAGCATTAACGATCAATCAATTACTGACCACTTCAATAAGATCAACTTCAGTTTCACCTCTAAATAAATTGATTTACAAAGTCTGGCTAAATCTGGCATGTGCACTACATATTTGGTAAACAAACCTCTTCGGTTTCTTACCTTAACTTACCGGAACTGTGAAGATGTTGGTGTTCCTACATATTAACAAGTATACAGAGGTCCTTTTATTTGAACTTGGTAAAAAAATCTGTGGCTCTCACAGGGAAGCAGGATTAGTGCATGTCTCCAAATTAAGAAACTGTGTCCAATTTATCCGTGTAGCACAGCAACTCCTCTGCTCAACAAAAAGCAAACAGTAACGAAAGTGTACGAGTCCACCACCATTAAAGCTAAATTTTGTTTTCAGCAAAGTTATTTCCAATGGTCAATTAAATGTCAAGTTTAAAGTCTTTAAAGCTCAAATTGGCAGCTTAGGTTATGCTATCCTAACAGTCAATATCATTCCACTTAGCTCTCCTGCTCTTCTTCTACAGTTAATATAGAAAGTCTACACACTACACACAAAAATCTGACCTAAATGAAAAACATCTAAATTTAATGTGGCCTATACGTGCAATTCAATTAAGACCAAACTATAATTGTCTTGTGGGGACAAATAAAAAATCTAACTCTAAAATAATGTGGCTGCATCAGCACACACCCTCTTTAAATTAGGGATGTGGGTGAAGGTATGAGTCAAGAAAAGGGTACAAAAAACTCCCAAGGTATTAGATTTACTACAGAACACAGTGAAGGTGGTCATCAACAAATGGAAAAACATGGCACAACCGTGATTTTACTAAGAACTTGATGACCCTTCAAAATTAATGAAAAGACAAGGAGAAAACAGGTCTGGGATGCTGCCAAGAGGCCTACAGCAATTTAAAGGAGCTGCAGGAATTTCTGGTACTAGTTGTTTACTACATGTGGCAACAGTTCCCTATACATTTCATATATCTGAGATTGAAGCTTTTTTCTTACATTTTGTAAAAACTGACTTCGAGCCTAACAAAAGCATTTCGGAAAATGTATGATGATTTCAATTCCAAAAAGTATGTTTGGTGTAGAAAACAATACTGTGCATCACCAAAAGAGTAGAATACTCACAGGAAAGCATGGTAATGGCAGCATTATGCTTTGGGGTCATTTTATTTCAGCTGGAACTGGGGCTTTGTCAAGGTTGAAAGAATTATGAACATCTCCAAATATCAGACAAATTTATAACCAGACCTTCAGGCCTCTGGTAAAGAGCTGAAGATGAGGTGAAAAGCATGACAACAACCTGGAGCATACCAAAAAATAAATAAATAAAATGGCTTCACCAAATGGAAATCAAAGTTGTGAAATGGCAAAGCCAGAGCCTGGAAAATCTGAGGATCACCTGATAAGGGCTGTGCACAGGAGATGCCCTTGCGGTCAGTCACAGTCTGACAGATTTGGAATTCTTTTGCAGGAGTGGGCAATGAATTTCAAGGTCCAAGTGGGCCATATTAATAGATTCCTACCCCACTCAACCCCAATGAATGCTGTCATAAAATCAAAAGTTGCTTCAACAAAGTATTTGTTTAAGGGTGTGCATATTTATGCAAACCTGTTATTGTATTTTTTTCAGGGGGTGTTTGCATATAGTTTTTAGGACTTTGGAGTGTTTCACAGAGCCAAACACTTTCCCCATCTAGTTCATACAAGAAACAGAAAACATTAAACCTGAAACAACATCCCTAGATCTGCAGGGTCTTGACACCTCTTTGAGATGTTGCAATTGTAAATATATATACATGCATGTATACATGTATATACCTTATATACATGAAGCTGAATTGAATTCAGTAAACCTAACATCACTCAGTCACTGGCATGCTTGTATTTATGGAACAGTAGGGTACCTTGGGAACATGTCTGTTTCGAAATGACTACAGTGTACGCATTCTAAGTAATGAAGGAACTTGTCACCCAGTGCAGCAGTGTGGCTCACTGATGTCTTTTTAATAACTGTCAGTAGTCAAGCTTTATTCCCTCAAGACATCTGTCCTTTCCTGTGTGAGACTAACTACCATACATGGCTATGTGGCTCCAGCTCCCTTCTTTCTGTAACATAGGCACAAGTTTAAGTTACCTAACTCACAGCTAGAACTATTCAAACACACAACACACTTTGTGTATATATTCACATGGGAGAAAGGCATGTATGCATCCCCACACAATCCTATAACCAGATTTTATTCACTCCCTGAGGCTAATTTGCCCCTGACCTAGAGCTTTAACAGTAGGGTAGTTTCCCCAGTCTGGCTCCCAGAGAGAGTGTGTGTGACACAGGACCATGTGTATCGTGTGTGGCAGACAGCAGCAGCCTCTCAGGGTGCCAGTGCTTTAGCCATGGTGTTGTCCCTGTGGATGAGAGTGAAGAGGAGTCTTTTCTTTGCTGCTGCTGACTTGAGTACTCATATGAGTGCCTGGAACAAATTGATTAGAGAACAGTACAGTCTAAGGCTATGGCATACCACCTCACTCCTGCACCATACTGGACTCATCTCATGGGAATTCATTGGAGTCAATGCTACGAGGCAGCAGCAGTGCACTATGTTATGTGAGGTCTTTACAAAAAATGTCTGCCTGCATTTCTTGATAATAGAATATTACACATTTTGAATGTTTGAATGTACATAGCTATTAAATTCATTGGCAATTGACCGTGTAAGTCAGTATTTATCATGTAAAACAACTAGCTCTTAATTACTGTATATTTAGAGCAGTTTTTTCGAGATCTTTTGAACCAAATGCCTTCGAACATATGTGTAAAATTAATATAAATGTAGTTTGTTTGAAAAAGTAATTTAGCTGATAGAAGTAAAACAACATTTAAACCTAGATCCTAAATGTCACAGCTCCTAATCCAACCCTGTTTCCTAAAAATTACATTCCTATTCCTACATTCCTAAACTGGAAATGCGATTAAATTTTCCTGGAAAATGAAATTTCAACTACATTTTGTTTCCTGTGAATGTAATGACAATATGTTTTTCATTTAATGTAAATGTTGAGTTGCAAATATGTTTAGAGTGAACATATCAATGAAATGTTACCAGACAGTATATTTTATGTCCACCAAAATATCCGATCTTGCAGCAAAATATCCAGTTTACTTTTCTGCCATAATACGCAATCCTGCAGTACAATGTTTGACTACAGCATTGTTAAAGCATTTCATGGTTGTAATGAGGCAGGTACAGGAGTAGGATAGGATCAGAGGAAGATTGACAGGTATTATAATAGAGGAAAATCTAACAGTCCTTTTACACAAAACATGTTACATCACTTTTAAAAGTCTCTGGTTTTCTTGTCTAAGCCTAACCAGACACCGGCTCCAGGGCCAGACTCGGGAAGCAAACCCGGGTTTTAGCTTGACAGTTCTGTGCATTGTCGAGTCTCCTTTCCTTTGATGAAAGCACTATTTCATTCCAAAAAATAAGTTTCGGATAGTATTAATTATGTTCCCTACAAAAACGAAATCGCGTTTAGCGTTGCCTAATCAAATAGAATCAGATGGTTAGTTAGTTTTAGCAGCCTGGGTAAGATTTTGAGGAGTGATGCATGCTGCTGTTCGCTGCCTCACTTTTTACACCTCTATACAACTCACATTTTTGCAGGAGCATCCTGAACTCGTCCAGTAAAAAAAAGCTCTGAGCAGAAAAGTACCCTACCCCGCTAGCATTTTTTTCCCAATGTCCAATCAGATGAACTGAGAGCCTAGAGGATTTGAGCACTTGATATGAACAAATGTAATTCCTGATTCAAACAGTTGCCTTTCAGAAGAGAGCATCTTTATTATATGAGCTTAATGAAAGGAGTTTAAGTCAGCCAACTTGGCTGCCATACTATTTAGTAGTCCGTTGCCAGTCCTTATCATGCAAATAGTGCATGTGCAGATTTTGTAATTTTTGTGGCTAAAATAAAAGTTGTAGCTTTGTGTTAGTATTGTAAATATGGACATCACCAACCCTCAACTCACAAAACATCCCTTGAAAAAAGTGTTACAAAAGTGATGTGTGACAAACAAAAAAAAAAAAACACTATAAGCTAAAACCTCCAAATATCAGTATACTTTAAAAATTAACAGATTGTAGACTATTGATTATTTTCTCTTTGTTTTTTCTGCAAATCCTAGTCAAAAAAGCTGCTGTTAGATTACCACATGTGTATAAAAGCAAAGAGCAAACCCCTGATATAATTTGTAAAGTAGTTTTAGAAAATTATATTGTGTCTGTGTCATGGCCATGATGTGTCATCAATCAATACATATAATAATATAATAAGCAAATGACTGCTATTGTAAGCATCAATATTCTAGAGTTTGCTAGAACAAGTGGTTCTGTAGCCTTTCCAGATTCTCCACCTCTTACTCCTCTCATCACTGCATCTCCTGTCCTCTGTCCCACTGACAGCATGCCCTTCCAATGTCTGTTTCATCTTTTATCCTCATTTGCTTCTCACTTTCTCCCACATTAAACAACAAATATTTTCACTCACCACATCACAACTGTAATGGTTTGTTGATGCTTTTGTTCTAGAAGCCCGCAGTCTGTCAAACATTAAAGGTCCTACCATTGAGGCAGAGTTGTTTGGCCTTTTGTCCTTCAACCTAAATGTTAAATGTGTAGAAAGTATATTGACTATGAAATATGTTCTTCCTGAATAACAATCAAATGAGAAAAAGGATACTTGTTGCAAAAAGTTAATAATGTCATTAATTACTGTATTAGCCAACCCTTCCAGAGAAGACAAACTGTCTTTTCTTCTGTAGTATGTCTTTCTTGAATAGATTTTTTTTCCCCTCACACAAGGCTTAATACCAGAAGTGTTGCCTTACAGATGCAATTCAGGGTAATATATACTGTGCTCTGTCTACAAGTTCCTATTTGGCAAGAGCTTTACTATAGCATATCATTAAAAACGATAAGTTTCATACTCTGGCAGAATGCTGGAAATATAAATGTGATGTTGTGGGCAAAAGCTGTGGAGAGAATTCAAAGAACAGAAGTGCAGTGTCTGGAAATTTCTGACAGGATTATAAGGCAAGCTCATTAAAAGGCAGAAATTTGTTGGATATGCCATGCAATTTTGTCTTCATCTTGAACTTCTTTGCAGTATGTTCAGAGAAAAATATTTAGCAGTTATATAACCTTTTCCAGACTTTTGTTCAGTTTGTGTTGAATATTGTCCAAAAGGCATTATCCAAGAATTTCGGGTTCTTCTTGACTGTACCAGCATACCAGGCAAATACTTGGGGTCTATCAAACTACTTGAGAAAAGGAGCCCCTGATGGCTATTCAGACTATGTCTACATTATCCAATACATTATAAGACTCCAGTTGGTTCAGCTTGTTTCTGCATTTTGCACCAACATTGCAAGGCCAATAGACGTGGAAATGGCTTATTTCCTTTTGAGCACAAATGCAGTACTGAACCAAGCCAACCTCACAAAGCAAATGAAGAAGAAACAGTATCTAATTTTTGGTTCTTTATTGTGCATTATTTATAGTTAGCACACTACCAGAAGTTTGAAGTAATGGCTTTTTCACAGAATAATCAAGTAACAGTATTTGGGAGCAAGCAAATCAACACTTTTTTTTTAAAGTTTAAATGTTTTTAAGAGTAAAATGAAGTACTACTGGCACAACCTGTTTAGATATCAATATAATAAAGCTTTGTTTTCTCCCGGCATGCAACAAGAAGCTAGAAGGTCTCACATTTACACACTTTATGGTAGAATTAGCACTTTCTGACAGTTTCAACTAAAAAACTGAAATATTATAATCTTGTAAAAGGAGAAGTGCTAATAACAACAGATAATGACTGTTGGATGATAACATATGAAGCAGATGAAAGGTCCCATTATACATCCTTTCATCTTGGATAAAGGTCACCCTGACTGCTGTTGTATTGGTACTATTCCTTACTATGTATGTGGTCTGAAATGCATTTCTTCATTTCTAGAAGTTGGATACACGAGTGGATTTACACCTGAATTCAGTGATGCTATCTGATCGCAGGGATTAGATCTTAATGTCAGGAGCAATGTGACTCAGTAACACGGAGAAAAATAAATAAGGAGAGAGCTGAATCATATGTCATGTCACACTCGACTGAGTCTCATAGCCTGCACGGTGCAGTGCAAAGGCTGTTGCTGCTGTAGGGCTTTTTAGCCCACCAGAGTTTGGACCGACAAACAGTACGACAGCGTACACTCACACACACTCGTGCACACACTGATCCTGATCAATGACCAGCAGTACAGGAATGACAGCAGTGAGAGTGTAGAAGTCACAGCAGCATTTTATCACGTCAAGGCGAATGATCAATTCTCAGGGAGTTTAGAAGTGTCTACTCCCTAAAATGATAATTTAAAAAGGAAATGGCATACCAGCTCAGCTCTTCCTTTGCTCTTCAAAGACACTCTTTCATGTACGACATTTCCTTTGAAATGCTGAGACAAGGATTCAGCCAGGTGATGAGCTTTGACATCCTAATATTGGGTTGTATGAATAATAAATAAAGAAATCCTCAACTTTATCTCCATGTGACTGGGTCTCCCTTGCTCTGTGTCTTCTTGGTCTCTCTTCATTTTTAGATGAGAAGTCCTTAGAGTACTGAGACAGATGGCATGAGATATGAGATTTAAGATTTAAGACTTCTCACCACATGCTAGTTTTTCAATGGGTTTTATTACCAAGCACAAGATTTGTGAAGTAAAGGATATCTCATATTCTGGATGGTTCATGAGTGATTTATATGCTTAAAGAACATTTAATATGAAATCATCAAAATCCATGTCCTGTCTTTTCAAATTTTTGGATTTTCTCTGCGTAGATCCACAGATATGTCCTAGGTAATGTAAGTTTGTTTGATGTTTACTGTATTTGGTTTTAATTATGTCAGCTGTATATTGCATTTTATTGCTTCTGCTAAACCATATTTTATTATGACTATTGTTTTTATTTTATTAAAGGATGCCATCACTGATTTTGAACTTGCCTCTTTTGGTTCCAGTATGGATAGTACATGAATGCCATTAAACCTCCCTCTGACTTCCCTATATCATAATATGTCTCTACCTCTAACTGTAAGATGCCTCCAGATGACATCACTTGGAGGAATCTTCAGTTCAGATTATGTTATCTATTTGCTCATACTATGGAGTTTGCAATCATTGTCAACCTGATGACATTATTTCAACTAATGATGAAAAACTCCTTTGGCTAATGTCATCTGGGGAGTTTTTCAGCTACAAACTGAAAAATATTTTATATAGTGAAGTCAGAGGGCAGTTGTAAAGCATTATTGTACATTTATACCCTTATACCAAAATCATAGAAAGTACATGGAAAATTGGTGAAGTTGTTTTTAACCAGGAACCAGGAAGTAGCAAAGATTGGTAAGAGTGAAGTGAGGAGGATGTTGAAAAGGATGAAGAGTGGAAAGGCATTTGGTCCTGATGACATACCTGTGGAGGTATGGAAGTGTCTAGGACAGGTGGCAGTAGAGTTTATGACTAGTTTGTTTAACAAGATCTTGAAGAGTGACAGGATGTCAGAGGACTGGAGGAGAAGTGTACTGGTGCCAATTTTTAAAAACAAGGTAGATGTGCAGAGCTGTGGCAACTAGAGGAATAAAGCTGATGAGCCATACAATGAAGTTGTGGGAAAGAGCAGTGGAAGCTCGGCTAAGGGCAGAGGTGAACATTTGAGAGCAGCAATATGGTTTCATGCCTAGAAAGAGTCCAACAGATGCAGTATTTGCTTTGAGGATGCTGATGGACAAGTACAGAGAAGGTCATAGGGAGTTGCATTGTGTCTTTGTAGATTTAGAAAAAGTGTATGACAGGGTGCAGAGAGAGGGGCCGTGGTATTGTATGAGGACATCTGGAGTGGCAGAGAAGTATGTTAGAGTGGTGCAGGACATGTATGAGAGCTGTAAGACCGTGGTGAGGTGAGCTGTAGGTGTGACAGAGGAGTTCAAGGTGGAGGTGGGTCTGCATCAAGGATCGGCTCTGAGCCCCTTCTTGTTTGCTCTGGTGATGGACAGACTGGCAGATGAGGTTAGACAGGAATCTCCATGGACTATGATGTTTGCAGATGACATTGTGATGTGTAGGGAGAGCAGGGACCAGGTGGAGGAAAATCTAGGGAGATAGAGGTGCCCTCTGGAAAACATAGGAATGAAGCTTAGCCGCAGCAGGACAGAGTGTGTCAATGAGAGGGACCCAGGTGAGGTTACAGGGAGCAGAGGTAATTAAGGTGCAGGACTTTAAGCACTTAGGATCAACGGTTCAGAGCAATGGAGAGTGTGGAAAAAATGTGAAGAGGTGAGTGCAAGCAGGTTGGAACGGGTGGAGAAAAGTGTCAGGTGTGTTGTGTGATAAAAGAGTATCAGTGAGAATGAAAGGAAAAGTGTTCAAGACGGTGGTGAGACCAGCGATGTTGTTCAGCTTAGAGACACTGAAGAACTGAAGCAAAGACAGGAGGCAGAGCTGGAGGTAGCATAGCTTAAGATTTTGAGGTTCTCTTTGGGAGTGACGAGGATGGACAGGATCAGGAATGAGGACATCAGAGGGACAGCTCATGTTAGATGTTTTGGAGATAAAGTCAGAGAGGCCAGATTTAGGTGGTTTGGACATGTTCAGAGGAGAAACTGTGAATATATCGGTAGAAGGATGCTGAGGTTGGAGCTGCCAGGCAGGAGGTCTAGAGGAAGAGCAAAGAGGAGATTTATGGATGTAGTGAGGGAGGACATGAAGTTAGTTGGTGTGAGAGAAGAGGATGCAGAGGACAGAGTTAGATGGAGGCACATGATTCGCTGTGGTGACCCCTGAAAGCGAACAGTCGAAAGGAAAAGAAGATGGTAATTACTATACTAATGAACAGGTAGTAGTTTGGTATAAGCAATGAATATAAAGTAGAATTAGAAAGGTTTGAGACCCTCTTTTCTTTTTTTTCTTTTTGTTATGTTGCAGGCTTTTTCTATTTATTAATCTACACTCAGTACCCATAATGACAAAGTGAAAAAAGGATATGGGAAATTTTTGCAAATTAATAAAAAAGAAAACATTAAATTGGCCTAAGCATTCAGCAACACTTGAAATTTAGCTTAGATGCCTCCCATTTCACTTGATTGTTGCTTAGATTATTCTAAACGGGGTAATTTAAAATAATTGGACATGATTTGGAAAGGCACACACCTCTCTAAAGAAGGCCACACAGCTTACAATGCATTCTGTATCCAAACAAAAGCCATGAAGTTGAAGGAACTGCCTGCAGAAACAGAATTATTGGAAGACATAGTTCTGGGGAAGGCTACAAAAACATTCTGCTGCACTGCAGGTTCCCAAGAGCACAGTAGAATCTATAACTCTCAAATGGTAGAAGTCTGTCCTCAGTACAGTTCCAAGAGATGGTCACCTGACCAATCGGAGCAATCGGGGGAGAAACACCTTAAGTAAGAGAAGTGACCAAGAACCCAATGATCTGACTAAGCTATGTGAGAAGCTTTCTGGCCTTAATTATTAACAATATGAGGAAACCAGGCAACGCTCATCACCCGCCCAAAACCATTCCTACAGTGAAGCATGGCAGTGGCAGCTTCATGCTGTGGGCATGGTTTTTAGCAGCAGAGACTGGGAGACTGTTCGGGGTTAAGGGAAAGCTAAATGGAGTAAAGTACAGAGATATGTGAATGTTCTAGACTGGTCCAGCAAGAGCCCTGACTTAAACCCTATTGAACATCTCTGGAGAGACATGAAAAAGGCTGTTCATCGATAGTCCCAATATCAAGAGATAGACGGGATTTGCAAAGGAGAATAGCAGAAAATCCCTCAATGCAGGTGTCCATAGCTTTTTATTTCATACCCAAAAAGACTCCAGAATGGAATTGCTGCCAAAGGTGCTTGAACAAAGGATTGAGAAACTGGTCTTAATACTATGTACATATATGTACAATATTTCAGTTTTTTTCTCTTTAATAAATGTATAGACTTTTCTATAATTCTGTTTACACTTTGTCATTAGTGTAGATGAATGAGAAAATAAAAATAAATTTAAATAACCATAGTATCAGGCTGCAACAAGATATTTAAAAAGTAAAGGGGGTCTGAAAACCCCAAAAAGCTGGGTAGTAATGTAGAAACGCCTAGAAGTGCAATAACTACCTGGAAACACTGGTTTTAGTACCTGTACAATAGTCATAAAACAGAGCTGTAAAAATCATAACTACCTGTTTCTACTTTATTTTAAGATTTAATCTGCAGGGGTAAATATGAAAATGACAGCTTTTCTACTTTTTCAAAAACCACCACAGCAACATCAAGGCCAGAGAAACACAACCCCGTGGACTTGAAGGCACAGGTAGACTACATTCCTGACAAATGATTTTAAACAGCTCTTGTCAATCCTCTCATTTGGATTAGTTTATTTTCAGCTTTTCCTTCTCCACTAAGACATGTAAAACTTCCTATACCATGAATCACACTAATGAAAACAAACCGACGAGTCAGTTTAAATCAATCCTAAACTCCTACAAGCTACAAATGTGGCTTCCTTTTAGAAATATTCATAATTAGTCCTCACACAAGCCTCCTGTTTTCTGCCCCAAAAATTAGTTCCACTTAGACTGTTTCCTGGATTGAAATCAGTGAGCTGTGGTTACAAAAAGTCTGATTGATGGATGAGTTTGGCACTTTAGACAGACCAGAAAAGAACAGCCGTTGCTCCTGATAGCCACTCAAAGGTCACTGGAAGTAAAATATGATCCCTCTGATCAGAACAGTTAATCATAGCACACACAGGCACAAATTGTGTGTTAATCTAAACTGGATTCAAGCAAGGCACACTTTTAATTTTATATTGGTGAGAAATTGTTCAGTGTCTTAGGCAGACTAATTACTAAAATAACTGTGATGGAAAAATAATTATTGTTATATAAACACTAGATATACACACATATAGTGGTATGTCCTTGCCAAGGTTTTCAACCTGAATTAGCAAAGCGTACACTCTGCAGTTAGCCCTCTGCAGTTCCATATTAAATATATGAAACACACATAAAACTGTATATGAAGTAAAATCACACATCTAAGATGTTTTGCTGAATGAAGGGAACTGACGTGCATTGTTTAATCCAGTTGACTGCAGGTATTTCATATTTAACATAATTCATTAAGCTTATTCTTTTTTAAAGTCCACTTTCTGAAATATGTGATGTTATTGAATTTTTTTTTTTTTTTTGTCAGTTTTGCTTTATCTATGTTTTTCTACCTTAAATAAGGTCCCTAAGTTGCCAAGATGTGCCGCAGTGCTTGTCCATCCGCAGCTGCTCCCTCGAGGCCTCAACATATCACTGCAGTTGGAGAAAAAACTTGAGGAAAACTTGTGTTTGAACTGTGTGTTTCAGACATTGTACAGACAGAATTTGAGCCCTTGGAGACATTATACTTTTACTCTTAAATTACCTCATCAGTACCTGGAGAGAAATTGATACATAGAAAGAGGAAATGAGATTACAAAATATAAAACAACAAAGGCTGTTCAAAAAGCAAATAGGTGTTTATTCCCACAGGCTTTACGTTACTTAGGGTTTGACAGATGTTTCTGCTACAAGACAAATTCTAATATTTTCTGCAGATCAGGTTTAGCCTCCATCTTTACGGTGCAAGAACTTAATAAAAATGCATAGCAATTGCATTGTGCTAATTAGGATCAACTATGTGCAGTAGGTGCAAAAATATAGATATTAGATTGCGGTGGGATGGAGATAAAAAAGCATGGCCAATCTCGGCCAGTTGCATCAGTCTTATTCAGCTGAGCTAATCACAGTAAAGCCTGACAAAATGCTACGAAAACTGGAGAGCACCTCACTGAGAACTCATACTGTTGTCTGTGTAGGTCAATGCTACATGGGGTGAACACACACCACAAATCTACATCCAGAGATGGAAAGCATGGATTAATTCAATTACAAATATTCTGTATTTTTTGAACAGTAAATGTTAGTTTATTAGCATAATGCACCACCTTTGCTAATAAAAAAAGGAAAATGGAGGTGATGATTAATGCACCTGATTGGGAATTTATCCAAAATCATTCAATGGGCCAAAACCAGTTCCTATAAGTCCTTATTTATGCCATGGTAGGCTTACTTCTGGGCACGTTCTACACACACCTTGCTGATGTATACATAGTTGTTGCTTGTACATAGAGCATGGAGATACAACTTTAATGGGTTTAGGTAAAAAAAATGATTAGGTACAAAAACATGAGGGTTAGGTTTTGGAAAACATTGTGATTTTAATTAAAATAAGGCAAAACATTGACTGTTAGTTAGAAGTATGAAAACAAAACTGCTGCTTTTCAATTCAAAAGTCCTGTCTTCATTGCTGTGCATGAACGAGCTAAATGATTGGAATTCATAAAACATGTTGATTTCTTTTGTGAACGATGAAGTCAACTGATTTTTCAAGTGAAGAACATGAGTAGCGTACATAAACATGAGTAGCAAATGCTTTATTCAACCACTGTGCCTCCCTACACACTGACCTAAGTAACTGCCAAATCTCCCCACCCTGAGGTTGGAGGGAGGGGGTTTAGGGACCGTACAAAGCACTGGTCGGTTGCATTTTGAAAGTGCTAAGAGGTTTCAAAAGGTCTAGACTGTAAAGTTGGTTTCATGGTATGTTACATTTTTTTATTTCCCTTTTCCTCTATGTTGGTGAGTTGGAGTATAAGGACGTCTTGGCACAGTAGGTCAATGCTGCTGCCATATTAGGTCAGGGGAGGAGTGACCCTTAACCTTAAACAATTTGAAAAAGCAAAAGATATGCAGATAATCAATTGATCACTGTAGTTAACTGTCTGCCAACAGTTAGAGCATGGAGTAACCTGACATTCGCTATTTTAAGTAAATATCTTACAAAATGGCATTTCATCTGCTGTGATGTTAAAGAAATTATGTGTTCAAGTTTGTTTTAATCTATGCAAATTAGATCTTGTGTGAAGTGAGAACTTGTACCACACTGGCAACACTGGCTTCTTCGATGGCCACCCATCCACCCCAGGATCCTCCCTAAGGAGACTTTCTCTGTCGTAAAATAAATCACCAACACTCACTCCTGCTTGTTATGTTTACCTAGGCCACTAGATGTTCCCTCTTTATCAGACCACTGGAAGATAAAAGGCTACCTACTGCCTCATTATTGAGGGCAGATAACAACTGTAAACTACCCTCTGAATAGTTTGATATGTGTAGAGGTGCATGAGGCACTTTTGTAACAGACTGTTGTCATTTGCAATACGTTGCTGCCTTCAGGTGGCTGCAAATATTTAATGAAGTAAAACGGAAGCTGTCGGTATAGTAAAGCATAGCAGCAAATAACAGAATAATTCATGTGAAGAAATGAATGCAACCATGCTTTCAAATGCCAATAAAAAAATCACCAAGTGTTTAATTTAAATTAATCACTAATCCATCATCTCAGCACATATCCTGTATCTGTATTGTCAGTGCAGAATCTTAAAAGCTATTTTTCACTACAAAATGTTAACATTTGTGTTCACACTGACTTGACTTTGAATGAATTTCCCACCTGTTTGCGCCTCTCCTCCCACCTGCGCACCAGGCACTGAAATATCACAGATGGGCAAAGACAATTTTCAAGCTCAGGAAAATACAACAGCGCTGTTTGCCAAAGTCATTCAGTCCTCTGTGTTTGAATGTGCACATTTAAACACAAAAAAAGAGACTTTCTTCAGACGATCACTAAGCAGACATTATTACCCGACCCCTACCTCTTCCTCCCTCTCACTGCAGTTTAAGAATTCAGCCTCTTAACACACTGTCTCCTCCGCCCACATCAATCGTCCACCACCCTCCTACCCCCGGGCACAAATGCTACCACATATTATGCATAACCTTTGCTTTTACCTGTCAGGAAAGACACACACGGCATACTGGGACGAGGTGGATGCACAAACACACACACACACACACACACACATACAAGCTTACTGGTTAAATGGGCCTTAAATTAACAATAAAGCAAAAAAGTCCCTGAGGATGCAGGAACAGTAGAGGCCACACACACACACACACACACACACTCTATTTGACTGGCTGCCAATAAGCCTAATGAAACAAGTGATGAGTTATTGACAGCTGCTGTGTCTCTGAAGCTGCTGAGGTGTCTATTGCTGTCTCCAGTGTGCTGACACATAGACACACACAGATCTCATGTCAGACACAGCATTCCAAGCAAAATTTTGTGTCTTCTTGCGCGTGTGTGTGTTTGTGTGTCAGTGAGTGAATGTTATTGGCAATAAGTGAATAATGTGTTCATCATTTTTAGGTATATTGGGTCAAGAATATAATGTATCATAAAGCCTTTTATTGTGTGTGTGTGTGTGTGTGTGGGGGGGGGGGGGGGGGGTACATACAATGAACATTATGTGAACATTTAACGTGTGCAAGTGTATATGCATGGTTGGCAGCAGCTTTATGTGCTGTACAATAAGACATTTAAGTAGTTGTAGGTTTAAGGGTCCAATTAAACTCAGCAACTCAATGCACTGGTGAGGCTAATTACTGGAAGCCCGCGCGCACACACACACACAGTCAAATCTGACAGCTGCTACAGGAGAGAAGGCGCCATAAAACATGATTCCACACAGGTGCAGACACACACACACACACACACACACACACACACACCTAAAGACATAACATTAACAAACATATCCAACCCTGTGATCCTGTCTCGTCCTTTCACCTTCTCCTCCTCCTCCTCCTTTTTCTGTCCCCCTCCCCTCATTTGGTGTGAAATTAAACATTAAAGCCAAGCAGCACATGAGTCAAGGTGCTTAATGATGTCGACTTCTTAATAAATTTCTCTGGAGAGACAGATAAAAACAGGGAGACAGGTCGAGAGGGAGAGAGAACATGAAGGAAATCTAATTCCAAATGTATAACCTACAGAGGTTGGCCACAGTTCTTACACTGCACCCAACTTTCCTTCCATTTAGTGATAGGATTGGAGTATCTCTTGAACTCCACATGTCAGTTTATGATCCAGATGTTCTATTAACGAGTGTCTACAGCTCTTTCAGGTTGTCCTCACAGCAGTAGATCATCCATAGCATAGAGGAGGTTACTAAACAATTTAATAATCACCTTGAGAAAAAGGTAAAAATATGCACAGGTGGTACAAATACACAAGCTCAATACTCAGTTAACTGTTAATTCAAATTATTTCAAAATTGTTATTTCAAAAATTACAAAATACAGTACAAGCTCTAAATATTCTAAAGCACAAAAGTGCAAGGATCCCTCTAAGAAAGTTATGATTAGCAGTTTTGTGTAAAAACATCTTATAATAAATAATAAAAATGAGCTGTGCAAAAAATTAAAATAATAAACATTAATGTTGTTTCTGCACACTGCTAGAGCCTGAAGACAACAAATAGTATGTAACTAAAGGTTTAAGTGAATGTTTTAGAGTGACTTGTTTCCATTAATAGTTTTTTTACTGGCCATCATATAAGATGCAGTCATCAACTTAGTAACTCTGTTTTCTATTTACAATGCGGCCTCATGTGCTGCGCACTGATGCAATATTTCTGCAATAGGCTACACTGCAGCAATCCCTGTCTGGAATATCATCACAGAACTTCAGTAGTATTAACAGCAAATGGAAAGTCTACTGGAAACGATACAACATAGCTTTGATTCATTAGAGATTGTAACAATAAGTTACACAGTCCCTGGAATACAGCCATGTTATCCATTGTAATATAAACAAAAACCACAACCATGGTTTGAACACACAGACAGAGAGTAAGAGAGATAGAAAAAGAGGCACTGATTAATGTCAAGGCTGGTCCATTACACATTACCTTTGGAGTGAATGTGACTGGGCCTCAGGTGATTTATGTAGTTGTGCGACAGCAAATTACACCTCGATACTTATCATTGTGGCAATAAGCTCTGTTTGTTAGTGCAGCACAACAAATATTACAGAAGGGGCACTAGGTAGCAATTGGGGATAGAATTAATGACTTTCCATCTGCTCATGTGTGAGTATATAGCAGAAAATGGAGGGAGAAGACTAAAGGTGGACATGGAACGTGTGTGTGTGTGTTCAAAATGCCTTATTTTTACATATGATAGTAAAAAAATCATCTGGAGATAGAGTGAAACTGCGTGATTCCACAGAGTGAAGACTGCTGAGCCTCTTCAACCAAAACTAATCTGTTTTCAAAAGTGCTCATTTATAAGCCAGTGGCATTAATGAAGAATGCTTGGACAGTTTTACAGCTCAGTCATGTGCACTGTGACTGAAGGGTTGTCTTAGTGTATATGAGACTTTACTGTATAAACTACTTTTAAGTCTAGGCTTAAAACCTTCCTTTTTAATAAAGCATATAGTTAGTTATAGTTATGCTGCCATAGGCTTAGACTGCTGGGGGACCCACCCCCCAATGCACTGAGCTCCTTTCCTCCTCTTGACCATCTCTCCTCTCCTCTCATCCAGCAATTGTCACCACTGTATGTCATTACCTCTGTGTGTTCTCTCCCGTAGTTGTCTTTGTCCTCCTCTGTCCCCCTCTCTCTGTCCCTTTCTGCAGGTGTCCCCCGGCTTTGAAGCTGTGTGTCTTCCAGCGTGAAGCTACTGGTCCTACCAATCTGCCAGATGTTTTGTTGTTGCTTTTGTTGCTCTGTTCTTTTCTCTCTCCCCTTTCCACTCACCCCAACCGGTCGAGGCAGATGGCCGTCCACCCTGAGCCTGGTTCTGCTGGAGGTTTCTTCCGTTAAAGGGAGTTTTTCCTCTCCACTGTTGCCTATGGCTTGCTCCAGGGGGAATTGTTGGGTTCTCTTTATATATCTTTATAATCTTGACTTTATTCTGTAAAGTGCCCTGAGATGACTTTGTTGTGAATTGGCGCTATATAAATAAAGTTGAATTGAATTGAAGTTGAACATAATGAAAATGTGACATCCTCCAAGATTAAAGGACATCAAAAAACTCATAGGTTAAATGAAATTATTAACAAATATATTTTGTTCACTGTATCCAAAAAAAGAGCACTATATTAAAACCACCCAATTTAGAGGTCATTACGCTATACCACCCTCTGTCCCTATTAGCTCATATTTATGGCTTTTAGCTTCCAGTACAAATTATGCGTCATGCATCTTACCTTTGTTGTCATGGTTACAACAATGAACACAAAGCAACATCTTTGTTACATTATATTTACATTTAGTCATTTAGCAGACGCTTTTATCCAAAGTGACTTACAAGTGAGGTACAAAGCAACAAAACTCTAAGTCAAAGAGAAAACATAAAAGCAAAGTACTATCAGAAAAGTTTACATTTCATGAGATGCAAGTAAAAGAAAGAAGTTTTTTTGTTTTTTTTTTTCTAATTTAAGTGCAAAGGAAGGTTTGGAAGACATAAAAACTACAAGCTCAGGTTTAGGGACAGAAACAACTCAGTCAGATTTAGGAAAATAATTGGTGTTTGGGGTAAATTAAAGTAACTTTGTGGACTTTCCCCTTTTTAAAGTTACATCAACAATTGTCACTTGATGTAAAACCACACTGCTAATGGCCTAGCTAGCTATGTTGGGTTCAGGTTTGTGGGTTGGAGCCTCAAATTGGGTTTTTTTGGTTTATTTGACAAAGGGTAAATGTTCTAAATGTTCTAAATTTCTGTCTCTAAAACTGGAGTCAAATGTTACTAGTAAAACTATTCTAAAAATAATTACTGTTGCAGAAGTGTACATTAACCACTATTATAAAACCAGCTGTAGGATATAAGGGCGTAGAGAAGATTGTCCACTAACTACATACCGTGTGGATACAATCTGAGTTACTCAAAGACTGTAGAAGCTGGTGACTAAACAATAAGCCCTGTTCACTAACCACAGGGTCTGTGGTTTAGTCCCCAGCTTCTACAGTCTTTGAGCACGACACAAAATCCAACAAAAAGTCGTTGGTTAATGCAATAAATCTGCTGGTAGGCAGTAGGTGTAATACAGAAACATAACAATAGCTATAAAAACTGATAAATACCACAGATTGCCATGACAAAAGTCAAATTGACTGACTAAACCCCCATTTGATTACAGACAGACAGTAACAATGCACTTTTAAAAAGTGACTTTTTTGGAACTTGTAATCAAGCTGTCAGAATTTATAAAAAGTGATATTAGGGCAAAATTACAGAGGCAAAATAACTCTGTGAAAAAGAAATTAAACTTTGACTTACAGGCGACAGCAAGAAAAGAATAAATTAATATTTTGTTAGACATCTGCTACATGGAAAATCCATACAAAAGTCAGGTCACATTTAAAGTGTAAATGAATTAGGTTAAAAAAAAGGTCATTGGGGATGAGTTTCTCTATTGTCAGTATTATTTATGAAACTAACTTCAACATTGATCATCTGAGAGGTTTTGTTTTTCCTGTGGCAATGTCATGGACAGCCAAAATGCCTATAATACCCTTTGTACAGCACAAAAAAATTACTCTTACAAATATGTTAACTTGACACTCCAGCAGTAAGTCAGAAAAAGGGTGCAAACCCGAGTGATTAGGTATTTTGTATTCCTATGGCAACCCCACTGTTACCACACCACTCCCTGTCTCATTACCAAGCCAAGGTGACACCTTGGCTTCTGCGTTGAGCATCCAACATACATGCCATCTGGCCCAGCATCACCTTGTGCATTTAATTTACAATGCACACACAAACACACACAGTAGTTAGTAGGGAACCAAACAAAAAAGATGACACTACATATGTCAGTACACACACATACACACCTGTCAGTCCAGTAGCTGTCTGCCTATGATCACCATGCATTAGACTCTGAAAATGGGATTATAGTAAAGCCAGAAATATATAAATATATAGAAATATTTTCGCTAACTGCTGAGAATGCTCATTTTGCAAAATTGATGTCACTTGTGACATTTAGCTGTCACCGCACTGTACAGTGCTAAGTTTGGAAGACTTCACTGTGCCAACAAGCGCTGCAAAGAACTATGTAGCACTGGTAGTCCATATGTATCATGGCATGAGGCCAGTGTTACTGCGCGCAGCCTGTTCTATTCTTCCATGGCCTATTTAACATCACAGCATATTTAAAGGGCTTGTCCCCTCCTCAGCAGCGAGTTCCATAGCTCCCGGAACCAGAATAGCTGGTTGAAGTGAGCTGCATGCAGCCCCATTTAAAGAAGCAAAGAAAACGCATAGGATATCACATCAACATAAAAGGATGGATTTGTGTTACTATAAATATTAAACTAATTAAAAGAATAACTCATGGTTGAATGGGAGAATCGGGGACATTAATCAAGACCTCAATTTCACAACAGTCACACATCCTGAGTAAAAACTGCTTCCAGACAGAATAGGTAAAGGGAATTCTACATTACTTACAGCCGGTGAATTTCCTTCACCTTCATTGCATCACTACACATCAGGGTCCATGTTTGTTGCTGCTTGCTCAGGCCTCTAAAGCTTTCTCAGAGTTCATCCTGAGGAAATATGCAGACTGTCTAACGAATTATCTGTTTAGTCTACTGACCGTGTCATGGGGACAACAGTGGTAGCTGTTTAAACTCTGCACATTCAGTGTTAGGCGTGCTTGAGTGCTCCTGAGATGATGCAAAACTTGCTTTACCATCAACTCAAAACTCCCAAAATGTTGAAAACCAGTTAAATGATTAACAGCGCATAAAGAAGAATCTTGAACAAAATAGTCTCGCTTCAAAAACGGGATAATCAAAAGGTCGTCCTCTTCTGTGTGGAAACCATATGATCACTTTTGCCTGCCATTACAGTAATTTCAAAAGCATTTGATCTTTTTATTCACTTTAGTTTTTTCCACAAATGTAACTAACTTGCTTACCCCTACTACCTGTATTATACACTAATTACCCTCAACAATAAAACCACCAAGGTTTTTGACAGTGGTGGACATTCTGTGCACACTTCCAGTATATTGGTGTTGTTCTTTTCTTCTATTTCCACTCTTGCTCTCTTGACTGATACCACATAGAAATGTGAAATATTGTCATTTAAACCTGGTAATAATGGGGAAGACTAAGAATTTATAGACACGAACCTGTGAGGTATTGACCAATTAGGAATCATACAATGTTCTATTATAAGTGCTTACAAGGGTATAAATACAGTTCATCAATAGATGACCTAGTCCATCTCACTGGGTTCTTATGCTTTTTAACAGTCACATCGTAACAAGAAGCTACAATCTTCTTATCATAATTCAGTTAAATTAAATTTTAAATTACTTGGTCATAAAACACAACTTTTTAAGATTTTTTAGATACGATTTGGATATTGATATAAAAACCATAAACATGACAGATTTGCTGTTCCAATGTGCAGCCATTGCTGTCAAAATGTAAAAAAATAAAATAAAAACTTGCTGTGCCTTAAGTTCTCTGATGTTGCATGTTAGCAATTTAGTCAGCAATGCCACCCCCCTCTTTAAAAAAAAAACAATGAATTGGCATTTCATGTTAAAAGAATAATGCAAATGAAGCTTGGAAATGGAAGGTCAATCCAATGTGGCAATGAGAGTTTTTTTTTTTTACTACAAGTCAATTATTGCAATATAATTGACCATGAATTACTTTGTAAACAGAGCGGTTGTCCAGCAATCCCACAGGTGTTGGTTCGATCCCCGGCTCCTCCGGTCACATGCCAAAGCGTCCTTGAGCAAGACACTGAACTCCAACTTAGATGCTCCTGGTGAGCGGTGGCCAGCTGCATAGCAGCTCCTCCATCAGTGTGTGAGTGTGAATGGGTGAATTGAGTGCCAATAGGTAGAAAAGTGCTATACAAGTGCAGACCGTTTACCATTTACATTAGCAACAATTTATTCACTCAATTCTACATTCACTGGGCACTTTATTAGGTACACCTGTACAATCTCATACAATCCAATACAGTACCTCTGCCATTAATTCTACTTTTACAATGTTATAATTTCTCAGTTTAAGTTAAAACTGTCAGAAAGTTGGTAATTCTACTCTCTATTATTGAGGTCATAGTGGGTGGTGGAGTCGTAATGGAGTGTATTATAAGGAGCGGTGGTTCTAACATTTTGGCCTCCTCATTCATTTTAAATGGAGTAAACACAACATTATAAAGCAGAGAGTAGAATTATATTATAATTCTGAGAGTTTTAACTTAAAAAAATAAAAATTATAACAGTGTAAAGTAGAATTTGTGGCAGAACTTCTGTATTGGATTGTATTAGATTGTACAGGTATTGGATTGTATTAGATTTTACAGGTATTGGATTGTATTAGATTGTACAGGTATTGGATTGTATTAGATTGTACAGGTGTACCTAACAAAGTGGCCAATGAGTGTATGTATGTTATTTTCCAATTCAAGGACATTCATGCACGTTCTGCTTTTTCTGCTATTACACTCCACTGCTACTACCAGAGAACTAATATTGTAATTCTTCCAACAACTCATTCCTCTCATTCTGCTGCTGTTTGTGTGCAGAGGCTAACATTATTGCCTACAGTTGGTTCGGAGGTGGCTCTCCATCATCATTGAAGCAAATAGCTTCACGCATTACATAGTTGTATGGCTGTTTTGGAAAGGGTCCATATAAATAATGTCTAGGTGTGAAATGGAAACTACTGGCAAAAGCTGTTACTTTTCACTACACAACGTCTATCTGCGTTGTTCGCAATGTGCTGCGTCTAAAATATGCATGAGGCAAAATGTCCCGGCTACAGATGCAGCAACAAGAAGTGTTAAAGAAGTGGGGGGGAGGGGGGGGGGGGGGTTATTTGTGAGATGAATCTTAGAAATGGTGCAACCTTATGACATTTGCGTCCCTGCCCCTTTGTGCAGCGGCTGCTGCTGTAATTTGTGGAACTACAATGGCTGGTGTTGGCGCCGAGCCGAAGGTTCAAATGTCCTTCATTTAATATTCAGGAAAGAGGGAAAGAAATAAGCTGCTTATTTATTTATTGTAATGCAAGTGTCATGAATATGTATGAGCAACTATCAATGCTGTCACCTTGAGCAGAGTTGTGCGCATGCATGTTTGTGATTGGGAGTTTGTGTATGTTGGGTTGAGGTTAGGTGTGTGTGTCTGTGTGTCTGTGTAACTATTTGGAAAAACAAAAGCTTGAAAAACCATTTACAATCTGTGAAAGTCATAATCTTCCTTCTTACATTTTCCTGACCAGGCAACATTCTATTCAAAAAGGAATAGAGCTAGTTAACATCAGTGACTTGTAGGTTGTCTGCATCCATTTAGCTTTGAGGGATCTTGTATTACTCCTTAATGATTAATGTTGGTCATACTGCAATTTGTCTGAATTTCCTACTGTTAAAACTATATTTATAGAAAAGACTGTCGGGGCAACTGTGGCGCAGAGCGGTTGTCCACCAATCTCGCAGTTGTTAGTTCATTCCTCCGGTCACATGTCGAAGTGTCCTTGAGCAAGACACTGAACCACAACTTAGTTGCTCCCCGTGAGCTTTGGCCAGCTGTATAGCAGCTCCCCCATCGGTGTATGAGTGTGTGTGTGATTGTGAGTGTGAATGGGTGAATAAGAAGCAGTGTAAAGCGCTTTAAGTGCCAATAGGTAGAAAAGTGCTATATAAGTGCAGAACATTTACTGAGGCTTTTGTTGCTATTTAAATGCTAGTGATCTATAAAACTTAATAAAAAAGGTACTGCATATTTCCATAATCTGTGAAATCTAACATTAGATTTGGGCCACATATTTAATTGCCAGACCAATACATCATGTTGAAATTTTGTAAAAAATCCTGCCTGATTTGGATTTTGTAAATCCAGTGCCAACATTTTGTGCAGACCTCAATCCTAACACTGTCACAGCAACGCATCTATACTGTATTATGGTTAAAGCTAAAAAAAAAAGACCATGGTTATGGTAGATCTGCCATTTAAAGGTTGATCATTTAAAACAGTGGGTAACACTAGGCTTTTAGTTTAGAGGATGGGTAGGTTTAACACAGATGTTCTCTCAGCTCTTTTAACATACAACCCCAATTCCAGAGAAGTTGGGATAATGTGTACTGCCTAAATAAAAACAGAATGCAATAATTTGCATCAACCCATATTTGCTTTACAATAGAACAAAAACAACATATCAGATGTTGAAACTGAGACATTTTAACATTTCATGGAAAATATTAGCTCATTTTGAATTTGATAGTCAGTGTATGTAGCTCAGCTACTGAAGGTTACAGTTCAGCTCAGCTACTGAAGAGGAACTGACTTCAAGGTGGTGCAGACCGCATCAGGTAGAAGAAAAAAGTTCAGTGTGTGGCTGTGGAGGCACGCGATTTCTAACTGAGTTATGCGAGTACAGTGAGCGCAGCCATACTTTGAGAGGCTTGTTTGATGAAGCTGTTTGCAAACGTGCTAGTGAGATTACTGTACTTAAACCTGTATGTACAACTGACTTTTCATCGGGTACGTTGAGAAGCAAGTACAATAAATGTGCAATGTTTGTCATACAATGATCTCCGGAGTGGAGTATTTCCTGTAGCGTCAGATTCTTCAGATTCGAGTACGATCGCCTCTACAGGCAGCAACACATCTCAACAAAGGGCTGGAAAACTAATTAGCCCAAATCAAATCAAATGGACGAGAATCTAATTAACTAATTAACTTATTAGGTTAATTGCCAACAGGTCAGGAACATGACTGAGTGTTAAAGGAGCATTTCAGAGAGTGTCTCGAATGTAAAGATGGACAGAGGTTCACCAAACTGCTACAAACTGTCTAAAAAACAATTTCAGAAAAATATTCTGCAACATTAAATTACAAAGACTTACAAATTACAAAGATCCCACCATCTCAGGATATAATATGATCAAAAGATTCAGATAATCAGGAGGAATCTCTGTGTGCAAGGGAAAAGGCTGAAGGTCAACACTGGATGATGTGGTCTTCGGCCCCTTCGGTGGCACTGCATTAAAAACAGGCATGATTCTCTACTAGACATCACTGCACAGGCTCAGAAATACTTTCATAAATCACTGTCTGAAAACGCAGTTCACTGTGCAATCCCCAAATGTTAGTTAAAGCTGTATCATGCAAAGAAGCAACCATATGTTAACATGATCCAGAAAGGCCGCCGTGTTCTCTGGGCCAAAGCTAATTTAAAATGGTCTGAGGCAAAATGGAAAACTGTTCTGTGGTCAGATGAATCAAAAATTTGAAATAGTTTTTTGAAAGACATGGACACCATGTCCAGCTGACTAAGGAGGAGAGGGACTATCCAGCATGTTATCAGCAAACAGTTCGAAAGCCTGCATCTCTGGTGGTAATCATCTCTGGCATTAGTGCCTATAGTGGGGGAGCTTACAAATTCAGAAAGGCACCATCAATGGCGAAAGGACATTGAGGTTTTAGAGCAACATATGCTCCAATCCAGCCAACGTCTCTTTCAGGGAAGATCTTGCATACTTCAGCAAGACAATGCTAAACCTCATCTATCATAAAAGCATTGCTTCACAGGGCTTCACAGGGCAAAAGCTAATTTAAAATGGTCTGAGGCAAAATGGAAAACTGTTCTGTATTCAGATGAATCAAAAATTTGAAATAGTTTTTGGAAAACATGAACGCCATGTCCAGCAGACTGAGGAGGAGAGGGACTAAAAATATCGCCCTGTTCCGACTTGTCCTTTCTAAATCCTAAAAAAATACCCTAAATCTCTAAAATCACAATGTGGGGTAAAATACTTTTTGTTTTTAAGTCAGCAAATAATGTTTACTCAGGTCAGCAGGAACATTTATATATAACTCATTTGCATAAAACAAGATGTCCTTATTTAAACTAAGGTTGTTAGGGTCAACTTTCTTGTAAGTGTTGCATCTTCTCTCACAAACATTATTTGGCTTTTTATAGAAACTTCTTTCAGAAAGAACATTAACTACAACTTATTAAAAGAAATACAGTTCATTAATGACAGCTAAAACAACCTGCCGTCATGACAGTTGTCATTTTTACTAGTGTAAGTGCAGCATTCATGACTGGCTAAAAATAATAAGTTCCATAATGCTAATTTTTTTGTACACTATCATTTGCGAATGATAGTTAGAGCCAGAGTTTTTCCAAACTCTGTAATGTCAGCTCTTTCATCTTCATATACAGCAGAATGCTGCACTGTAGAGCTTGCTGTCTAGAGAGAGAGTGGCACTGCAACAAAAGCAGCTTGAGAGAATCAGTTTTTTCAAATATTTGAGGCAACACCAATCATATGAAGCAGGTGGATTCTTCTCGGTTGTAAAAACATTTTGTTTTTGGAAATTTGCATAAGTATTTTATGGAAGTAGCAGTAGTACAGACTTGGGGTGTCCTAATCCAGTTGTTCTGGTCCCAAAATTGATCAGATTCCTTTTATACTAAGTACTTTCCCATATTGATTATGATCTGATACTTCTATTTAGCCATTCCATGGTAAACAATAATTCTAAATAAATCTGATACATTGAAATAACAGCTGTATACCATAATCAAACAGCTTTTTTTTAGGAGCTACTTGATCTAAATCCTGAAGGCCCTAGTTCAACGATATTACATTTATAAGCTTAAATTATTGACAACAGAGAGCGTGACTTCTGAACTAGGATGAAGATGTATCACTGCTGGACTTTCTCGAGCTATCAAAACACTTGTTTCTCTCGTGGTGGTGGTAATATGGAGTCAAGTATGTTGCCTCACAGTTAGGGTTATGTTATGTTAGGGTCATTTGACTAATGTTCATTAGCGACAGCTGAAAAGACCTCTTAGGTCAGTAACATAAGGATCGGATTGATATTTACCTGGATTTGTGCTGATATTATTTACATCGAGACACCTTTAATACACTATATAAATGATCACTTTATATTTGCAACAAGTAGGCATAACACACATGTGCAGTAGGGCTAACACAACCACTAATATAATTACTTGCAATGTAGTTTTTCATTCATAGAGCAGTTCATAGAACTGTTGATTTTGGACTCGCGGGCCTGACTGATGTCTTTACCAAATGAACTACGGAAGAGGAATTGATGGGTCCGATTTCCAAGTGCTTCAGGATCAACTCATTCATGATTAAATGCTGATTGTGCTACCATGCACATAATCATTAAGACCTGAGGGCAAAACTGAACTTTATAAAAAAAGTGAATGTTTTGTGAAAAAAAGTAGAAGGCTGAACAAATGAGCTCCTAAGCAAGACTTTTATCAACTTTCAGAGAGAATAAATAAAAAAAACCTTATATGTAAAGAAAAACCTGGCTCTGCTCTCCCTTCTTATCAGTGTAGCAAAATTCTGCCAATTCTCAGTTTTCCTTATTACACAGTTTATACTTGTGTCTACTTTGTATTTTATTTTTTTTCTCTCCATCATATACTTGTAAGGGGATAATTTGCTATACACAGGAAACAGAACATATCATTTTTACACATGTCCTTACCCATTGTCAAGCCACACCCAGTCTAACATGTTTCCTGGTTTACAGCACATTAATATATTATGTATGTCTATATCTGTATGTTTTTAGGGACTGGTTGAGTCAGCGGTATGTTGTTGGTTTATTTCCTGGTGAAATTATTAACATTATGGTCCATGCCTCTAGTAGAGCCCAATGAGTCTTGGTCTATATCTCTTTTATTAATGTCACTGTCTGGCAGTCTGTGTGTTGTAATTATTACCACCACACAGAGACAGACGGACTGATTCCCAAATGAATTCCAGTCAAAACCCACCTGTGTAAAAACTCATTCAGTTGAAAACTCTTTGGTCTAACAAGCAGCAACTTCAATTGCATGTCATCATCATCCTGACAGTAATTATGGCTGTTTTCCAGAGAGGTTTTAAATGCTAGGGTGTGCTTTAGATAACGTCTGCTGTTGCTAACAAACACACACTTATGCCATCTCACTGCAGTTGTTAGGGAAAACAAAAAACTGATTTTGCTTTTTGGGAAAAAAAAAACAGATAAAATTGCAATTAACACCGTTTTGTTCAGTGTGGTATTGGGTAATTAGACCCAGAAAATCTGTTGAATTTCTTGTAATGTATATCTTTACATTATCAGGTTATGTGATGAAATGTGAGGGGATCTCCAAGGAAATATATTTTACTTATTTGTAATGATTATGGTATATTAAGGGCCCAAACGAGGTGATGATAGAGAAGGGATATTAATAAAAAGGGTTTACTAACAAACAGGCAAACAATTGACTCCAAGGGGCGACGACAGAACACTCGCGAACAGAGGTAAGAATACTAGACAAACAGTGGATCAGTACTAAATAGTGAAAACATAGTAATATTAAAGAATAATTAACCCAGAAGGGGTGTGCACACACAAAAACATCCTACATTAACAAAAAACTAAAGAGGGTGCATGTGCAGGGACCAAATAGACCGGGATAAATGAAACAACTCAACCAAATTTGAAACAACTCAACCAAATGCTTAAAAAATATTGGCAGACAGGGAGAAACAAAAAACTGAACAAAGTGTCTTAACAGAAGCAAACAGGGGCAAACAGAAAACCAAACTTGTGCCTAAACAGAGATAAACTAACAGAGACAAACAGGTAAAGAGGATAAACAAACAGGGACAAATGAAGGACTAAACCTATGACCATAATGGGGGGAACCAGAATCCAACAAACAGGCAAACAGGGTGTGTGGCATAAGGACATTGAACAGACAAACTGGATAGAAACTCTGGGGAGAACTGGGTTTAAATAAACTGGAGAACGGGTGAAACTAATCCAGACTAACAATTTAAGTAAGGAAACAAAAAAGAATGGGGGAATGGGGCTGAGGTGCTACAAAATAAAAGCCATGAACAGGAAGTGAAGAGACAAATGAAAAGAAAATGTGTCATCATGAAACAGCAATTTCCCCTTTTACAGATTCTTCCCAGGACAACTTCCTCTAAAAGGAAAAAAAAGGTCAAATAGTGCATTTGTCCAGTTGTTCACTCTCAGCAAGTGAATGTTATCAACACTGTTTTACCTTTGTCTTGCAGTCTATGAACTTGGTCCATTTTCCCTATTGTTCAGTTTTCATTCACACACAGAAAAATCCAAGTCAACATGAGAATAGCCCTGTCAATTCATTTGTGAAATGGTAAATACATGTAGTAAATACATGAGGAAGATGCTGTCAACATGGAAGAACTGCACAATTAGTATTTGTTCATAACCATGGTAATTGTGAGAGGTTCACCAACTAAACCACTCTAGAGCTTGTTTGGGACCTAGACAAAGGCCACATCCAGTAAAGGGTGCAGTAGTTTTTGTCTACAATTAAGTGGGATTGCTGAGTTCAGTGTCTATTAAACTAGTACATCCATGGCAGATGACGTGTTGAAAGTGTTGAAATTGTACCTTTAGGTGTCAGGCACCAAGGCGGCAACTTCTGTCTCTTCCAATGGCAACAAAATGGCCGCTGGCGTAAAACTATTTTTTGTCATAAATAGTGGAAAACATAACTGTGCAAACTCTCCTGTTTGTTCAAACTCTGGCCTCCTGTGGGAAAATACTCTGTAAGGTAGGTGTGAAAACTCCCTGAATTGAAAAAAAAAAAAGACTTAAATGCAGAGAAAGAATGTGGGCCACATTGAAAGTATTCTTTCTCTCTCTCTCTCTCTCTGTATCTCTCCCTTTTAGTTTCTGACTTTGGTTCAGAACCAGCTCCACGTCCAATGGGGCTATGCTGAAAATGACAAGTCCACCACCTCCCCAGGAGCCAGCACAGATAGTGAGCCTTTTTGACACAAAACCCTGTCAGACAGGACAGAACTTAAAATTATCCTGACAAACACACACTCAAAAACACGGATTCATCTACTGTATACAGACACACACACAGGCATAAGAAGAAACACCAGTGTGGAGATATTAAGCTGTGAGTGGAGGTGACAGAGCCCCTCAGGGGAGACCCAGGCACAAGAAGGGCCATGCCTATCCCTGCCTTGTATTTTCTCCACTTTGCTTGTGTATTTTTGCGCATGCATGTGTGCACAGCTTCCCGCAGGATCCTCTTTCAATGACTACAAAACTGGGACAAAGCCAGAGGAAAAAGGGAGAAAATGACACAAGCAAGAGAAAAGGACAGAGAGAGAAAGTTAGATGTGGGGGGCGGTGAACAGGTGAGGACGGACAGAGAGACAGACGGACAGAAGGTAAAAGGCCAACCTGCACTGTGGGAGATCGAAATGGATGGAAAGAAAGAGAAAAAAGGAGAAGAAAGACATAAAATGGATTTGGAAAGAAGAAAAAAGGAAAAATTCAATGCCGCTTCTTTTCTAAAGCCTTACAGATTGAAAACAGCACACAGAAAATTCAAAATAATCCAACATGCTGAAATATTTCCGGAACTATTTGAGATATTAAACAGCATGTACACGCTTTGGGAAATGGCCTAGTTTGCAGTTTAAATGGCCTAGTTTGAGTTTAAAAAGCTCAGTGCTTAATTCAACATATTGTCAACACAGAAGGAGTTCCAACCCACCACAGAGACACCTTAGAGAGAGTTTATTTTTCCAGCTTTTTACAAGGTCAGACAGTGACAAAGACTGAACGACGGATTTCATGAAGCACAGAATCAGTTTGCCCTTAGACCCAGCTCCCAGGTGGCAGCTACTGTAGCTCTGTTTATGTAGTTTTCCAATGCCTTCACATAGATGAACACAGATGTCAGTCCTTCCAGAAATGTGTGATGTTGATATTGCAACTACAAATTTATCCAATACAATACAATCCTGCATAACCTTGCAATATAAATCATCCTAAAAATATTTCAACATGCATTAATGTTGTTTTAGGAAAACTGTTGCAAACCAATGCATTTTAGGCCACAACATTTCCCAAAAAGGGTCTGATACACTGGAGACACTGATATCCATCTATCATAGTACACTGGATCTGCATATTCTGGTACATTCTATACACGCACACGACAAAATATAATAATGCCTCACTGACAGCAAGAGCAGGAGCTTCTTCCTTTGTTATGTTTGATTGATCAACATAAAAATGTGAAATCTAACCTATTAGCATGAACTAAGTCAAGGATGAATAAGCAAACCACTTGTTCTTAGTGCATAAAACAAGAATCCAGTTTACTTAACTCTCACACACACAACCACCTTTGGGCTGCATGCACTGAGTCTGCCTGCACCCTTGTGGACTTGGGTAGGTGATGAAACTTTCCACACATAGTTAAAAGCATATCTTTGCGGAGACGCGCAGACACATAATGCATGAATTGGCCTTTGGTTTATGACCAGCCAAACGGTGATGGAAAAGTCCCAACATACTTCCCACTGTAAAAGTGTAACTTTTTATATTGGAAAATATAGAGAAACAATATTAATCTAAATAACAAAAGAAGAAATGTAGAAAATACTACAGGTTTTCTTCGTTTGTTATTTAGATTAATTTTGTTTCTCTATATTTTCCAATATAAATTCACGGTCACATGTTTATAATTTAAAGCGGCAGGCTGATTCTTAACCTTTAAAACCGTGTAGTTTGCTTGTGCCTCTGTGCTTATTTATTGACATTTTTTCTACTATATTGGCAGACAGTAATTTTCAAAGAAACTTGACTTGCACTTCCCTATGGTTTTGCTTTTCCTTCAGCTCCTGGTAGCTTAAAAAGTTCAACTGTAGCAACATAGGCATAGTTCCACAGCAGAAACGTGTGTTGATTTACTGTCTCAATTTAAAAAAAAATTATATTTGACTGCTCATTTGGACCTATATGAAGACAGATTACAAGTTGAATTTTTTTTTTTTTTTTTGGGCTAGCACTGTCCAAAATAATGGATAGAAACTGTTTATAGATGCGTGGTTAACCATTATAGGACCTCAAGGCTTGTTTTCTGAAAGCTGTCCTTTGGGATTACAAAAGAAGGATTTTTCAGTAGCTAAAATTTGACATACTGTGAGGTGCATTGAAATGGCACTAAAGTGACAAAATTCTAAAAAGCCTGCTAAAGCAAAGAAAATCATCTCTAAAAGCAGCTGGATTAAAAAAAGAAACAAGAAATTACAAAAGATCAACAGCTCTGAAGCACTTGACACTGCTTAATATATTTGCTGTTAATATTCAAATTTTTAAAATTTTTGTTACTTGAACTTTACTTCACCCTCCCACATGTACCTCATCATTTTGTGTTTTCCAGTTACCCATAATTCCTTTTGATAACATGCAGAACTGAACATGCCTGCAGTCAGCCGTGTGTTAAGATCCAGAGAAAGTGATAATTAAAGCACAACATGTAAGAAAAGGACAAACATTAACCAAAAATGATCATTTCACCACTGAACAACAGTTTATAGTTGAAAGCTGTTAATATGCAAACCTGCATTTTAGAAATTGCATTAATACCTTTTTCTTTTGCAGTTTGTTTTGTAGGAAAAGTAAGTAGTTATAATTTCACACTACTGAATTCTCTCTGAATTTCCAATGATGTCATCGGATATCTTTCTTTCATTTGCCCAAATGTCCAAAACTCAAAGCATACATGGCTTGCAAGGATACAAAACAGAAACAAACCCTTTTCCTTGCACAGGAGAGTTTGCAACCAGATAAGGTTTAGTAATTTAGTTTTTAAAAAGAAAAATGAACAGTGGATCAACTAGCAGGAAAAACTAGCATTGTTTTTGTGTGTGTGTTTTGCAGTGGATTTCTTTGATTTATATAAGCCAATAAAAAATGTAATATATTAATTAATATTCAATGTTAATGATTTTATTAGAACAAATATGAACAGTATATGGACACAGAATGTTTCACTTTAAATGTGGCAAAAAAAAGGTTTCAACAGCAGTTCTTCCCATTAAGATATGTTTTTGGTGCACATTACTAGTAAAATATTTGACAAAGGTTTACAAGTTGCATCCTAAATAATATATACTAAACTTTTTTTTCAAGTTTATCAAAGTATTATAAGTTGCTCTGATGTGATACCCAAGTGTACTGTGAACTGAGGTTTAATAGTTGCTGTTTAAATGATGAGTTTTAATGAGTTTTGAAAATGTAAGACAGAATATCAAGATATCAATTAGCCCAACTCTTTATTTTAATCTAAAATTATTTCTAATACATTTATTTAATTTTCTAACTTTGAATTGTCAGATCCTTATTTACCTAGGAAAGCATCTTAAGACTTAAGTCTTTTCTGAGGCTGCTTCAGGCCAATTTGTTTAATATTTAATTTCTTGAGTAAGGATTAAATTCAACACAAGCATTTCACTTTTTGAAATTTACTCTATATTAATGGGTTTAGTAAAGTAGCAGCTGCTTGTTTATGTAAGGTTTCAAGTTACAACAACAAGGTCTGCAGTTGTTTTGAAAATCAAAACTCCAATTAATTAAAGGTCCAATTAATTTGAAATTAACAAAACATAATTGTTTATATTAAGTTAAGAAAAATGCTTCATTGATTCCACTTAATTCCTCAAACCACACAGCTACAAAATGTCAAGGTCACTGAATGTTTAAAGTTACAGTAATATGAAAATTACCAGACAGTAGCTTCCTCAGTACAGTACAAATTAAATATTGGGGCTCCAGTACTGTCCAGACATAAAACATAGAGACGTAACCTACTGTATATGGAGGCCACGTTTTTACTAATATGCTCTCACAACATTAACAGCATTTTACCATTCAGATTTTTCAATTTTTAAATCCTTTTGTTAGGTTAGCTGTCATCTGTGACAAGTGAGCTGCATTTACTGCTGCTGCATTTACTTCAAGTTTAAACGTACCTGCTGCAGGCAGAGGGATGACCAACCACAGCGCTGCTGCCTCTTATCTCATTACAGAGAGCGCTATCCCAGCATGTGATAACTTAATGACCATATTACCTACACACATCCAAAACTCTACTTTTAACCACAGAAGACTTCTTTGAACCAGTATGACACAGGATGGTACAATAGTCCTTATGAGGACAAAGAGATGAGTCCCACAGCAATTACACTCTGCTTCACTCACTTTCACCGCTGCTCTATTGTTTGCTCTCACTTTGTTTGTCCTCCTCCCTCTAATATAACTCCATGTCTGCCTTTGTTCACTGCTCCTCATCTCTGCCACGGTCTGTAGAGGGATATTAACAAAAGCTGTTGGCTGGAGGTATGAATGTTAAAAATTCCTAATTAACTAAGACAAAAACAAGTGCTCAACAATTTCAGCAACTGATCTTTGGATTTAAATACTTAAATTTTTTATTTTCCAACAAAGTAAATACAATTTCTTTCACATATTTCCACATGATAGTTCTGCAGCTCAAGGACAATAGCTTTCCTTTTGACCTAAGCCGTTTCATCTGCTGTAAACTGTTATTTTTATCAGAGAAGAGCTGTAATAGTGTGGTACTTTGTGTACAAACCCCACTAAAAATATTGGAACGGCAAGGGCAAATTATTTATTTGTGTTACATGTAAGGCATTTGGGTATCAAATGACTAAACGATGCTGAAGAAAGGTTCAGAAATTGCAGCTTTTTCTTTGATGGTATTTTCTCAAAATTTAAAGGTGTGGTGTGTATGATTTACTGGCACTAGTAGTGAGTTTGATTATTGCAACCACCCAACTACCATGACCCTCCCTTTTCAAGCATTAGAAAGCACACAGTGTTGATCATGTACCATATCGTCATCTATGACTGCAGTGATGTGTGTGAGGTGATGACTGATTAAGATCACAATATGTTCAGAAAAAAAAATTTACTTAACCTATTTTAGGAGCCATAGCCTTCATGTAAGAGAAAACACAAAAATCCCTTTGTGGAACTTGATTTGTTCATTCTGGGCTACCATAGAAACATGGTGGTTGTAACATAGCAACCTCTATGAAAGAAGATCCCCTCACTATTTAAGTGTAGAAGGCTAATTATAGTAATTACTATTTTCAGGTGATTACACAGTTAGGAAAATGTAAATATGAATTATTGTTATCTTATTGTTATGCTATTAGGGCCCTGTTCATATTATTTATTGCACATTCAAGTAGGCAGACGTATAGGAATAATATTTTTTAAATCACATTAAGTAAAAAAAGTGTGCTCAATACACTGGTGGTTTCTTTTATTTGCAGTACATTCCATTGGCTGTATTTCTTCCACAGACAGCTGTCTGGTGTCCATAGTGATTTATCCTTTTTTAAACCGCCCAATGGTCTGCGCAGGTAAAACTCAAGGTTAAAACCAAGAGTAGTCATTTAGAATAAAATTAATGTTTGAATCATCTCACTAAACACATTTGGGTAGCAAGAAACCCCTTCCAGTCACATGTTCCAATACGTTTTGATGTCTGTATTTCTTCTAGGCCAAATGCACCACACTGAGTGAACTCCTCTAGCCATGAAATTACCCACTGATCATAATCTGTGTGACTGTAATGACTGACGCACTGAGATTATCCATAAAATAGATCTTGCCTCTGTAATAGAAACCTCCAGAATATTGTACAACTGAATCCCTAATGTTGTTCCATTACTGCTAGATCCAGTAGACTAGATAGATTTCTGCCATAGAACTGATATCCTAATTACAAATTAACACTTCTAGTAACTAATAACATATAAAAAGATGTTGAAGCTGCTAGTACAATAACTCAGCTCATATGGACTCAGTCACCTGATGATTCTGTCACAATTCAAGAGATCTTGATAAAGACTGTGTGGCACTTTTTATTATCTTGCATGAAAAATGCTATTTAAAAAGTGTCGACTAAAATGAGAGGTTAGCATCTGTTTTATTATACGATGCACTTGGGTATTCAAACTATTCAAAAGTGGCCCGAATTGATTGCCAGACAAAAGACATGAGATGGTTTTACAGTTTCAGATATTGCCAACTACAGTGTGAACATCGCAGTGGTAACATTTAAACCAGATTTACTTTAACAAGATAAGTTTACAAAAAAAAAGTTTAGCTACAGTAACAAAAAAGTAAACAAAACAGGTAAAAAAAAAAATTATGAATATAAGGTATCAATTATGAGTCAACTATCTTTCTACAATAAGTTAAATAATAGTTATTATAATATGAGCGGATTTCACCTAGATCAGGAAGTAATTACTATGTGCTTGGCACTGGGCCAGATACTCTGGGATTATGTATGAAGGTTCATCATCCAGATTTTGCCACAAAAATGTTGATTGCTGTCATGTTTGTGCATCTTTTAGATAACAGCTTCTGCAAAAGATATACTTTTTTATAATTATTGAGTCGTGTAATGTATCACTTATGATATCCAAAACCTTTTGATGCAGTAAACTTTGTATTGCACACAAAACTAACTAAAATCCCCTAATAAGTTTTCAATTTTCTCTCTCTTCTAAAAGCTTTAAGTAAATGTGTAAGTAAAAACACGATATCTGCTCAACATGTCACTAAATATTTAAAACCAATTTTAAACTAGTGATGCATTAATCTGAAGCTCATTTACTGCATGTATATGTACATTTTAATTACCTGTGGCTTACTGGAAACAGCTGCACAGAGCTTGTTATAATGGAGACCAAAGTATGAAAGCACTGTGTTTAAATAGAGTGGTTTTCTTTCACAAGAGTAAATTCATTCTTGCTCAATATACGGCCAAACGATAGTGAAGCAAAGCCAAATAAAGTAACGCAAACAGTTTAACTTCTAGTGTAACAAGGCCAAAGCCAAATCTGCTTCTTTATTTTGTTTGTTTTTTTAGCAACATACTATACATTGTTTTCTAGAACTAATCTCGCTTTTGCATAAAACTAAATCCACGAGAGATTGTCTGGTTCTCCATTTTGAAAAACGCTTTCCCATGCTGTGTGACTAATATGTAAGCTTCTATAATCTACCCGTTTAAATGCATTTCTTCACTGAGTATCTGTGTGCAACATGTCTGAGTAGAGGACACGAGAGGAGAGCGGGAAAGATGAGCAGGGGGGTTATATTGGACATGTATCTGTGCAGTAGGAATGTACACTAAGTGATAATGCAGGCTGCTGCCAAGACAATGACATTAACACTCAGGCCTTATCGAGGACACTGTCAGCATCTCTATCTGTCTCTCTCTCTCGCTCTCTCTCACACACACACATACACAAAAACACACAAACACACACACACAATAAATGTGCCCATATCCAGGGAGGGAGAGAATGAGAGACAGGGAGAGAAAGACAGAGAGGAGGACATTATCTTGATGAAACAGTGCTTGATACAGTAGTTGGAGCCAACCTGAACACAGCTCTGCTTCCTTTTAATGGAGATTACACAGTCAAGGGCCAGCTTGAGCTCATTTTGTTTAACAGTGCATGCGACTGGTACACCGACTATCTGGATGTGTGTTTGTAACACTGGGCTTGACCTTATAAATTTGCTATCTCCTCACACATAAACCATCATTACCGAAACACCTTCTCACCCCGGACCTAGCAGCCAATCAAACCATCCAACTCTCACTGACATGGCAGAGCACACAGCGATGAACCAGGTAGTGTGGTGAAACACTGCCCTCGCCATCATACTGCCATCACAAAGTCTACAAATTACACAGTTTATATAGGGTTTGAGTAGCTAATGTGTTGTTATTACTTTCTGCAGAATGTTTGTTGGTCTTGTACTAATTAAGACAAATGTGAAAATGTTTCTTGCTGCTCTATTCACTTATGCTATATTTGACATGCACAGTCAGTCTTCTGGTAAAGCTTTTGCGTTTGGTTTTCCTACTTCAAATTCACTTCCAGGTAGCATTTAAAAAGCTGCTATCTTTTAAATGCTTATTTCTAAAAACATGCAGATTCCTGACTTGAGACCTGATTAATTTGTAGACCTCGGTCTTGCTACTGTTCTCCACTGTAGCCCACAGTTCTTCTTTTCTTCCTGTTTTTACGCTGTTTCTTCTTATTGTGGCATTGTAAAGGTTGCATTCAGATCATACATACCTCCTTGTCTACATATTTTCTTGCCCGGTTTCCTGGCACATTCCTTGGATATTCTTTTGACTGTAAAATGAATAGAAGACTAAAGAATAACATGGAGCCCCTGGACGCTCAACGTACACAGGAGCTGGCATGCACACACACACACACGCACACGCACACACACACCCATACACACACACACACATGCAAAGCTGATTGAGTGAAAGGGGAAGAGGAAAAAAGCAGAAAAAAATAAGACGGAGGAAAAGAATGAATCACACCAGCTCAATCAGCGCAGTATTCAGTCTATCAGTCGGCCAGCCAGTCATTCAGCCAGTCAGCCAAATCAATCAGTGATGATCATGACAACGACTGTCTTGTTTAATGAACTGTGACCATTGTGGTGGAGCATAATAGTCTGTGATGAGCTCCAGACGTAAGAGAGGGGAGGGAAGGAGCCTTCAGGGGAGGACAAATAAGGCGATGAGGGGAAAAAAAGAGGAGCGGGGCATTAGAGAAGAAGGAGGTGGAGGTGGAGAAAAGGTTAAAAAGGATAGAAAATGGAATCGAGAAGAATCAGAGATATGAAGTGGAATGAAAAGAGGATAAATTGGCTTTAATGGATGACACACACGCGCTTTTTTACAAAACCACTCTCATATGCTTATGCACTATTAGCACTGTCATGCACATTAAACATGCACAAAGTCATGCTTTCCCTCTACTCACAGACAGAGACAAACAGACGACACAAATGCACTCTCTCATAGACAAAATACACCCAAACACACTCTTCTCTCTGTCACAAGGCTGTTCAGTTTCCCCCTGCCCAGCCCCATCCTACACATCAATCCTACCCTGGGCCCGCAGGCTAACTCACCATCCTCAGTGGGAACATAGATGTTAAGATAGAGGCAGTCTTCACTCTGGTCTTGGACGTATGTGGACACAACTTCAATGCTGTTGGTGAACCACACCGGCAGCATCACATCTGGCAGGCGGCCCTCCACGATGGTCTGAGGGCACACCGGGGCAAAGTGTGTGGCATTGCGAATCTCCGGCCAAGATGCCGGTGCCTCGGGTGGCTGAAAGCGGCGCTCGCCTGTGGGTGGCGCAGCATACGGCACACCGAGAAACTGCACAACAGGACCGAGGATTTCATTATTTAGCTCTTTCTTAACTCCACGAAGCTTCCCATAGGTTATCGTGACCACCGGGTCGTTCTCGTCTAGTTTCTGAGCAAACACGGTGGCCGGAGACACCTGCAGCATCAGCAGTCCCAGCCACATTAGAGAGGACACCATCCAGCAGGTGTTTAAGGAACCTTCAAGCCCTGCATATCCCATCATCCTGCTCCTGCTCTTGTCAGTCTGAAATAGCCGACACCCAGTCCTCAAATGGTGCCTCCCCTGGAACATAGCTGCTACTCCTTGTTTTCAACTTGCTTGTTGTATCCTCTTTTGTTATTTCCAAGTAAGAATTCCTTGTTTTTAGTCGCTCACTTATAACATTCAGGGGCAAACACAAACACACAATCACTCTAACTTCACATTCACGCACAGGCATAAATAAGTGGGTAACTCCAAAGGGAAGGAGGGTCAAGGTTGCTAATGGATCCTTTTAAAAATCCAGCCAGTGAAAACCATCCGGTGGGATAGTAGCAGCCATCATTTTCCTGCAGCTTGGTGAATGCAAATCTGAGAAATATTCCTCACAATAGGGAAGATATACATCAAAAATGTCCTGCCACCAAGCACATCAGTGAAGGAGAAAACAGCAAAGGTACCATCTTTAAGCACCACTTTTCAGAAGGTAGAAAAGCCAGTCAGTGATGAGGGTTTCCATGATTTTGCGGTGAGCAGATCTCCATGTACAACAGTGGAAGCAGGAGTAGCAGTGCAGTGGTTGTCGTTGTTATAGTTGCAGTAGTTCTGTCCAGTCCAAAGTCTGTCCTCTGTAAAACAAACCAAGAAACAATCAGCATTCATGCGTACAGTGCCTTACAATAAAACTTAAAAAAAAAAGTTGACCTTGATGTACCACATTAACATTGAATCAATCATGTGATTTGATCATGACAGCGTGATTTTAGGGCTAATGCTTTTGAAAGATTTGTGCCGGAAATGTTAGGACAAGACACACCTTATATACCCAGTGACTGTTCAGTGCCTCTTGACTACTAGTTGTCTGAAATTGTTGTGTCAAATGGTGCAAATGCTGCACGTTCCTTGACATAATCTAAACCTTCTTGTGAGAGGACACACACTCTGAAGAAGGCCAAAAAATAACGAGTCTTTCATCAGTTATCTTCATGTCCAAAAGGAAAGCTAGGAATTTGTTTATTTCAAAAGTATGAACAGGTTAAAGAAAAAAAAAAAAAACATAAAATCAATAGAATTTCACTGAAGTAGATTAGAATCAATTTCTTTCCTTAGACAACTTCTGATATTTTAAGAAATGGTAAATAGTTTAGCATCTTTCTACCTTATCTGAAGGTAACTTAACCTGCTTCTCATTGAACGTGTGTGTGTGAGTGTGTAGAACATCACACACACGCGAGCATGAAGGGTTGTCATGCTCAGTATGTTTTTATGCTTATTCACACTGCATTAGGACTCAATGTTCCACCTGGCTGAGTTCTCCTTCAGACTTCATACAAAAAAATTCAGCTAAAACACACACACACAAACACACACACACACACACATTATGTTTTAAAACATTTAGGTGACATTACCCTACTGTAAACCTTACCAATGGATGGATTACCAAATGAGCCTACTGAGCAAATGCCCATGGTGCCCAAAAGACCAGGAAGCTTCTGAACTAATGTAATTATTTCAAAGTCATTAAGCCCTTTTGAAAGATTCAAAATGACCACAACGTGATGCAAAACAATCCAGAAGAAAAAACTACAAGTACACAAAACTAGCAGCCAAAAAATGACAAAAAGAAGATGCAGGACAGCCAAAAACAGATATGAAAAAATACAGCAATATATGACATTTGTAAATCAAATGAAGCTATAACATGCCATCATTATTATTTTACATATCTCTGCTATGGTCAGTACTTCTGATTTGTGCTGTGCAGTAATGCGTATAACTTAATTGACCATTTACCATTTAACATTTAGCATGGCTCATACACAGCACCTATATAAATCACGTTCAGAGATGCATTCAGTGCAGTATGTGCTAAAGCCAGGAAATAGCCGTATGTTGCATCCAAAAGTCCACTGACACTGACCGAAACTTTCACCTTCTCCTGTCTTATAACAGTTACCCAAACAATTAGCAACCCTATAAACTTAATATAAGATTTAAAAAAAACTCTGTTTGACAAAGTCAGGAGACAGACTGAAATTTTCCCCTCAGGGCTTCTCATAGCCTGTTAGCTTCTTAGCTTCCTGGCCTGTTACCTTGTGGATATTACACCTGCATGATGCCTGCTGCTGCATTTCGGTTAAGGTACATAACTTAAAGTGCCTGTGGGGTTAACTGTTTTGCATTTTCATTTTAATATTATCTCCAGGTGGTTTGTTATATCTACTACTGCCAACAAAATAGTTGACTATATGTTTATATGTTTTTTTTACTGTAAATACACCTATAATCTTTATTTTAGTTGACTTTTAGGTGACTAAGAATAAATTATAGGTTATATATAGTATAATATTTTTGCATTCTGCTATCAAAGAGGATACTGTTGCATATTGTTTCATTTCTGCTGGATAGCCACATGAAAGATGTGAAACTTAAATAAATCAGTAATAATTGTAAATTTTTTCTGTCTGACAAGAAAGAAAAAGAAAAGTAATGCAATTTTTACAAACAATGTCCTTATAGAACAGAAAATATGATTACACACAAACACAGACTTATTTAGACATGCACACTAATTTGGTCAAGAAATAGATCACATTTATATGTGAAACTCCGCTTCTTGTTCTCCTCACAATACACACTGCTCGCAGACAGAGAGGCGGGAACTGAGTGGCAGTTCAGTATGAAACAACAAGACAACAACAAGTACTGACATCTACAACAACAACACAGGAAACTCATAATGGGAGGAAAAGGAGAAAAGCGACATGAAGAGATGGAAATCAACCGGTGTGATATCCAGACACAAACACCCATTGTAATTTAAGGTGTAAAAGCAGGCACATATAATTGGTGGCTGTAGATTTGCTCATTGCAGAAGCATTTGCAATATGTTTTATAACAAATTTACATGCAACAAGAATATTTATGTTCGTTAATTTTCAACTAAAATTATTTCAGTATAAATGTAATGCTTAAAAAAGGACACCTGGTTAAATGGCAACAGGTCAAATTCAGGCCTGTGTATAAAAAGATCAGCTAAGGTTTTTATCAGAAATGATGTTGTTGTCAAAAAGGAGTTTTTAAGGCAAATACAAACTACTCCACTGGATGACATATTTCATCATTCCAAAAACATTCTTTAACAAACATTGCTTAATATGTCAATAACCACTGGAAATCTGCACATACACAAAATGTCTAGTTGACTTATTGTGGTTCATTTTGGTCATGAAGCAGTGTCTGGCTATGTTTTAATAGTTTTTGGATAACATCAGAGATCCAGAGATAAACAGCATAATTCAGGCTGCTGTAAGACAGATTCACACGATTTTTAGTGTCTGTGTTTTAAAATACCATTATTTTAGAAAATGACATTGAAGTTATCTTTTAAACAAAGAGGTCTCAACACAAAACCGTATGATCCTGTCCCAACATGCAGTACATTTGGAACATAATAGCATTTGTTTAAGCTTGATTTCTAGTGAGAACTATTTCCACTATTTGTGCTGACTGCAATAATTTTTGATGTCTGGGCTGGAAAGCCTGTTGTGTTGCCATGACAACCTGCAAGCAGGAGCAATCATGTCACCAGAGTTAGCGTTCATTGTGGGCACTCGCTGCGTATTTTTTTGCTTTCAGTGGCTCTCAGCAGTACCGTCTTGCTGTCCTTTCATTAGAACCCAGATGAGAGATCTGGGTCACTTAATCAAAGCAATATGTGTAGTGGTACTAGCTCAGTGAGCTAGTATAGTATATTATACTGTGTTCCACTTTTTTCTGTCCACTCTGGACTATTTGTGAGTCTGTATCTGCCTCCTATATTTGTAAACGCAGTGAAATTTGACCAAAAATTAATTATATATACATATTTCATTTTATTTTAATTTTTTTCGGCTAATTACACTACTCTGACAAAAAAATTATAATTATCATTACATGTTTTTCAGCAATCTCTCATTTTTCATATTGAGAAAAGGGATCTCTAATGTTTAAATACCTAACACATCATTTTCACTCAGCAGGAAGGTGTCACTTCACGTACTACTGATTGGACATACAGTGTGTACTGTACAGACACAAAAAACAAGGAATTTTCTAACTCAAAGCTAACGGGGCTCCTGCTGCTCTGCTTTCACACATATTTACTGTTGTTTGCAACAGCGGTACATTCATGTAATGCTTCCTGTTTAAAGTGCAGCTGTTTACCACCATCAGAAGCATTTACCAGGTAAATCACGTCGATTCCACTGAATGTGAACAAACTTTTTGAAAATATAATTTTTGACATTTTTGCCTTAATTGGAACTGACAGAAAAGATGGAAAATTTGGTATACATGATATTATGTGTCAGTAATATGGTGGAGGAGCGGCACATTTGTCAGATAATCACTTGAATTGTTGCAGAGCCTTAAAAAAGAGAGCAAACAGGCAAGAGAGAAATTTTGGGAGTAAAAAACATTTGCATTGTCAGCATTAGTCTCTGTCTTCTAGTAAATGTTTCGGTTTCTATGCAACTAGCCTGCAAACGCAAATACATTTTGTAAGGATCTAATGCAATTTCAATGAGAATAATTCAATATATCAACACATTAAAAGATACATTATTTTGTATGGTCACATTTTTTTCTTTATAATTTATAAAGTGCCAAGGGCACAAATGATTAAGCGGCACCAGAAGCATTTAAACCTTTGCATTTATGTTGACAATAAACATATTTGTAAATGTCAAGTTCCAAATACACTATTACTGATCAGTTCTGTTCTTTGCAGCAAAGTGTCCACTTTGTCTGACTACAGGGTTATTAAACATTTTTATGTTTGTGCTCACTGCATTGCTTGGTTAAAATAGGAGGCATTTAAAATAAGATAGTGGCCTAACAAAGAACAAATTAAGAGTAAAAACACACATGACAAAACCATATATTTTTCTCTAACCTTAAACAAAGTTGTAGCTACGTTGGTGCCGTTTAGTTTAACAACCTCGGGAGTTGCAGTTAGTAAATACAGCATGAAACATACAGTGCCAGACTCTTATTTTTCTGCAGTAAAGGGATCCAACCTTAAGCCATCAAAACTAGGCAGAGATGACAGGAGGAAAAAGTTATAAAATGTGAAGCTAGAGAACCATGTGAGATAATAACCCATGGTAATGGTAAGGTCCAAAAGGCCAAATCCAAAAGCCACAGAAGATGCAAATCAGGTGGAGGGGAAACAGGTCTGTGTGGGTGCAACTCTACGGCTGAGGATGAACAATAGAGGATCTTGAAATGACTGAGGAAACAGATTTGTGTAGGTAGGCAGGGCAGGTCTGGTAATGGGGAATGAGAAAGAGGTGTAAGGCTGGTTATGTAATGTCAGCTTAATGTAATGGTTAATGTAAAGTCATCCACATTTGTCACATGATAAAATATCTGCCTGGTCAAATGAAATCTTTAATCTGTAACTTTAGTCATTTTCTAAATAAGTAGAATTTCCAACAATTCCTTTTAGAGACCCTAAAGCACCACTACTAATGGATAGTGTCTGTCAGTTTACAACCAGGATTAGCTTATTTTGTCTTTTTTTCATAAAAACTGTTCCCCCAAATTATCTTAATCACCATAAAAAAAAACTAATACATTTGATAAAAATTTTTGCTCACAATATGAATTATGTTGGAAAAGTTACCTGTATTTAAGTCATATGCCAACAAAGCCCTATGTGCACAGTACTAAATACTTTAATAGGCCTCATTTAGTAATTTGATAATTTTGTTTGTATGCATAAACTAGCTCTCCGTGGTCATGAAGTAAAATCATACTGGCTGCCATGTTGATGCAGGGGGATAAACTGCTTTGTTGGCTGCCTTTAAAAGTCAGCACTTTTTGTTATTTGTCCAGGGACACAGAAGAAATGCCTACTAAACCTCTTTTACTTTTAGCAAACTGAAGCATGCTAAATGGTCCCTTTGGATCATGTCAAACAAGGCAACCGGTGGAATATATGCACATTTTCTGTATATTGATGGAAAATTACAAGAGTTAAAAACACAGTAGACTGTTGGACTCGAACATTACCATTATAATGAGAAGTAAAAATATATTCTCACAGGGTCCTGCTTTAAATTACAAAAAAGCCAAATAAAACACACAGAATGTTTTTCCTAGCTCTGAATATTTTACCCCAGACTTTAATTTGTTTCTTGCTTATTTAAAGATGGATATTAAAAGTTAGAGAAAAACATTTATGAATTGAAACTTAAGTCTTTAGGAACTTAAAGTATTGCATATATGAGTATAATTTTTTTCCATATGGTTTTCCCCCTTAACATCTGATTATGTAACTCATGCCAAAACTAAGGTTTGTATTTGTGTAATGGTAGAAGAACTCTTTGCGTTATAAACTGAAGTCTGTTTTCATTTTTAAGACTGCGATGGCAGTAATTTTCTTTCATTGGTTCCACTTTAATAGTGGTATTTGTATTACAAATATATTAATTTACATAAATAATGATATAGTTCAATGTAAAAAAGTTTAACAAGCTGCAGTGTTATTGCACAGCATCACAATTTTGTAGTCGTCATTTGACAGGATATGTTATACAGTAGTACAGTAGTGAATGTGTCACTGTTTCTAAGCCCCTAGTTATGGGTCAGTAGGCAGCCTACTACCAGTAACTAAATGTTGTTAGAACCTCCAGAACAGGTGCATTTGGAAGCATACTCACGGCTTTGTGACCACAAATCACCAGAGGTGATTCTATTTTTTTTTTTTTAATAATGGGGAGAGGTCAGGCTGGCTGGGGCACACACTCTAAGACATGGATGTGAATTTGACAAATGTGTAAAAGCACATTATTATTATTAAAATTGTAAACAGAAATAATAACAACAGCTTAAATTTAAATGTGAAATTAATGACTCAGATTTATTTCCTATTGTATTTAATGGTAAAGACTTGTTTCAACTGAAGTTTTCATTAGTTCACCCAAACAAATTTTAGTTTTTTCTTTTCTTATCTTAAAAAAATACTGAACATAAAAATTGGTGTTAATGTGATTCTAAGGTGGTTTCACTTTAAAACCTCGGATGACACAATATGAATGAGCTGCCATTATATCATGAGAGATCTCATGGGCCACTCGTGCCAGTCCAGATGCAACAATGGGGGAGCGAAGATGAAGTGTTAAGGAAGCACACCATTTGAGTTTCCCATCTGTCTGCTCTAAAGCAGTAGCAAAAAAACGATTTTTTTTTCTCTGGGAAACATCTGTTGAGTCAGACTAAGTATTCCCTGACGTAGGGCTTGTCTCCAGTCAAACCACACAGAGGAGCAACAATTATGAACTTGAGCACCATATGGCGATGAAAATGATTATCATCTTCCCATCCTCCTAGCCCAAACTGGCAGACACAAGCTCTCCGACCACTTCTCCGAACAAGTTCAAACCAGCAGTTTTCAACACGCACACAATGATGATATGTACACAAATGAAAATGTGGAGCCAACACTCAGGGAATAACAGCAGACAACAGCAGAGAGAGTGCTGAAAATGACTCTCCATTGATTGTTGTGCTATTTTGTTAATGAGCCTGTAAAAGTGGCTGCAAGTATTTTCACAGTAAGGCCGGAGATAGAGAAATGGCATGTTTCTGTTTGCCGTCCCCTTGGCTGTTCGAACATCTAGCCAGAATCTTCAGGTCACAATCATTTAACACACACTGTTGGAAACATTAAACTCTGTGCTGGCACAACTAGTGTGCGTATGTGTGTGTGTGTGTGTGTGTGTGTAATAGCAGAGTTGGACTGTGTTAAACATGTCATGTGTATGTGGAAGTCTCCCCAGTCACTCCCCCATGGGTGGCAAACACACAACAGTCAGCAGCATCTACCATTGATGCATTCACATGGAAAACGCTGTAAAAATGGAAAAGAGCTGCTGTGCAATCAACTGCACCAACACGTTCTGAAACAATTCAAGCAGGAGTTTTTACAGAAAACTGAAGGCCAAAGAGAGGAGAGCAATGCCAAAGAGATTATTTTCAGTCAGATGAGTAACATTAAGTAACCTAGCACACGCTTATCTACATGTTAAAAGTCACCAATAAATATTCTTTTTTTTTATGTTGGCAAACAGATGACTAGTTCAGCAGTATTGATGGTACTGATTCTCTCCAGAGAAAATTGAATGGCAATGTAGAGGACTGTAATTTTATCTAAAGCGCATGGATCCATCAGTGGTGGAGGCGTAGCTTCAGTCAGCAGCTGTCGACAGAGAGAGAGTCTCTCATCATCTTGTCTGTGACGCTGCCAATACCGGCTGTCAATCCCTCTGACTGTCATCAGACCGGTCTGTCTTTATATTCAAATGCAGTGTTTTGGTTCCATACCTCCAACATGTCTGTTTCTTTGAATGGCTTGTTATCGGTTCTTATCAGCACATACATTCGTCAGTAGGTGCCTACTATACCTCTTAGTAGGTACAGTAGGTGAATGTCACGTGCTATAATGCAGTACGCATTGGATTAGGTTTAGGGTAGAGTAACACCAAGTTGATATTGAAGAACTAGCAGTTCCATCTGGTCACATTGCGCTTATCTTAGCCAAAAAAGGGGCATTTAAACACACTGCAAAGACTACAGCTAATAGACAACTGAAATATTTGTTCTGTGCCTGTGTAAGAGGAAATATAACTGTCCACAGGACTTCAGATATGCAAACTGTAAATAATGTAATGACCATGTTAGATATATTAAAAATTAGGGTATTAAAATGTTCAGATGAGATGAGGCTGAAAAATGCATGTGCACTGTTGCCTATATTGTTAGCTTGCTTTTGTAACTTGTCTATCTCTTCTTTTGCACTGTTTTGCTAAGTTGAACAACCAGTTAACGTGGCCTCTGTCACTGATGGGACAGCTGTCAATTCAGCTTGTTGAATCAGCTGAAAAGCCACCAACAGGGGTTTTTCAGCTGATTCAACATGTGTGTCTCAAAATATTGTGGTTTAAGCCTTTTGGGTTACTCACTGTAGAACTTAAACAGGTCTAAAACCCTGTGCCTAAGGGGACTCAATTTAGAATTACGCCTCCAACTGCCTCTCTTGATCCTGTCATTTACTACAGCTCCTGAATGTCACTAAATTACCATATTGATGGCGATAAATCTACCACTGACAGGTAGTAGGTAGCCTAGCACAAAGTTCTTACTTCCGGTCCTCAAAGACCCAGGCCCTGCTTGTTTGTCAAATATCTCTGCCTTACTCTCTGCTGATTACCTGGATCCTGTGTGTTCAGTGAGTCAGAAGCTGGAAAATGCCATTTTATATGAGGCTGGAGTTAGAGAAAGACAAAGTGCATTAGTATTTTACAGCTTCTGATTAACTAATCAACTGAACAAACCTGATCGAGGTAATCAGCACTGGGTACGGCGGAGCCTGCATTTCCAAAGTCAAGAAACAGAGGACGAAAATAAGACTGAAGATTCTTCATCTATTAAGTAGATGTGATGAGCCACAGCTGGCCAGTTAAAGGCTTGATCATTGCTCAGTTGAGTAACACCCAGATACAAACAGCAGGATTAACAGCAGTGTTTCTCGGGAGCTGAACATTTTGTGGCACATCATGAAGATTTTGTGGCACACCATGCTATTCACAGTGGCCTGTAAGAGATTCTTTCCTAAATCTATTTTCAATGGAAGTGATTAAACCAAATCCACAGCAGCAGCTCCATTGCTACAAAAATGCATTCAAATGCTAATATGAGGCTTTAGCACTCAGAGTAAATCAAATCAGGGGAAATTTTCAAATTCTTTTTAGTATAAAAATCCCTCATAGATTGCATTTACATGCACTTACACAGTAAGTAACCTGGTTTGAGTAAATCCACATATAAATGCAGCAGATGAGTGATCTGGTTCCTACTTTACCATAGATTTACTTTGGAAGCATGACTCACAGAGTTTATTTACTAGTGACAGAAGACGCTTCTTCCTTTCTTTTTTCTTGTGTGGGTTGGAGCAGACTGACAGCACAGTGAGAGACAGATGGGCAGACAGCCAGAAGGGAGTTCCTTTTCGCAGCACAAACTGGCTGAATTTATTTTAAAGAAATATGCAGTGGAAAGCGACTTATTTTGACTTTTACAGGCTACTTTTCACAAGTTGCAGTTTCAGTGACACAGTAGCTGCCATCTTTCATCCAGAAACTGCACCTACTCTATACTTTCCGTCTGCAGCAATATGCCCTGCACATGTGCTCTCGTAAAAAGCTGATTAGAAATCTGATTTACATGACAGACAAATCAGTGGTCTTTAGAAGAAAACTAGCAGGGAAAATCAGGTTTATACAATCCTCTGAATTAATTGTTTCTTATTTACGTGGCAGTTTAGAAATAAGCTTATGCAAAAAGCTCGACTGTAACCAGGTTAAGGTGGTTAAGTGTGTTGTAACACAACGATCAAATTGTTTACTAAAAAGGCTGCAAATTTTGAAGATACCTTCTTGAAGGCCAAATAGGCAGGATTTGGTACTTTGGTGTGATTTGTCACCCACTACCATTGTTGTATGTGATTCACTTTTTTCACAATGGATTGAGTCTCCCTGGTTGACAGAGGTACGCGTTAGCTGAATGAGCGAACAATGCATCAGAAGTCAAACAGTTATGCTGACTGATGATCTAAAGTAATATTACAGGGTTTTATATGACTCTGCATCCATTATAAAGGGATGCAAACCTAAACTTAACATAATTACAATGCACATTTAGCAAAAGTGCAAATTTATCAGAAGTAACAAAAATTGTCAAGGTTGAAAAAAATTATACTAAAATACAGATGGATGGAAACGTTTCTAATGCAGAAGAAAGAAGTCTAGTTTACATTATTCAACCTTTGGATAACCAAACCTGGATGACTTAGAACCTTCACAAATATATAGTAAAATAATAAAAGCTAAATTAGTGCAAGTAATGCAAGTTTGCATTCCCCTTGAAAATTTAAAAAAATGTACTATAGTTTCTGATTATTATTTATACTTGCTAAATAACAATAAATAATATGTTGAAAAAAATCCCAGATTACTGTAACAATCTTGCCTAATGTAATGTCAAATCAGCACAATATAACAAAGCTGTATTTTAAAATGAATATTCATTTCTTTTTGTGTGCCAGTCAGTGTATCCACAGAAACACAATCGCTATCCAACTAAAATAACCTCACATAACTTGGATTACATTGGCAAAAAGAGAAACTTGAGTGGAAAGCTACAAAATCTTAACATTATACAATAACCAGTGTAAGAAAGAGGGTCTTTTTGGTTGAGGTACAGAAGGCCTCGGAATCAAATCCCACAAGGGCCACCCTAGTGCCCGTCCCGAGCCTGGATAAAAATGGGAGAGTTGCAGCAGGAAGGGCATCCGGCTTAAAAACTCATGCCAAATCAATATGGCAACCCTGAAGGGACAAGCCAAAAGCCAGTGATCTTTGAAAACAATCAATGTAAGAGCAAGTATTGCTGCTCCAATGTCCTGTTAGTTAGAATGTTCACTACCTTTGTTACACCTGTGTTGACATGTGCGGACGATCAAAAACTTTACTGACACAACACAAAATGTAGCAAGCAGCTAATAAGTTATTACTTACAGGTCTGAGAGCAAAACATTAAGCTGTTTTATGCATCTTATTCTTTATCACTGCACCATGACACCAATCGTCACCAGTGTCCACACGTGTAGTTAAGATTTGAGAAATGGAGAAACGGAAATGGAAATGGAGAAACAACATGTTTTTTCTGTTGTTTGAATCAATTAGAGAAACAAGCAGGAATTCTTGTAAATAAAACTGAAAAATACTAAGAACTGTGTTAACATAAATAGAAACCAACAGAACTACCTCACCTCACTGGGTGATTTTTACGTTAAAAAAGCATATATTAGAAGCAATAGTAGATTAAATGATATGTTCGTTTTACTTCTATTCTTCTTCCTCTCTACTTGGGCGTTATGTCCTTGTTGCCTGTTTAATCACCAGAGCGAATTTCATGTGTGGTCGGGACTGGGTTACCAATTGGAAAATGCTTTTTCAATCTTCACATCACATCTTTTTTCCATTTCCTCTTCACTCACCTCCTTCCACCCTCACTCAAAATTTTCTACTCAGCATTATCCCCCCCACCCCCAAAAGTATGAACACTTGACTCTGGGAGGACCTGATGATGTTGATTTTAGCATGCAATGAGTAGATAATGATCAGATCAATACCTTTTATCATCCTCCTCCTCTGTGCTCTAAAATGCAAACACAAAAAGTTGTTGTAATCATTTTGCACCATGTCATCAAGTCTTCCTCATGCTCTTTTGCCCATTTCCATTCATTTATTTGTGCCTAACATAACTATCCTCTGAAGCTCTGAGTAGTAAATGTTTGGCAACTCTTATTTCCTCATCTTTCATTGCTATTCTGCCATTTTCACTCTGCTGCTGCCCTGCGGGGATCAATGAAGTTTTCATCTTATCTCTTTGCACCCTCTTCACTCCCACGTCTCCTTCTCTCTTTTACACCTTTATTCAGCTCTCCCAGTCTACACCTCTTCGCCCAGTGTACTGTTCTCCTCCTTTATGAATATTTCATCTATTTTTTTTTAACTTTCATCAACCTCTCTTCCCATCTTCTTTGGATTCCCTCTTTATCTCCATTTCTCATCTCACCCTCTCATCTTCCATCTTCTCTATTTTTCTTCACTTTCTTTACACAGCTATCATTTTCTAACGGCTTTCCTCCCCTAGCCTCATCTCTTCACCTTCTCCTCATCCTCCACTTCATCTATTCCAAATTTCACCTCCTCAGCCAGGGCACAGAGTCCAGCAGCAGCGTAACAAATCCCCGCTGCATCTCCTCCGCCTGAGTCCCTGTTCTAATGAGCTCGGATCAGCCATGGCAGCCTGCAGCCCCACTCCTGCCGCTGCCACTCAGTGAAGGCTATTACGGTGACGTTGCACATCCGTGTCTGAACACACACAGTTTTATCAGGAATTTAAAATAAAATGTTTATTTTTTAAAGTAAAGCCAGAAAACATCTGTTGCAATATCTAAACGTGGTCCAAATATGTACTTTTCTTTATTAACGACAAGAAAAGATGTTTGAAAAACATGACTGCAACTGAGCTGACTTGCCGCAAGAATGCAGTGCAAGGATTCTGTGTATGTTATATGCACATGCTTTGGCTGTATATTAAACAGTGTAGAGAAAGACAGGAAACCACTGGGCACAGATAGTGGGGACAGAAATGTATTTTCATTAATTTGTTTAAAAGGACACAATGTTCAGATTTGTGATAGAAACAACATCGTGTCCTACAGGTGTTGGGTGCTAAAAGAGCCTCGGTGTCTTCTCGGACAGATTAGACTATTGTACAATAGATATTCTCTTATTGGGTGTCCCTCTGGGTTCTGATCTGGGGAGTGTGAAGTCCAGAGTACCATCATCGTTATTTAATATGGATTTTTTTATTGCTCCATTGTAACATGTGGTGCAGCTGTGTAAAAGCATCTGTACATATCTGTACAACCCCCAACAGCCCATTCCCATCCCCAGCTGTGCAGTCCAGTGGAAATTGGGGAGGGTTGTGTCAGGAAGGGCATCCTGCGTAAAAACTGTGCCAAATCAACATGCGGACAATGATCCGCTGTGGTGACCCTGAAGTCATGGGATAAGCCAAAAACAAAAAAAAACCCAAAATCAATAGTCAGAGTGTAAAAATCATATCAGTCTGTTATTCAGTGAGGTAATGGGTTATTATAGCTACAAACAATATGTATAAGTAGAGCATATGTTTTGTGTCTCTGTCTGTTGACAAACCTATTTCCAAAAGAGTTGGGCTACACTACCTGTTAGTCATGTTAGACTTCTGTTTAATTAAAAGAAATGCAGAAACCAAACAATTTTATTGTTTTGAAAAATAGTAGCTCATGTTAAACATATATTAATAAAGTTAAGATATGTTTTTATGCTTAGAAACTAATTAGGTTAATTATGAACAGGTCAGTATTGTGACTGCTATGATTTCACTCCTCACCAAGCATTAACTATCATGTACATAAATATCTTTTGGTGTGGAAAGATGTATATTAAAAATCTACCTAAAATAAAGGGACAAAATCTGGATTTCCAACATGAGTTACATAACATTGTGTAGCGCCACAAAAATGATCTCATTTCAACAGGTCTGTAAAGTACAGTTTAGGTTAGCAGCCTAATCCAGGTGGACATTTTGTGGTCCAAAAAGAAGCAATGTTTATGTAAATGTTTTTTAAGGACTGTTTTTTTGATTACATAAAACTGGAATTAATGACCATCAGTTTTGTTACACTGCAGCAATACACGATTTTGTCACATAAACAACCGGTCAAATATTATCTTTACTCTACTACCATTTTGGGTGCTAGGCCTCAAAATAGGGGCTGCCATAACTAAAACTTCAAATACATACGAGTTACATTTAAGCTCAAGGTTTAGCTGACTGGATAGTTCACACATCGACTGTTTCTGCCAACTACCACACATTTTTAATCTCTGACAGTCTGGAAGTACTACAAACCTGACAACTGAGTAAACTGTCCCGCCAGTTCCCGACTAGTCATTAAGTGTGTTGCCTCACACACAGATGTTCTGGAGATAGACACACATCCCAATTTCTGGCATGTTTTTTTGCCAAAACAAATATGGTGGCAACTTTTTAACTTAATTAAACTTTAAAAGAAGCAGCAAAATCATTGATGTAAAGGTGATGACAATGTGCCTATAGAGCCTGCAGAAGGAAATGAAGGTAAAATAACTTTAGAAAACAATGCTACATTTAGGTTGTTGCTCTGCTTTGAGATTACATCATTAGTCACCGATTCGGGTTCTAAATATTTAACATGTTTTTAAAAAAATCTTTGTGAGAACGACTGGCAGACTAGATCTTAAGACCAAAGAATGAGCCAGACAGACACAGAGCAAGACCCACTAGGTCTGACCAGTCATTACAAACAAATTTCATTCATAATCAGCTGGACAGTTGCTAAGTGTGTGCTGGACTTGAGATACAAAGAAGGTAGTTAAGCGTAGAAAAAAAATGTGGTTTGCCTTCAAAATCACTACTTCTACAATGTTGCAGCTTGTACACGTACGTGTATACGTACATTCGTAGTGTCGCATACATGACATGCTTATAGGGGCAACAAAAACAGCAAAAAGTTTCAGACTGGACTCAAACTTGAGTCTCTTGTGGGAAAGACCTCTCCTGTTCGCAGCTCATTTCATATTCATACTATGTCTCTTTTAGCCAGTTTATAGAGTCATATTTTCCAAGAGTAAACATTAAGGCTGAAATAAATGAAATACAGTAACTTTGTGTGAGGATTATCACCTGATCTTATAGAATGTTTGGTATTTTTATCTAACCTTGATTCTAGGATTTAGTAGACAATAAACAGAACTCAAGCAAGGGTTGATCTTTATTATGCAACTAACATGTCCCCAAATTGAATGTCCGAATTTGAGAATTTCATTTTTGAAATGGGAAAATTTCCATCTCTCCCTTTCTTCGGATGTCAGTCAATCTCTACTAAAGTTTCTTTTTGTTGTTTTTCTATCGAGATCAAATAGCATCAATAGCATCAGACTGCAAAAGTCATGTCAGTGAAGGGAAACAGTGCTGATTAGCTCAGTAGATGCAGTAGAATAAAATGTCTGTTGTCCAGGAAGGCAACTTAATTGCCTTTGCTTGACCAACCACAAATGTAAGGATATGTATGGTCAAACCGACACTATTTCAGTTTTTAAACCCATGCCAGTCAAAGCTTTGACACTTAACTACAGTAGCATAATATATGGAGAGACTTGCTTTAATAAAGTGGAGTCAGCATGTGGAGGCAGCCAGTCGGTGTAGTGATTATCTGAGAGGGCAGTCAAGAGAAAACTAAGGACCAATCATTTTATCCTGTCTTGTCACCACACAGAACATAGTGTTATTTTAAAGAGAGGGATAGAACAGAGAGAGAGAGAAAAGAGAGAGAGAGAGAGAGAGAGAGAGAGAGAGAGAGGGGAAGGACTCACAGAAGACTTATGGCTTAGTCAGTCACCCAGCTAAACACTCCATCCGCCTGCGCTTTAGACACTCTCATCCATATCCTCCTTCTATTTGCCATCGTCCATCCATCCATCTCTCTGCTTGCTGCTGTGCTGTGATAAATCCTCACAACATCACAGTATTTTAGCCATCCCTCCACCCCTTTGTCTATTTTAGGCATCTCATCTCACCTCTCTGTGGGATGCAAACACACACACACACACCCACACACACTAGGGCTTGTGGAAGGGATTTATTGAAGAGGTGCTTATGACTATTTGAAGTAGGTGCTTCGCTTGCAGGTGTGTCCACTGTCAAACTCTCACTGGTCTGACACAACCAGTCAGCCTGGTTGTCCAATGTTGGTAAGCTAAGTGTGTGTGTGTGTGTGTGTGTGTGTGTGTGTGTGTGTGTGTGTGTGTGTGTGTGTGTCCGTGTGTGTGTGTTTTACTTACAAAGTCCACTATAAATGACTTCCAATCACAGTTAGATGATTACCTCAGTGTCCATAAAGGGATGTTTACCTGGCTTCCATAATCCATCTATAATCTCCTTAGCGATGCTGTCGGCTTATGGGCACTTTTTTTCCATATACTTTCCTAACTATTCAGTTAAACCCAAAACCTATTGGCACACAAGAGCACTGCTAGTTAAAATAAAATTTCTGCATTTTACACAAGTCACAAGGTGCAGAATCATCCAGTAAGGCTGAAATACTGGCAGGATTGCCAGCAAATTATGACAATCCATCTCAAACATCTTTGAAATAAATAAATGTCTATTAAATTGCCATTACAATCAGCATCAACACAAACAAGCTAATGGGTGACTGTGCCTCTAATAAAATTCAAACACACTCAAGAGAGTAGTACATTTGTAAGTATCCAGTAAAAACGAGGGCAACAAAATGTGTAGACAAACTACAACTACACAGACAGGATGAGAGACATAACTGAACAATAAATAATTAGTAAAGCAGCTCGGCGTGAATTATCCTGTCTGATATCAATGCAGTTATACAGCTCTAGGTCAAAACTGTAAGAGAGATATAAAAGAAAAGAAGGTATTCACTTATTGTAGCTACAAGCAATATGTTTAAGTGGACCATCTGTTTCTGTCTCTCACTGTTGACAAACCTGTTTCCAAAAGAGTTGGTCTACACTACCTGCTAATCATTTTAGACTTGTAGAATGATGGAGAAACCAAAAATTTGTATTGTTTTGAAAAATACTTTCTCATTTTAAATTTGATGCCAACAACATATCTTAATAAAGTTAAGGCAAGTTGTAATCATTAAAAACTGTAAGGAATCTGGGGAAGTTATTCATGCACATTGGTTTAAAAAGTCAAATTAATGCTGATCCATACACTAACTTGTCACTTAACTATACAATCTAATGCAATCCATTTGTTTTTGAGGTCATAGTGGTTGTTGGAGTCCTGCTGGAGTGCCTTATAAGTAAAGGCGTCTCTAAAGTTTTGGCTCCCTCATTCATTTTAAATAGAATTTTGGATTGTATTACATTGTACAGGTGTACCTAATAAACAGACCAGTGAGTTTATATGTACTGCATATGTTTAGAACATATGCTACCTATCAGATTACATTGTTTCAGAGAAGATGTCAAATGAAAATATTTCAAGCATTTTGCCATGAAAAATGTATATAGGGCCCTAAACTGCTGAGGAGGTCATATGAAATCATGCAGTGATGTTACATGCATGAACTTACTGTTTTGAAGCATGTTGCTGAGATCAAATTCAACATGAGCAGTTTTACAAAAACTGAATTATTCATTTGGCCTGTTGTCTTTGTACCATGTACAATCACGTATAGTTTTCCCGTGATTTGTTAATTATTGCTTTCTCTTTATTTACATTTTACAGAATTAAAACAATACTTCTTTGGTGCAGCAAACAACAAATGTAGAACCGCTACTGAATGTAGACTGTAGAGGATTATGGGGTTAATATTAGATTCTAATTCACAGCTTCATATCAATCAAAGCATGCAGCACATCTATCAAACACAACAATGTTTCAAATACAATTAATAAAACCTAATTTCCACAAAATATAACTACATTTTCTTTAATCTTTGAAAACAGGTGCCTATCTCCTTGACTGTTAACCGTCGGTTTCAAAGCCGACCGCTCGTGGAATAAAGCCTGCATTCTGACCTGTCAGTCTACATCAGTGTGTTGCGTGCCCGCAGCACCTACGAACAGAGATAAACCCCAGCTCAGAGCTGCCAGCACTTCACATACACACACAGTCCTAGGGCGCAGTAAGGTATGTAGAGACCAACAGAATGTGTCTGCTCACTTTTTCCCATTCTGCTCCTCATCCTCTACACCTTTGCCTCTGCTCTTTGTTTCCTTTTTTCCTCTCACCTCTCTCTTTTTTTGTAGGGTTGCAGTAAGTCTACAAATGCTGAGCTGAAAGTCTGATCTGGTAAAACAGCTCCAGTATTCACAAGCCAAGTTTTTTCAACATTTGTTGAAAAAACATGAATATTACATTAACGAGAGCATCCTAGTGACCTTGAACGAAGGATGAGTGCAAGAAGCAACAATCTGCCTGCAGTGGATTCAATTCCATTATCTTGACTGAGTAAAATGTGAATATGTTTTCTCAGTCACATAGTGGGGTCAGTCTGCATCCATACTAAGCAGACTGGTGCTTTGAGTACTGTAGCATGGATAAAGTAGACAGCTACAGTGTTATGTGCGCGGGTGGTGCACAAGCTCCACTTTTTCTTTTTGGTTCACCTGGCAGACATTTTGTGCCCGGTTGCCAGCAGGGTCAATGGGGAAAAGGTGGGTTGGCGTGAAACCGGCTTTTCTTGCCACAACACTATCTTAGCACAAGAAGGATCCCTTCAGGACAGGGGCATAGGTGAGCACTGAGGTGATTTCAGAAAGCTCTCACACACACATACATACACATTCACACACAAACCAAATGCATCGCTGCAGACCTTTGTTCATAAAAACCGTAACTGGGCCCATTTCCTTCCCATCCTTTTTTCTCAGTGGGAGTTTGCTTCAAAGACATAATTAACCAGTTGGTTTGAGGTGGATGACTGTAATCCTGCCTGAAGAGGCTACAGTTGATGCTATAGTGGAATGGCGATGGTCACTACAGGGACTTCAGAATTTTGCTGTTTGTCTATAAAACTTTTAGCTTAAAGTCTTAAGTGCCTTCCTGAGAATTTTGAGGTCTTTTTTTTGTTGTTTTTAAAAGTAGATCCACCATGGAGCTAACAATCTGTTAAAAAAAGATAACAAAATACTAGTAGATTAGAGATTGATACCTAGGCCCCTAAAGTGGACAGGTGACAGGCTGTCTGGCCTGCCTGCAGTCCAAACCTTTCACCAATAGAAAATATTTGGAGCATTATAAAACAAAAATCCGGCAACAAAGGCCCAGGACTGTTGAGCAGTTAGAATCCTGCATCAGACAAGAATGGGACAACATTACTCTCCTAAACTCCAGCAACTGGTCTCCTCACTTCCCAGATGTTTACAGACAGTGGTTAAAAAAAGAAGGGATGCTACCCGATGGTAAACTTTTTTTGATTGTTGGGGGTTGTACCTTACAACATGATACTGTATTAAAGACTACTTTAGGTTGCAAAAAATATTTCCAGCAAAGCAGCATAGCTTCTACAGTCATGGACGTCATGGCATCAGTTTAATGGATGCAGATTGGAAATAAACAAAAGCAACACTATTTACCCAGAATTTACATGCTGCTGCAGAAGACAATAAACTAACCATATAAATTGTCTTCTGGCCTTCCTGCACATCTGACCCATTAACGGTCAAACCTCAACAAAAACAGGGCTCAATAACATAGTAATATTAAAAGCAAAAGGTATACAGCTAAAGTGACAACATAAACAACTTAATTTACTAAGGAAATAGTAAAATAGTGCCATCAGTGTTTCTGATGCCTATCAGGTGCCTAGCAGCACTGTGAGGGAAAGGGGGCTAGGGGAGCTTAGGAGGTACATAAATCATTCCCATGGAGTCAGATAGTGGCACTCCCAGTCTGTCCAATGTTGATGACAAAGGACATAAGAAATATCAATATTTGACACAGTGGGAATTGTCATTATCTGTCATTGGAGAATGAGAACGTGTTGTTTATTTACATGCTGTGCCATGACAGGATGGTTGGTTCCTCATCTATCCACCACCGACAGACACAACAACAACATCAGCAGTCTGTTTTTTACAAGCATAGACTTGTTTGAAAATAGCATGGAAATGTGCAAAATGGGCTGTGCATTTAGTCCACATCGACCGGCATTGTGCTGCCTGTGAAAGAAAGGTTAAATCAGGATAGAACAAAATTCATGTTTGAGGTTTTATGTTATGTTTAGTACCAGTTGTGAATACATTAAGGTTCACTGACAAATCAGCATGATGCGTATTCTAAAGCAGACCGTTTTGTTTTGGAACGTCAAGTTCTAGCAACACTTGCCTGCACACAGACGCATCAACACACATGCATATGCAGTCATACTCCCAAGCTATGCAAACTTACACGCAGCCTTTCTCTCTGGCCATGTAACCTTAACAGCCCTATCAGCCTGCGAGCACAGTCTGTACTCTCAGCTCCATCCTCAGGTGAGCTCTTTAGCTGATACAAATGTGTGAAAGGATTTGAAGCCTCTAAAAGCAGTACCTTTGGGGATGTACAAAACACACGGAGGGCAGAGGCTGATATCATCATCTCTTTTTATAATAAATAACCTGGCTCAAAATCGATACCATGCAAGTAAAATGAGTGCCCCTTATTTTGTCCCACGTAAGAATCCTGTGTTTCTCTAATCCTTAAAGATTGTTGTGATCTTTAAAATGGCACGGGTATGTTTAGCACTAGTGTGTATATTTGTGTTGGAATTGTCAATCAGATACGTTGCATTCGCAAGGAAGAATAAAAATGACTCATGTAACCGCAGTTAGTGATTCATACAGTAGCTTTCACCACAGCACTGTATTCTATATTCAGTCATCTCAGCATGGCTGCCAACTGCTCTCATAACCCAATAACAGCAGATGGATTTGATGACAATAAGCTAATGATAAGTGCAACTAAATAATAGTTCATAAGGTCACTCTGTATAGGTCTGTGCTTGGCTCTGATGTGGCAGAGAAACTGTCTGGTTTTATAAATCTTTAACTACAGCTGATGAAAAGTTTAGGTAATTCTTAAGCCAAAATGCTAAACTGCCTGTTTTTGCAATAGAACAGCAGTTGATTTGATCTTAAAGTGGATTTTCCAACAATAGGGAAAATGTGAATATGAAAATATTCCACCTTAAAAACACGGAACGTTATCACACTATGCAATGAGCACTAATCAGTTCTCATCAACCAATAATTATGGTTCAGTAGACAAGACATTACCTCTTGCTGTGGTGTGTCTCACCAATGCTGTCATGGTTACAATACTAAACACAGGCTATATCCTTCCAAGGTTTAAGCCCAAAATCAAATGTATGCATGCAGATTTCACTCAGTTTGGTTTAGGCACAAAAACGTAAGGATGTAGGGTTAGGAAAAGATTGTGGATTGTATTGAAAACTTGTATACTTAAATACTCATTTCATCACACACCCATCCACCCTAAACTCCTCCATAACCACAATTCATCAGTCCTTAAACTATGTAAATGGTAAATGATCTGTTCTTATATAGTGCTGTTCTACCTATTGGTAATTAACACTACTTCTTATTCACATATTCACACTCACAATCAGACACACACACTTACACACTGATGGGGGAGCTGCTATGCAGCTGGCCAACGCTCACCGGGAAAAACTACCATGGGGTTCAGTGTCTTGCTCAAGGACACTTTAACATGTGACCAGAGGAGCCAGGGATCGAACCGGAGATTGATGGATGACCGCTGTATCTCCTGTGCCACAGTAACCCCACTGTCTCTGAGGGTCACTGTTGCATCTGGAGTATTTGGCCACTAAATGTTGCCTCTTTAACAGACTTATGGAGTAAAGGGAACCTACTGAATGTACTGGAAGATAGTAAGTAGGCTACTAAACAATAATTATGCATCGATACCTACAGATATGCCCTATTGTATGGTATAATTAGAGTCAAGCTGGATGAATTTGAATATAAGTGTATAAAATTTTATTTTAACAATTTTCCTTACATTTGTGGAATAGCTTTGGCCTAACTTTAATAATTCCTTAAAATGTTTCATTTAGTAAACTGTAGATTTACTGGCAATGTTTGATTTTCACCATGTTTTTATTGGAAAGATGTTTTAGAAAATAATTCAGCAGATAATCTTATTTAGAATAGATAAGTAAACTAAAAATTGACGGTTTACTTTTTTGACTTCTCTATCCACTGCAGCTTTATATTTTTGCAATGTAATACAAAGGTATATGATAATTTAGCACCACCTCCTCCTACCAGACAGTAATTACTATCATGGATGAACGACATGACTTGTCAAGAAACCATAGAGTCGGCTGACATTTTACAGTGTTAAAGTGAACAAATAACTAATTCTGTCATTTTTCTTAATTACATGCCTCACAAACTCAGAAATCCCTTATGAAAATGAGATGTAATACGTGTTCTACTTACACTACATAATTGACGTGTTGACTCACTTACTGCACCACCATTTAATTTTGGCAGTGGAATTAATGTTAGGAAGAATTACCTAATATGAATATAAATCCTAGAATGAAACTAGTACAGTCTGTCATCACTGATGACCATGATATTCTAAACAACAAAAATACACCAACAAAATAATATCACAAATTGATTATCAACAACGATGTAACAGCAGACATAAGTTAGCTATATATTTACAATATGGCAGATGCTTGATGTGACACTTCCGGTTTGGACTTCTTTGGCATGGTACTTGGCTCAGTATTTCACATTGTCAGTTTGCTGTTTAAGTTTAATTTGCAGTCAATACTACTGTTTCGCTTCCACCATTGTGTCATGTTTCTTTGAGGCACACGGTATTGACATAAGTGTGAGCCGATGGTGATAAAGCACAACACTTTATTTTATGCATCATGGAATGCAATCCATGCTAATTCAGCACCACTGCTCAGCTCATTCAGTTGTGTTCACTCAGCAGACTAAACAAGAAAGAGGTTCCCATTACTCTATATAGACATTTCTGTCAGGAGCCATTTTTAGGGCAGACATTGTAGCGAAATTGAAAGCAGGCAAATGAATGCTGTGCTGCTTCCTGCTATCTTGAGTATTCTAGGATCTATGTTGAAAACTATGGAATTGCAAGGTTTTATACTCAATCATCTATTTCATGTTGTTTTAATTCACTTGAGACATAAACTTGCAGCTGCTCCAACATCAGTAAAATTCTAGATAAACACAATGGCACCACTTGAGTCTGAGGTCACTTTCACACCTGTAGTCCTGTTCATTTCATCCAAACCAAAGACAGTATTATTATATATTTGGCTTTTAGTTCTGGTCTGGTTTAGGTCCAAAGGCAATTTTTTTGCTGCACCTATTACATAGGAATAGAGAAACCTAATGCAACTAAACTGCAACCAGAATTACATTTTTTGTAGGGACGTTAATCACTCACTTGATCATGTTGGAATCTTTATAATTAAATGGAACATTTACTAACAGCAACTTACTAAAAACCATTTGGGTTGTGGTGGATGAGTATATGTAAATATATATATATAAACCTAACCTCAAAGAACTAGAAGCATCTATGACCAATTGCTAGTCCAAAATTTGGTGTGACAGTTATAACAGTATAACATGTGATATTTTGCTTAATTGCCTTATCCTTGGGCAAGACACCTAACCCTCAACAGCCCGTCCCCATCCCCAGCTGTGCAGTGCCAGTCCCAAGCCGGACGAGCATCCGGCATAAAAAATGTGCCAAATCAACATACGGACAAATGATCCACTTTGGGGACCCTAAACTCACAGGATAAGATGAAATGACCAAAATAAAAGTTCTTCAACATCAAAAAGGACTTTTGAGAATTTTTAACTGAAAATTCTCAATGAAAGAAATAACACCATGAAACGCTAAACTGTTAATAGTCTAAGTGAAACACATTTTAATTTGTGAGGAAATACTGTGTTGGTCTGAGCAAAGGGTGGTGTAAAGGTATTATAGGTGGCAGGACATGATGCAAAAAGTGGGCTGTGGAAATTTGTGTTTTGTTTACAGGCTATTGAGAACTCAGTCTTGAGCTGTTCACTGAATTATTATTATTCATTTTTCCATTTTCAGTGTCTGCCCTTACTGACAAAGTTTATTACAGTCTTTATACAAATTTATGTTCTTCAATATTGCATTTTTGTATATTGTCACTTTTGCAGCTGTCGCATGATATAGACATCATCAACACAGCAACTTGCTCTTAGTGAATTCTCTGAATAATTACCTGATCTATTAACACATATGCTCAATCAGATATTATCTCGACTTTGCAACACATAGTAGCCAGGTAATCTGACTCAGACATTTTCATTCTCACATACAGCCCCTTTGAATAATATCTAGTTAAACTCAGGGTTCCAGTGGATGTCTGAAAGTGAATTATTAATGAGGAACTCGGCTACAGAGCTCTTAGAAAAAAGAAAATTACCTTTTAACTTGCAAACAACTCCAGAGGTGGTATTGCAACTTTCAGGTTCATCATCTTTACAAAAATGACATAATTGCTTGTTCAAAATACACCATATGACATATGAACAAAACTTATCAGTCATTTGATTTAACATTATGAACATCTGCACTGTTACACAACAAAACTTGAAGTGATTAAATTATTAAATTAAAATTTATTAATTAAAAAAATCTGCTGATATTGACGTACCCCAAGAAAAAAAAAATTAAAGGATGTTTTTTGGCTTTACAGATTGATCTACTGCACAACCACAGCTGTAAATGGTGATTGAAGATTGGACATTAAGGCATGACTCTACACAATTTTGTAATAAAATGTGTTACCTCTTAAGTGAAAGCAGAACTGATGAAATTCTCAGAAACACCCTGAAGATGATAAATGACTACAATTCTCAACTCAGCCAATACTGATTTGTTTCTTCTACTGAGCATGTAACATCGAATTCTGCACTCAACCGGCTGCTGATAAAAGAATCTACTGCTACCAGCTGTTTTCTGTGATGTTATCACTACTAGGGGTCTACACTCATACTTTTTGGCATTATGGAAGAAAGAAATGCCCATCCTGAGCTCTCAGGACATTCTGTTCCCAATGTGCCCACCTTCGTATGCTCATTTCTCTCTTTCCTGTCCTTGTGGATTACAGCATGCCGATAAGGCTACCCCCCAAATGGTTACACATCTGCATCACTGAGCACAGAACAGGCCACACATACACAGTAGATGGTGGGTCTGCAGTTGCAAGAAACTTCAACAAGTGAAGGTCCTCCCCAGACACTGTTATTCTGTGTGATAGAAAGTCCTCCCTCCATTACCAAAAAAATATATAAATAAGCGGCCTAGACCCCTGAGATGTTGCACGGTAGAATTGGATTCTTACTACACAGCGTGTTTTCAGCAGCTGCCAGCCATAAACAAGGTTTTGCTGACGAAAGACTAAAAAGAAAATAGAGAAAATAGTATTCTATTTTTTCCAGTGCTTGCTTTATTTCTTAACACCTGTCATCTGTCATCAATGATAACTTACAGGTATCACTTATGGTCCAGTTTCTTGAAAGCAGCCTTCTTGTTTGGCACACTTCAAAATACCCATTTAGATTTTTAATGTCACGTGTGCAAGTTGTTTTCTTCTCATTCTTTGCAATTAGAACATCCTGATAATTAAAAGAAAACGCATGAGCAGAGCTGTGATGTGAACCTACGGGGGCCTGATCATCAATGAGTGAGAATAACTGTAGCCTGGTTTCTTGGAGAGTGTTTGTGCTTTCCTTACTATTGGCTCTCCACAGTGCAGAGCATTCAAATATCAATGAGAGCATTTTGTTGCTGTAATACACAGATAAAAGCGGTGACTTGTATGAAAGGATGTGCAACATATTTGGAGGGTGTGAGCCAGGATGTGATATCTTGTTTAAAGGGTCTCTCCCTTTACAATTACAAAATGCATATGTTCCTACTTAGTTTAGGATTTCATGTGTGAGCCAGTTCCCTGCTAAAGGTGACATAAATTTACATTTTGTTGGATCAGTCCATCTTTTCCCCATTATTAGCTTACTTCATGAAAAAATATGCTGTAAATTTACTGGCACCATCATAAGCAGTAAAGGATATGATGTGGCCAGTGACACAGTACTGTATATGATGTATGAAGTATATGTGTAACCATAAGGTAATCTTAGCTTTCATCTGTCCATTTATTTTTCCTCTTAATATGTTAGAGGAACCAAAATGGAAAACTGATTACGTTCTTCTGAAATAAAATACAGATTAGCTGGGTGAAGCCTTGCATGTCCTCTCTGTCAATACCTAATTTATTTCCTGCTGTCACGGTAAAGAATGGCGCATACTGAAATATATTGTTATTGTTTACAGTTTTAGAACAATATTGGTAGTAAATGGTCTTCACTCATTTAGCGCTTTTCTACCTTATTGGTACCAATTCACAAACACACTGATGGGGGAGCTGCCATGCATCAGGAGCAGCTAAGTTGGGTTGGAGTGTCTTGCCCAAGGACACTTTGACATGCGACAGGAGGGAATTGGAACAACAATCCTTGGATCAGTGGACAACTGCTCTACCTCCTGAGCAACGGTCCCTTATGTACATGTACTGTATATTGGTCTAACCTTTTCTACTCTCCACACATGCCCTAAAGCTTTTTGGCCCTTTTTCTATGCAAAAACTACTGCATCTCATATGAAAATGGATTAGTAGTGACCTAATGGTTTGCAAAAGTGATACTGTGACCAGAAGGCTGTAGGTCCTTGGACCAGTAAGATTAGATCTGATTGGAACAAGTGCAAAAACAGCACCTGAGTCTCCCTCGTCAACATCAACACCACTGTGGGGTACTTGAACATGGTCCATAATCCTAACTGCTCCAGTGGTGCTGCTCAGCTGTAATTGGTCAGACTTTGGTTGAACTGCACTTTTTACAACTGTGTGTATGTGATCAGGCCATAAAACTACTACTTCTACATCCCCAATACAAAAAAAGTATGGATGATATTTAGAACATAAATAAAAACAGAATGTAATGATGTGTAAATTTCATCAACCCATATTTTATTCATGGCATCAAATTCAACATGCTAATATTTTAATGAAATGGTAAAATGTCTCAGTTGCACATGATGTGTGTGTTTATCTAGAATGCTCTCTAAGAAACAGGTAAACCAACAGTAGCTACTGGTAGTAGCAGTACACCATTTGCAAAGCTAAGTATGTGGAGCCCATTTCTCAGAGGACTACTACTAGTCTGGAAGAGTTTCTGTGAGACAAAAGCCAACAACAACTGAGCTGGGAAGCATGTTAGTCCAGATAAATGCATAAAAATCAACCAAACCAACATTCTATACGAGATTTGTTGCCACTATGATGCTCATTACATTACAGTTAAAATAGCATTTTATTTAATCAATATTCAACTCATTTTTTTAAATCAAACTTTTCTGCAAAAATACAGACAGGCGACAAATTAAAGAAGAAAATGAATAAATGGTGGAGAAAAACAACAAATACAGATGCTTCCTCACAGGTGCTCCACACGGTACCATTGAGAAGACAAACTGATATTGATCCATAGTCACAATCACCAGATCTTTCCTAAATTAACACTCCACCACCATCATTAAAACACCAAATGAGGGAATATCTTTTGAAAGAATGGTATTTCAACTTGCTGAATCCACACAAATGGAAAGGGAAACAAAAATGAATCTCTTCGCCACTATGAAGAGTAAGAAAACTTTATGGGACCAAGTTATGTTCACATGTACATTTTGGCATGATGTTTAGACCACTTTAAAAAATTTCTACTGCAATGCAACAACCCACAAAGGCATGTGTCGCCATAACTAAATAAATTGGTGTTGTCACATCTTTCAAAATTATATCTCAAAAAGAACCAGACATTCTCTTGACTTGACACTTCAACAGTATGATTAAGAGAGAACAAAAGGGGCGGCTGTAAGCCAGTTGACCATGGACCACAGGGTCAGTGGTTCAATCCCTGCTCCTGGCTACATGTCAAAGTGAACACCAAGTTGAGCACCTTGCATGGCAGCCACTGCCATTGGTGTGTGAGATTCAAAGATTCAAGATTCAAAGTGTTTATTGTCATATGCACAGACAGAAAGCATGTATCCCTGCACAATGAAATTCTTACTTTGCCGTCCACTCTAAACGTCATACAGTAAGTAAAATGAGGCTAGACGAAAAATAGAAATAAAATAAAAAATAAGAGCAATAAGGCAATAAAGGTGAGTGTGTGTAATCAACAGTGTAAAGTGCTTTGGATAAAAAGCACTATATAAGCAACTATTTACTATTCACGAAAAAAACATGACCAACAGCAACCTATGTTAACTCAATGACTTCAATGTGAACTTTAAGTTCTTTGTACACCCACCCAACCCAACCTTTTGTTGCCATGATCCGTCAGGGTAGCTATCATTTCCAAACTACTAAATGACCATTGGGATCCTCTTTGCAGAAGAATGATGTGCACAGTCATTGTTGAACTTTGCTGCCGTCCTCACATTATTGTACATCTCACTGACTTTTGCTTAGAAATGATGGTTCAATCTTCAGATATTTAAAATCAAGCCCGTTCTCATTCCCGTGGTTTTAAAAAGTGGTGCTTTTTCAAGTTCTTTCATGCATTACAAAGCAATGATGCACTATATAAAGTGAAAACATTTCACAGGGAGACGGACAGGGTGGTGGATGATACAACAAGACACAGGACTTTTCCATAGGAGACCTGGGTTCGACAAAACGAGATGTTGTGCACTTTATTTATGATTGCAACACAATGTGGCACATGTGGTTACTTTAGTAAGGAATTACATGAATCCCTAATTTATGTTCTGACTTAGCATTACCCTGAGGTTTGTGTGCCTAACCCAAACCATTGTTGTTTCTTAACATCACTTCCCTAGCACTAACAAAGTTTTTGTTTGCATATAAAGTTGTTCCCCAGGCATCAGATGGTGACACCAAAGAGTACCTGTGGCGTCAGTATGATACACCCAAAGACGTAAAAAGGAAGAATAAAAATGGTCACTGTGCTCATGTCCTCATGTCATGGAATTTTGGCAAGTTTCTTTTTACAATTTGACACCTTAGCAAGTGTCATGGTCTGATGGTGTGGGATGAGAACTTGTTGCTAACTCTGGCTCTTCATTGTTATGGTCACTGGAATAACTAGGTGCTAGGGATCATGTTACATTCTAAGAGTCACTCTTTATCTAAAGTGACAAAGTCCAGTTTTAATGTGATGGACAACTACCGTTTTTTCTACTGTATTTTGGCGACACGTTTAATTTAGATCCTCTCTGTGTTTTTTACTGCTCTTTTTAAGTCCACAATTCCAAACTGAATACACTATTGTTTGTGTCTTTGTTTGTCTCAACAAGGATCTCACAGAAATTCAACGAGAAAATTTTAATTCTGAAATCTTAAACATTGTCCTTAGCATGGTGCCATCCCTCAGTCTCACGGCCTATGAAGGTCTGCATCTTAGGCCAAGTCCATGAAAAAAGATGGTCTCTGAACTGGCAGACATTTGCTCGATACAGCATTGGAACATAAATGAACGTTCAGTTTTACTGATGCTTGTTAAAGTTGGTCTACCCTCTTAGCTTAACCCTATTGACCCAGTCAATATAGGCATTTAGAACACACAATGCAAAGACTTCGTTGAACTGTGAGAATGATACAGTATAGCCAGTGTCACGGTGGCATAATGTACCACTGCACTCAAACCAGCTCAACCCTTAACTGCATTTTCCATGAACGGCCGCTCAAAATAAAAACACATTACCAGAGAGCGAAGTGGCCACTTTTCTCCGGAAACAGGACCACAGCATGAGTCAACAAGATACCTTTCATTTAAACAAGCTCCCTCATATGCACGGAAACGCTGGTTGACAAGAGCAGAGGAGAAGTGTGTGTGTGGGGAGAAGAGACAAAGATGAGCAGTGAGTAGACGTGTGCAATGTAAATCAGAGCCTCTTGGACTGAGTGGCGTGAACTGCTGGCACCTGACACCCCCCTCAAACAGCACATCCCCAGAGACAGCAAGGAGTTCAGCCTCCACCACCATGTTATAAGAACACAATAAAGCAGCGAGACTCAAGATGAGAGAAGGGGTGAGAGGAGGCAAAACAAATAAAGTGTTCATTAAAGGTCAGTAGCAAAATTGTGTCATCTGATGCCTGCATGCATGCCGCATGCCCATCGATGCCTTTTGCTCCTTATCAGTCTATATTTCTAAAAAGAAAAATAACAAGTTTAAGTGCTTATAATTGTGCATCACAGATGTGTGTGTGTGTGTGTGTGTGTGTCATTAGTATGTTCTTATCCTGTCAAGTCTCTGAGATACAGTGAAGTGGGCCTTAAGGTGCTGGTGATTAGATGTCAAGAAATGCTATGGAGTGTCATTAAAGACTATATATGAGGGTCTCTTCGTGGCATCAAAACCTTTTTGGGCTTAGTTTTTTCTTTTTGTCTTTTTTTGTTGTTGTTGTTTGCGCGCAGAAATTCCGCATTCATACAGTTTTATATGGTGATGGTGCCCCCGCAGCGGCCGACGGGCGCAACTTTCTTCCTAATGGATCCGATAGAGAGGATCTATTCACCACACGCGCGCACACACACAGTTATTTTCCATCCTTAACCCCAGCAATCAGCCTGAGAGGAGGTTTGCGTTCATTTGATTAATAAGAAAAGAAATCAGCGGGAGTATTTTGAACAAATCCAATTCAAGAACAAATGATCAGAATCTGAGAGGCCACCTCTGCTTGCTGTGCTCTATATTAAGAATACATTAAATGAATTTCTTTATTTAATGGAGAGATGATTGCGCTGAGCAGTCACGGTTTAAGATTTACACGCACGGTCTGCAGGTGGTAAGTGACAGACTGGCGGTCGGATGTTGAATTTGTTGCAATTTCATATATTTCTACAGTAGGCAAGCATTGTGTGAAATTAAATTCAGCACTCAGGCATTTCGACCAAAGCGTAATTTTTTTATTTCGAAATCAGGCTATTTTGAGCAGTTTGTTCGCTGACGAGACTGTGTTAGCTCTGTGCGCCCATGCGCTTGGAAACGGAGTGAGAGAGTCCAAAGTGGAAGAGAGAAGCTAAAGCCAGGAGGAGGGGGGGGGGGGGGGGGGGGGGGGTTCTGCTGTGTAAGGGGACGTTTCCAACAGCCTCTCCAATGCACACTTCTTCTCACCAATAACCCTCTTCCACTAAGCACAAATAACGGCATGTGGAGAAGAAGTCGACATTCATTTTATCAACCTTCACTTGAACTTGTCCTCCACAATCTTCAGCACCGCATCTTCTCCATTTTGCCCAGTAAATCACGAACTAAGAGCATCCGATCTACTGCACCGCAGTTGCTTGTTTTATTATTTTAACCTGTAAAGTGTCAAATCCCACAGCAAGATGTAAAAATGCATGTGAGAGCATGCAGAAATCTAAATGTGTATTTACCCTTATGGAAAGATCCCATCCGCTGCTTTTTTTTCCCACCTCAAACAATATTCCTCTGTGCGTTATGTCCCGTTAGGATAAGATGCATTCCTTCCAAAATCCACATATCCCCTCTAAAAAAAAAAAAAAAAAAAATAAAATACAAAAATCCCGACGCTCAAGCTTTAGAAATAACCCTGGGAAATAAAGACTGGCGCACTTTTCACTCCAGAGGGTAGAAACTCATGTTAAATGCAGTCCAACATTTACACAGGCGCGGAAACAAATTAGGAAACCCTTTTTAGTCCAAAAACAAGTCCGTTGCTGATCCCAAAATATTATTAGTCACAACTGCAATAAGAATAATATTCTCCTAGAAAGAAGAGATCAGTGCCTCCGGGTCTTCTGACGCGCAGCGGTCTACATGTTAATGACGGTGATGTTGGAGAAAAAGAAACAACAGTGGGATTTTTCCCCCCATCGTCCGCTCCTCACGATTCAAGCTGCACTTGGCTGGTAAACCACCGTCCTCTCTCTCCGCTCTCTCCTTCGCCCCCCTCCTCCTCCCCCTCCTCCTCTCTTCCAGCCCTCAGTCTCTTTCGGCAGCTTTCATGGAGCAGAGACGCACCTAGTGGACTCAGAGGGAACTCCACAGCTAGAGTTCATTTCCACCCCGCCCCCACCCACAGGCTCCTCTTAAAGCTATATGGGAACCTGAGACTTTTAATTTATGCGTGCGTGTCTTAGAGGCGTGAAACAAAAGAAACAAACCTGACAAATAGCATCAGTCAAGAAAATTTAAATATATATTTTAAAAAGGGAGAACTTTTTTATCAGAGAGATGTAACATAAAGTTACCATAAAGTAACTGCTTTAGGAAAACAACTGTCCATCTGCCAAAGCAGGATTATGAAGAAAATAAAAAATGAATTTTAAAACAGCATTAAGTTCTAAAAGTAATAAATCTACTTTAAACTGCTTCACTTTATGCTCGGATCACAGAAAACAAAACCACAGAAGCCCTTAGAGAAATAAAGAGAGCAACAACACCATCTAATAGTTGTATTAGCTTGAAAATATGGGTGAAAGGGTGAAGTTTTATACAAAATCATAATTTTTGACAAAAATAAAAAGTTCATTTTCTGAGCCCAGTTCTTTAGTTAACACACAGACGAGTTCCTGTCTGAGCGTTTCTGTACAAGTGTCAGTGCAAAGACAACGTGTTAAGTTGCTTTAAATGGTAAATAATCTGCACTTATATAGCGCTTTTCTACCTATTGGCACTCAAAGCACTTTACACTGCTTCTCATTCACCCATTCACACTCACACTCACACACACACTCACACATATGAGGGGGGAGCTGCTATGCAACTGGCCAACAACTCACCGGGAGCAAATAAGCTGGGGTTCAGTGTCTTGCTCAAGGACACTTTGACATGGGACTGCAGGAGCCAGAACCAACAACCGCGGGCTTTGTGGATGGCCACTCTACACCCTGACATCTGATGGTTAAGGTGCATGCCACATAACCACAGCATGTTGGGTTTGAATCCAGATCAGGACATTTGCTGCATGTCACTGCTCCCTATGAGTCCTGTCTGCTGTCAACTGCTATGTTCAAGTAAAAGCAGAAATGGCCCAAAAAAGAAAAAGCAAAAAAAAAAAAAAGATCGTAGCAACAAAATGTATCTTTTAGATTAGAAAAAGTCTAATCATATGCTTGTTTTGCTTCTCTAAAAAAATATTTAATGATTTGAGTGAAAACCTCTTCCATTCAACTTTAATTCAATTTAAAAGACTTTAAGTCAGAACAATTCATGTCCATATGTTCTGGCAAACAATAATTGTTAAGGTACTTAAAAAATTTACCGGATTTACCGGAGTCTTCAAAGAATTATCCTCTACTTCACAGTACAGTAGTACAGTAGTACAGTACTCATTTACTCTATTTTAATTCGAGTTTTAGCCAAGTTATAACAGCAACACTCCAGAGTGAAGTGAAGCTACAGAAACTGAGCAGACACCACATCGACACAATCTATTAGCGCTGTGTGTAAATCCATAACTTTTCATATCAAAATAATACCGACTCATTTAGATCTTACTGCAATTTGCAGAAGGTAACTATATGTCTATGTTTGTATGTACTACTTCAATGCAGTTCTTGATGGTTATAATGCCAATTAGCGCATTAGCATGCTGGTGACATTAACATATTTGGTGTATCAAGTTTTGTTGGTTAATGTCTAAAGCTAAAACTAGCTATGAGCAGGGTGACATATGTTGTATTATTGGACAGTCCGACTTGCAGACAGCAGCCACAAATCTGAGTCTTCCACAGTGTCCACACCCCTCCGTTTCTCCACGGTTCTCTGTCTGTGCTGCTCAAATTTATTAAGTGGTTTCTTACCAAAATGAATATATTAAATGTAATACTTATTTCTGTATGTGTGAAAAATAATAAGTTATAAAGTTACTATGTAAAATGATAACTATTTACTTTTGCATTACTCTTGTGTAACAAATTCTTATCTTTTAGATGAACAAACAAGATCGAGAGCTGAATGGGTGTTGACCAAACTCAGAGGAGCAGCAGTGGGTCAAAATAACAAGAAAACCTAATCAAATAATTCAGGTGAGGCCATAGCATCTATATGAATCAATGAGTTGCAAAAAATTTTAGTATTTTAAAAAAGAGAATAAAGAGTTAAACCCTTGTCTGAATGACCTAAATGCTGTTTAATTTTATATTTGGGCTACATCAAAATTGTAACCATAAATTTACATTAAGTGTTTTGTGTGTTTTATATGAAACACCGGTGAATAACATTCACGGGGGCCATCAAAAACTGAACAAACAGCCTTTTAAGGGGAGTGAATGCTACTATTGATTCAGAGTGATGTATAAATCAGTCTCAGGAGTTTAAAACATCTGGAAGGACTCAAAATGCTCATTACCCTGGCATATGTAATTAAACATGGTTGTTGTTGAACTGACACAGACTGTCATTTTCACTCTTTATTCTCGAGTTTGATTTTATTTCTTCAGATGTGAACTGTCGTATTGCTAACATTAATAAAATTGTCTGAACTTATTTTCCTAGTATTTTCATTTATGCTTTACTTAGGTTTTTCTAACTCCAAATGCCCAGAAGTTTCACCAACACCTAAAAGTTGTATGGAAAATATTACAATATTTTTTAAGTTTGATCTAAGGAATATTTTTTGCAGTGAATGGTTGACATTAACAACAGAATACCCACAAGCTGACTAATCAAATTATCAACTATTCTAATTAGAAATAAAACTTTTCCTTTTATTTACAGACAAAAGGGTCCAAAATTTAAAAATTAAAAATTTTACACTCAAAGTTAAAATTATTTCATTTTAATTGCAACAACAAAAAGAAAAAACACTTAGTTGTTTTTTTTCATAGTTGTAATTTCTAGAGTTAGTTCTTCTTTTTCACTACTTAGTTGCAATGTTTGTTTTTTTAATTATAGTTACCTTAATAGAAAATGTTTTAGCCTGTTTTTAATTGTAATTTGAATTCAAATTTTTAAACCCAGGGGATAGTTTCATGCTTCATATTCTTCAAAATAAACCATTATTTATTCACTATCAAGGAAAAAAAGAAATCCAAAGTGGGCAACCATTCATTTTTGGGGAATAACACACAGTTTTCAAGTACATACCTTCAACCAAACCCCCCAAAAAAGAACTGTTAATGCATATCCACCCTTCACTATCTATCAGCCACTGAACCAGCTGATGTTTTCCACTCCGTTTCTTAAATGTCTCATTAACCCAATATGGATGTGTCACTTTTTTTGTGTCTGCACACAGCTACTAGGTGTATGCCTTTAGGAAACATCAGTTTTTTGTTGACTTTGTGGAGCAACTGTTTTTCTAGTGATGTGGTGACTGACATCACACTAAAATTATTATTTTTTTCTACAAATGCTTAGCATACACACCACATGTAGTGTAACTGAGACTTAGCTGGGATAAACTTTGAACTTGACTGACAGCTCTAATCAACCCAGTTTTACCCCATTTTTGCTTTCTATTTTTGTGAACATAGGACATATTAATTTCAGTTTTTTAAGCCTTGTTCGGACAATTTGCTTTTAATTTCAGATTATAACTGCATTATTGTTGCAGTTATAATCTGAGTTGTTGTGAGTTTTTTTATTACTATTTATCCAAAGCTTTATTTCATAAATTAGTACTTAAGTTTCTCGTGTAGCTCTCAATTTGAATAATTGTTTCATCCAATCCAAACAAAAAAGAAATCCCATCACCATCTAGAAATCTCACCTTTGACATACCTGAACACCTACTGTAGTTCACAGTGACATTCTGTGCATTTTGAGTGTATAGACACCTTATCTTAGCTCTACAATATAGAAGAAATGTATCATTTCATTGATATGCAGACCATACCCAGCTGTAGCTACCTGTGAAGTGGAACGACCCTTGTGGCCTGGCCTCTCAACCTATGTCTTGCTGATAAGAAGTTCTGGATGTCACAAAACTTTCTACATCTATACAAAAGGGGATTCTGAAGATGTGTGGTTACCGCAAAAGCCATTTTACAATGTGGCACTGTTTGATGCATGACCCTGAGTGTTAACCTATCACTGCACTAAATTTGTGATTCTAAATTACTTTTTGTACTAACATGATATAGATTTGTAAAACAGTAAGAGTATTTACCTTAAACCCAGGGGTTAAACTGAGTGGAACACTATGGTTATCAGAGCTGACACATGTCTATCTTCCTTCTAAACACCCAAGCAGTGGAGTTACCACAGACAATGGTCATACAGTCTTTGAAACCTGCTGAGCCAGTATGGCTTTGCAAATACACAAACAATATATTCTCATAATACCCAGCGTTTGACTTGCTTCCCCTGTCCATTTGAATGTGACACCAAAAATGAAATGCTTATCTAATTCAATCTAGTTATCTCAGATTATTTGACCCAGCTTCTCACCAGGGCAGTGGCACATCAAGCCAGGCAGTATGTCATCATTTTCCTGTCACCCACTGCTACCCCTTCAACTGGTCACTGACATGATTATCATTAAGCTACTCTGCACATCATGTTGCGCAACCACAACAGACACATAGACACTCACATCGTGTGTCATGCTGGTGTGAGTCATGTTTTATTTCCATCAGCATGCTGACTTGGGATTTTAATGGTGCATGCTTAAATCATAAGCCACATCTAGACCAGTTCAAACGGTCAAGCTCTACCAGTGTGACAAATATTGTAGCTGACAACCTTCTTTTTTAACTGTATACAATATAAAGTAACAACTAAAATGAGTTGAGTGAGAAATAAATAAAGTTTAAGCCGAGGAGTTTAAACTACGCAATATTAGGAAAAAAATTGAGAAAACGCAATTTTTGTCTCCACAATCTTCTCGCATCTGTTGAATCACAGATCCACCACCTACAACAACTCTCTGTTTAGAAGTTCATTTAGCTGCTGTTGTATTTTAAATGTTCTCAAGCTATTCAGTCGCCTTTAAACTGTTCTAATCAGCCCATACATATAGCTTAGTAGGAGCCTGCTCTACCTGCCAATAGACACAGTAGGTTAAACAAGGCCTTTGATTATTTCATTGCAATAAGAAACACAGATCTATAACTTCATTATGTTTATGCAGAAAGAAGTTGGTTTGGAAAAAGGTTGTGGTTTGGGTAGGAAAAAATAAATAGAAACTAACTTTTAAATAGGAAATTAACTGGTGTGTCAAAGTAGTGTGTTTTGCCACCTATCAATCCGTCCCTGGCTTTGTCGCTTTTAAATTATTTCACCACCAGTCACTCTTGCTTCTATCATTTTTAACATGGCCTCTAGATGTCACCAATTACCACACATATTAATAAGAACACACCTGCTTGCCTACTGGCAGGTATTAGGGGGTCTACTGAACCTTAACTATGGGCATAATAGCAATCAGACTTTTCTGCTGCACGTTATAACTGCATTCAGTAATGTAATGTTATCTTAAGCAGGTGCTCTTGAAAAGGACAGGCAGCAGATTTATGGGCAAATTATCAGCCAGAACAACTTTGCCAAGCACAACATTGTACTAAAGTGACATGGGAACCACTATGTGTTTAAAGGTCAATGTCAGTGTGATGCCTCAGTATTGACAATGCAATGTCTCAGCAAGGCCTGGATGCTGCACATTTCACATAAATGTGCATGTAAACTGCAACTTGACTTGTTGGTGTAGGCATTCAAAGATGAGGCTATAGTTCTAGTTTGTATAGTGACTGAAAGAACTGTAAGATTCAAAAAGCTAACGAATGAAAAGATCGAGGCTGATGTTAAAGATGGTAACTACCGTCTAAGAGTCCTGGCGCTTGATGTTATCCCCGCCAGTCTGTAATTTCTTCATACATGAACATCTGTAACTGTGCAAATGTCAAATAATCTTGACTAATCCAGAACAGAACAGTATAGTGGTATCGTACTTTTTAGGAAAACAAGGGTATAGGTATAATTACATTAAGTGGTGACAGTAAGACCATGGTAGTAGTCATGTTGTCATAGTGCATCTTTAATTGAACAACATAGACATATGATGTGCTATTAGAGGGTGTACGAACATTTTTGGAATCACTTTCTATTATTCATCAATGTTATGACAACCTTGAGCATGAGCAAATAGTGCAGTTTAGTTCTGAACAAAAACAGATTGTCACACATGGCTGGATGGCTCTTACACTTATGTTGCCATAATTCAAATTGTTCCAGACCTAGAGGTGGTGATTGGCGTAAGTTATGGTGCATGCTACTAACTATGAAGGATGGCTTCATCTACCCTCGCTCACAGCCTCCTCACTTTCACCGGCAGTAATAAGGGAAATAAGAAATCCTTCAGTATGGTGAACAAGAAACAATGTCCGGGTCACCAGAGTAGCAAAAAAACAAGAGAAACACAAGTTTCTTCTTTGCACCAGACGTATTTACTAGGGCCACTAGAGGACTTAATCACAGATGTTGTTTAGAGGAACTAAATCAAAATGGAGTCATTTTATTACTTTTGTGGGAGAACAGTTATGTCCTACCCCCCATATGTCTTTTGTAAACATATTCAGTCCCTGACCTTGAAATAAGAAAATGGCCCTAACAATGTTTTTTTTTTTTTAAAGAGTATCTTGGGAAGACTTTAGGCTCCAAGTAAGCCATTTACTGGATCTGTGCATTCAGCAGAGACAACACTAATGTTTCCTGGCCTATTTACATTTACTCAAAAACCTGCCCACTAAAAAAACCTGCCCACTAAAGACATGGTGGGCAAACTAAAGCCCACCATGTCTTCTTCTGGAAGAATATAATAAAGTCCAGTAACTGGCTTTGTGACTTCCCTTACTCTATTGTTCTTCATACTAGTGTTAATAAAATTAGACACAGGCAGACAGTAACATCAAGATGAGATCACTAAAGTCTTGTTGCTACTTATCACAGTCTTAAAGGTTGTAGTTTGTCAAGACCCAGACCTATAGAACAGAAAGGAATGTGGATTGTCTACCTGATTATCCCAATCTAAACATTTTCAAAATAATTTAAGGAATGAGCTTTCATGTGCATCTGATTCTTTATACAATCATGGTTCCTAACCTAGATTATATGGTCACATATCCTAAGTATGTGTTACTTAAGATATATACTAAAAAAAAGATTGTATACCTGTGGTTTTGCTAGCTGGATGAAACATCATTATGCATTTACAACTGACTGTAAAGTAAGACCATCTACCCTCAGTTTACAGCAGACTAAACCCTTGTTTAGGTCTTCTTTGCGCCACAAAAGAAATTTACCGCAAGTATGAAAAGAACACTGTGAAATTTTCCACAGTTGGTAAATCAAACTTTGCACTAATACTTTAACTTTACCATTGTATATGTATCTTTTAGCCATTTCGTCATTTTTTTAATATAAGTACATACAGTAACTGGAACTGGATTACAATTTCTAATAACATAATGATGACACACTGAAATTGAGAAATGGCAAGTTCCAAATATGTTGATATTTAAGAAATCCAATTTAGTTTAGTGCTATCATTCATTATGCCCACATTTATGTTTGGTAGGTCACCTACTAGCTAGAGACATAGTTATTATGAGCAAGACAAATAAAACAATTTGGTGACATCTAGGTAAGGTGACACTAAGCAGTGTTTTATTTGATACAGTAACGGGTTATTTTAGTCAGTTTAACCCACACCATGATCTCTCCCTTACCCTAACCTACTCATTGTTTCTAAACCTAACTATAAGCATGTTTATTTTGTGCCTAAGCCAAAAATATTGTATTACTTTTATTCAAGTTGTGTTTATGGACAGACATGACGGTGAGTAAAACCTGATGTGGCCACTTTGTACATCTGCCATTAACCCCAACCACCTCAATTCTATAAATATATGTAGAGGCTACTTCATTTATTGCATTGGAACATAATCCAATAGGACACGACATGTTCCACTAAATGTTTATGTAATTGCAAATTATTGTAACTTTTAGAAGATGGGATGGGATAAACAGTGGAGAATGTTGTGTAAAATACAACAAGGTAGGTTGGTTGTACAAGCAGTGAAAAATTAACAACGTTTTATCGTGGGGCGATATATAACAGCTGTACTTAACATAAACCTGTTTCTGGATTGGATGGGTCAACAAAGCTAAGTAGTCTCCTACAAGAGACCAGAGCATGAGTCCTTTGTAAAATAAGAGTGTTTTGATTTGTTGTAACAAGTCGTGATAAAATGTGTGAAACTGGCCACCATTATGGCGCCATTGTCAGCAAAATTATTCCTGACAATGGCAGTGACAGATTAACCTGTTCACACCTGCCTCCCTAAGTGACATTTGAGAGAGTAAGGGCATGGGGTAGCAGTGTCTCAATTAGTAGAGTGACCCTGGGCAAGACACTGAACCCCCAGCCGATTATTCCCAGCCATGCAGTGCCAAACTACCAGTGCCAAGCCCAGTAGAAATTGGGGAGGATTGCGTCAGGAAGGACATCTAGCATAAAAGTGTGCCTAATCAACATGCGGACAAGTGATCCACTGTGGTGACCCTGAAGATACAGGATAAGCTGATAAAAAAACATTTGAGAGGGGACAAAGGACTTATATAGGCGTTAAGGTTGGAGGACTTGTTGGTTAGTGGTGCTTTAGTGCCATTGACCATTGAGAAAGAGCAGAAGGTGAATCAAATTAAGGGATAATAAAATTGTCAACTTGTGAAGATAATGTACAAACCTGATTCCAAAAAAGTTGGCACACTGTACAAATTGTGAATAAAAAAGAAATGCAATAATTTACAAATCTCATAAACTTATATTTTATTCACAATAGAATATAGATAACATATCAAATGTTGAAAGTGAGAAATTTTGAAAACCCTTGCCAAATATTGGCTCACTCTGTATTTCATGAGAGCTACACATTCCAAAAAAAGTCGGGACAGGTAGCAATAAGAGTCCGGAAAAGTTAAATGTGCATAAAAAGAACAGCTGGAGGACCAATTTGCACCTTATTATGTCAATTGGCAAGATGACTGGGTATAAAAAGAGCCTCTCAGAGTGGCAGCGTCTCTCAGAAGTCAAGATGGGCAGAGGATCATCAATTCCCCCAATGCTGCGGCAAAAAATAGTGAAGCAATATCAGAAAGGAGTTTCTGAGAGAAAAGAGTTTGAAGTTATCATCATCTACAGTGCATAATATCATCCAAAGATTCCGAGAATGTGGAACAATCTCTGTGCGTAAGGGTCAAGTCCGGAAAACCATATTGATCTTCGGGCCCTTAGACGGCACTGCATAACATACAGGAATGCTGCTGTAATGGAAATCACAGCATGGGCTCAGGAATACTTTAAGAAAACATTGTCGGTGAAAAACAATCCATCGTGCCATTTGCCGTTGCCGGCTTAACTCTATAGGTCAAAAAAGAATCCATATCTAAACATGATCCAGAAGTGCAGGTGTTTTCTCTGGGCCAAGGCTCATTTAAAATAGACTGAAAAGTGGAAAACTGTTCTGTGGTCAGACGAATAAAAATTTGAAGTTCTTTTTGGAAAACTGGGACGCCATGTCATCTGGACTAAAAAGGACAAGGACAACCCAAGTTTTTATCAGCGCTCAGTTCAGAAGCCTGCATCTCTGATGGTATGGGGTTGCATGAGTGTATGTGGCATCTGGAAAGGCACCATCAATGCTGAAAGGTATATCAAAGATCTAGAACAACATATGCTCCCATAGAGACGTCATCTCTTTCAAGGAAGACCTTGCATTTTCCAACATGACAATGCCAGACCACATACTGCATCAATTACAACAACATGGCTGCGTAGAAGAAGGATGCGGGTATTGAAATGTCCAGCCTGCAGTCCAGATCTTTCAACCATAGAAAACATTTGGCGCATCATAAAGAGGAAGATGCGACAAAGGAGACCTAAGACAGTTGAGCAATTAGAAGCCTGTATTAGACAAGAATGGGACAAAACTTGAGCAACTTGTCTCCTCAGTCCCCAGACATTTGCAGACTGTCATAAAAAGAAGAGGGGATGCCATGCAGTTGTAAAAATGGCCTATTCCCAACTTTTTTGAGATGTGTTGATGCCATGAAAATTTAAATCAACTTATTTTTCCCTTAAAATAATAAATTTTCTCAGTTTAAACATTTGATATGTCATCTATATTGTATTCTGAATAAAATATAAGTTTATGAGATTTGTAAATTATTGCATTCCTTTTTTATTCACAATTTGTACAGTGTGCCAACTTTTTTGGAATCGGGTTTGTAGAAAGGATGATTGAGATGTTCCTGGTTTGTTTTTAACTGAAAGCAGAGGGTCAGAAACATTTCTTCTTTTTTTTTTCTTCTTTTGACATAATTTACAAGCACAGCACACTACATTATCCTAAACTAACTTCACTACTACTAACATTTCGTCTGTCTCATGCCTAAAACAGGAAATATGACTTTTCTTTCTGTAGTCTGTAGTTAAGTGTTTTCAAGGCCAGATTCATCACACCTCTGCCTCCACAGGTGCATTCAGCTGCGCGTGGGTGGGAATGCACAGGAGCAGCCTCTATCTATGCATATGGAAACGAGCAGAGAAAATGTCAGGGTGATACTCTCCTGAAGGACTCTCCTGTAACACCCCCATACACACACATGCAGAAACACAAACACAACAGCGATGCAACCTGCACCCGAAGAACTAAAAAACTTACACATTTACATTCATGTTGGTTGTGCCACCTGGTCCTAAATTACCACATATCCATGAAGGCACACATGCAAATACAAACTTAACTGAAATTGTAAATGGTCTGCACTTATATAGCACTTTTCTACCTATTGGCGCTCAAAGGACTTTACACTGCTTCTTATTCACCCATTCGCACTAATCATAGACACTCATACACCGGTGGGGGAGCTTATATGCAGCTGGCCAACACTCACCGGGAGCAAATAAGTTGGGGTTCAGTATCTTGCTCAAGGACACTTCGACATGTGACCTGAGGAGCCGGGGATTGAACTAACAACTGCAAGACTGGTTGATAACCGCTTTACCTTTCTGCGCCAGTCGCCCCAATAATAATGAAGTACGTTTGTATGAAATGGCTTACTTCATCCACCAGAAATAGTGGCAGTACACAGGAATTCTTTCAAACAAAGTGCCCTCGCACACACACACACATACAACTGGTATAACACATGCACTTGTGATGCCACATACACTCCTGATATTCATACATGCAGATGCAATAGCATGCACATCAAATGGCTACCACACACACACACATACAACCTTCCACAGACAGGTATGGATCTAGAATCATCCTCCGCAAAAACATCTCAAATAAGACCCAAAGCCCCACGCACCTGTGATGTCACGCATCACACACAGTCTATTTGCTTTGCATTATACATGCAGTCGTTTGGCTGTACCCTGATCTGCTGGCTTAGGGTACTGGCCAGCTAACTACACCCCGCAGATATCTAATACACACTGTGGGGTACAGCAGGGTTAATGCCTGTGTGTAAAGTTTCCTGTCCCTCGAAGGTTTGCAACACCATCACCATTGTGTTTGTGCTTACGCAACATACTTTCTCTACATTAGCTCTTTTATTGCTATTCCAGTCGTGTAGTTTGTCTAAGCAGTGACACGAGTCATTTACGAGAAGACTGCATTAAGTCAAGCGCACCTCCTTTTTGGCTCTGTGTTGACATTACATAATGTGCAATGAACAGGGTGTCAGGCGAGACCACAGCTTAGGGGATTCTGGTGGATCTGCATCATAATCATTTCGATCTTCACCCATTTCTGTCCTCACTTTTGTATTAGTAGAAGCATACTGTGAGACAATCTTGCAAAATGGTAGATGTAAACAGCAGTCAGTGAGCTAAAAACACATTTTGGTAAAATTTTAAACTCCATATTCTTTACATATACATATTGTTCCATATTGTTAAATATTAGTTTCTGTTTTATGCTAGACCACCTCCACCCCTCTGTTAAAGGTGACTTGTACATCATGTGTTATTGTGGCACTATTTTACATAATGCCTTTTAAACATTATTTTAATCAACTGGAACAATTTTACACATGCAAGTGGAAGATGCATTAGTCAAACTGACTTTTCTCTCTCAGTATCTGAAAGTCCTGGTGTGACCTTCAATATGGAGAAATGATGTGTCTCCCAGCGATAATGGCTTGTCTCGCCATTCTCTTTCATCATCTCATTGCATCTTTCTTTCTCTTCCCCGTTGCTTTGATTGTTATTCCATCAGTGAGGACTTGGGGTGGCCTTACTGATATTTCATCACATTTGGACACAAATTGGCCTGTTGTGTTCACAGTGGGGATTTCTGTAACCCCCCCTAATCTTGTGGCTTAATTGACTGAGAGAACAGACCATTATCATTTGCAAATACCCGAGGAGCACAAATGCTTCTGATAAATTTCAAGTCATAGTAAAGGTTTTCTTTTGAACTAAATGAATAATTCATGGTTTTATTATTTAAATGTTTAATTCAGATACACTGGAATGACATCATGTTGGGTTACCTTGACATGGAGGTACAGAACGGCTCTACTGGGAACAGGCCCAGGGGCTCAGAAAATAACCAAATAGAAAAAACTAAAGAAGACACAAAAAAAATTTAAAAGAGATACAAAACTGCTAAAGAGAGACAGAAAACAAAAAGATGGAAAACAAAAATACACCAGACAATTAAAAAGAGACATACTCCCCCCACACAAAAAATTAAAACCTCTGCAAAGTCTCCACAAACACTGAATCAATAAGTGACAAGTGAAAATAACTAAAACGAGATGCTACCTCAAAAAAGCAAAACAACTAGATGTAAACCAAACATAGGTTTGCATCTGATCTTTATTGATGATATAACTCATGATGGAAGCAACAGAAAGAATTTATAAGTGAATAGAAAATGTTGTCTGCAGATTTACAAAGAAATGCACCAAAGCTAATTAGGAGGAGCCTCGTCACGCAGCAAGACAATGATCCAAAACACACTGTCAATTCAACAAAGGTTTTAGACCAGACTTCAAGTCAACATGTATTCCACCTCCTAAAGAGAAGACTGAAGGGAAAAACAACAAACTGAAGATGACTGCAGTAAAAGACTGGAATATCAAATCTAAACAAGAAACCAACAATTGAGTGATGGCAGTGAGTCACAGGCTGATGCAGTTATTCCAAACAACAGAAACAGTAAAGTATGTAACTGAATAGATTAAGCTTTTTCATTAGTTGAGGTAAAATGGCTGATTGATACAAAGAGGGGCAATGTTTTATGATGTTTAATATAAAAAACAGAAAATAAAAGCAAAAATTCTGAACTTTCAAGTCATCAACTTTGGACCTTTAACCCAAATTTCTTCAACAAGCAGCAAACAAATGCATTGGCCTTGTCGTTACAAAACTTTTGAAGTGGATAAAAAACTGAACTTAAATACTAAATTCATTTGTATTTGTATATCAATTAGATTAATGTTCCATTTAACTAGTTTGGTGTAACAAAAAGATGATGTACACCACACCGCAATGTTATATATATCACCAAGTGGAGATTATCGGCACATAATTCTCTGATGTGATTATAAAATTGATTTAATTGAAAATGCTCAGAAGAATATGGATGATTTCTGACCTATTTGCAGCACATCAGCACTTTAATTTGTCTCAATTATTTGGTGATTCTTTTAACTCCCTGTCTCTCTCATCCTCATCTGATCTCATGGGCTCTTATGCCGTCATACTGTGCCATTGCTTCCATGTGCCTCTCCAAGATCATAGCCACTAGGCAAACGACTGGCTGTCCCACTGGCATGAAAACAAAAAAGACTGCTGGAAAACAATGGAGCCTTTCCAAAATGTTCCCGAGAGTAATTTACTGCCTTTCTGCAGCCCATGCAGCCCAGAAAAAATAGTAAAGCTGTTTAATGGAGGAAAGTAAGGGGAAAAGTATAATATAAACTATACAGTTATAAACTGGATGAAGCCATAACAAAAGTTCAAGTGGGAAACTCCCATACACTTTCTGTCTTCCTCTCTAAACTTCCAACTCATTCAGCTGACTGAGGGTCTGTCCCTTGTATTGGTTCCAGTGTTTCATGGGTATATATACCATGCCTATCAGACCCATGCTTCATCTACAGCTTCAGCAGTCACCTATTTGACATGACATCACTCTACGTGTCTTTTTCAATCTTCATCACCCTCCTGCTCCATCAAAAGCATTAGCCATCTTGAGCCACCCCTTCACCATCATTACATCCATGGGTCTCTGTGCTAATCATGGTCCCTATTTCACCCTTAACCTCTTCACCACCAGGTTCTACACCCCTTCAGGGTTTTTTTCTGTACTGCTTATGGTTTGGCATCATATAACAATGATAATGTCAGAATGGAGTCCAACATTTCTTTCTGTTGTGCTCACTAGCTAAATAAATGACATCTATGCGCTTTCTAAACCCTCTTTCAGTTGTGTTTCTGTGACTCCTCCAGATGACATCACCCAAAGGAGTTTTTTATCATTAGGAGTTCAAGTGGTGTCATCTGGGGGAGGTAAGGAAAAGAAAATAGACCATGATTGCGTAATCCATAGTATGAGCTACAACATGACAAAATCTGAGATGAAGTTTTCTCCAAGTGACATCACCAGGAGGCATTTTGATATAGGGAAGTCAGAGGGTCTAAGTTTAATGGCATTTATGTACTTGTACTACCCAAACTAGAACCAAAAGAAGCAAGTTCAAAATCAGTGAAAGTGTCCTTTAAATGATTAACATGGAGTGCACATGTATTCATGCATCATAGCTACTTCATGTTTTGAAGTGTGTATGTGTGGAACATGTTTGTGTAAGTAGTGGCAGTAGAAGTTACACTAGGAACAGAAGCATCTGCACATCTGTAATGAGAGTTACTTCTCTGCCAGGGACAGGTGGTAAGGCATTTCGGTGCGTGGACCTCTAAGCCTATGCCTGAAATATGAAGCAGTAAAATGCAATGCTCATGCCCAATGGGAGTCTGTCGCTGATGATACAGCAACTGTTTTATTTGGAATTAATTACTGGGACTTCAAAAATGAAATCAGGTCAACCACAAACACAATATTTTACTAACCCTAACTACTGTACTAAGTTGTCTTTCTGAATCAAAGCAGCCACACAGACTGTTCAGTAACCCTAATTGGATGTGCATGATTGTTTCCATGATAACAAAAGGTCCAGATCCAAGATCAAGTTATCCAGTTTTGTCGGTTCTTTAAACAATTGGATTTTAACACCTGGGATAACAGGGCACTCATGTGGTTGTTGACTAGACCACATGTATCGACCCTTGAAACCATGATCAGCAGGTTTCCCATTTGCTATATTCAAACGACAAAAGTTAGAGATAGAAATTGTGGGGCAAAAGAGTAAATTTTGTGGCAATTAAGAATTTAATGATGCTACAAAGTGCAGAATGGTGGCAAAAACTGCCTGACAAATGAACAAGTGAATCCTTACTGAAACCAGGCAGGTGAATGTCCAGTGATCTGACAGTGAATCGTTGTATTATTTGTGCATTATATTCAGAGCAAGTCAGCACAATAAGTACCTGGGTAAAGGTGAATAGTGCCATATTACTTTTAGCCCTATAGTAACATTTTTGTTCGAGTTTAATTATGGGTGAATTAATTTGAATTATAGACATTATAGACATTATTATATAGACATTATTTTCTGAATTGTGTTATCCCACCTCTCACTAAGGCACAAACAGAAAAAGTGTTTGAACACAAACACACAGAGCTATTGATGATTGACTGAAAATAACTTTTTGTTGTGAATGTCATCACAATGCTGCTGTTGACAGATGAATAGGTTTTAAATTTATTTTGTTAGATTTCTGTGAAGGTGCACATTAGGTAGTGATGGAGGGATCTGCACAAGGCTACACAGCACCTAGACCTATACCATACACCTATAAACAAGTATAAATCTAGCTTTAGGCTGTAATAAGTAATACTTTACAATGTTGCAGTTTTTTAACCTTTATTATTTTTAAAATGTACATATTAAAGTTGAGCAATACAGCTTAGGCTAGATATTGGACAGGAGTGCTTTATGCTTTTCTAGTTAAAAAGTTAAATGTCATGAAAAAATTAACAGATTTTTTCCAGTAAATAAAATAAAAGTTATTTTAGAGATAATTATTTTAGGTAACAACTTTGACAAGATTGATAAACATGCATGTATGTATAAAGTGGCCTGTAGACATTAATATTTTTGATATTGCTTGATTTCAGACTTTCAGACAGACAAAATAATTTACCTTAATCACCAGTATCTGCAAAATAAAAGAAAGAAAATGTTAAAAGTATTTTAAAAAGAACGATTTGATGTCTGCTTGTCTGAACGCTGACTAAGGAGAATGTAGAGTCACTGGATCTCATGGGCTTTTAATTTATTATCCCTAATCTTGTTGCTAAATTTCAGTGTCCGGACCACAAGTTAACCAAATTTATGTCCAAATGCAGTGCACCAAATAAAAAAATTAAACAGTTTAACAATATTTGTTGCTTTTACCACTTCTTCTGAGATAGATTTAACAGCAGGTTCCTGTGCATAAGTCAATGATCTTTGATGGAAAAATTTGTGATCCCATTCAGCCACTCTGACACTCACCAGGAGCTCTGTATGATGTTTCGCACATTCAGCAGATGCAGTAGGTGTAATTGACATCTGCTTGATAAAACCAAAAAAAAAAAAAAAACCAAGGATGCTTGGTTGTCATTGCCAATGGGATAATAGCAGTTATTTGTCCTAGTAGGAGCAAATGTTTGTGCACTACAATTGATCAATCAATCACTCGAGAAACTGGGAAAACTAACTGGAGAAATGTATCGACCTGCAGCACCAAAGGTAGCCGGCACCATCTGTGTGACTGAGTGAGACTAAATGAGTGACAAAGTGTTTGTGTGTGTGTGTGTGTGTAAGAGAATGTGTGTGTGGGTGTGAGAGAGAGAGACTGGGCATTTGTAAATTATACTGGGGTGAGTCAGTCTGGCTAAGTGAGTGTGGTATGTAAGTGTCAGTATGTGTCTTCAGGCTAAATCTGAGAGAGGTCAGATGTTAGTGGAGACAGAAAGAGTCTGGGCACTGGCTGCGACTGCCAAGTTAACAAATGCACAAGCACACACCCAAAGACAACTATTCACAGAGATGCAAGTTTTTCATACAACTGATGAGCCTTCGCCAGAATGAATGCTTTCTCACACAAGAACACACAACATGTAACTGACCACAATGACCACAACAACTACTACTACTACTGCCACTACTAATAACAAATACAAAACTTGTCATACTCACAATAGGTGTGTGTTCTCTGTCCATCTTCTAACAATCCACAGCTGGACCAAACGCTTGTCAGATTGAAGACAGCAAATATTTCAGTTGAGAATAGACTGGATCAAACAGATAAATTTCCTGCTTCAGTGGTGCAAACCAACAATACAACACAATGTTTTAACACCTCTATCTTTAACAGGGACAAACAGAACAAAGACATTAAAGCCTTACATAACTTGCCATAACAAGGTACACATTTGTGACTGGCTGGCTCACAACCAGGAGTTAAAACCGATTGGATAATGACTAAAAGAGGCGGGGATAATCCTGAACCCATGCCCACGACATTTTGAATTATCGTAACGCATCTTACAGGAAATAAAAACATCACAAACTAAACAACGACTAAATATACTGATTTAAGTCACACTATAGACCTTATGACACATCATCACCTAGGAAACATGACACATTTAATTATTCATTGAGTCCAAAGGGTTCAACTGTGTATAAAGTGTGAATCAAGCTTATGTCTCAGCAAAGTCACCACCTCTTGGGGACTTTTCAACAGAACCACGAGGTAATAATAAGCAAAGGTAAGTTTAGGTGGCTGGGTTGGATTATTTAAGCTATAATTAAAATATTGTCAATAGTTTTTTCTTTGGTAGATCTAATGTACTTTCAGAAGGCAATTTTTTGTTAACCATGCTTTCTCTTTAAGCTTTGGTGCCTTTGTTGCTGGTCACTGGGCTTCTTTCCCACTCTCAAACCCAATCAAAAGTCAAGCGAAAATGTTTGTATTTTTATTTATTAAAACTACTGAAGCACAAACCAAACCCATTTATGGACTACCAACTCTGGCATTCAATTCAACCAAACAGCCATGCTACTATCTACCAATATCAAGCACTGAGCCAACCCAGAAAATGTTTTGTTTCTTATTATATGCATATGATAGCCTGTAAATGTGATTTTGGACAGAGAGAATATTTGCACATAAAGTAAGTGGGTGAATGTTTCCACCAACACCAACATAGCCTTTAAATGTTTCTAGGGTTATGGTAAAATCCACAAAGCACCCAAATGTCAGTATCAAATAATTTTATATAAGATGCAGGCAAATAAAATGACAGATTTTTCTGTAGAAAATGTTGTTTTGGTGTAATCATCACCATTTCCTCCTTTTTAACAATTCACTAGTGTGTTAGGATGTTTAAATAAAAATCCTATGAGAATGCACACACAGCGAGGTGCCAACAATGATGCGAGTATGAAAATAAATCAGTCAAGATTAAAACACATCACACAATCCAGTTAACACAACTTCACCATTCATCAAACATTTTCAGCCATTAGGCCTTCTTCAGGGTGATATTCTGAGATTGTCAAGAAAAGATATAGAAACATAATTTAAACCTCTGGGACTTAAATTGCTTAGTTTATAAATCCCAATTTTTTTTTCCTTCTCTTTGATAAATATACTTTCTCAATTCCCAAATATTTTAGGGAATAAACTGGATGATTTAATTCCACAACATACAGTATGTTGTAACTGGATAGGTCATCTTTTAACATCTTACAGTGCTTCTATGATTTGCTATTCTTTGTTATAATTACCCTGTTTTTTATGTCCATATCTTTTTACCTATTCATATGTTAACAAATGATGCATAAAAATTATTTGCATTGTGACATTCCACAATGCAAAGTTTCCGCATTTAAGTTTTACATCATGGATTGGTGTAATCATAGTTTTTGAGCATTCCTGTTGATTTAGTGAAACATTTCCCAAATGCAACAGTATTTCTTTAATGTTCTTACCTCTTTAAATTCCACTCTTGATTCCTTTGTGTAAAGATTTTTTTACATTCTCTGATATTTCAGTGTAATAAGTACAGTACATCCATACACCGGCCAAGAGGCAGGGTCCACCCTGGATCAGTCTCTGGGCCAACACAAACAACCATTCACATTGACACCTTCAGGCAATTTTCAACAATTAACCTAACAAGCATGTTTATAGACTGTGGGAGGAAACCCATGCATGCACAGGGAGAATGTGCAAACGCCACACAGAAAGGCAGCAGCCAGCAGGCAGATTTGGGCTGGGGACCTTCTAAGTGTGAGGCTGCTTCAACCGCTTCACCACCATGCTGCCTAGTCTAATTAGTTATAAATAAAACTGGTCCACTCTTGACATTTTGTTTCCTATGAAACAAATTCTCCCTTTGTTTTTTCTCAATTCTTTTCATGGCTCTGTCAGTGAAATAATCTATATATGTCCTGTTCTTGAACTTACCTGAAGGTAATGCTCAAAATCATTATACTTTTTTGCACATTCTTCTAACACCCAAAACTGACTGCATGAGCTGACACACCACAAGAATAAAATAAATAAAACTGAAAGAAATAGCCCACTAAATGAGACAGATATGCCACAAGAATTAAGTTGGGGGAATGACTGGTTGAGAATGAATAAATAACAAAAAAAGCAGAAACTTTGCCATCTTTTATTAAAGATTCCAGGGATATGATACAGATAGTAGAGCAATTTCCTCCCCTTCCGGAGAATATAATAATGGCAACCTTTGATGTTGTGTCTCTGTATCCTAATATACCTCATGAAGGTGGGTTGACAACCTTTGACTGGACTTTTTTTAAATGCAGAGGTAATAAATTACTGTCAAACAAACCAATAGAAAATTGAGTTTATTCTCCATCATAACTATTTAGTCTTTAAAAGCTATTACCAGTGAGTGGGATGCACCCATTTGCTCCTCACATTGCTTCTCTTTATGTAGGTTTCTGGGAGAAATTAATGATCAAAAGGTCTAAAAGAATCCTGTTTTTGATCATATTTAATGCAGAAGCATGTTGTGGATGTTAAAAGGTTCCCAATCCCTTTTTGAAATTACATTTCTTTATGAAAGTTTTAAGAAGTTCCCTATTACAATGGACTGCAGCTATGAAAAAAAAACTTGGGATTTATAGGTAATTAAGGAAAATAATAATCTATAATCATTTTTTTAAAACTAACACAAATTAAGTAAGGAAGTAAGTTACATTTATTTATATAGCACCTTTCATAGATAAAATCAAAAAGTGCTTTACAAAATGTAAAAAAGAGAAAATATTACAGACAATAAAACTTCAAATATAAATTAAAACATAACAACAACAAAGATGCAACCATAAGAGCTCAGTCAGCTAAAAGCTTGTCTGAATAACAGTGTCTTTAGTTGCTTTTTAAAAGACTCAGCAGAATCAGCCACACGCAGAGTCAGTGTCTTCCACAGTCTGGGAGCCACAGACTGAAAAAAAAAATCCCCCGAGTTTTAAAAGGGGTTTTAGGGACCACAAGAAGATTTTGACCTGATTACCTAAATGTTCTCGAGGAGTTTTAATGGGTCCACAGGTCAGAAATGTACTCAGGTGCATTGGCATGAAGGGCTGTATAAGTGAGCACCAAAATTTTAAAATCAATTCTACATTTGATAGGTAACTAGTGAAGAGAATATAAAACCGGTGTGATGTGGGATCTTCTACTGGTTCCAGTTAAAAGCCTCGCTGCTGAGTTCTGAACAATCTGAAGATGATTTACAAAACGTAGCAACATAGCTATGTGTTATATACGTGAGCTATAGCACATAGCAACTCAATCCTCCAAGCAGACAGTCGTCATTGTGTTTTCTTTGTGTACAATGTTATCATTGTACACCAAACTTTAAGATTTGGATATTTTTATATATATTTATTTATGGATACTAAGATTTTATTAACAGAAGGTCTTTGGTTGACGATGATGTGGAGATGAAAGTTGAGTCAATATGAAATGTAGCACAGCCATGGTGAACAGCTCAAGGGAGGAATGGAGCATGCCCACACTACAGCTCTTTAGCTTATTGTGCTGTTATCAAAAATGACAGAAAAGAAAACATTTCTTTATAAATAAATCAAGGTTAAATGGTCAAACAATTGCCCACACAATAAACATACACTGTTACTGGATTTTTATGTGGAACAATGTTGAAGAAACAGTTCTTAAATTCCTTTATTAGATGGTGAGGGGCTCAGAGGTCCCAGCCCTTTTCCAGTCAAATGTTTTTCTAAGCCATCCATCGTCTCAGTTGGTATCTTTTTAAGAGTTTAAGGGATTTAAACTGGGGCTAAATACTTCCTGACCTACCAATAAAGTTCATCTTCACTCTACTGATTCAGGGTGATATGAAGCTCATAGTAGTTATTAGCTCTACTAGCTAATTTTGCAAAGCACTAGCTCAACTGTGGCACAGGAGGTAGAGTGGTCATCCATCAATCCCACAGTTGTTGGTTCGATCCCCGGTTACTTGAGCAAGACAACAATTCCCAACTTAATTGCTCCCAGTCAGTGTTGGCCATGTGTGTGTCAGAATGAGAAGCAGTGTAAAGTGCTTCTGAGTACCAATAGGTAGAAACGCACTTTGTAAGTGCAGGCCATTTAACTAGGATCCTTTGGGGCAACATTTCTTTTTGACACACAATCTGCAGTGTGGAATCACTATAGCAGGACTTCTACTTGTCCTGCCATAGTGGTTTTTAGTCTTCAGAAGCACATTAGTTATCCTAATACTGGTATTAGTGGGGTACCCTCCAACCAGTTCCAGCTAATCAAGGAACAGGAGGCCTGTGATAGGTGGCAGGCCCTCGTGCTAACTAGGATGACATTAACTCAAACTCATGTCTGTAATATGACAATCCTGTGCATTATATGCCTACCACCCGCTATACAACCCCTTTTCTTTGTAAATATAAAGCTAAATTTATTCCAGAAGATGCTGCATTAGAACATAATCATGAACTGTTTATGTTCCCTTCAAATTAATAACATTTGCAGTTTGGTTGCACAGGAAAGTAATTTTTATGAGATAAGCTTGGTTGATAAACACGTGTGAATAAATCATCTAATAGTTCACACTATTCTATAAAGAACTGTGAGAAATGAGGCCCAGGTCAGGCAGGTGGGGGCAATCCTCGTCTTTTAGTTTCAGTGTTTTTGCTTAAGGCTATGCTTTCTACAGTTCATGTTATATTAATGATAGAGAATAGTATAAGCTTTATTTGCATAAATATATATCTAGTATTTCTTTACATTACTTCTGTGATGTCTAACTATAAACATAAATGCAATAAACCTGTTGTCAGAGACGGCCTGTAGGTACTCTTGTCCTTTTATGTAGGTATACAATATAGTAACCCTTAATCTGGTTTGTCCTTATTACCCAATCTCTCCTATCCAATGCAAACTCTATTAGTAAAAATGGGTCCGCTTTAATCCGAAGCCAAATTAATGGAGATGAAAACACTTCAAGTTGTGGATTGATTCTGAAGTGTGAAAGTATATGAGTGTTTCTTGAGACAAAAAATGAGTCAGCAGTCAGCACTAATTAGTTATACAGGTGCCATGTAATAACCATATAAAGGTACATGTATATGTCAGCGTGGGTGTGGTTGCACGTACACTCAATGGACTGTGCCTCCCCATCAAGGAGACACATTTCATTCTGCTAATATTACCTCAAAGTAAAATGTTTTACATTATTGACTGAAAAATGAAAAAAATAATAATAATGCAAGCATACACTTCAATGGAAAGTGCTAAAGCAGTAGAGCGGAAACTCTGTTAGTCTATTCATGAAGCTCAATGGCTGCAGTACTGTCCCTCAAGGCAGTTGGCATGCTGAATAACCACAGAGCAGATGTCTATCTGAGGGACAACACACATTCAACCAGTCAGCAGTGGCAGCTTTCTAATGACAGAAATAAAGAGAGACAATAGACATCTGATGAGAGCGAGTGAGGTAATGAAGTGATGGAAACCAAAGCCAATGTGAATTCAAACCAGGTTGAAGGACAGGGGACATGATACCTCATTGTTGCTAACAACACAATAACAGCATCGGCTTTGTGAAGACATTTCCCTAGACTTTTGACAACATACATTATGATGTATTATAGTCGGTGCTTCTGCAGTTTGGTTGCACTGCAAAGCACCACCAGTAATTTCATAATGGGAAAATGGCCAAAGTGACAGTACTTCAACTAGAATCTGCCCCCTTTACCGGAAGCTGTTCTGCTGAAGTTGAAAAAAAGGGTAAATTCCCATACAAACGTTTTGGATGCCTCCTACACACCTAAAGGCTTCTGCTCGTACCAAGCTGACTGGGGGCAGCTTTATCACCGAGGAGTGCAAATAGCTGAGGACAGAAAACCAAGCATCATATAGACAAAGAGAAGCAAGTCTGCACCTGTTCCATCAAGACATGCAGCACAGGATTTCACATGCCATGTCTTCAATAGACAGTGTGCATCCCACATTGGACTACACAGTCATCAAAAAACCCACAAATGGTAACAGAAGACATCATGGGCCACCATGGATTACCTAAAAAGATTAAGAACATCCTACTGTAAAATTCCATATTTTTCATATGTAAAAAATGTATTTCCTACCAACAATTACATATTATAGTTGAACCAGCGGCCGTGTTAACTATAATATATGTGCAGTCGAAAGGATGGTTGGTTTACAAAAACATGGACTTTCAAAGTGTTTACCATGTATATTATGTATATTATGAGTGAGATGTGAGATGATGATGGATCTGTAACGTTAGTAATAAGAAGTTCTCATTTTAACTGAAATTCAAATATTTTAACTAACTAGATTATGTTCCTAATCCTAACCAGTTGCATTTGTGCCTAAACCCAACTAAGTTGCTTCTGTTCCCTAACTTGTCCAGACCATATAACTAGTTCCACAATTGTAACATTGTGTTTTCATGACCAGAAAGATGGTGTATGTATTTGCCATTATGGTGTATGTATTTTAAGAGACACCAATTGACATTTATCTTCAAAATGATGTAAATCTGATCTTTCATAGGGATGAATCAAGCTAACATTTAATATTCTGTGGTGCTATTTGAAGCTCCCATGGCTGACTTGTTCACTGACTAAATCCTCTTAAAGCACTGCTTGCATCTCTGTCCCCCATAATCTGATAAGCACACAAGTTCTCACTGCTTTTGCTCTTTTATCCTAAGTGGTAAATGGGAAGCAGAGTGATAAATGGAGGAAAGTATCTTTTGATTTATTACTACATTTACTAAAATTTACATCCGCATGTGTCATGACCTGTGTCCTCAGCAGAAATGAAATGCAAAGGTCATGAAAGAAAACTAAATAGCATGGTCTCTGGGTGTTTTTCGTTAAGGTAGTAAAACAAACACAATGTGGATCACGGGTTTGTTCTAACGATGATTTTACTGAAGTATCGAAGGGAAGCCCATAGATACGAATGTAACGACAGAAGACACAGGGACAAAATCCAGAAGTTCAAGAAAAGAAACAGAAATTAGATAACACTGTTTGCACTGCACTAACCCTAACCCTGGAAAGAGGAAAGTGGACAAGGAGACTTGGAGGTGGAACGAGGAACTTTAGGAGTGTATACAGGAAAAGAGGTTAGCTAAGAAGAAGTGGGACACTGAGAGGACTGAAGAGAGTTGACAGGAGTATAGGGAGATGCAGTGCAAGGTGGAAGTAGAGGTGGCAAAGGCCAAACAAAGAGCATATGAGGACTTGTATGTTAGGTTGGACACTAAGGAGGGAGAGGTGGATTTGTACAGGTTGGCCAAACAAAGAGATAGAGATGGGAAGGATGTGCAGCAGGTTAGTATGATTAAAGATAAGGATGGAAATGTATTGACAGGTGCCAGGAGTGTGATGGGAAGATGGAAGGAGAACTTTGAAGAGTTGATGAATGAGGAAAATGAAAGGAAACAAAGAGTAGAAGAGGTGACTGGTGTGGACCAGGAAGTAGCAAAGATTAGTAAGAGTGAAACGAGGAGGACGTTGAAGAGGATGAAGAGTGGAAAGGCAGTTGGTCCTGATGACATACCCTGGAGGTATGGAAGTGTCTAGGAGAGGTGGCAGTAGAGTTTTTGACTAGTTTGTTTATCAAGATCTTGGAAAGTGAGAGGATGCTGAGGACTGGAGGAGAAGTGTACTGGTGCCCATTTTTAAGAACAAGGGAGATGTGCAGAGCTGTGGCAACTACAGAGGAATAAAGATGATGAGCCACACAATAAAGTTCTGGGAAAGAGTAGTGGAAGCTCGGCTAAGGGCAGAGGTTAGCATTTGTGAACAGCAACATGGTTTTTATGCCTAGAAAAATTACAACAGATGCAGTATTTGCTTTGAGGATGCTGATGGAGAAGTACAGAGAAGGTCAGATGGAGTTGCATTGTGTCTTCGTAGATTTAGAGAAAGTATAGGACAGGGTGCCGAGAGAGGAGCTGTGGTATTGTATGAGGAAGTCTGGAGTGGCAGAGAAGTATGTTAGCGTGGTGCAGGACATGTATGGGAGCTGTAAGACCGTGGTGAGGTGCTGTAGGTGTGACAGAGGAGTTCAAGGTGGAGGTGGGTCTTCTTGAGCTTAAGGTGTTCAGGTTCTCTTTGGGAGTGGCGAGGATGGACAGGATCAGGAATTAATACATCAGAGGGACAGCTCATGTTAGATGTTTTGGAGATAAAGTGAGACAGGTCAGATTGAGGTGGTTTGGAGCTGCCAGCTAAGAGGTCTAGAGGAAGACCAAAGAGGATGTGGATGTGTTTATGGATGTAGTGAGAGAGGACATGAAGTTAGTTGGTGCGAGAGAAGAGGATGCAGAGGACGGGGTTAGATGGACGCACCCCTGAAAGCGAACAGTCGAAAGGAAAAGAATTGTCATAATATAGTGACCTTCATCTCTGTTAGTAGTTTGTTGTTTATCTGTTAAACTTCCAGCATCTACATGTCTTTTTATTTGATTTATCTACCAAAGTTTATTTTTGTAGATCTATCATTATTAAATGTGTTTTTAGTCTCAAGTATCAAGTATTGTCTTCATAAATCTCATATCTATAGAACAAATGAAAAGATGAGTCAACGAAAATAAGATAAAAAGAAGTGACAGTGAGATGGCAGGGGAATAAGGGGGCTAAGAAGAAGAAGACAATCATAGGGGAATCAGCTGTCAGACAGCTGAGTTGGTCATGGCCCTGGAGAGTTGGAAGGGGGCAGTATAAATTTATTGTTCCGGATGGGAGAGAGCAATCATTTGATATAATCAAACTGTAATGATTCTATATTGTTATGAGAGTATTGTTGGTTTAGACACAAGGGGGTGGGAGCAAAGGAAAATGAGGTGTGAGGTGGCAAAATATGGTAGTTACAAACATGAGAAAACACTCAGAAGAGTGTGAATGAAAAGTTGGATTGGGGGCAGGGGGGTTATGGGAAAAGGGAGCAAAGGCCCAAATATACTCTTACATAGCTTGTTCCTCATTTTCAAGAAATCAAGAAATCAGTAGAAAATATTTTAAATTGATTGGAGCATTTTATTTGGTTATTGTATCTGAGATATGTTTTTCCTCTCCACTTCTCTCCTTGAGTTGTCACCATCAGCTTCACCCTGATTAGGCAAGATCAGATAATAGAAAATTTGTTGTTTTGAAATAGACATTATGTAGAGTTTTATTGATGGCTGTAGTCATGGGCTGACAAGGTCTGACAATGACTGAGATTATGATTCAATTTTCTATCAGCCATCAAAGTCCTGAAAGAGAGTGATTAAATAATTACCTCTAATGCTCCAAGAGTCCATTTACGATGACATTATTACCGCTTTAGATTTTACAAATATGACTGTAAGTAAATATGCTGACTTGGGTAGGTTAGGTACACTGGTGCCTGCTGAAAATTCTAAATGCAGTGGCCAAGAGGTGGCCACTAATGTTTATTGGGGGCATGTGGTAAAAATCAGAGATAACTAGAATCTGAGCATATTGATGGATGCATTGCATATCGAGTTTGTGTTAATGTAGGATTTTATATGATTAAAAAAATAATTATGGTAAGTCACAATTTGGAGGTACACAGTTGAATTTATTACCGCTACTACCACTACTAATACCATCGTTTCCCTCCGTGATATCAGAGTACAGAATATGATCCAAAGAATAAAAGTGAATCAGGAAAGGAAAAGAGGAAAACATACTTCAAATCTGAAATTCTGACTTCATCATGAAAAAACTTTTTTTTGTTGTTGTTGTTGTTGTTGCTGTAAATAAGCTAGCTTTTTGGTTTGGGGACTCACAACACACTTTTATTTTATGTCTTCATGGCATTATGATTTTTTTTTTTGTCTTGTTATAAATAATAGGCTTGATGATTATTTTGCATTGAATGTTTTAAAACATTCGAATTTGTACTTTTCCCATCATTACCTTTAACATGTTTGAAACAGAAAGAAGATGTAGAAATGATTGAGACTGCTTCCATCAGTTATAGATCTTGCTTTATTTTTAGTTTAGAGGAATTTAAACTTCTAAAGTGACAAAGCAATAGATGTCCACCAAGCCTACAGACTGTGACCTACAGTACAGTCCTTAGCTGTCCAACTTGCTTCAAAATCAGTCAAGTGTGAAAAATCACTTTATCACTTATTGTAAATGGCCACTTAAATAGCGCTTTTATCCAAAGTGCTTTCTGCTGGATTCTATCCTAGCAGTCATTTGGTGAGAGACTGGGTTCACCCTGGACAGTTTGCCAGTCTATCTCAGGGTCAACACAGAGAGACAACCATTCACACTCACATTCACTCCTACAGACAATTTCAAGTCACCAGTTAACCTAACATGCATCTTGGACATGCTTATTGAGTTTGTGTACAATTACCACCTCTAAACCAAACATACTTCAACATTTCTGTAGCCTTGTCAGTTTAGGCCTGAACTAAGTCGAATAAAAGCCAACCAAGTTATTTCACTTATTTTTCTTTTTCAAGAGAAAAGACAGACCATGCGGTGAATAGTTTCATAATAAATCTTAATTAACATAGCCATTGATATAAAAGCTATAATGTGCAGCTTAAGATAGCACAAGCATGAGTCTCAAATCAATCCACTATGCTCTCTCTTAGGCAGAGCTGAGATGAGCAACATATTTCTCAAATTCCAAAAATACCATAGTGTATCTTTAAGTTTGCAAGTAAAACAATGAGCAGTGAGGACAGATGAAATTCCCTTTTCCATTTTTAGGATGTGCTTAGGCAAGTGCAAGGTCATTTAAACCACTACTCGTTAAAACAAAGAAATAAGTGTAGAAATGTTGCCATTATATTCCCACAGGGTTAATATCGCCGAACTTACTTACCAGTAATTTTCAATCCAACTCTGTCCTCAAACACTCAGCTACGTCAGTGGCGCAGCCAGCCTAGACATGTTTGGATTTTGCCTGTGATGTGGTGGGCAGAAGGGCTGAAGGCAATGTGGCACCAAGTTAAATTAACTTTACCCACACCATAAGGTCAACAAGTGGAAGTGCCTCAGGGCCCAAAACAGTCCGGGCTTATTACCACATGAGAGGGGAAGATGAAGAAGAGGAGAAGGAGGAGGAGGAGGAGGAGATAACATGAGGATGAGAGGGTGGGAGGACAGCAAAATTTAGGGTGATGAGAAGAAAAAAGGACCAGGAAAAAGTGGAAGAAAAAACTGTCTCTGTCCAAATCAAAATGGCTTCTCCAATTAAATGTCCTTTGATTAGTGTTGTAGAAAAAATAAGTAGGCAGAGAGTCTGGTGGGAGGAGGAGCAGTGGTAGGAGAGCAGAGTCGGGAATCGGAAACAATTTGTTTCTGTCATTTTCCACCAAGGTCAACATGATAGGACGCATCTCCTCTTATTCTGTTTTTACCACTACTTTGCCTTCAGCTCCCCCATTCTCACAACATCTATCTCCAAACTAAATTGACTCTGACATTGACATAACATTTGTTGTCTCTGCAAGGCCAGGTATAAACTGACTTCGCTGTGTTTTTCAGTGCTTATTTAAATTCCTTTGTGCTCACATCGTTGCACCTCACCAGTTGCCACAGTCTGTTTTTTTCTTTCTCTTTTTTGTTTCTAGCAATGGAGAAAAATGCTTTTGACCCTCAGCAACACTGACCTTTGGTTAAACTTATATATTGTGTTTACTTTGTTTGAAGCAGCTGGTTGACCAGACACTAACTGAGGCAAAAAAACTGTGTATATGCAGAGTCACTGTCATGGATTGCATTAGATTGTACAGGTGGTCATAATGTTATGCTTAATCAGTGTAGAATAGCAATTCTTAAGTCATTTGCATGATCCGCAATTAATGTTTGGTGTGGATTCACCAGTTAACTGTTGCTAAAATTTAAATTAAAAAATTAAAAACACGCATCGCAAGTAGAAGTAATAATGGTAAAACAATACAGATGTCATCCTCTATTCCTTTTCTCTACATCCTCCCTCTCATTCCAACTCCAACAAACTGCTCTCCTGTGATGTAATTGTGTCTGACATGTGGGAATAGAGACTCATTCTGGGAAATAGCAGAGCACTTGTATCATTTTCAGGTTATTTCTGCATCCATTGTGATATGCTTATGCTTCAATGTAAAGGATGAAAGACAAGCCATTATATCCAGCACTATGGATATACTGAAAAACACTTGAAGCAGTTGAAAACACCTCAGTGTAAAACTGCATTGTAAAGAGTAAATGTGTGTAAAAAGAGAGAACTACAAACAGTTCACAATGGACATTGTAATGGACATTGTATTGCGAAAGTTGTCTAGACCGTTAACTGTTCTGACCATAATTTTATGCGGGGTGGTATGTATTGCATTATGGGGACAATAATCTGTTGACACAGTCATGGTGTGGGGACCTCTGACAGTATGGGGACCAAAAACCACGTCACCAGAAGAGAACTTTGTGATGGCTTTGAGAAGAGGATTCTTAATAAAGAAGCCTAACTGATTTTAGCATTGGCTCATAAGAAATTTTTTCCATGAATGTGTATGTTCAATTCAATTCAACTTTTTTTATATAGCATCAATTCACAACAAAGTCATCTCAAGGCACTTTACAGAATAAAGTCAAGACTAAGATGTATAGAGAGAACCCAACAATTCCCCCTTGAGCAAGCCCTAGGAAACAGTGGAGAGGAAAATCTCCCTTTAAGGGAAGAAACCTCAAGGAGAACCAGGCTCAGGGTGGGCAGATCTGCCTTGAAAAATAAGGATTTTAAAACTAAAAGATATGGTGAATGGTCTGCACTTATATAGCTCTTTTCTACCTACTGGCACTCAAAGCACTTTACAACGCTTCTTATTCACCCATTCACACTCACAATCACACAAACAGTCATACACTGGTGGGGGAGCTGCTATGCAGCTGGCCAACACTCACCGGGAGCAACTAAGTTGGGGTTCAGTGTCTTGCTCAAGGACACTTCGACATGTGACCAGAGGAGCCAGGGATTGAACCAACAACTATGAGATTGGTGGATAACCGCTCTACCTTCCTGCACCACAGTTGCTCCAAGACTCCAGCTAAGGATCCAAGTGTTTCTGCAAATTAAACACAAGATAAGCCCATATGCATTCTGGGCATGACAGAGGGTCAGAGGCCAAGTGTCATGTCAGGATCATTTTTCCCAGCTTTACTAATCACCGGCAATCAGGTTCACCAACCAACAGGAATAGGGCTGGCATGCTTGAAGTCTCTTACCCTTTTCTCCAGGTCCCACTGCATCGCCCCCAGTACCATGGATGGTAGGATTGTCTCTTCCCCAGGGTGTCATAGCTTGCCTCTTCTTCATACCAGCGTGACAGGGCATCAGGTTTGGTGCTCTGAAATCTGGGGCAATATGATAGGATAAAGTTGAACCTGGAGAACAGCGACCAGGGAGCTTGCCGTGCTTTGAGGCATCTAGCAACGCTAATGCATTCCAAGTTCCTGTGATCAGGAGAACTGGCCGCCCAGCCCGCCGTGAGCCAATGTCAAGTTGAGAGCGAGGAGATCTCAGTTTCCAATGTCATAGTTCTTCTCGGCCTCCATCAAATGTTGTGAAAAGAAGGAACAGGGATTTACCTTGTTGTCCACTTCTGAACGTTGAGACAACACCACTCCCACCCCTTTACCAGAGGCATCGACCTCTACAATGATTTGTCTCTTGTTGTCGGGGAGTGTGAGGATGGGAGCAGTGTTAAATAATTCCTTGAAGTGGTTAAACGCTCTCTCTGCCTCCCCTCCCCATATGAAGGAGGTCTTGGTGGAGGTGAGGGCATGCAGGAGAGCCGCTACCTTACTGTAACCTCTAATGAAGTGGCGGTAGAAGTTAGCAAAGCCTAGAAACCTCTGCAACTGTTTCCGCTCTGTGGGAAATGGCCACTTAGTGTGAAACACACTTCTCAGCCTTGACAAATAACTGGTTCTCCAGGACTGTTCTCACATGTTGTCTGTGTTCCTCAAGGTTATGAGAATAGATGAGAAGGTCATCCAAATAAACAAAAACAAATGTATTAATGATGTCCTCCGGGATATGATTAACTAAAACAACTGCAGGTGCATTAGTGAGACCAAAAAGCATAACTAAGTATTGATTATGTCCACCTGGGGTGTTGAAGGCTGTCTTCCACTCATCCCCTTCCCTAATATGAATAAGATGGTAACACGTAAATGGTAGCACCATTCAGTAACTCAAATGCTGACGACATAAGTGGACATATGTATTTTTCATCGTAATGTCGTTAACTCCCCAGTAGTCTATAGCCCCCGTCTTTCTTCCCAACAAGAAAACCTTGCCCCTGCTGGGGAGGAGGAAAGTCAAATAATACCTGCCTCGAGAGAGCTGTCAATGTAGTCCTGCATGGCTTTTCTCTCAGGCTGAAAAAATTCAATACACATGACCCTGGGGAGGCATGGTCCCAAGCAATTTTTTCTTGTCTCCAGAACCTTTAGAAAGGGTGGTCCCCACAAGTGATGATCTACAACTATGTCCCCATCAGCCATGGTAACCAGGCTGTGTGTGGTATGTAGCCTCTAGTGGTCATGGCACTCACAACATCAGCAAAGGAGAATGTTGGTGGAATAGGAATAGAGTGAGAAGCTGGCTTTAGGTCCGGGTGGATGAATGGGCCAGCAAACACATTCCCACAGGGCACCAACAGACAAGCTAATGACTGTGTCAAGAAAGAGAATATTTTAAAACTTATAAAACTATATATATATTATAAAACTTTACATTTATAGCTGCTTTGCATGAATCAAGAATCCACTGCTCGCATATAAAACAAGAGGCAAGGAACTAGTACAAAGTTTTGACAAATGATGCTGCTCTTGATCGGCCAGACAGGCCTCACTTTGGACAAGGTGATGTTGCTGCAGGACAAATAGCAGCTTTTCAAGCAATTGTAGCCAATAACAAGAGAGTACCAGCATGGGGTCATGGTGGGTTGTACATCAAGTGCAGGTGTGCATGAACCTTTTTCAACTTTTAAGGTTATTTCTGGTAATGGACAAAGTCTATTATCAATATTATGACTGCCTGCTTGTCTCTAGTGATGGTTCAAACAAAACTGAACCGCCGGTGTGTGTATCAAGCACAAAGAGCGAAACCCTGAATTGATGTGTCCGTCGCTTTGAGAAAAATCACGTGACTGCTGGGTGTAAGGAAATGAAGCACCAAATTGTGTTTATCTGGGAGCATCACTTTTGACTGTATTCCTGGTGAAAGGAGGAAAGGAGACTTTGTTTGCTACTGTTTGTATTATTTTTTGTTTCATCATTATCCACTGATATTTATGGAACCATCGAGAGAAAGGAAAGTTCTCCTTTCCTTTGGAGAATGCCAAATAAGGTAAATGTTTTGCTTTCCTGTTTGCACTTTTGCTCAGTTTTCATTTCAATAATGTTCAAATTCCGTTGTGAAGGACTCATTTAATGTTTTATTTTTAATTTTATTTGCTTTAAAATTTCAGCTCTGCTCCACAGAGCTGCCTTACATAAACAGGAGCACTTTATCATGCACCTCTACAAACTTGCTTTAAAATTTGTATGTACTCCTGCCTCATTTGTACCGTGTGTATAGTATTTTCCAAAGCAGGAGTACTGGTCTCAAAGAGACAAAATCGCCTTAGCCCCAACATGCTACCAAAACTTCTCTTACTTAACAAAAATGGGTAAACCCTGCCTTTTCCCCTCACATTAGTACACAAGCACTTTTACTTTTACAAGCACTTTTCATAAATTGCATTAACAAACAGGACCATTCATCCACAAGTCAGAAGGGGTGGATAAAGTTCAGTTTCCACACGCTTTATCCATGTTACCTGCAATGTTTTTTGTATTCCAGCAGATGTCGCTATTAAGCGATACACCAACAAAGTGTCAATACTGTTTTAGCACAAGCAGGGACATGTGCTATACACTCCATGAGGCATCATCTACCTATCTCTACTTGTCACATTCCCGAGGCATTTAAAAGGACCACGTTAAATGCTGACACTTAGGGTACCAATTTGCATCAGAGATTGACACACTGAGCTTAAGGTGTAGTACAATGACGCTTCAATATTTGACGCCTAAAACAATGACATATGATTTAAAGTGAAAAAGTCTCATAAGAAGGTGGAGCAGGTTGGTGGATGGTAAAATAAGACAAGAGTTTTTCACAGGGGACCAGAGTTTTGAATCTAGTGCGAGATGTTAAGCACTTCAATGATGATCGTAACTCAGCATGGCACACAAGGTTACTATAGTAAGTGTAGTATATGTAAACCCTGATGTTTTTGTTCCTAACCCTAACCCATGCTGCCCTAACCCTAATGCAGTTTTTGTGTGTGTATAAATTTGTTCCTGTGACGTCAAAGGGTGGAGCTGCTGGAGCATCTAATACGGACACCAAAGGGTACCTGTGGCATCAGTATGATACACCAAAGGATTGTGAAATGCAATGCAATTTGATGCCTTAGGAAGCATCCTTATCTGACACTGGATGTAAACTTAATAATTTACAATATTACCTTGAGTAGGTAGAAATGCCAACAAGGTGGTCAGTCTAATTTTAGTGTGTGCCAGTCCATCCCAAGCTCCTGTGTGAACATGTACATAACAAACATTTTGACATTGTTCCTGTTTACAAGTGTAGTTTCACAAATATTGTCTGCACAGGTGGATTAAACACAAGCCTTTAAATGTAGTGCAGGCAGAAATATGCCACTATGGCATACATGTCTTTATACTAAAGCCATTTATTCTTTATACCATTTACACATTAAACATTTTACATTAAACATTTATTGTGCTCGCGTCTACATTGGCTAAACAGCAGGATTCACTGTTTATTTAATGTGAAGGTAAACTTTGCAAATTAAAGCTGAAATACATTAGCTCACAACCATTGCTTCTCCTCAGACCCAGTGTGCTTGAGTCTATTAAACATTAGCCACTTAAAATTAAACATAAAGGGCTTTAGTGGGCTGAGGGCTGCAGGAATGGGTAATGCGGGTAATGCTATTTCATATGTTTTCAAGTATTTTAAAATCTTTATAAGTATTATCATGGCCTGAGAATATGGTCACTTGTGCCCACAAGGAAGCCATGCAATTTGAAGGTTGATGGGCCTCAGGTGGGCTAAAATATGTTTATGTACAGAGACAGTTTTAAAATGGAGTAAAATCACATAATTATACAAACACATAAAAAGACATAATTATGCATACACATGAGACAAGATTTTGCTGCGGCTGTCATCTCCGCTGAGGTGTAGTATAAATTTATTATTTAGTTTATTAGTATATTACAATACATCAATGACAAAATTATTATTATATAATTATAACATTAGAAATAAGACCATAACAAAGAGACAGAAAATAACATGCTGGCAAAGAAAAAGTCTGAGTTTATGTTTTCCTCATAAATGCTTGCTAATGTTCACCTGTCCAACCTACAGTAATGCCCATTAAGGTCACAGGCGAATCTCTTAAAACAAACATTACAAATCAATATGAAAATTTATGTAAATGTCAGTGTTGAAATTTCAGGGATAAAGTACAACCTTCATGAAGTAGTGGAACAAGTTATTCACAAACCCTGTCTATATGAAGGCAGTGTTGGAATTGACAGTGCTACTATACATTTTTACAAAATAAGGTTACATCCAACCATTGTATGAGGAAATTATAACAACATGAAGTTTTTGTTTTGTTATGTAAAAGGTGGTTGACCTGTTTGCTATGGTATCAGACTGAAACTACAGATTACTAGAACTCTGTATAGATAGTAAGATTTTCTGTTGTCTGGGTGCAGATGGTGAAAGCACCCCTGGAACCCTGCTACTCCCAAAATGCTGAAGATGTCCTTCATCAAGTTCAACCAGTTCTGAGACACCTGAAATCACACAGTGCTGTTATATATATAAAAACTACTACTATAAATCTGTATTGTTATATTGCCATTTATGTTGTGTTTATACAGGAGACTATTCAATTCAATTCGACTTTATTTATATAGTGCCAATTCACAACAAAGTCATCTCAAGGCACTTTACAGAATAAAGTCAAAACTATAAAGATGTATAGAGAGAACCGAACAATTCCCCTTTGAGCAAGCCCTAGGCAACAGTGGAGAGGAAAAACTCCCTTTAAAGGAAGAAACCTCCAGCAGAACCAAGCTCACGGTGGGCGGCCATCTGTCTTGACTAATTGGGGTAAGTGGAAAGTGAAGAGAGAAAAGAAAAGAGCAACAAAAGCAACAACAAAACATCGGGCAGGTTTGTAGGACCAGTAGCTGCACACTGGAAAACACACAGCTCCAAAGCCCGGGACACCTGCAGAAAGGGACAGAGAGAGGGAGACAGAGAGGGAGAAAGACAACTATGGTATAAAACACAGAGTTAAAGTCAGACTACATCTATGAGTGTCAAGTTGAAATAAGTGCTGATTAATGTATTTGTTAAGAACTAAATTCAGCTGGTAGTTTGTTACAGTAGTTTGCAGATACATGTTAATGCAGTCTAAACAGTCCTCTAGCAAATATTTCCCCTGTAAATTGATGTTCAGATTTTTTTTTTTACCATACTGCTTGATTAACTTGCCTGATCTCTTTTTAGTATAACAGTATAATCCAGGCTCAGTTTTAGTTTGGTGAAATTTTTACTAATAAAAATAAAAGGAATAAAAAATAACTACTAAACTGAGATAAGTACTTGGAGACAGGTGGCTGCACAATGGTTTCCTTCATAGCAGGTTGTACAAATCTGTGAATGTAAAATACTCTAACTGCCTGAAGCTTCTCCTCTATGTCAAATCATTATAGATACATAGGATAATGCCAATGCTAAACCCAGTACTTGCGTTCTGTCAGCGTTCTTCCCACCCGTTACGTGATTGGTCATTGCAGCGTGAATCCGATTGGTTGGGGAATTTTGACGTCTAAAAATCCGATTGTGAGCGCAGAGATCCAAGAGCAGAAGTTTTGTAAGTGCGCAGCAATTAGGAAGGCCGGTTTGAGGTGGACCACAGGAAATCTGAGTGCAAGCAGAGTAAAACTGAATGCAAGCAAGGACATTTTGAGTGCGAGGTCAAAAAAAATCTACATATAATTTAAGTATGCTGTCAAATTTAAAAATATGCTCTTAAATTAAGATAGGGAAATCGCTCCATACTGATCGATTTCAAATTCATAATCTTCTTCCTAAGTTCACTAGTGTTTTTGCAACTCAGTATGATAAAGTCATATTTTTAGAGATTCAATAAAAGATCTAAAAAGTATTTTCGTCCAAGCAACTTTTATTCCAGATACATATGTCACTCAGGAAAATCAGCATAACCACAGTTATAATGTAGTTCTACATTAAATATGCGGTGTATACACTTTATATCCTCTTATTACCAAGCCCTTGCAGCACAGCTTGCCTGACACTTAGAGGGTCATCAGCCAGGAATGGTTCTTAAGTGTCTCCAAGCTGGGTCGGGCCCCTGGTTTCTTGAACAAACAACTCAGTAGAAAATTCTGGCATTCTGGACAAAAAAGATAGAATGTTTTAAACACTGTCCTGTATGTGTGTGTTTGTGTCTGTGTGTGTTTGTTTGAGTGTCTGTTTGTGCAATGAGACTTTTGTATGTGTAAGATCAGGACTTACCAGGGGAAAGACCTTCACTGATGGCAGGTTCTTCACAAACTATTTCTCTCTCGTGTTTGAAAGGAAGATGTCCATGCAGCATCGCAAACAGAACCAAACCGAGCTGCCACACTGTAGTAGGTTCAGCTTTGTACCGCCTCCACTGTAACCCCTTTGGGGTGAAGTAGTCATAGGTTCCTACAATATACACAAAGGTACATGGTGAGGAACTGAGGTATAGGACAGAGACCAGATGCTGATTTGGCTCTAAGAACAGGACTATAAGAAATACTTACCTTCTTCTGTAGTGTACCCCCCATCTGCCAAAACTGTCCCAGAGCCAAAGTCAATGAGCCAGACACGTGGGACATTAGAGCTGGTTTCTATTAAAATGTTGTCCAGCTTGATGTCCCTGTGGAACACACCTTTCGAATGGACCTCAATGAGAGTGTCCACCAGCTGTTTGGTTATGACCTGAGGCAGAAACAAAGAGAGATGTTGAGTGTAAGGACATGGTGGATGTGGACACAAACGAACACACACAACATCACTTACTTACTTTGGCCTCGTGTTCCTGCAGGATGTAACCTCTAGTGACCATAAACTTTACCAGGTCCATGCAGGGGACTGGTCTCTCTAGAACAAGAATCAGCTCATTGGGCAAATCGCACCAGTCCAGCAGGGCCACAACTGCACTGGTCTCTGCTGCTGCTGGTTTGACTTTGAGCAGCAGGGCCACTTCCACAGGCACCATTGCATGTTTTCCATTGAGAGACTATAAACCAAGAGTTAGAGACAAAAGAAACAATGAAATTTCTGCATATACACAATGAGAAGAGCTGAAACTAGAAGAACATATGAGTTTGTCCTCTTTGAATCACCATTGCTGTCCGTTTAATGTGGGTCTGGGGGATGTGTTTTATGGCCACCTACAGCAAAAATAGAAAATCATATATTTGCTTTGTGTATACATTGTGTGTTTATGTGTATGTTTGTGTGTGACTTACAGGAAGGTTGTCATCTTTGCGGTATCCCTCATAGACAGATCCAAAGCCTCCACGGCCAAGCAGTTTGTTCTGTGTATACTTGGCCACAAAGTCATCTGCAGAAACAAAATTCAGATTTTTAAGATGTTGAGGGTGACTGGCGTAAGGGATAGAGCGGGCATCCACCAATCTCACAGTTGTTGGTTCGATCCCCGACTCTTCTAATCATGTGTTAACAAAGACACTGAATCCCAATTTAGTTGCTGCTGGTGACTGTTGGCCAGCTACATAGCAGCTCCCCCATTGGTGTGTAATTGTGAGTGCAAATGGGTGAATGAAAAGAAGTACAAATAAGTAAAAATGCGGTATATAAGTGCAGACCATTGACCATTTAATCACACAAGGCAATCTGTACCACGCCTGGGCATGTTTTACCCCAAAAGTGTGGCTTGTTTGACTAGTGTGATTGGACAGATTTAGTATGAATGTAGAATGTGCCGGAGCAAGCAATTCAAATTCAGAGATTATGGGTTAGCCATTCTTCTAAAAACATAAAGTCACATGGCAAGGATGTACGTCTAAACTTTTCTCATCTCACCTTTGCTGACCAGGGGGGCGATAGTGACTGATGAGGAGGGACTAGGTTTGTCACTGGAAGAGGTTGTAGTTGTGGTCTTGTGGCTCAGGTCCTTAGTAGCATTGATGGTCTTGCTGCTTTTCTTTCTTTGTTCATCTGTCTTTTCAGACTTCTGGCCCATTGTCCCTTCAGTTTCAGTGCTGCTGGCGGTGGATATCTCAGCATCCTGTGCAGAGGAAAGTCTGATTCCACTCAAAGTCCTAGTGTGGCAGGTATTGGAGGAGCCTTTCCTTCTTTTCCTTGTCCTTTCTTTGCTGCCATTAGAGTTGGATTTCCTCTTGCTGCTTTTCTGTACCTCTTCAATGTTGCTTGGTCTAGATAGGCTGGAAGTTGGTCCTTAGACATGTGAGGAACAACAGAGAAAACCATAGAGATAATACAAACTTTGCACAATGCTGTTCCCACTCATCACACATTTCTCACTAATCTCTAATCTCATGATCATTGATTTGACTTTACTGAGGCCGTTTAAGGAGTCAGCTTTAGCTGTTAACTATGTTTTTAGTCAACTTCTTAATCAAACAAGACCAATCAAAGACCAATTTATTGCAGAGGTTTAATAAAAAGAGGCTTACATAAGAACTAGCATTCATAATGTCTCTCTATAGGATTTAGACTCTTTCAGCTAAATCCTTGACTATGATTTTTTGCCCGATCGCCACCACTCACCTCTGTTGGAGGCCTGACACTGGAAAGTGTTTGTAGATTGCCATAATTTGAGCTTCATAACTTCAAAGTCTAACGAATCACAATTTGAATAACATTCCAGTTTGTCCAAGTCTGTAATTTTTCTGACTGAGTCTGGGAGATTGTGCCCACACAAGTCCGACTTCACAATATTTTACTGACTACTGTTCTACTCAGTAGATTTGGAATGCTAAATCAAAGTCAGTTGCTACAGTTCTGTTGCTACAGTTACTGAAATAAATTTAGAAACAAATTAATTTACAAATTTTAGCTTAAAATTTCTGTCAATTAGTGTAAATCACTTTTCATCCAGGCTTAACCTTTTTGCAGTGTATTCAGCACTTCATGAATCCCAGAGGGACATCTCTTTTCTTTGTTAACACTGCTCCACCACAAAACAGGTGACAACTAGAAACTAGAAAATGCATTTCCAAAAACAAAATGCACTGTGAATGCTTCGGTACTGAAAGGGTTTTCCAAGCAAAGTTGAAAAAATGCTGAACTGTTTTTGCTGAAATAGCTAAAAGTTTTGCTTTTGCTAAAACGATATTGCCTTACCTTTTATACTTGTAAGGCAAACGTGAGGCAAACATCAAAGCCAGTAGGCCTTAAAAACTTCAATGACAAAAACTTCAAAGGCGATGTGTGATGTCATTGATGATATCATTTATGATGTATTTGATTTCACAAGTACAAAAATCTTTATAACTGTAAAAGATGTTAAAATAAAAATAAAAAAATCAGTTTTTATTGTAAATAATACAATGACAACATGTCAATCGTTGACATTTTCTTACAGATGAAATAGGACATGGACCAACTAATGTTATGCCACATTTTCTTTGTCTCATAGAAATATCAAATTTACACAGATCCGACAAAATATTAATACTTCAGTTTGTTAAAGTCACTGCTATGGAAAATCAAGTATGTATACACGTATTGCTTATGTTTAGTCTAGTTGTACTGATATAATGTTTTATTGGGATGTTGTGACACTTGGTTTGATATATATATATAGATATATATCTATATATACACATATGTATGTATGTATGAATGTTTATGTTTTGAGGAGTGCCTGTAGAGGTGAACAAGGTCAGCAACAGAAAGATATAAATTCATGTTTGACATGTTAAGTCTTTAGAACTGCACTGGACGGAGGCTTGAATGTCTGTTGGTGCACTTCTCTCTTACAAAAAAATAAAACCATTAAAGACATCCTGGATGTGGAGGTTTCTTTATTGTTAAACTTGAGGTGTCTGTTACCAGTAATTGTCATATTTTGCCACAACAGTCACAGAGAACCAGGGTCAGCATGGTAAAAATGAGAAAATTGACCTAAAAAATATATTATCCACTACAAGTAGCACTTATACACAAGTTAAATTACTGAGCAGATTATTTTTACTTGACGCAAATCACAAAAGTAAAAGTACTCCATTAGGAAAACAATATATTTTAAACAACCCCTAATTATTCAAAAAGATGAATGAATGAAAAATAGAGGTCAAACATCATTGTAAAGGTGGAACTGATTTCAACTTTTTCTGTGGTGACAATCGGTTAACCCATAAAGATACATCATGTATTAGTTCAGAATAAATTATATGTTTTATATTTGAAAAACATCAGGTGGTATTAATGCTGTGGCTGATTGGTTTAAACAACCAGACTGCGCACAATTTTTAGCCAGGTGTGAGAAGATGCTGTAAAGTACATTAAAATGTATAAATATAACTTATATAATTGTATATATCAGGTAACAAAACAGAAAGTAAATGAACAGAAGAGAAATCCAAATCAAATCAATATTTGGTGTTACCACTCTTTGCCTGCAAAACGGTGTCAATTTTCTTTTTAGGTACAAAGTTTTTGAAGAAACTCAGGAGCAAAGTTATTCCAGACATCTTGGAGAAGTGACCACAGATCTATAGATTTAGTCTGGCTCAAATCCTTCTTTTAACACAATTGTCTTTATGTAATCCTAAACAGATTCAATGATGTTGAGATCAGGGCTCTAGGTGGGCCAAACCATTCTTCCCGACACTGAAGATAGTTCATGGTGACATTGGCTGTATATTAGGTGTCATTGTCCTGTTGCTTAAGAAATTAATCATACACCTATCTCTGATCGTCCTTGTTTACATAGACGTAACTGATGCCGTTTTGCAGGCAAAGGGTGGTCGCACCAAATACACAAACTGATTTTTTCCGTCCTTTCAACTATCATACTGATGCCACAGATAAAAGGTTTTAAAAAGTGTAGATTTTAGTTTTTATTGCAATTTAGAAAAAGTCACAACTTTACTAGAAGTAAAGTTTGCAATTTTTAGCTAAACACATACGTATTGTCCATTCATTCCTGTACTTCAGTTTTTATGTAAAACAACCCTCACTTACCTAACACATATTCTTACAAAATATCTTAATTTCACACACCATAAATTCACACCTGTAAATGGATATACAAGATATAGCTGTGTAGCAATAATTTATCTCAATCTTGATAACGTAATAACAGTTTGTGTATTTAATATCTTTAGCAAACCATAAAACAAATAAATTGACGACATCGTTAAAGATTTACACATTTAATCAGCTGCATTCACATTTATTCTAAATAGTTTGTTCACCATGATCTTATTTGTTGTTGACAATCTGATATCTTGATTTAACACTTTTTACAAAGTAGGGTTGTTTGTGTGGCAACATGGCACCTGTTTGCAGATGGAGACAACACCAGCTGATGTGGTAGAAATGGTGAATCTTAAATCAGCCTGTGGTGATGTCTCAGATGCCGATGTGTCTGCCAGCAACGCCTCTCCAATTTATCCAGTGTGTTTATTATTCCGGTGTTATTTGTGAGGGTTCTGGCCTCACATCTCACTGTAGCCTCTAGTTTGTGTCAGCTTTGATCATACTGATGCCTTTTAAAGTGATCATCGGTCCCACTTTCCTTCTGCTACAGTAAACAAGCGTGAAACAAAGTAAAAGACAACATCAAAAGAATTTGAATATCAAAAATAACTTAGGATTGCTACCAGTCAGGCCAGTAACTGTTTATTTTGACCAATATTTTAGGTAAGCTGTTCTTACCAATTCAAGAAGAAATGGCAGAATACAATCCTCTACAATGTGCTCATTCCTAACCAGCACAGCAGTGAATGGTAACTATGCAGCCAATGTCACTAGTGGGCATGTCCTCATTTCAAAATGCACATCTGGTGCCAAGATTCAGTCCCAAAGCAGAAAGTCATGGACTGTATAATCACATGTTGTGATGTAGAAAGTGATTGTATTGAGGGTTTTAGTACCCCAGGCAAGATGTCCTCTTGTGATTTAGAACTGTCCGAGTTTTGTTTTGGGGAATATTTTATGAGATAATTTATTATAGTCACTAAAAGTAAATACATTTTCTTCAAATGTAACAACAGTTTCTGGTATGGTCCACCCTGGACTGGTCTCCAGTCTCTCAGGAGAGACAGAGACACATAGACGAACAACAATTCAGACTCACACCTATTGGCAATAGAGTCACTAATTAACTTAACATGCAGGTCTTTTGACTGTGGGAGGAAACCGGAGTACATTCACACTCTCATTCAAAATCCACACATTAAAGCTGCAGCTGGCTGGGATTTTAGCCTGGGTACATGGTAGAGAGTAAGTGTCTTTTTCAATAAGTATAATAAAAAGGAAAAAGAAACTCTTTTATAAAGCCTCCATCTTGTCCCCAGATGTCCACCAATTAGCCACAACTAAAAGCACGGTTACAGCTACTGTCAGGATTAGTATTGATGTGGACCCAAGTGCAACAAGGCGAGAGGGGTTCATTGAGAAGATCTAACTTTATTATGACGATAAAACAAGATGGAAAAAACTACTAACAAACCGCGCTCCTATAACGGAGAACAAAAAGACAAACTAAATACCACAAAACTAAAACACAAGGAATTAACCCAAAAACAAGGCACTTGGAAATTAACAAAGGCAGAATGGGCGATAACTAAAAACTAGAGAGATAGGTACACTAACAATCATAACCTGTTAAACAAAAAACACAAACCTAAACATAAACCAGGGGACTGGATACAAAAATGAATTAAACAGGGTCTAAACAAAGATCCCGGGAAATAATCAAAAAGACTGGAAAAACTAAACATTCATGAAATCCTCAACTAAAGCAAAGCACACTAGAAAACAAGTCATATCCTCACCCGACAAAACATAAACACAGGGAATGACTGACGCAAGGTGAAAAAACAAATCAAACCCCAAACCAAAATAGGAAACAGAGTCCACAAGAAACAGGGTGATGAGTCCAAGAACCTTGAGTTGGGTAAACCAGGAAACAGCATGTTGCTTGGATGGCAGTGAAAGAACAAAGATCCAACAGTGAACCAAGGGGAGAGCTAGGTTTAAAAGGGCAGGGGAACAGTTGAAAGGAATTGCGAGCAGTGATGACTGGGGAAGCCGGAGACATGAACTAGGAACAGGAAGTGGAGAAAAGGACGTACAAGATAAAAGTCCAGGGAACGAAGTGAGCAAGAGTGTCGGATCATGACAGCAAGCTGTTCTGACACCTGTTGATCATAACTGGTATTACATTTTTCTACAATTTGTGAGACAGTAGCTCTTCTGTGGCATCAAATCAGGTGGAGTACTGTTCACCCTCCACATGCACCAGTGACCACCATTGTCCTTCCTTGCACCACTTTTGGTAGATAATTACTTCTGCCCACAGGGAAAACCCCACAGGAACTGTTGTTCTGGTGATGATCTGACCTACTGTTCAAGACATCACATTCATCAAAGTCACCCAGATCGTTACAATTTCCAATACATCAACTTCAAGAACTGACTGATCACTTGCTTCCTAATATATCCTGCCCTTTGATAGCTACCACTGTATTTTGGCTGTCACTGAGAGACTGAGAGTACAGCTGTGGGAACAGATTTTAGTTTGATGCTGCTTGTTGTGATGACATTTTGTCCTCTCGGCCCAACTCAAAGGTCAGTTTGAAGGTGGACACTTTTTAAAAGGTGTCCTCATAACTGTAGAAAGATGAACTTGTATGTGAGCATGTGTAATTGGTACAGCTGTTCTGTCAGTCAAGGTGTCAACCTTACCTGGCTTGTGACAGAGGTGATGGCACAGAAAGAGAAACATAAGCTGTGTTTTCATAAGAGCAGCACAGTACCCCCCCCCCCCCCCCTCCTCCACACACACACACACACACACACACACACACACAGGGAGGAGTCAGACAAAGCAGAATGTGTGCATTTGCACACATGAGGCTTCAGATCCCTTTGGACACACAAGCACATACACAAAAACTGCACACTACTTCATTTATCAGTGGTGTATTATTTATCAGCAGCAGTGTTCCTCAAGGTATTTACAGCAGGGAATACATTAGCAGTGAAGAATGCAGAATTGGAGAGGAAATGAATATTCTTCTAGATTAATGTGCTCATCACAGCTCCTACTGGAATAATCAGACAAGCTGTGCTGGTCCCACTACATCCAACTGGAATGGGATTCTTTAAAACATTTCACCGAATGCAGACATTCATTAATGTCTGTCAGTTTGAATCGCTACAGCATAATGTGAAAATATTTCAGGAGCAACATCTTTCACTAGTAATGAGTCAGGAGATGAATTACAATAGTAATTAGATAAAAAGGGAATAACACAAGTGCATGTGTACCACTAACTACAGAATTGTTATCTGACTCTTTCTTTGGTAGAAAAGTGGCCACAACTGTCTTCTGTGGGTGTGTTAATGCAAAAAATAATAAGCTGTCTTGAAAAAAAATACTGCTCTCGGTAGGGCAGTAAGTAAACTTGTAACATTTTCAAAAGCTAGTGAACGTTAAATAAATATGATATTTATTAGTCACAAGTGCAACGCTGGTTAATTTTTTTTGGAACCAAAGACTCTCAAAGGCCACATAACCAAAGTTAGGATGTAAGGATAATTTTAGCAGATATATCAAGCAGAGGGACCTCATTAAAACACACATACAAGCGAAGAAAAATAAAGCAGTAAATACATTCATACTGACACGCAAAGAATGGTTAAAAAATACTGGCCAACCTGGCCAAGTTTTGGTTGTTCATTTCTCCACCAGTCCCTAGTTGTCTGGTTTGATTCCTGGCTACTCCTATAAAATGCTCAAGTATCCGTGTGAAAGACACAATTCCCAAAGTTGTTTGTTGCATAGCTATTTCCACTGCTGTGTGAGTTTGTGTGTGTGATTCTAAGTGTGATTGGGGGAATACTAATTAAGTTAGAAACAGTTTAGAAGAGCTATGCATCGTATTCTATTTCTTGTGTATCTGTATATTGATGAACATATTATTTTCCACGTTGACTGACAAAGGGTGAGACCGTGTCAAACATTTTTTCATTAACTTTAGAGTAAACATCATTTTATCTCAGCTCAGGAGCAGTCTCAGCCCCACTCCAATGCACATACACAGTGTTAAGATCCAGGAATACATTTTTGTAGGGAACCTAATGCCCTGGAATAATTGTGTTCAGATGCAACATATTTTTTTAATGAATGCCAGTGAGTTTATTATTTTGAAAGCGGCTCTCACAAAGGTGGTTGGGCATGGGTGGTAGACAAATAATGTAGTGGAATATTACACTGCAAAAACAAGTTCCCAAAGACCCAAATGTGGTCATCCCATTTGCCAAACATTGGATTAATCAATAAATGATGGATGAACCACCACTTTACACCTGCACACAACCTACCTCTTAGCTTAGCCATGGTACACACAGTAAGGGTGCTGAAACACCCCCTACACTGCAAAAAATATTACTTAGATACAACTGAAACAAAATGCTGTAACATTTTCCAAGCAACTTTTAAACTGTTGCTTTTGAATGTTTTGAGTTAGGCAAACTCTCTATTAGTATTCAAAGAGAAAGGCCATTTCCTGATGCAGATTGAAACATTTGGATTTGAAATCAAAAGATGAATATGAGACAACATATCAACATTTCACATTTTATTTCCAGTCAAATGTAGCATCGATTTACCACACTGTCAAGTCCAGTCAGCACTGAGGTTCCCCTGATGAGGCAGTTTGTTCAGTTTTTGATGGTCCCCATTAATGTTACTCACTGTTCCCTATAAAATGCACAAAACACGTATTGTAAAGTTGTGGTTACAATTTTGATGGAGCATTAAAATAAAATTCAACAGAGGATGGTTAATTAACTTCAGGAAAGGGTTTAGTCCTTTGTTCTTTGTTCATTAACATAATCTTTAAAAACTGATCAACTACAAACTGAAAAAAAAATTCAAGTGACTGCCTCAATGAAGTTTTTGTTGAAATGTTTTTGTTATCAAAAAATACTATACAAGCAGCAACTCATTGGATAATATGGCCTCACCTAAATTATTTGATTAGGTTCTTTTTTTATTCTGACCCACTGCTGCTCTTCTCAGTTTGGCCAGCACCTATCCAGGTCTCAATCTTGTTTGTTCATCTGATGAAATAGATTAAAAGTTCCTAAATGAACAGAGTTTTACTGTTTGCCTCTGTTTTACAATATCTTATTTTATAGCTGGTTCCATGTTTGAGTTGGATTTTGTTTTCAGACTAACTACAACTAAAACTGAACTGTTTACTTCTGCAGCTGGAATCATAAATATAGTCAGAAACTGGGACCTAATGTCTGCTGCGTCTGAGGCTGTGGTGGACTCGGATCTGTGGCTGGTGTCTGCAGGTCGGACTGTAGCAGCAGCAGGCCGGAGGCTGGAGGCATGGCCCAGGCTGTTACCTACCCGTCTCTATCTGATAAATACAAATGTCCATCTTCTTAGTCACATTTGTCAACCTCACACTAAGAGTTAATGACACCAAGCTAGATTTAGCTTTGGACGTTAGCTAACAACACTAAAAACATCAAAGCTATGCAAATGTTGGTAGCTAATGCGCTAAATAGCACTATAACCATCAAAAGCTCGAAGGAATTAGTACAATATTACAAACTGACACATGTAGTCATCTTCTGCAAATTGCAGTAAGATTAAAATGAGTCTGTATTGTTTTGATATGAACAAAAGTTATAGTTATAGTTTCTTTATCTACTGAGGCACTACTGAGTGTTTTTCTTTTTTACTTTTTGTTTGTTCATCATCTTTCTATCATCTCTCTATGGATACGTGTACTGTTTTTAACTTTAATAAGGGACCTGTTGTCTTGTTTATTCACACAGCATGCCGTTGGCTCCTTGCTGCTCACACAGGAGGCCTGGATCCCGGCTAAAAGGAGACATCAGACAACACCTGCTGCAGCTAATTTGGTCAACCAGTCCATTGGACCACCTTTCACGGTCCAGGTGGATAACCGGTTCACATTTCTTGAAGAGCTGGAAAGGCCCATTTCCCGGGCGGCGGTTCCCTACGACTGCCTGCCCCGTAAGATACCAGACGACTCGGCCCCTACAGGTAGCTGCTCCACCTCCCACGGGCAGCGCGGTCGGGGCATGCTGCTGGGGCCTCGCCAGACCAGACGTTCCACTACCACCAACACTGTGCCTCCAGAGAGGAATCCACATGCTGCTCCTCGGGGCACCACTCCATTGCGGCATCTTCCCGGTCCGACCATACTGATTATTGCCGACTCCATCGTTAGAGAAGTCTAAATGAGTCACCCCCCCAAGTCATATTAATTATCATGTTCCTAGTAGGGGCGACTGTGGCGCAGGAAGGTAGAGCGGTTGTCCACCAATCTCACAGTTGTTGGTTCAATCCCCGGCTCCTCCGGTCATATGTCGAAGTGTCCTTGAGCAAGACACTGAACCCCAACTTAGGTGAGTGTTGGCCAGCTGCATAGCAGCTCCCCCATCGGTGTATGAATGTGTGTGTGATTGTGAGTGTGAATGGGTGAATAAGAAGCAGTGTAAAGCGCTTTGAGTGCCAATAGGTAGAAAAGCGCTATATAAGTGCAGACCATTTACCATTTAGAAGCACATCCCAGAGGAGGAGGAGTAGAAGCAAGCTTAACCAAAAATCCTAGCCCTAAACATAGCTATAACTCATTTGAGAGCCTTATTCTTAGCCTTTCACACTCAAACTGGAAAACTCAAAAACTACGTCTATTTTTTATCGTATACAGTCCTCCAATCCCTTATTCAGAGTTTTCAGATTTTCTATCCAATTTAGTGCTTAGTACAGATAAAGTCATTATAGTGGGTGACTTTAACATTCATGTAGATGCTGACAGTAATTGCCTCAACATTGCATTTAATTCATTATTAGATTCAACTGTTTTTTCCCAAAATGTAAATAAACCTACTCACTGTTTTAGTCACACTCTAGACCTTGTCCTTACATATGGCATTGAAACTAATAATGTAATAGTATTTCCTCATAATTCTCTTCTGTCTGATCATTTTGTGCTAACATTTGAATTTAAAATAATAGACTATACAGCAGTTAGTAAAATCCACTACAGCAGATGTTTATGCGAAAATGCTGTGAAAAAAATATTTTTTCATCTTTTTCATCACAATATGTCAATACTATGATGAGTAGCCATCTTACTCCTGTACAAGTTGATTATCTAGTCGACGATTCTGCAGCCTCACTGCATATGATTCTAGATACAGTTGCCCATCTGAAAAAGAAAGCAGTGAATCAGAGGAGCCGACCTCCATGGTACAATTCACAAATGCGCAGCTTAAAGCAGGGGTCACGAAAGTTAGAAAGTAAGTGGCGTTCCACTAATTTAGAAGAATCCTGGAAAAACAGTTTAAAAATTTACAAAAAAACTCTGTGTGATGCCAGAACAACATATTATTCAGCACTATTAGAGGAAAACAAAAACAAGCCCTGATTTCCCTTCAGCAATGTACCTAGGCTGACTAAGAGCCACAGTTCTGTTTAGCCTAGTATTTCCTCAACTCTGAGCAGCAATGACTTCATGACTTTCTTCATGAATAAAATTGTACCTATTAGGGAAAAAATTAACCATATCCTCCCTACAAATATTACAGATGGATCTTCATGTACAACAGCTCTAGCATAATCAATAAGGCCCCTCTTAGACTGCTTTTTACCCATAGATCTCACTGAGCTAACTTCAACTATTGCTTCCTCAAAACTAACAACATGTCTTTTAATCCCTGTCCCAACCAAATTGCTCAGAGATGTTCAACCTTTAATAAACAAGTTCATATTAGATTTGATCAAGCTATCTAGAAACTGGCTATGTACCAAAGGCCTATGAAGTTGCTGTAATCAAACTGCTACTTAAAAAAACGTGATATAGCCAACTATAGACCGATACCAAATCTACCGTTTATTTCTAAAATCCTTGAAAAAGTAGTTACAAAGCAATTATGCGACCACCTGTACACAAATAATTTATATAAAGACTTTCAGTCAGGATTTAGAGTTCATCATAGTACAGAAGCAGCCCTGGTAAAAGTCACCAACGATCTTCTCTTGGCTTCAGATAATGGACTTGTGTCCATACTTGTCCTACTAGACCTAAGTGCCGCATTTGACACCATTGACCACAACATTTTAATACAAAGACTGTAACATAGATTTGGGATTAAAGGAACTGCACTGCATTGGTTTAAATCTTATCTTTCAGACAGATTCCAACTTGTTCATGTTAATGATGAATCTTCTTTATGCACAAAAGTCAGTTATGAAGTTCCACAGGGCTCTGTGTTAGGACCAATACTTTTCAATCTGTATAGGTCACCTTTAGGCAAAATTATTAGGAAACATTCCATAAACTTCCACTGCTATGCCAATGATACCAAGCTTTATTTATCTGTGAAAACAGAAGATACTAACCAATTAGTCAAACTTCAAGCATAAAGACATAAAGGCCTGGATGTCCTACAATTTCATACTTCTAAATTCAGACAAAACGGAAATTATTCTATTTGGGCCTAAAAAGATGAGAAATATGCTGTCTAACTATGTAGTTACTTTAGATGGGATAACTTTGGCCTCCAGTGCTACAGTAAGGAACCTTGGAGTTATTTTTGACCAGGATTTGGCGTTTACCTCACATCTCTGCAACAGCCTTCTTCCACCTATGAAACATTTCTAAAATTAGGAGCATTCTCTCTCAAATCGATGTCAAAAAACGAGTCCATGTATTTGTTACTTCTAGGCTGGACTACTGTAATTCCCTACATTTGAAGTGTCCTAATAACTCTTACTTAATCCAAAATGTTGCAGCAAGAGTGCTAACTGGAATTGGGAAGAGAGATCATATTTATCCTTCATTAGCTTCTCTCCGTTGGCTTCCCATAAAATCTAGAATAGAATTCAAAACCCTTCTCCTTACATACAAAGCTCTTAATGGTCAAGCTCCATCGAATTTAAAAGATCTTATAGTACTGTATCGACCAATTAGACCACTTTGATCCCAGAGCAAAAATAAGGAGACAATACAGTTAGCATAGTAATAGGTGATATGATGCCTGAGGGAGGGAAAGGATGACTACAGAAAGGTGGAGCAGAAACTGAAGGAGAACAGCATGAGGGAGGTCTGGAATGGTGTTAAAACTATCATAGGCCACAGTATTATAAAAAGAACCGTTGGGGGGTAGTGGAGAAGGCAAACAAATTGAATTACTTCTACAATCGCTTTAACAAGCCTACAAGCACTTCACAACCACCACAATCCCTTAATGCACCCTCCACTCAACACATATGCAGCCCCCTTCCTACAGTCTTCTCCCTGTCTCCCCCCCCCCAACATCACTGTAGCACCCTCTCCACAGCCTACTCCACATAAAAGCAGACAAGGTTAGGGAAGAGTCCTCGAATGCTTAAGACCTATACTGCTGAACTGTGGGAGCCCCTCGAACAGGTCTTTAACCTAAGCCTGAAATTAGGGAGAGTGCCCACTCTTTGGCAGACATCCTGCATTATTCTAGTGCCAAAAAGAACCAGCTCAGCTAACTGAATGACTATAGACCAGCAGCACTCATGTCACATTTAATAAAGACTCTAGAGTATCTCTTCATCAACCTCCCTTGGCCCAAAGTGCAACATGCTCAGGCATATTGTGCTAACATCGGCGTGGAAGATACCATTCTCTACCTCCTGCACCAAACCCATACACATCTGTATAAGGGTAACAACAAAGTCAGGATTCTGTTTCTGTTCTGGCCCCTCTTCTGTTCACCCTCCAACTCTAAGATGTGGCACATCTAGAAGTTCATGAATGACATGGCAACCAGGAAGTGTATCAGGGATGACAGAAAGAAAGAGTACAGGAATTTGGTGAAAGACTTTTATTGCCTGGAGTCACGCAAACCACCTGCAGCCTAACACCTCGAAGACCAAGGAGCTGATCATACACTTTGGGAAGTCCAGACCATATCCCAGACTAGTTCTGATTGAGGGAGTTGAGGTTGAGGTTATTAAAACCCACAAGTACTGCACCTCGGTGTGCGGTTGGATGAAAAACTGGACTGATCAAGGAATTCAGACCACCTGTAAAAGTAGAGACAGAGCAGACTATACTTCTTGAGGAGGCTGCAATGTTTCAATGTCAAAAAATATTGAGGATGTTTTATCAGTCTCTGGTTTCTTTTCTATGCTTTGGTGTGCTGGGGATCGCAGCACATGCAAGGGAGACTCCCCAAGGCTGGATAAATTCATCAGGCAGGCTGGTTTTGTGGTGGGTTTGAAGCTTGATTCACTGGTGACAGTTGCAGAGAAGAGGACTTTGGACAAACTGCTGGACATTATAGAGAATGACAGACATTCTCTGCATACTGTCATGAGTGCCCCGAGAAGCCGCTTCACTGAGAGACTGCCCCTCCCCAAAAATAGCCCACCAGATTGAAAAACACCTTTGTTCGCTGTGCCATTAAACTATATAAACCTACGTTCATGGAGAGGGGGAACAGAAGCCGAATGGTAGAGGATGTGGTGCAACAATGAGTCTGTGCAATATATATTTATCTATTCACAACATTAATACATGTACTGCATAACACTGTACACTTAGACATACCTTGTGACTGTTTTTAATGTTCACAAACTTTTTTTTTTCTCTCCACATTGTCCCTTGTCCTCTTTTTGTTTTGTTTTTTTACTACTGACAGTGTTTGATTGTTGTTATTACTGACATGTATATATGGTGCTTCGCTGCTTCTGGAATTTTAATTTCCTGAAAGGCATTTGCCCAAGGGAAGACTCCTTGAAGACTCCGGTAAATCTGGCCTAAGCAAAGAAACTGCACTACCACAAAAACAGGTTCAGACTGGTTTTCTCAGAGCTTAATTCAAAACCAAGTGATTTAAGCTCTTTTATGGAGTTTTGGAAACTCACCTTGTTGACAATTTTAACAAAGGGAAATAATGAGTTACTGTAACCTTGAATAAATATTGATTACTGGTAACTTTAATAAAGGCCATCACTTTATTGATTAGATATAGTTTATAGGATTTTTTGTGATTTAAACACATGCCAGAAGAGGTGAGTCTTCACAACTGTGTGCATAAAGAACTGACTTAGCTGTAGCGCAGTGCCCACTGACACACATTAAACTTCTACTTAAAATATAACTGAGAAACGTTTAAAACACTTTGACATTCACTAGGTTGTCCATTATTTTTAGGTTTATTTTGTATCTCTTATCTAATGCATCAGTCAGATTTTTTTCAGATAACCAGAAGCATGTTGCATGAGACTCTGTAAAACAAATAGGTTTCATTTTTGAATCCAGTTTGGAGAATCCAGTTGGCAGCGTATCTTTTATGTTAATTTGAGTGTCAGAGTATCAAGCAGCAGGCATAGCTACTTACCATAATTAGAATTAATATCTAATTTTGTAAGTCGGGATATATCGTTTAAGGACTGTTGCACACCATGAGGGCCCATTACCGCTGCTGTGGCTGCTCTGCCACCGTGGCTGTGGCTTCTTTGCTATAGAGGTGGGAAGCAAAGATATTGTGAGAGAAGCAGGTGTACTTGTGTACCACCAGTCATAACCACACTCAATATTGTGAGCTTTTTACTCCTTCCCACTTTCCAATAAACTTTTGTTGAAGATGCCAGGCAACAGTAGCTGTCTGCACAGTCTCTACTGTCTCAGCTGCTAACTCTTGGTCTTGGTGGTCTCCTTCACTAGTCTCCTAGTACAGTCACTCAGTTTTTGAATATGGCCTGCACTAGGCTGATTTACACCATCATGTTCCTTCAATTTGTTAATAATGGTTTTAACTGTATTTCAAAAGATGCTCAGTGAATTAGAATTGTTGTTTTTGTTTCCATCTTCTGACTGCTTTTTATAAAACTTTTCACAGATTGTTTTTTTTTTTTTGTCTTAATTGTGTACTTTTTGATCAGGATACAGTGATTGGACCTTCCAGGTACAGGTTGTGTTATCAGTGGCAGCTCTGAATATAAATATTTTTGTAGACCCCTCTGAAGTAGCATGAACTCATCACTGCTTCATCTAATGGACAAATACAGAATTGTAAGAGGCTTCCACTTAAGTTGGTTAGAGGGTTAAGGCTAAGCTGTATAGTTGTATGTCATCGCAGGGGATCACAAAGTAGTCATCCTGATAATCGGAGTGAATAAAAACTCTCAAAATACAGTAGCTCCCATTTACCTCCACAGCCACAACAGTTACTCTTTTTTTAGCATAATATGACAAACTGTAAAGCAGCACACTGCGAGGTCTAAGTGTAAAGGTATGTCTTTAATGGTTTCGCTGCCTCATTCTGAAATCCTATTACAGCATCCTTACAGCTCATTTGTTAATTTTCCCCTCATCAAGTCCAGAATGTGATATCTGGATGAGGCGCTTAGCCAGGAGGAAAAAAACCTGCTTGTTTTCAAGCTCTAAATGCACCTTATCCTTAAAACAGGGACAATAGGCTCATGTGTGTTTGTTTGTGCTGAGACACATTGTTGTACACAGATGAATGCATACTCCTGCCAATTCTCCTTTTGTGCAATCTCTTGCTAAGCCACTATACCATAATACACAGATTAGATAGGAAATGTGGCCCAAATCTTGGCAGAGGTGCAGCTGAGTCTTCAGAATAAATCCATGGTAAATGGAAGTATCCTGACCCGGTTAGTGATCATTATATATAGCCATAATAAAAGAGCTGTGCAGCTGTTTGAGTAAGCTTAGCCTGTTAGTCCTGAGACTTATTTTACATGGTGTATTGCAAAAAGACGCATTATCAAAAAACATGAGATGTCTCTTTTTAGTTAAGGTTTAGATTATGACTCTCAAAACTTATTGGGAAACAAATGCCTGTTCCTCTAACCATTACTTCATAAGCTAATCAGCTTGTTGTAATGGTTTTCTTTGCTTTCAAAAGAATCATACTACAGTAATAAGTACTGTACAGATCAGCAGTGGATCCAAACTGGTGCAAAACATTTCATTGTAAATCACAGATTGAGGCAAATATTTTGTATTTAGCTTTCTTGAACAAACCCATCAGGATTAACAATTACATATAGCAAAGTATGGAATGAATTCTAGCCTTTCAAAGATTGCCTCTGCAATCTGCACTTTTTAATCCCTCAATCTATCAGGCAACAGTGGAGAGGAAAAGCCAAGCCAAGCCAACTTTATTTATATAGTTGACTTGGCTATATACACATATATACACACACACACACACACACACATTATATGTATATATATATATATATATATATATATATATATATACATATACATATAAAGCACTGGAAGATTAAAAGAATAAAATACTATAAAATAGCACAGTCACCTACTCATACTGGGTCAAAAGCCAGGGAGAAAAGGTGAGTTTTCAACTTTGATTTAAAAATAGACAGTGAAGAGGCCTGTCTTACTTGCAAAGGCAGTGCATTCCACAAATTGGAATGCACTGCAACAGCAAATGCTCTGTCTCCCCTGAGCTTCCGCCATATCCTCGGAACATCCAGGTGCAGCTGGTCAGCAGATCTAAGCCACCTGAAGGGGGAGTGCACATATAGCAACTCAGAGAGGTAGGGCAGAGCAAGACCATTTAAGTACTTAAAAACAAATAAAAGATTTAAAAATGAACTCTAAGATTGACAGGCAGCCAGTGCAGTGATGCTAAAACCAGAGTGATGTGCTCTCTCTTCCGTGCTCCATTTAACAAACGTGCAGCTGCATTTCGTACCAGCTGAAAGGGACAGGGACAATTGAGAGACACCAAAATACAGAAAATTACAGTAATCAAGCAGAGTTGTGACAAAAGTATGGATTACTCTCTACAAAGTGCTTTTTTTACAAATATGATTTAACTTTTGCCAATTGTCCTAACCACTGCACTAACCTGCCTGTCCAAGCTAAAACCACTGTCCACCTTAAAACCCAAATTTGTGACAGTAGGCTTAACAAATTGTGTCAAAGGGTCCATTAGACAAGAGGGGACCCACTGCTTGTGCTTGGACCAAAGACAACAACCTCTGTCTTTTTTTCATTAAAATTTTCATTAAAGACACTACATCAGTGAGCTTAAGTAATAGCCATCCTTCTGTCTCAGTGGCACATATATCTGGGTGTCATCTGCATAACAGTTGAAAGGACAATTATGCTTTCTAAGAATGAAGTAAAATGTGAGCAGATAGAGTGAAAAAAGCAAATGCTCAAGAATTGAGCCCTGCGGAACCCCATATAAGAGAGGAACAGAAGAGGACGGGACATTATCAATTTGTACGCAAAATTTTCTTCTCTGCCAAGTATGACCTAAACCACTCCAATGCAGTGTCACGGATGCCTATCTATTGCTCTAAATGAGAAATCAAAATGCTATGATCTACTGTGTCAAAGACAGCAGACAAATACAATTATTTTCAAGAATTTCAAGAATCACACCAACAGTCCTCGGGGCATTAAGAACAACATCTATAGTGTTAAACAGGACACAAGGCTTGTGACAGTTTGACAGGCTGATATTTGACAGGTGTTCCCTTTTTGCCTCTTTTACAAGCCTGATAACGACACCAGCAGTCCTTTAAATTTTGGAATGACACCTCAAGCTTATCCTTCTTCCACTTTCGTTCAGTTTTGTCAGCACTCACGTCTGACAGCGCGAGTTTTATGATTCAGCCACGGCTCAGCTTTAACTTTAGCCTGCCTGGATTTTAATGGAGCCACGGTGCTGTTTGGCAGGTGGAATGAAACCAGGAGCTGAGCCGCAGTGGAAGGGTTATTAATACGGAAGCACCGAGCAGGGGCGCGAGGCCTAAAGGTGTTACAGGGCAGTGTTATGTCAAATAATACAGGGATATGATCAGAAAACATTGCATCACAAAACCTCAAGTTGGAAACAGACAGACCATAAGTTAAAACCAGGTCAAGAGTATGTCCATGCTCTTTCGTGGGTTTCGAAACGTGCTAAAGAAAATTAAAAGCATCAATAAGGCTCAAAAAGTCCTTGGACATTGTTTTGTTTGGGCGGGGCACATGTACATTAAAATCTCCAGCAATAAGGATGCGATCAGCCAAAAATTTTGAAAATTCTTTAAGAAAGTCCTTATTGTATTTGGGTGGACGATAGATAACACAGCACAGGTTAAGCGCAACCCAGTGCAAACAAGTCAAGATCATGTATGCGGGGAGTTAAAATAACCACAATCCAGTGGTAAAAGTTCAGAAACAACGGTGGACTGAATGTCCAGCGGTGGACAGCGGTGGACATTCAGCCACATCTGCGTCAGACAAAGAAAATCAAAACCTTGTGAGGTGAATCCTTACGGATAAAAGTTTTTTTTTCACTAGAGACCTAGGGTTTACAAGGCTGAACCTTACAGGAGCTAGTAGCGCCAGATTGCTGGGGGGGGGGCTGGCAGTTTACCCTGTGGTGCCTGGGGTGAGGAGAGGAGGGAAGCAGGGCTGGAACAGGTCCTTCAGGCCAACGACAGGTACCAGACAGGCATTGACGGGCTCTAATGAGCACCAGGAGCAGAAAAGGTGATGAACCACTCCAAACTCATCCAACGAGACCACAGGAAGTGCACCAGACATGTCTTTAGCTTCAACAGACTGACGCTGCAGTTACCCCAGCAACATTGGCGTTTCTCCAACAGGAACGTGGCAGAGTATTTTGACCATAATGCGCAAAATCAACAAAAAGCTCCTGGAGCTTTTCAAAAAATGAAAGCTCCAGGAGGGTATTATCAAACTTACTAAGTGCAGTCAATACAAGTGGATCCAGAAAGAGAGACGGAACCAGGTTATTGAGAGGGTTAGAATCGTTTATTGGGGTAGGCAGTGCGGTAGAAAGGGGGGGAAAGGGGATTGCTGATGGGGAGCGAGGCAGACATCAGCAGGAGGTAGCCGTGGAATTTGGTGCCAAGGATACGAGGAGTCGAAGACGATGACTGGACGTAGCCGGGCGGCCAAGTTTCTGTGGGAGAGGAGACGCAAAGAATGATTAGCTAATTCTATGCTGGTTAGTTTTAAGTAGTTTAGTTTACTCGAATACCATGGAGGTTAATGAGACGATCTGGCGACTTGTGGCTACTTGTGGCACCGCTGCAGTCCCGGGTGCACTGGGGAGGAAATTCAAACACACGAACATAAAACAGACAGGGAGAGGGAGAGAAGGAGGAGAAGAGGGTAGGAGGGGGTGCTGTGACACGTATAGGGATAAAACACCAGTAGAGGGTTGATATTTTGAGTGAAAATTATCGTAGACAGACTGTGAGCTGTATACACTTGCGCCATCTTGAAAGTCACCACAAAAAGTAAGTAGTTACTTTTTAAGGGAGGTTTCACCCTTTAACGGAAGAAACCTCCAGCAGAACCAGGCTCAGGGTAGGTGGCTATCTGCCTTGACCGGTTGGAGTTAGTGGAAAGTGGAGAGTGAAAAGAAAAGAGCAACAAAAGCCACAACAAAACATTGCAATCAGTTTGGTAGGACCAGTAGCTGCACACTGGAAAACACACTACTCCAAAGCAGGGGACACCTGCAGAAAGGGACAAAGAGACGGGAGAGAAGGAGAAAGACACTTACGGGAGAAAAGACAGAGTGAATGTCATACAGTGGTGACAATTGTGGGGTGAAAGGAGAGGAGAGAGGTACAAGAGGAGGAAAGGAGCTCAGTGCATCGGGGGGTAGTGCCCCCAGCAGTCTAAGCCTATAGCAGCATCCCACCTTTCCCAAAATGACAGCTGGGATAGGCTCCAGTCTCATGCAACCCTGAACAGGATAAGCAGTAACAGTAATGCTTTAGATTACAGCCTGCAGCTTACAGGGTACTGTGTACTTAAAGTACCCCATGACTACAAAACGCTTACAGTGTAAGTACTTTTCATCATATTTTCATTCCCCAAAGTTTGCTTATTGTTATCAAATAATAACAAATATGTATCCATAGGTACTGTGGAGGTATACGGTTGTTACTACTAAGTTACTGTACTTACGCTGTAAGTCGCGGTCTGTAATCTAAAGCGTTACCCTGGATACAGATAATGGATGGATGGATCCAATGCAACATCAACTTTCTTTGACTCTGTATCTCTCAGTATGTCATAAATCTACAAAGCCAACATCAAATACACATCAATATTCATGGTTACTCAGTTCATGGTTCTTTCCAATGTGTGATAATTTATAGTTAAATTCAAGGTAATTATCATGCGAATTCCAGGCTGCCTGCAAGATAGGCAAAAATGAATGCATACAGAAAGTCTCCCTCTACACTCAATAAGAAGAACAATAAATATGGAGAAATCATAATGTGTAATTACTGAAAAAGCAAAACATTTCAGAAGCATGCTTCCAGGCCACTCACCTTCTTTCTCTCTCTCTGAAACAAACACACACACACACACACACACACACACACAACGGTGACATACAAGGTCTCATCCTATCCACTGGGAGTAGCTTGGGGTTCAATGTCTTACCCAAGGACAGTTGGACAAAAAGACCACTAGAGCAGAGGATTGAACTATTGATCCCATGATTGGTGGATGTACTCTCCTCCTGAACCCATGGTAAAATGGTCTAAAATTCTCAGCTGAATGGCTTCCTTAGTTCCTTAGTTTTAATGTTGTTGCCAGTGTGTCAGTTGCCAGGTTTTTTGAACTACCTGTGATGTCAATACTACGGGTGGGACCAGAAGAGAGGGGGGTTTTGTTCAGATCGCAAAACATTTATGGCTCAGTTGTCTAAGGTCTAAAGTAGGCTAAAATAAGAGAAGGATTTTCTCTCTTCTGTATCTCACACTTAGGCACATGCACAAATCAACCCCAAGTGGTGCTCAAACACCTGCTCTTTTAGCCTCTGGCTTAATTATTGCAGGAAAAATCTCTAAAGTAAAATTTTTAAACCATTTTTGTTTTGGGTCACAGCATAACATTTCAAGGAAAATCATCCTGTAACTACGTTCTAATTCTGTTAGACCACCTGAGCCCCCACCATTCCCCCTTCAACCTTCTCTGCCACCTCACACAATAAGAGCACCTTCAGGGCTCATCTAAACAAGTCTCTTTGACCTAGCTGCATTTGTCGGAGACAGACAGGTAAAAATACTTTTATTCCCAAAGCAGGTACCTTAGAGAGAACTTTGGACCTTCAACCAATCCTCTTGTGGTCAAAATGTAATTCCATCACATTATATACAAACCCATCCCAAATAGGTTAATTGCATGTTTTATCCAATCAGTCTCTTTAACTACACTAAGCAAATTATCTCTTTTTGAAAACCGAAACAGAAAACCACTGCTGCCACAAAGACAAGACAGGAATAAACCTAGGACAACTGAGCCATAAATGTTTTAAAATGATCTCATATGTGCTACATGTCTGTTTGTAGCCATATTCTTGTGGACCATCCTTCACTGGAGACCCATTGCGTTTGTAAGCTCTGAACAAAACCCCCCTCTCTTCTGGTCCCACCCTGAGTACATCACAGGTAGTTAAAAAAAACCTGGCGACTTTGGCGTGAACCACAGTTGTTGGTTCGATCCCCGGCTCCTCCTCTAAGTGTCTTAGAGCACCCCAACTTAGTTGCTCCTGGTGAGTGTTGGCCAGCTGCATAGCAGCTCCCCCATCGGAGTACAATAGGTAGAATAGGACCATTTACATTTTACCTCCAGCTGTCTGTGGGAGTGAAACCTGGTGCCAACACACCAAACCATGAAGACTGGCTGTTAAGAGCCTCTGTGGAGGACCAAACTTCTCCTCCAGAAAGGCACAGATGGACAGTGACAAACAAACAAGCCTGACCACCAGCTTCATGGGCTTTATTTCCACTCCAAAAAGAAAAGAAAGACCAGCTATCTCCATAAAAACAGATATTATCCCATGTCCATGCACTCAGTGCATGGACATGGACACTTTTTGAATACTGGTAGAAACAGGAGGTCTGTGATATGTCCACACCATCTAACTTCAGGAACTTGTTGTACTTGTCCAGGACCTGTTGTAAGACAGGTTCTTAACTCTGAAGAGAACAAATGACATTTCTGCACAGATCTGTGTTTTTTTGGTACCGTACATGGTGTTAAGTCTGGAGGCAGACTGCTATTAAACAACTCCTGAGATCAGGTATCCTCTTGCTTTACTTAGCTTTTATTTTGAAGTTTCCTGTTAGGGGATTGAGTCCTGTCCCTTGTCAGGTAAAAAAACAAAACAAAAAAACAAAACAAAAAACAGAAGAGTTTAGAAAAAAAGCAGAAAAAGTGTACTTGTGTCTTGGTAGATTGCAAGCCACCATTCTACTTCTATCGCTCTGACACACATAATCCTAGAGTCACATGTATACATTACCTTATATGTGATGATGGAACTTATTATGGTAAAATTTGCGCAGATATTGGGTTTCAAACCGGGAGTCGCTTTTATCATCCCCATAGATACCGAAAAGAAAAAGATCCATGTAGCTCCCTACCCTGCAGACATCCATGGTGGTGAAAATAATATATTTATTTACAGCGATATTTCAGATTATCAACTAGTGGGGGACAGTCATGTCCCCCTTCTAAGGAGTATAAACAGAAGCGACGACGATGTTCACTCTGAGTTATGATAAGTCACACTACACATCTCTCTCCAAATCAGTCATAGATGACATAGAAATTTCTTTAAAAACTATCAATCAAGATATACCATTTACATATGGGAAAGTAATCATTAAACTCCACTTTAAACCCTTAAAAAATATTTCTGAACCACGAGCTGACGGAATAAGGAATTGATATGGCGTATAATCCATACACGATGACGAGAGATATACTGCTATCTAAATCAATCAGGCGGCGAGTTACCCAGATTTAACAGCAGCAGTACACAATACGGAAATGGACATTTCCGTATTGTGGGTATTCCACAAGTCTCTTCAGAATGGCCATGCCCTTACTATGACCGGGTTTCTGGACGGTGTTTCTGGGCAAGACACTGAACCCCCAACAGCCCATTCCCCTCCAAAGCTGTGCAGTGCCTGTCCACCAGGGTGGCGCCTAAAAGATCTTTCGCTGGCAATATCAAATCAGAATTTTGCTAGACGTTATAGTAGAGGCTAGAGGTTTTGTTTTAATATGGATCCAGACGAGGGATGCCTCGGCCACAGGTTAAAAGTGGTAATGTCAGACTAGAAGCTTGTTTTAGACAGCCTTGGCCTCGCACATTTACCATTTTGGCATATTCTGTGTACGACTCAATTCTGGAAGTTTCTGCAAGAAGACAGATTTTGATGGACTTTTATAAGACATAATTAATACTATAGAACTGACGAGTATTCTTAAAAGGATAACCAGCAAAGAGATTGATTTCTTGGGTGTCTCTTCATGCAACCACTTAACAATAAGAAAATAAGCAGACTACCTGCCATGTTGGTTGTTAACACTCACCCTTCTGATATGCCCGGAGAACATTGGCTAGAAGTCTACGTTATGAAAAGAGCAATCAAATTTCTTGAACAGAATTGTACAGAGGTGTTCTGTATTCTACAAAGAAAGTGCAGGACTTTATAGACAAATATGTGTCAAATCTGATTTGTAATTATGTCATGGTTTATAAATTTCTCAGCAAAATACGACGTGGTATCAAAAATATGACTATACCTGCGTTCACTGAGCAAAATCTCACATGTAAAGGATTGTTTCATAGTTGTCATCACTTGTTGTGTTTAGCATTTAGTATGTATATTCAATCTTGTTAATGTTATGTTAGTTTATTGAAACAGTTGTATTTCTTAATGGTAATAAAGTATACAAAAAACATAATGTGTAAATAAAGACTCTTCATTCATAATTTACATACTTATACAAATGTTATAACACATTAGTTACAGTTCTACAATCATAATGACAAAATACATGTATTAAATAAAATAAGAAATGTCAAAAGCTGTATATAAACATTATTAGATGTGAAATAATAAAACAACATACCCACACAATAAACAAATGTTGAAAAAAAAAGAGATATTGTATTACAATATACAAATAAATCAATAATATCTACATGTAATTAAAAAAGGTATGCGTACATTTTTCTTTCTTTTATGTCCGGGGGTATGTCCTAAGGCAGGATTGTATTCACTCAAAGACATTTTAGAAGGTGTAGAAGGTGACAACGAACCATTTTGATCCCTGTAATCAGCAGTCTAACCTGAGTGTTGGAGATGGACGATAACAGCATTTTTTTTAACGGGCATGTGTTTTAGAATGTTCTCCAACAGTACATCAGCATTGCCGCTGGTGTCAGCATCATCAACCTGTGTGACATTGGGAAATACACTGTCGCTGTTTTTACCACCAAATAGTGTCAAATTGATCATACTTTTCACCCTGTTTCACCAGTGACAAGGACCACTGTAAAACACCAGTGTACTTTTTGGCCTTTTCATACAAATCAGTGTCAGGCCGGCTCAATATATTGGCCATGGCCTCATCTAGCTCATTTTCCACCGACTGTCCGATAGAACCTGTATTTTGATTCTGGTGATGCTGTTTTAAAGCATCCAGCTGGTGCTGTGGGATTAAATACATTTTCTTGGCATGCTCCATTACTTCAAAGTAAAGGACACTCAGCTACGTGTAATGAGACTGGCGATGAATGGAATGGTGGCTCCTAAAAAAAGCCTGCAACCTTCTAGCTGTGAGGTGTCAGCGCTAACCACTTCACCATTGTGCTGCCTTCAGACACAATATGTTAAATGATACACTAAACAAAACTAATAATAAACTAAACCATTTGCAAAACACAGGACATTTCAGGTTCACAGGTTTTGTGCTCAATCTCTTCAAATGATTCCTACCTTTAGTGGAGATCCTCTAGACTGTGGTCTCTTCATCAAAGCATTCAAACACTGCCGGTGTCCACCTTTAGTGGAGAGCCTCTAGAATATGGTCTGTTCATCAAAGCGTTGGAACATGCGGTGGGTAGTGGACAGTATCTCCAGGGATGCCCAGTCTCAAAACGACTCTACTGAAACTCCGGATAAATGCCACAGCTTTTGTGCTCAATCTCCTCAAATTATTCCTACCTTTAGTGGGGATCTTCTAGACTGAGGCAAAGCCCTCTTCTAGACTATGCAAAGCCCTGCTTATACTCACCTCTGCTGCTGAGAGACCGGTATCTAAAACACATAACAACCTCTGAGTAAAAGTGTGTCAATTACTGTTAACAGGTGCTAACAGATGAGTGACAGGCACTGCGTCATTTGGGCCATTTAGCTGCTGCCTTGAGATGACATGACGAACATTTATCAACTGCTTGAGGAGTGCCTCAGACACACACACAGAGTGAACACATCCCTTGAGGGCAAAGACACACACAAAATGCTCTATTAACTCCCGCTGCGCTGTCTCCCACTTCTACACAGTGACAAAACATCTCCTCTGTATGCAGGCCTGTGTGTGAATTTGTGTATATATACGTGTGTATCAGATAAGAGTGTGTTTTAAGGACATGACAAAGCATGAAGGTGTAACTCATCCAGCTCAAGGGTAACAGTGGATAGTGTGTTTTTGTATGTGTCTAAATTAATATCCAGCTGTTCTGATTCCAGCTCCTTTTAGGACCCTGCTATACAGTAGTGAAGCAATGAAGACCTGCAGAGTGGGAACTTTGTAGTTAACTGTAACTAACATGTATATGTGTTAGAAAGATAAAATGCTAAGAATAAATGTGTGCTTCTCCAACGCACCACTAATACCTGTGTACATGGGAAGAATATCACCAGCCCTTTAATAATGTGTATCCCCTATGACCTTTATGCGTAATGCTGAAAAAGAAATTAAATCTGGCAAAAACAAAATTAAATTTTTAACAGAGAAATGTGACTTTTTTAGATGTAATTCTTTGATCTATTTCTTGTAAATTATGATTCATACATTCATATGATTAATTTTTAAGTCAAAGTTGCGTCATTGACTAGACTAACTCCTTTCTAACAACTGACTTCATCACCTTGTGTTTATGTCATTGGCCAAGGGGAAAAGACAGTGACAGTGTAGGTTCGAAAATTATGAGTTGACTCACATTTGCATAAACAACCTACACTGCTATGTTTAAGCATGACCGTTTGCTGTTTAATTCGCAGTTTACTGGAAATGCGAACTCACCATTTTCATGTTCTCTCATTAAATTTAGAAGCATTTTTGTGTTTCTAACAGCTTCATTTAACAACATATTATACGCTGCTTCTGCGAATTTTCACATTTTTGTGGGCATGCTTCCATTTAGCTGCTTTTCAAGCATTGTCAATGAAACTACACACAACCTGCAGTGATGTTTTACATTAAAACACAAAGGCGTAATCCATCCTCTTACACTAAGAATGTCAGTGAATGAAAACAGCAATTAGATTTTAAACAACTAAGATCAACATATTGGTTAGTATAAGACTGTTGTTTGTGTGTTGGTAACCACAATTCAATTCAATTCAATTCAAGTCAACTTTATTTATATAGAGCGAATTCACAACAAGGTCATCTCAGGGCACTTTACAGAATAAAGTCAATATTATAAAGATGTATAGAGAGAACCCAACAATTCCCCCTGAAGCAAGCCACAGACAACAATGGAGAGGAAAAACTCCCTTTAACAGAAGAAACCTCCAGCAGAACCAGGCTCAGGGTGGACGGCCATCTGCCTTGACCGGTTGGGGTGAGTGGAAAGTGAAGAGAGAAAAGAACAGAGCAACAAAAGCAACAACAACAACCACAACAAAACTACTTACATGACAAAATTATGTTGCATAACATTATTGAAGTAGTGATTTTAAACCGAGCCACAACATACTAATTATAATAAGCAAAAGGGCCCATCAACCCCTCCACCCTACTACCCACAAGGACAACAAAATAATGGTGCATCTCAACATGGAGCAGATGCTAAAAGTGCCCTCTAAAAGCCCTCTGTAATAAAGAGAACAAAATAAAGTGATGTAGCTTTTTAAGCAATTATCCATCATTGTTTTCTGCTGATAAGGTGATCTTTAGATATTTAAATAGTCTTCTGCTGCTACACAATACTACAGTAAATTTAGTAGTTTACAGTAAAACTACTTAACCTATTTAAACATGGCATTTACCATTCTAGGGATTAAAGAAGTCAAACCTTCTAGCTGTAAGGTGGCATTGATAATCACTCTACTACTGTGCTGCTCTCAGACACAATATGTTAAATAATAAACTAAACAACAATGCTTAACTTTTTATGTTTTATACTTTATTTATGCATCTTAATCAACTGGTGAGTGCTGCATTTTTACACAACGCACTTTGTTGTGTTAAATTAATTTGATACATTATATTATTTGACAACTAATAATAACTAATGATAATAACTGATCTTTGTCTGAATGTGAATTATCTATCGAGTTTGCAGACACAACTTAGCAATTTGCCAGTTGACCTTATGATAATGACATTTACATACTAAAAATTAGAAGGGTGCTGTTGTTTACTTCTGTCTGAAGTCAAACATGTAAATTTGCAGCATGTCTCAGAAATTTGAATGGTAATCTAAAACCTTTTTGATAAAAATTGCATAAATGTAATACTAGACTGCCGCTCGACAGCTGTTCCAACAGTAACTAAGATTTGCAGAGCTTACTGGAGGATGTATTTTCACCATCTCAGAAGTACAGATGACAGGACAAATGGTTTGCCTAAAACGTATGGAGCATTTTCTGTAATAGAACAATTTATCAAATTGTACATCACACAGTACACAACACATCCATTTTTACAATGGTACCAAGGTTAAATAATTTGACTAGATGTTCTGTAAGTTTTCTGACACAAGTGGAAAATTGATTGAATAAAATTATCTTGAAAACAATTAGAAGGTTGGAAGTGAACATGAACACAGAACATCGCACAGCTCATTCTTCTCACTGTTGACAGAAACCAAATGTGTTCTCTTGTAGCCTTGACTTGTAGCTATTGATTTGTGTTCAGTGTAAAATATTAAAAATGCTCTGTTCTCAATGTACTCAGCAGAAAACTTCAATCAGCTTCATCAACTGGAATGCACAGCTGAGGCCCATTTAGGCTTGATCGACAAGATGCCAACGTGTGCCAAGGATAAGGTGGATTATACAACAAGACACAATTTATAAAAAGGTGCATCTCTTTAGTGTCTCAATACACTAAATATAACACAGCAACAAAGTCCTTATATAACCTCTAATCTATTGTATTATTCAAACAGCAACATTTATAACTTAGATTTATTTTTTTGACAGAACTTGTGTTTACGCTTGTAAAGCTATCACGTTGCTTTGCACAGTGACATTGATTGTCATTAATCGTAGTACAAGCCTTCTCAGAGACAGCAATGTATCATACTAACAGTCTGATCGTGATTATACAGTTAATTTACCATACTAACAACCTCATGAGAGACCATTACAGATGCATATTCATCCAGATTTACCTCGACACTTTTATTCTGTATTTGCATGTCAGGATGATACAGCATCTTTTAATTTAACATTTTAATGAGATCCAAAAGGTGTTGCCACTGTAGCATACAGCATGTATGAGCATTTATGCTCAAAATATATATTTATATTAGAGTCTTTGCCTTCTAATGCAAACAGAACCGGGTATAACAGGGTAAACTGTCCTCCTAACATTACCAAAAATGTAATGACTTCCATGATCTACAACTCAAACCAGTCATCACAATACATGGCCATCCAAGTACAATTACACAAAAACATAGAGTCTATGTAGTACATTTTAGGGAAAATATTGTTATCTCTGATTACCAGCTTAATGCTATCATTTAATTTCTGTTTGCAATGTCTCTGTATAGCATGTGTGCTTAACTGTATGTGTAAATGTGTACCTCATTGGATCCAGCAGTGGCACCAGAATAATGAAGTTACCATCTTATTAAATATCTTTTAATAGTTTTTGTGTCCGAGTCACAGGTCCCTCCAGCAAAATATGGATCAGTTTTCAGCCTCCATCAAATGTTGGAGAGAAAATTCACATTTACAGATAATCTAATAGTCTCTTGCTCTGGCATCTGTAAAAAGCGCCAATCTGTTTGTCCTTGGCTGACATATCTCTGCAGCTTTTGTTGGATCTCACTTCAAAATTCTTCACCCAGGGCTAAAACACTTTTAGGCATTTAAATGGCTGACCCTGAAACTTCCTTGGCAGTGAAAGTACACGGGCGTTTGACATTTTCCTGTTGAATCCACAATAATGGCAACACAAGACAAGACAAGTCTTTAGGCTGTGTGATAGAAATTTGTCTCTCTTCTTTGGTCAAGTGTTACTAAATCTTGACAGAACTCAGCATGATGAACCATCTCAGTTTAATACAAGCCAGCATGGAGAAGAACACATGGATGTTGGTGTCTTCTGACTAGTATCTCTCAAACCCCTTCTATTTATACTCAAACCCAAAACAGGAACCACCCTTACAAAACATAACTGAAGAAACCAGGTGCATGCAGTTTACAGTCATCATTCTTGTCCCTTTCTAGGTTATCTAACAATGTCAGTTGTGAAGCAATAAAACCCTTTTATTGCACCTTCTTGTAGATCTTGTGACCCCAGGACCCAATATCTACTACATTGCTTTGGGCCTTGTAACAAGAAAGTGCCTACTGTGATCTTAAGCAGTTCTTTAAACATGACACAACCTGTGACTTCTTGTCCTCTTTGTGACATCTTCAATAAGCTTATCTTGGTTGGCTGTTTGCTAATTATCTAACCATATGACTAAATTTACGCTATTCCCACACAGCTATGAGGCCTGAGCAAACCAATCTTAGTTTTTGCTGTCGCTGCAAGGAAAGTAAAATTTCTGGTAAGGTGCACATCAGGCTATGGTGCCGAATATGTGGCTACACAGAACCTCTAAGCGTAGATTTGATGCAGATGCATAGTAAATTGACTGTGTATATTTGGTGTGAGGCCATTTGCTCTCTCAGGGACTGAGCGATAATAAAATAAAACAAATTTATTACAATAGTATTTGATATCCATTTATCATACATGCAAATTGCATTCATTGTAAACAACCTATGAAGTAAAAAGAAAAACATTCTTAATTGTTAAGTGGACTTTAAATAGATAATGTAACTTTTGTCAGTAAATGTTCATTATACAGCAAAAACTATGTAAAGTTTACAGTATCAGGGGAGGAGAGCTAACCATGGACAAAGAAAGTCTTATTTCTCCTCAAAGGTTAAATCACCCAAAGCTCCAGAGTACTTACACACGACAAGAAGCCTTTGTACCTTTTGAAATGGTACTGCCTTTGTAGTGGCACACGAGAATCTTTCACTTAATATTGCTCCACCCCAGAGTGCCAGGTTCATGTGTTTTTAAAGATGTTAACAGCAGGTGTCATGTCTATGTCCCTGCTTTTTTGATGTTTCAATCACCAGTACAGTGGTGGATAGAGCCAGAGAGTCAACTACTGGATAATTTTTCATGAAATTTTGGTCATCCTCAGATTCTACTTCCAGAAATGTTTCCAATATGTTGTCAGCACGCTGACGTTAGCATTTAGCTCCATGCAGGATTTTGCTGAAGTTCAAAGCATGGCCACAGACATCAGAGGTTGAAGTTTAAAAGTTCTTAATGAATCATTTAGAGGTGGATGATAACTTACTGTATAAGCTCCACACACCAACAAAGGAAGCTTAAAAGTTGGTTTTAATCAATTCATATGGCACTGCTTCAGAGGATTTTAGTGAGGGGAAAAAAACTTCAGTCAGCAGTATGACACAGCGACTGGCACTAATGGTTAACAGCTGATTTTCCAAGATTAGAGGAAGCCATCATATCCTTTTGACTCGTGGCCAAGCAGAACAGGAGGATAATTAGAGGCTTTGATGTCTCCAAAAAGTGTTGCCCCTTTCTTCAGTAGAGATGACCAAGAAAGTTGGCTGGGTGCATCTCTTGGTTTCCTTCTCATTTACTCACTCTTTCATTTTTCCTTTGGGTTTCTCTACTCCTCATATTCCCATTCATTATCCTGTATCCCGTCTATTCAAAATATTCTCCTGACACCTTGCATTTGCTTTTGATGGAACCATTTCTCTCTTTCTACTTCCTTTCTCCCACCCCCTCCATCCGTTTTTTTTATTTTATTTTTAATGTATTAATTCTGAGAAAGAGAGATTTGATTAAAAAAAACAATTTACAACATAACCAATTTCAAAAAGGAAATAAAAATAAGAGAAAGAGCAAAAAAAAATACATTTATTAAAAAAGGAAATTTATAAGTACATAGAGTTAAAACACAGCTCCCCCTAAATAACCCTACAGATGACATCTACATCTATTCTGACCAGCTTTCAGTTTGTTCCTTCTGTTTTGTAAACAGTTTTGCTTGCCTCACTGCAAAAATCAGTCAGCTGATGAGTGTACAGACACTTGTGGAGCTGGGGGCAAGACAATATTTTTAATGGTATCAAACAGGACTTTAGGATTTTTTAAGATTGGTGAAATAATCGGATCTGGCCTGTTTAATCGTGACATTGAGAGATGTGATATGCTCCTTAAGGTGCAATCTGTGTACTTCAAATTTAGAGGTTTTCCACAAATGTTCAACTCTACGACAACTTCTCCTAAGACTAAAGATGCTTTCATTTACCCAAGGACAATGTTTTTGAGGAGAAATAAGACTATGTTCAAGTGGTGCCACATTATTTTTCATTTTTCATTAAAACAGACACACAATGATTATTAAATGACTGAACTCAGCATCAGTACACATCATACAAAGAACTTGGATCAAATAAAGAACAAAATTTATCAAAAGCAGCTTGATTTATAATACATCACAGACTCCAATTTGATAATAGTGGATAAAAACTCTGCAAACTCACGTGCAGTACCAGGAGGTCTGTAGATTAAAACACAACAAAAGAATTTGTAGTGCCAACCTTAGGCTGTAGCTCAGTTGGTAAGGCAGTTGACCATGGACCACAGGGTCAGTGGTTTGATCCCCGCTCCTGGGGAAGCGGTGATCCCCGCATTTCAAAGTATCCTTGGGCAAGGCACTGAACCCCAAGTTGCTCCCGGTGGGTCAGGTCAGCATCTTGCATGGCAGCCACTGCCATTGGTGTGTGTGAATGGGTGAATGGGAAGCAACATTGTAAAGCACTTTCGATAAAAGCACTATATAAGTGACTATTTACCATTTACATTTGGTTTATAAACAAGCTGAAGGAGTCCTGACTCAATTGCCTGCAGGAGAAATAATCATGGTGTACAATGGCAATATCTCCTCCACGACCTGTTTTGCGGGTTTTGCTGTGGGTTGAAGTTCATTCAGATGGATGTATTCTGACTCACGCTGCCAGGTCTCGGTCAGGCACATGAATTCTAAACGCTCCTTGATAAAAACGTCATTCGGTATAAAAGTTTTATTCGCTATGGAGCATGCGCTCAGCACAGCAACCCAAATCAGGTTTGCGCCAACTCCAGCTGACTGGAGCGTATGGGTCAGAGGTTCCACGCCATTACTTTCCTCACATAGAGGCACGGAACACAGAACCCACTCCAGTGGGCCCAGTGTCTGGGCCTGTCAAGTTGGAAAAGCACAGCTGTACTGTAGATCGTAGAGAGGTGATGTAGCTACAACTGCACCATACCCCGACGCACTGATTGAAACCTGCCTTAGGCACCGCTCTACCTTTTCCGGTCCTGTCCCACTCAAGGTAAACGGAGATGACAATGCTAATATAGCAACAAATAACACAAGAACAATCACAAATGCACGGGAAAGCAGCTTTTTTAGATTTGAGGTCTTCGAGGCAGCCGATATTTTCTGTGGACTTTGTAGTACCCTGCAATTCCACTATTTCAGCCTCTAGATCATTCATAGACCTGGTAATGTCACGAGAAATATTGGGACTATAGTGTTGGCCAGTCTTGTTTAGCTCTACCATCTCATTGTCCTGTTCAGACAAATTCTGTGAGACTCATTTAACCTGCTCATTTGCATTATTATTATTTAATGAGAGTTTGTCGGGACAAGCTTGAACTAAGTGCCCCTTCCTCCCACAGGCAAAGCACTTCAAAATTCCAGAGTTGACTAAGATGACGAAGAAACTCAAAATACAAAATTAAGCAACCGATTCCCTTCTTATGAGTGGCAGCACACTCCCCACCTGGTATAATTTTATACCACTATGTTCCTTTAATAAGTATCACAATTTCTGAGATGAATCTTATGTACACCCTTGGTGTGCCTGCCTTGACCACCCTTACTTTCACCTTCTGGACTCTATTGTCTTGTCCAGGAAAAGTATTCACAATTATTTCAATGGGCCATTCATTTCTTCTAGCCTGGCTGTCCTTCGGGAGTACAACGTCCCCTATCTCCAGGTTAGGTCAGGCGGCTTGCTATTTTGTCCTTGGCTGAAGTTGTAGCAAGGTATTCCTGACACCATCGTTTTCAAAATGAATGAGCAAGGCATTGCACCTGCTTCCATTGTTTTTCAATGGAGCTCTTTGGGATTAAATTCTCCAGGAGGGGCAGATACCAGCTCAGTTTTCTGTGTGAAAATTGAACTGGTTGCTCTGGATCTGATGAAATGGGAACTAAAGGGCAACCATTCATTATAGCAGTGAATTCTGACATAAGTGTAGTACGAACTTTGTGTGATAGGCTGGGTGTGAGAACCTTAAGTAGCATAGCTCCTAAGATGTGTTAAGCAACTCCAATTATTCTTTCCCACACTCCCCCCATATGGGACAAGTAAGGAAGATTAAACTTCCAGGTACATCCCCTCATCCTTGAAGTAAGACTGAGGTTCTGGATCTTCTGCAGCAAATTGTACCTCTTTGCAGGCACCAACAGAGTCTGTTCCAAACAAAAAAGCTTTACTTGTTCTCTGATTGCCTGACAAACCTTCTTAGGGCATTAATGAAGCTTGATGTTGAGAGAGACTCTATCACTTCAATATGCTCTGCTTTTGTGACCAAACAGGTAAATATAACAGCCTATCATTTGTTCACCAGCACACCACTCCTTGTTTAAAGAACACAGATATTCCATGGCCCAAATACATCCTACATGTGTGAAAGGAGGAGATTGGGTAAAGACGATCAGCAAGCATGTCAGACATTCTCTGTTGCTCCATCTTTCCTCTTAGTCTCTGGCAAATTAAGCACCTGTGTATGACACTTCACACTAGTCTTCTTCCTCCAAGAATCCACAGCTCTGAAGACCTGATTGCTCCTTCTGTGATGTGTCTAGCTTTATGGGCGACCTGTTCACGGTAGAACTGAACCAGTAAAAATGACCACATGGTGATTTTTTTGGGATGACTATAGGATGTCTTTGTTCCCAAGGGATTTCAGCAGAAGACAATCTTCCACCTATTTTTTCTTCCTTAAACACCTCTTCCTGCACATTTCGGACGATTACGTTTTTTGCCTGTTTTAACTCATCAATTATTTCATATCTTTTTTGGCAGCTTTCAATGAGGATCTGATTTTCTGTATGAGTTTGGCTACTCCGTGGATAAAAAGCCTCTATCTGGAGAAGTGCTTAAACCTGTATGATCCAAAGTTGTCACAACTTTTGTAGTGAATGTTGTAATTAGTGGACGTAACTCAACATCTGAAGCTGGTTCAACAAGTTCAAGTGAGTCTGGCTGAGGTGGTGCATCTTCATTGACTTTCATCAAAAAGTCTGGCCTTGTCAGTCAACTGGTACTGCAAATAAGAGAGACTGGCACCGGTCATGTACCATGATCTGCAGGGTTGTGTTGTGTGTTAACAAAGTACCACTGAGTTTGATGTGTTGACTTCCTAATGTGTGCTACTCTGTTGGCAACATACACATAGAAGCTTCTACTAGTGTTTATGTAACCTAACACAACTCTGACACGCATTGTAATACTTCACTTTATGCATCACAACATCAAGTTCTATATATCTATTCTATATATACAAGTTCTATATTAATATGTCTCAGTCAAGCAGGATAAAGATAGCTGCATTTGTATCAAGAGCTATTGTCTTGTCTGCTACTTGTTGGAGGTAAGCGTAGTGTCATCAAAAACCACATAGGTTCTGACAGCCTTTTCTTTCTGCTCAGATGGATAAAATTTGACCAAACAGATCTTGGCACACTTCCGCAAACATCAATGCATTTTGTTATCATTGCTGGAGAAAGGTTTTCTGCGTGCTTCCCGCCCTGAAACTCTAGAGCTGCAGAGGTCTCTTATTTCCATGGTGCTGGCCCTGAATGTAAAGCTGTTAGATGCTGTCGACTGTTGCACTCTGCACTGTACATTCACATTGCAATCTTTGGCCATGTATCTAGTTGAGAAACAGTATTCATAGCAGATGTTCTTTTCTTTGACAAAGGTTTTCCTCTCTTGTAACAATTTGCTCCTGAAGCCACGACATTTCCTTAAAGGATGTAGTTTGTTGTGGATACTGTTTGTCAGGATCCATCACAATTTTGTCTGAGTTGTTGTAGCTTACATCAGAACCTGTTGATACATCTTTTTTCAGACAGAATCTGAAGCTTTAAAATTAGACTTAAGGGGTTTCTCCAATGTGGGCAAATTTGTACCACCAGTGAGTAAGAGTGCGAAGCTTGGATCATTGAGTCTTAGCTTGGTTACAGACAAACTTCAGAATAATAGAGAATGGTGGGTAAGCAGAATGGTGTTCATCTTTGTAGTGGCTTGCTAAAGAGATCCATCTCTCATGTAGGTGATGTGGGAGTTTCTGATCTATAGGAATGATGCCCCAAGATGTTCCCAGGTAATTAAGACCAGGTAAGAATCTATTTCTACGAGCTGCATCAAGTTCCATTAAGATGTCCCCTAAGTACCTTAGTCTGTGATTTTCCCTGTTTGTGATTTTTGGAAATTCATCCACTTTATTTAGAAGGGAATTTTAAATTGCTTCTGGTGATCCATAGCATTCCTGTAGCCTTTGCCACACCATGCTGACACCTGATGATGCATTGTTAATAGACACCACCGTTATCCTCTTTGACTGCTCAGAAGATTTGGGTCCTAGCCATTTACAGAGAAGATCAAGCTCTTCCTTTGGGGTCAGGTTTAAATATTCAGTGGAACTGAGAAAAGATGGCTTCCAGGCCTAGTAATTCTCTCTATTGGCTAGATGTAGGCAATATCTAGCTTTTGCCATCTAATGGGAGATGAGATGGGCACAGGTAAGTCTTTTTTCGAGATACGACTCCATAGGGCATTTGTACCAGTTGCAAAAAATTGAGCAATAGAGACATATTACAGTCCGGCAACATGTAAGAACATCACTACACCACATCATGTTGTATTTTGCAATTTGACTTTGCCATGAAAGACTTAAGTTTAAGTCGACTGTAATACCACATCCCGAGTTAAGAAGATTAGACACGTAATATCTTTTGTGTAATGTTAAGGAAGCAGTAAACTTAATTCAATCCATGCGATTTGCTAAACCTAACCATGGTTTTCTTATTGTCTAAGCCTAACCCATGTTTCTTTTAATTTAACACCAACAAAACTGCAGTGTTTGCACAGTTCTAATCCAGTATCTCGTACTGTTTAGAAAGAAAAATCTTGTGACACCAGCAGCCGTGCATGACAGCTGTCATGGGGGCGTTCTTGCTTTCAAACCATAGTGATTACACTTTCTTAAAACTTCTGTTCGCTCCAGAGTTCATCTTTTCAGAGAAAGTATGTATTACTGCTAATAAAAACCTGTTATTATATAACCACTAACCAGCTTTATTGACTTTGGTGCAAGTATTTGCAAAATGTGTTTAAAAATTAATACAGTAAGATGCAAGTAAACCAATTATAAAATGTTTTTTGAAGTGTGATTTTGGGTGAGTATTTATTCTGTCTGATGTTAAATTCTCACTCATATGTTCTGCCAAAACCACCTGTCCTGGAAATAACCTCATGTTTTTAATAGATTACATTACATAGCTATAAAAGTAACTTATGAATCATTCAGATGAACACAAATGAGTCATTAATTTATACATTATTAAAATTGTAACAGAGCTTATAGAAATTTAAGCATTAATATGCCTATCCTCTTTGCTTCAAACATATGGAGTTTTATTATTCCATGGAATTCTAAAAAGATTTACCATCTTCTCTAAAAAAAAACATCTGACAAAAAAACATCTACCAACCATCATGTCCCAGACACCTACATAAAACACGACAGCACTTTGAGACTTAACACATAGAAGTGACACATCTCTCCACCGCACAGGTTTCAAGTATCACTGGTAACGGAGCATTTAATATGGCTTGATTTATGCCAGGATGGCTTTGCTATGGAAAAGTTATCCTGTACGCATGATGGGGTATCCATAAAAAGAGCGACTGCAGCTGATTTATTGCGAGGGGTGGGGGGATACAAGTGCAGAACCCCCAACTTCCAGTATTTGTCAGAGTTAATATTTCAACCTAATTTAACACTAGAATAAAGATTACCAGGCACTATTGATATTAATCAAGAGTGAAGCAGTTGTGAAGAATACCGAGTTAAGCCACCAGAAATTTCACTTAAGAATGGATAAACATCACCCTTGAATGATGCACTAGTGTGATAAGAATGATTATGACTAATGGTCTTATTCTGTGCAGGACAGTACCAATAAATGCTCTTCAACCAACTTTCCCCTTATCAGGTACTAAGAAAAACTAATGTGCGGCACGGTGGCAAAGTATTTTCAAGAATCCAGTGGGTTCCTCAACGAGTGGAAAACACTTTATTTATTCATTCAGTAACAGAGGGTGTAACCCTTGACAAATGTGGAGACAAGTGGTTTTTACTACAGCGCTAAATTGTAAAATACAGCAGGAAAAAAGCTTAAATGAACTAAATACAAACACACACGCACACACACAAAAGTTGAAATCTGTCAGGCCATCACCCAAGGTTGAGAAATACAGAGGCCAAATTTAATAGTATTGTACCGCATTACAGGTATTGTACATTGTACTGTATAACAGACTACATCACCTTCTGTGTGGAGAACACTGTACCCACCAGGACTGTACGGTGCATGCCATGTACAAACCCTGTTATAAAGGCTCTTCTTAAGGAGAAAAAGAGAGCTTTTAAATAGGAAACAAGGAGGAGCTGAGAACTGTGCAGAGATAGTTGAGAAGGAAGGTCAGTGAAGGAAAAAGGGGCTACAGGAGGGAAGGTGGCTTCAGCAGAATAGATTTGATCTGCTGCCAACCTCTGAATTCACCCTGTGTTCTCAGCTGCATGTTGCTCCAGCCCCATCTCTCTCTTCACTGCCCTCAGCTAACAGCCAACAATCTACACACCTCCTCATCACCCAACCTCCATCTCAGTGCCCCTAAGCTGTGACACTTCCCCACCTCGCAATACCCCTCACAGAAGCCAAGGTGAGGAAGGAGCTCAGAAGGACCTGTGCAGATGCTGTAAATGTTTAGTCTGAGCCTGTAGCTGGACAAAGTGCCACAGCTGTGGAAAACATCCATTTTGATACCAGTACCAAAAATTTCTCGCCCAAAAGACTTTGGGGACCCACGCTGTGTGCACTAATGTTGCCACACAGCTGAGATTATAGCGTTTGAAGGTTTGCAGGTATTCAGCATTCAGCATTCATGATTTGAAAAAAATAATAATTAGATTTTGAGAGTTTTACACCTCATTTCATTCTAATTACGCTCAGTCTCAGAGAAGGTAGCAGTGTCTCTGAATATTGTTCATATATGGTTGTTTCTTTGCATTATAAAGTTTTAACTTACATTTATGAATGCACTGACAGTGGTTTTCAGAGGTTTACCAGAGCCCAAGCCGTGATTTCCAACACTAAATCATTTCTTTTTTAATGCAGTGCTACCTAAAGGCCTAAAGATCATCGCATTTTAATTTGTTTCTTGGTCTTATCCCTTGTGTACAAACATTAGATTTCTCTAGATTCTTTTGTTGATCCTGTTTTAACTAGTTGAGACCTCTTGCTAGCATCAAAATAAAAGAAGCAAATATTCTTCCTTATTTTTTATGTAAATAGTAAAATGTTTCAAATGATTTACAAATCTTGGATTGTCAGGACTTTATATTTTATCTAGAATAGAAACTTTCCAGGAAATCTTTTTTTAAAAGCACACCACAACTTTATAATTCAATTTTTTTTCTGTGCTGACACTGAATGAAATAAACCTATTGTGTTCTGCTTGCAAAGTACCAAACTGCAGAAAGGCAAAGTTACAGCCACACTGGAAAAGAAATTTCCTCATTTAGCAAGCTGAAGGTCAAGGAATTTTTCTTAGGACCTGAAGAGAGACTAGAATGTTTGTAATTGCAGAGCAAATATAGAAGTAAGATTTGTCAAATGGACAGGGAGACACCTCCAAATAAATGGTGATATTACTGCATGTCTGCTGCATCTGTAAAAAGTGGGTTACATCCTGAACGTGACTATTAATAAGTTTGTATATCAGAGGCATTGATGGAGAGACTAAAGGACAACACCTTTACAGGGAACCACATATTCAGCTTAACTCATGCTCTGGTGAGAGAATGAGGGGGACAGAGATTCCAATTATTATTCCTAAAACATGGAAAACAGGCAGGAACAGAAACCATCTAATACTGTGTGAGAAACAATCCAAGAAACAATTCAGCTTGTTTTAACACCAGTATGAGACTGAGCTGATTAATCTAAACTGTAGCTCTGACAAAACAGTCTCCTTGTCTCATGTCGACCAGTTTCTCAAAGGCTTAACTTTTCTTCAAATGCTTGAGATAAAATTAAGTTCCAAACCAAACTTGTTTAATTTAACTTTTGGGATTAACATCCCAAAATCTTGCCTTACTTAAAACCATAAAGGCTTCTTAGTAAAGCTCATTTCAATAACAAACAACAGTTAAAGATGTCACAGTACATTATTTTGAGAGCTCAGTTGGTAAAGGCAGTTGCTTACGGACCACAGGGTGAGTGGTTCGATCCCCGGCCCTGCCTATATGTCGAAGTGTCCCTGGGCAAGACCCTGAACCCCTAACAGCCCATTCCCCCTCCCCAGCGAAGCAGTGCCGGTCCAAGCCCGGTAGAAATTGGGGAGGGTTGCGTCAGGAAGGGCATCCGGCGTAAAAACTGTGCCAAATCAACATGCGGACAATGATCCGCTGTGGCGACCCCGAACTCACGGGATAAGCCGAAAGGAGAGTAGATACAGAATGAAAGTTAATGTAATACATCAGAATCAATAATGTGAAAGTTTTGAGGAAGTGGCCAGGGCAGTTGACAGGGCCTTACAGTGGCTTAACCACATCTTGCACTCTTCTACAAGAAACCAAAAGGCTGAGGTTATGGTCACAACACAAGGGCCCGTAATTTTCCAACCAAAATACATCTTTGATGGAGAAAGAAATTATGTTGACAACCACAGTGAGGTTTAATGAGATTTCTTTCATGGTTAATGCTGCTTGCTTGAATGAATAAATCAAAATCAATGCAGGAGCTTGTTAAGTAAGACCATATAGAGCTTTTGCAACAGCACTGAAAAACAACCAAAAGATACTTATTGGTAGCATCTGTAATACAGTCACCAAATATTTAGACACACAAAGCAAGGGGCTGGATGGTTGAGTCCACAAAGCACAATACCTTCCAATAGGAGACCACAGTCTGAGCCCAGTGTGAAACAACCTTCTGTTGCTTATTGGAACCAGTCAGAACATATGGTCATTGCACTGTTGTAAAATAGTGATTTTGGCTGTTTAGGACAAAAAACAATGTTTAACTATTCTCCATATTTACGCCACTGTAAAAGATGGCACTCACCTTTTTAGTGCCTGTCCAAAAAGAATGCATTTTCAACCAACACATGCCTATAAAAGGTTAATGCAACCGCAATGGGACACAAGCCAGTGTCTTCTTGTGCCAGTCCCAAGTCTGGACAAAAGCAGAGGGTTGTGTCAGGAAGGCCATCCGACGTAAAACACATGCCAAATTAAAAAAATCATGACTTTCACACTGAAAATGACTCCCATACAGGATTGGTCGGGTCGCCACTGGTGCTGTTGACCTACAGGGTGCCAGTGGAAACTGGAATACTATTGGTCAAAGAAGGAGAAGAGGAAGGTGTGTTCGTAGGTAGAGAGAGAAGAGGAAAGATAAGAATGTAGGACTGACAGTAGGGACTTTGAAGGGAAGGCTAGAGAGTTGGTTGACATGATGCAGAGAAGGAAGGTGGATATACTGTCTGTCCAGGAGACCAGGTGGAATGGTCGCAAGGCTCGAAGCTTAGGAGCAGGGTTCGTGTTGTTTTACCATGGGTCAGATGGGAAGAGAAATGGAGTGGGAGTTATCCTGAAAGAGGAGTTTGTGAGGAATGTTCTAAACGCGAACAGAGAATTAGACAGGTTGATGAGTCTAAAGCTGGAAATTGAAGGCATTGTGTTCAATGTTGTTAGTGGTTCTGCCCGACAGGTAGGATGTCAGAAGATAAGGAGAAATTCCAGAGTGAGTTAGATGAAGTGATGCAGAGCATCCCCAGAGGTGAGAGAGTGGTGATTGGTGCAGATTTCAATGGAAATGTAGGTGAAAGGAACAGAGGTGATGAGAATGTAATGGGCAGATTTGGTCTTCAGGACAGGAATGCAGAACGACAGATGGTAGTAGACTTTGCAAAGAGGATGGAAATGGCTGTAGTGAACACTTTCTTCCAGAAGAGGCAGGAACATAGGGTGACATATAAGAGCGTAGGTAGAAGCACTAAGGTGGACTACATCTTGTGTAGACATTGTAATCTGAAAGAGATCTCTTTCAGGGCTCTTTCAGGGCTCTGGTTGGTCAGGAGGTGCTTCCAGATGACTGGACCAAGGCTTACAGCTAATGCGATCAGGGAGACAGGTAGGAGGGTACTCGGTGTGTCATCTGGAAAGTGGAAAGTGGACAAGGAAACTTAGTGGTGGAACGAGGAAGTTCAGGAGTGTATACAGAGAAAAATGTTAGCTAAGAAGATGTGGGACACTGAAGGACTAAAGAGAGTAGTGTCATGACAAAAATTACAATATCTGATCTTAGACACCTCAAGTGTAATCTGTAAAGAAGCTTCAACATCCAAGATGTCTTTTAGGGTCTTATTATTTTGCAAGAGAGAAGTACATAGAGAGAGTTTCAAGACTCCATCCTATGCAGTTCTAAACTTCATAAATGACACATTAGTTTTATAACCTTGTGTTGCTGGGCAAAACATTCTTCAGCCTCAGGCTACTGCTCCCAGCCCTTTTTTCTTTTTATGGAAACCTTTTCCCTTTTCAGCGCTTTAATAAGCACCTGTGAGCATGGATTGACTCTGGGTTACTTGAGTGTGGGATAGTCTGCTGTTAGACAATAACTGACCTTGGAGAAGTTCTGTAAACACTTAAAGACAAAACTTATACATGAGCCAAAGTTTAAACAACATTTTAAAAGTACACTAAGTACAAGTTGCCTTTATAACTAGTTAAATGCTAAGAGTAAAATGCAATAATTTAATCATACTTGATTTTCCATCACAGGTAGACAGGAGTACAGAGAGATGCAGCGTAAGGTGAATGTAGAGGTGTCAAAGGCCAAACAAAGAGCATATGAAGACTTGTATGCTAGGTTGGACAGTAAAGAGGGAGAGGTGGATTTGTACAGGTTGGTCAGAGAAAAAGATAGAGATGGGAAGGATGTGCAGCAGGTTAGAGTGATTAAAGATTAGGATGGAAATGTATTGACATGTGCCAGGAGTGTGATGGGAAGATGGAAGGAGAACTTTAAAGACTTCATATATGAGGAAAATGAAAGGGAACAAAGAGTAGAAGAGGTTACTGGTATGGACCAGGTAATAGCAAAGATTAGTAAGAGTAAAGTGAGGAGGACGTTGAAGAGGATGAAGAGTGAGGATGAAGAGAGGGTGAAGAGTGGAAAGGGAGTTGGTACCTGTAGAGGTATGGAAGTGTCTAGGAGAGGTGGCAGTAGAGAGGCAGTAGAGTTTCTGACTAGTTTGTTTAACAAGATCATGGAGAGTGAGGGGATGCTGAGGACTGGAGGAGAAGTGTACTGGTGCCAATTTTTAAGAACAAGGGAGATGTGCAGAGCTGTGGCAACTACAGAGGAATAAAGCTGATGAGTCACACAATGAAGTTGTGGGAAAGAGTAGTGGAAGCTCGGCTAAGGGCAGAGGTGAGCATTTGTGAGCAGCAATATGGTTTCATGCCTAGAAAGACTCCAACAGATGCAGTATTTGCTTCGAGGATGCTGATGGGGAAGTACAGAGGTCATAAGGAGTTGCATTGTGTCTTACTAGATTTAGAGAAAACATATGACAGGGTGCCGAGAGAGGAACTGTGGTATTCTATGAAGAAGTCTGGAAGTATGTCAGAGTGGCACTGAAGAAAAGACAGGAGGCAGAGCTGGAGGTAGCAGAGCTTAAGATGTTGATGTTCTCTTTGAGAGTGATGAGGATGGACAGGATCAGGAATGAATACATCAGAGGGACAGCTCATGTTAGATGTGTTGGAGATAAAGTCAGAGAGGCCAGATTGAGGTGGTTTGGACATGTTCAGAGGAGAAACTGTGAATATATTGGTTGAAGGATACTGAGGTTGGAGCTGCAAGGCAAGAAGTCTAGAGGAAGACCAAAGAGGAGATTAATGGATGTAGGGAGAGAGGACATGAAGTTAGTTGGTGTGAGAGAAGAGGATGCAGAGGACAGGGTTAGATGGAGGGACATGAATCACTGTGGCGACCCCTGAAAGGGAACAGCCGAAAGGAAAAGAAGAAGACAAGCCTATAAAAGGTTAGGGGTAAATGACTTGTATAGGTTTAAATTTTGGAACACTGGATGAAAAGGTCCCAGTTCTGCATATCACCAGGCTGTGTTCTGCTGCTACCATAGTATTACAAACTTAATCAAGCTTTGTCTGAGAACCTTGTTAAAAGAAGGCCAATTATTGCTTTCGACATAGTTCCACTCTGCAAACTGAATACAGAATGCCTAAGGTACTGCGTGGGGACTTCATGACACACCAAGATTTGTATGTAACCATTTCTTCTTAGCCTGCTGTCACCATTCTTGCTGCCTGTAGGAGTTTTTAAAGACTTGTACATATATACTGTATATTGCAAAGACTACAAGTAATTCATGTAAATCTTAAAAATAGTCTGGCAATGTGATATATGAAATATCGTAGATTACCCTTTAGGACTCCTGCCGCCATGATCGACTCACATTTTGATTCGTACATTATGGTAAAATAAAAAATTTTCAAAAACAACCTATCGTGTAATTTTTTATCAATGAAAACAAAAAGCATTAGTAGAATTAAGCCATCTCAGGAAGTAAAGTAAAGTAAAACAATCCATGTTTATATAATGTCTCTATTCTTTCATAGTGTTGGGATGAGTGTCTGGATAGCAGTTTGACAGGGTCACCACACTATTCCAGGGCTGACACAGAGAGACATTTATTTTCAAAAAATTATGTTAATTAGAATTTGATGCCAGCAACACATTTTCAAAAAAGTTGCGACAGGGACAACAGATGGGAAATATTGTGTAATGTTAAAAAATAAATACATACAAAAAGAACTGGTGGAACAACTCAAACCTGAGAGGAATTTGCAACAGGGCAGTCTCATGACTGTGTACAGAAATCCAAGTATTTGTGGTTTCATCATCTGCAGTATGATATTCTAAGACTGCTAAATCTGGAGAAACCTCTGTAAACATGTTTGGGCCCTCAGGCAGCACTGTATTACAGATTATTCCAGCACCAATCAATGCAAGTATAAACTGTATACAAACTGATGGCTGCAGCACATTTCTGCCAATAGACTAAACAGAAGGCTAATATATATATTAGCCTTCTTTTATATATATATATATATATATATATATATATATATATATATATATATATATATATGGGGCCTCCTTTGTCATATTCTTCACTTTATAATGCTCCAAATGTTTTCATTGAGTGAGCTGATCTTCCCTAAAGGAATAAATAAAAAATAAAACTAAATAAACAATATTGTTTATTTATTTTTATTGTTTATTTTAGCTTTATTGTCATGAGTGAGCACACATACATGCACATACTGTTCTCGTTACGATTAACTTAATTATCTGCATTTAACCCATCTACTGGGTAGAGCTACTGCAGAGTGTCTTCCTGGTGTGTGGGCTGGAACTTGAAACAGGAGCGATGCCCTTCAAACAATATTGGATTAATTTTTAATTAATTACCAACATTACATTTAAAAATAGATGAAATTCTAAATGATATTATCAATCCAAACTAAAAGTTGTCCTGGCATTAACATATTTGTTGTAAACTGGATTGATTTTACAGTACAGAATTCATTCTTGTTCTCTTCTACAGTATGTAGGAAACTAAAACGTCAAGGCTTTCTACAGTGTTCCACTCTGGCATATTTCCCCTAATACTGCATAACAATGAGCCAATTTATCACAATAGAATAGAAAAATGCAGACTGACAACTATTACCACACGTCTTTGTTGTTGTACTAATGGCTGTAGGTGTATAGTGTGAGCAAGCTAATCTCAAAGTCTTTGAATAATGTATTAACCTGTGGGGGCTAACACTGTGGGAAAAGTGACAATGCCAAAGGTGATTTTATGGAATGCAGGCTCATTTTAGCAAGTTAGCAATAAACCTTATTTGGATATATAGTAAAAGCTTTGACAACCTTTCTGTAGACTGACAAGAGCAGCCCTCCTCTAAGAAAACGCTTCATATATTAGATCCTGTGGACAAAATACATTTCAGTTGGGTTCTTTGGTCAGAGAGGTTGAGGAGAGAGTGGTTCACTCTCTCATATTTGGACGGTAGGAACACTATTATGCTAGGACATTTTAAATCAGGCAGGTTTCCCATTTAAGTGTCCCTCCCTATAAAACAGGGGGATAAATGAATAAAAGCAACACGTAATGGGTACCAACAGGCAGTAAAATGTTCAGTACTGCCCATCACACCCCTATTATCCTGGTTGCATTTACATTTATTCGTGTCTTTATGGCTCTCATACCCTGGGAGTGGTGATTCTGTACTTGTAAAGCAGGCAGAGAAATAAAAGTAGGGGGGACATATTTAAAAGACACACTAAAGAAACAGTGAAACAGATTCTTTTTTTTTTTTCTCCAATTCCATTACATCTTCCTTATGTTCAGTTAGTGCACTAATGAACTAAGGGTCAGTAATTACTCAACCTCTGCTAAAGAGGACATATACACAAATGTGCAGACAGAAGCCCTTTTCACACATGAACTGTGGACAATGTCTAGAGTGCTAGACAAAAAGAAGCCATGGTACTCGCCTAATAGAAATGCCGTTACACGCCGATTTGCATCGCTTTAAATTCTCCTGAAAATTCAGGACAGAGCAGCTTGTTCTCTTCACACACACACAGGCCCACTCACATTATGACTTTGTACTGGGGGGCTCACAGAATAAAGTCAAGGTAATATCCGGGAAGTCTGGGGCCATAGAGTTCTCACATCCAACACCCCCTGAGTAAAGTACAGAATAGTTTAAGGTTCCATTGCATGTCTGAAAACCTCTAAAGATATGCTTCCTTCTTTCCCTATTTCCTGTCTTTGTGCTAAGCTGTGTAGTTGATGTACATTTTAATGTTCACAGGATAGAAAGGAAAGAGTGGGTCATGATTTTCAACTCCAAAAAGTCTTTATTTTATGCAACAACCGAAGTGTTAATGACACATACCTACCTTTTTTTTCTGCCACCTCCAACAACACACAGTGTGTGAAGATATAATTAGAGAGAAGACACTCATGAAATATGAAGAGGATTGTCAGTGTCCATTGACTTGTCCAAATTGGTTCGATAGTCTTCTTTTAATAGGACACAGAAACCTGGTGGAATCAGGACATAAAATTTAATTTTGATCAACCTCCAATGTTCACCATGTGACTTAATCTGTTATTTGAGTTTTGTATTTATATTCAAAGTTCTTAGACGCAATGAATTCTCTCATTTGAGTTGCTTATTTCTCTAATTTTTTCTGCTTTTCTTTTTTTGTTTTGTTTTGTATGGCACGTGCTATTGTGTACCTAGTTTTCCTTTTTCTTTTCCTTCTGATAACGGTAATTTAAAGAGTGTGAAGAGACATGTTTGCATATGGCTGGTTAAGGCTGTTTTGTCTTGGCTCTACCCTCTTTGATGCTGCCTGTGGACAAAAAAAGATAATTCAAATGTACTTTTTTATATTGTTTTCCAATTTCCACTACAGTGAAATAATTAAATTAAAATGAGCAAGTCCATAGATAATTACTATTCAATGTAAAAGACAGGAGGCCAGTGCATGTCTACACACAAAGACACAAAAGTGCAGACACATACAGTACAGATCTGAGGAGCCATTTACTGTAAACACTGTTATTCATCATGAAACCTGGGTGCGTGATTCCAGCTTCTGCTTCCACAGCAAGTTGTAAATGGATGTATACACACTTCTAGTCAGCCATTTGCACTACATCTGCATGCTGCAACAGTCTTCATGTTGATGAAAAAACAATAAAGAAAGCAAGTCAGATCAGAAAGGAGGTTCTTCAACAATGCCAGAGCAGCCATCATTTTGCACACAGTAAGTGGGGCTCTTTAGGCATCATTAATTGTGAGGTTTCAACAGTAACTATTTATTTCATTATTGATTTATCAGTCCGTGTAACAACATATTTCTTAAAGTTCAAGGTGATATCATCAATGTTGCATGATAATCTGACTAAAAAAAGGCTAGAGATTCAAATCCTTACATCTACGTATTCTATTTTTGTTGGCACCCGCCACCACTTCAACTCTAGCTAAAATCATAGGGCTCAAGGCTTCACACTGAGTGAGGACCTACATTAAGCACATTTATGCACAGCACTATACAAGCGTCTGCTGCAGCCTTAGTTACACCTTCAATTTAGCCAAAGTGCTAAAAGCTGATAGCAGGCATACCAAACACACTTTGAAAATAACGGATATTTGAAAACTGGAAAATAAATGGTGCTTCAAATGAAATTCAAATAATGATAAACAAAAGCAAAAATACTAAAGAACACTTTACTGGTGATCACCTGGTTTAGATATTATTTCTAAATAAATGTTCCATTAGCTGTTCTTTTTAGCACATACATTTGGCTTTGAAAATTCCGGTTCCACCTTCTAGTTGGCAAAGTAAGTTGTTATTATGTGGTAACATGTGGCAGACGTTCTTTGTTATGGTTACAATTTTAAAGTGGAGGTGACAACTTTGTTAAATTTACCCAAAAATCTCAACAGGTCCTCCAGTCTTAAGGCGAAAGTAGGTCATTTGTCCCTACTCTCTCACATGACTAACAAACTCACCCCCACATAGGGAAAGAATTGTTGAAACTGCACCCCTTTGGCATCACATACCAAAATAGCTGTTACCATCACTTAAAATAGCATCGCCATGGCAGCCAGTTTCACTCTGTATTTTTGCCTTAAACACTAAAAACACTAATAAATTAAAATTGTGCAAATATATCAGCTTGGCTAGGATTAGGCAAAAAACCATCAGGGTTAGGTATTAAATAAACATTGTTATGTGTTGTTAAAACATCACACTTTTGGTCGTACCACATGGCATGTTACAACAAAGCAACAAAATCTCCTTTGGAAAAGTGCTCTGCTTTGTTGGCCCATCTATCTACCCTAGGTTCCTTCTGGCAAACCTTTGCATTTAAATACTAAGTGACTGTGTTATGTTTGCTACAGACATTGCGCACTGTGCGTTTCCCCATGGTAATACGATTTGCATTTTCCCTTCTAAGTCAGAATTTACAGGAGTATTTTCTGTAAATGTATTAGGTATAATTTATTTAACTATTGCATTGTGTGTCTCTGCAAATTAGTCAAGTTGCAGTCTACATCTGTGTCTGTCCAAACTGCTATTCCATTAAGTTCATCCTTGACTCCTTTAGTTTGGTGGATACTTTTGTGAGATTTAAAGATATTACATATAAGAATGATATAACATTCACAAGAATGGCAAAAACCTAAGGTCACAGTTACCTTGACCTTTGACCTCTGAACACCAAAGCTCTAGCAATTCACCTTTTTAAGTAGATGGTTGTCTCAAATTTGAACAAATTCTCTCAAAGTGGTCCCTGTGCCAAGTTGGAAGACATTTCTTTGAGGCATTCCTGAGATATTGTGTTTCGAATTGAACACAGATGGACAGACAACCCAAAAACATAATGCTTAGTAAAAAAGTCCTGGTTTGGGTCAATGTAATAACAACTATGAATGAAAAATGAACTGATGTCTGGTTATAAAATGTTGTTTCTGCCAACCTTTCCTTTGAAGACTCTTGCTACTGTCATATTTAGTAAATATTGTCTATTTAAGAAATGTATCAAAAATAACCTGTAAAAAAAACAAATATATATATAACTGTAAATGTAAATGTAAATAACCTACTGGCCAACATGTAGTGGTAGGCGCCATAATGAACTATAAATATCGGTACTGACAGATACCAACAATCCAATGGTTTGATAAGACTTAAACAGGATGAAAGCACTAATTTTGGTTTGCCAACAGGGGAAAGTGACATTTTGCATGGAAGGGTGTGCCAGAGTATAGATTCATACAAATGTGTTTCCCAGATTCTGGTTTATAAGACCAAATAATAGGAGATTCATCAGTATCGTCCATTTTAGAGGAACATAGGCTTCACCATCACCATCCTTACTAAGTGCAATCATTGTGAGTTATTCATTTAGACCACACAGTTTGTATTCTTTTCCTTACCCATTTGGTCTATTCTAAAAAGATGTTCCAGCGCAGCAAATACACCTTTTTAATTATTATTACTATTTTTTTTATTGTTTCAGCCTCTCTGGCTGTTGAAATTCAGAAAAGACAAGCTGGGATGATTATGTAAGCCTATACATCCTATGCCCAGGAATACAATGGAAATGTTCAGAGCTGTTCAGAGCTTAATTGTGTGTGGAGCCACATTTATTCATGTTTAATAGCACATATTTCAACTTTGCATATGTGCCACATTAAAGGGTATTAGCAGAATAGAATTACATGCAAAGAAGGTGCTGATTTTTAGACATTGGTGAACTTTGACAACCAACATGTTCCAACCATAGCAAAGAACATCCAACAGTGGACTTAAATGTCTACAACAATTAACAAGTTGTTTTACTTCCATGGTTGTTTTTCTTGGATGAACATCCATTGATTTAATTGCTTTTGCAGTAACCTGTCCCCTGTCACCAAAGAACAGTCACAGGATGTCATACTGTATGTCATTTGTGATCAACTGTCAATCTTGACCTGGGGTTGCGTTACTTAGTGTGAACTGCCATGAAGAACATGCGCAATTTAGATTCAAGAGTAGAGAGAGAAGACAAGTGCAAAAAGTACTTTTCATTGAGAGGATGACTAACTTGTAATAACTTTAATTCATGAAGCATTTTATTTTGGGTTCAGTCCATTTGTCCATTAACTCAAACTACCATCAAGCTCTATACATAGCTTTATACACAACGGAGAGAATGTAAGAGTTATCATGCAACCTAGTATTCATTAGTTGTTATAACACCCACAGTTACGGTTCTGTCTATGACCTACTACTTATTATGACTGACTTTTCAAATTTGTAACATTTAGCAGGCATGGTAAAAGTTCAGAGGCCAGATTCACATTTGAGATCATTTAGAGTAGACAAAGCCGATCTTATTGGAGAGGTGGTTGACAAAACTTACCAATGAGAGACACCAGTTTGTGTCCTGTTTAATATTACTTAAAATTGTTGCTGTAGTCAGTGTATTCTGTATTTTAACTTTGACCATGACCTTTCTATAACCCTAAGCATCTCATTTTTGTGCCCAAGCCAAACAACTTTGCGGTGCATAATGTTGCAAGATAATGACCTACTGAGCCTGCTAGCATGTGGAGCATGTACCTACTGGTCATTATACTGCAAATAGTAGAGATAACAGCAGATAATGGCCAGTGAATGGTGTGATAACATCCAAAGTGCCTAGCTAAATAAAGCAAATATATGTAACCTTAAGCCAGTGGCAGAAACTCCTGATCGATCCGCTCTGCTCTCTGCCCAACCCTCCCTCTCCCTACGCTGCTGTGCAAGGCTACAACTCTTCCATGGTTTGCAGGACAAAACAAGAATGCTCAAAAACCTACTAATCGAGCAGGAAGTTTTAGTTGAAAATATCTGCACTGCTTTTCAGTGAGTCTATATTATATACAGTATATGTATGTATATATATGTATAATATCTTTAACAACTCAAGGCATTTACTGCATATATTACTCATCAGTAGCTGATAAATTGTAAAGCATAACGCTTTTTTATTGCTTTAGGGGTTTACTAGAGGACCAGAGTATACTGATTTAAAGGCATCATGTCAGTGGTCTGTAGGCCTGCACTGCTAAGCTCTGCTGTATCCTTCAGGTGATAGCAAAGGGGCATTTTCAAACCAGCTGAATGGAGACTTGTTGTATTGACTGGAGGATTAGGAGAAGGATCTGTCCAGCACCCTCCATGCAACATTTATCAGCTCACCAGCAGCAGCAGAGAGTACAAAAAGAGGGAAAAAGAGGGAAAGAGAGAGCGAGAGCGAGAGAGAGGGGCTTTCTTCTTCAAAAGCCTGTGGTGGATGTTTTCAAGCTTCCATTAATGTTGCAAACCATGTCTCGCCAGCCCAAAAGTAGAAAAAGTATAGGAAGTGAGAGATGAGAGGGAGGTGGTGGGAGGACAGAGTTGTGAAGGTGCACAATGTTTTATCTCTGGGAAAGAACGAAAAAAGAATGAAGTCCACTATATCTGATTGTACTGCTATGGAGAAAGCTTTTTGCAGTTTCTGAAAGGTTGATCATCATTCGCCTTTATAAAACTGGTCTGGTATGAATAATGGGGAGCACCACATACACAGCCTTGCTGATTTCACTGTTCTGGACACACTGTCCACGTTCCAATATACCAGGATTCATTGCCATAAATGGAGTTTGCTTTTTAACATCAAATTTATTCTTATTCTGACATGGTATGGATTATACGAGATTTTCAAAAAAAACTATAATATTCAAAGTCTGTGCAGCAAATATGCCTATTATGCATCACGTTTTGCAACGCTCATCAATAAAGCACATGTAGAGGCGATTCTACTGGATTCTGACAGTCCAGAAAATACTTCACTCCGGACATTGTTGTATGATGAACATTGAACATTTCTTGTACTTGCTCCTCAACTTAGCTGATGAGGAATTACTTGTTCACACAAGTGTAAGTACAATGACCTCACAAACACGTTCACAAACAGTTTCCTCAAACAAGTTTCTCAAAGTTTGGGTGAACTCACAGAACTCTGTAAGAAACCGTGTCCCTCCTCAGCTACACACTGAACCTTTCTCTTCCACCTTGTTGCGGTCCCCACTACCTTATAATTAGTTCCTCTGCTCCAGTTACTGTGTCATGTCTGCTCCCTTCAGTAGTTCAGCTGAACAGCATCTCTTGTAATAAACCATTTGCCATGCATTGTTCCCTTGACAGTACAGTTAGCAATTCACAACACACACGATCTAAAACAAAAAAAACAAAAAATTAGAGGAAACCCTGTTTGGCTCATCATGGCAAATCATTTCGCACTTAAGTTGAACCCTAGTCTCTTGTGTAGAAGTCCGGTATCTTGTTGTGCCATCCACTACCATGTTCACCTCTCTTTGAGACTTTCAGTTCATATTTTACGTCATTGCTTTAGGCGTGAAATTGTGAAGCATCAGGGTTTCCAATTAAATACATTATATAATACAAAATTGTGGAACAAGGTGGGCTTGCACATCAGGCAGGCCAACTCACTTCCTGTTTTTAAATCTTCCCTTAAAACACATTACTTATCCTTGGAATTTAAATCAGTTTGAGATGTTGGCTTTTAGTGTTTTTTTTATATTTGTTTTTGTGCCTTATATCTATAATTCTTGTCTTTATGTTTATATACAGCACTTTTGCCAACTGTATTGTTTTTAAGGTGCTTTATAAATAAAGTTGGATTGGATTGGATGTTTACTATGGCACCAAATTTGCACATGTGCAATGTGCATGATAGCCACCTTCTGACCTACTGGTAGTTAGAAAGGCTCTACTGAACAATAACAATGTGCTTGATAACAAATGATAACCATTCAGTGATTTATTACAACTAAAATTCACTGAGCCTTTACTTGAGCCCCCTTTTGCATGCAAAACCTTAGGCTCTACTTTTGTTATTCCTTCAACAGACAGAGTAATATGTCTGTATTAGGCATAGTGTATATATGAAAGCTTCCTCTAAAATACAAATGACTTATTTGGCAGGAGCAGTAGTTAAAGCTCTTCTGATTTGGTTGTAGGTTTAACAGCAGCAACACATCCCAAAATGCGGTCATCTGGTATTTAACTGGGAAGTTTTCCCATCTCCACCTCCCATCCCTTGGAACATTTGTAAAGAAGACAAGTAGAATTATCCACAATGCACACAATATACAACAGGTTCTTTGGAAAAAGAGAGTAGACACGTTCCTGCTAAATACCATGATAGCAGCCCTAACACTGATTGGCTGACAAGTAAACTCTGAAGTGAAGCAGAGGTGATACAGTTTTTGAATGCTTAATTCAAAAAAGGATCTTAAAAAAATCCACTGTCCACATTATCTATACCTACAACCCCTTATTGTATCACAAATTCATAAAAGGCAAAGGGGCAGAGGTAAGAGGTTATACAATCCAGTACTAGGAACTTATCAAAATATCGGGTTCCCTTTATGTAACGGCCTACAGTTGTACATAGGCAAGAAGTGGAATAATAGCTCTGGTTGTTTGCCAAGAAGAAGAGCATATTCAAGGATATGTGGATAGTACAAACCCATTAGTTTAAAGAGTCAGAGAATGGGAAAATAAACAATTAGAATAATGACATTTTCCATTCTGTACTTACAAGTGTTAACAGAGGGTAAAGTCATTATTGAGAGAAGACAGAGGGAGGAAGTGGCAGAGAGGTAGCTGAGTGGAGATTATAGAAAATGTATCAAATGTTCTTTTTTATATGGTGTGTGTGTTTTTCTTTGATTGTTACCCTGGCAACAGCTAAAGTTTTTACTATCCACTATAGTACTGTTGAAGTAATAATTTTTTTATTGTGTACACACTAGTTTGTGCTAGTTTTAAATACTTTGTATAGTAACTCTCGGTTTGGCCAATTAACTCATGTTGTTAGTTGAATAACATCTTATCATCAACAGCAAGTGTTAATGACACATGCTGAAGAGCCAAGGCTCAGTCAAGACGATGAATCAAGGAGAGAGGAACTGCACAAATTGCCCAGCGTCATTTAGAGAAAAAGACAGACAAAAGCTTCTCTGGTCATTAAGTCAGCTAAGGTTGATGCCTGAGCAAAGTTAACTTACGTGATAGGATGTTAGTTTAATGTTAAATCAGTAAATACTGAAGCTCAATCCTTAGTGGATCTTTGAATAAAATTTTACAATTTTTACTGACATAAATTGCGTCAACTTTCTCTCTTTGTCTCTCTCTCCTTCTACAAATGTGCTTGATGTTAAAAGACAGTACAATAGAAGATTTTGCTTATAGACCAAGGTGAAAACAAGGAAGTCCCTTGTCTGCTCTCTTTCCTTAACCCTATGGATATTTGCTGTGCTGTCTCACACTCTTTCTCTCTTATAAAAAAAGTACAAACTCCCAATTGTTGCATACTGGTAGCAAGATGAGATAGGGCCAGTGCCCGTGCAACAAGTTGGGTTGCATATTTAGAAAGGTAGAGTCTGAACTTTCTGATATTCGGAAGGGCAGTGAACCAAGTGGATAATACCGTTGAAGATCTCAAGTTGATGCTCATCCCGTGTTGAATTAAACATCTGGCTGAGAAAACTGATGAGAAAGTGGACTCTTCCAGTGGTATTTGTCAGCGTGTAATCAGCATATCAATGATAGAAAAATCTATGTGAGTGGATGATAAAACCCAGGGAAGTAATATAGATAGAAAACAGAAAAGGACCAAGAACTGAGCCTTGTGGCACACCGGTGGAGATTACCTTGAAGGTTCATCCAAATAATCAAGACCTGAGCCAGGCCAGAGCTGTTCCAGAGATACCCAACTAGCAAATAGATTTAGTAGGATTAAGACTGATCTGCAGCTTTAGCCTCTCCCTCATTGACACAAAACTAATTTGTGTACCTTTTTTAGTTTAAATATAGAAATGCTTTGTAATTACTATAATGAAACAATTGGCCAAACATCCGCTTCACCAGAAGAGCTCAAATTCAGCAGACTTAAGATAATGATAGAAAATCAGCTACCTCTGAAGCAAACAAAGAACATTAAATTAGGACGTTTAATTTAATTATTGTTCAGTGTATCTCCTGTCCAAGTTAGATACATAATACAATAAGATACAGCTTCACAATCAGTTTTCAATTAAATTTGTAATGGATCACATTGTCATTCTATAAAAAACAAAACAAAACAAAAGACACTTTATAGCGATCATAAAAACTGGAACACAAAACACCAAAAAAAAGGGCATTTATCACACATAGCAGAACGGATTTTCAGGTACACATCTCACCGACTCATGACTGTAACATCAAGCCTAATGGGCCAAATGTAAAAACACTTTTCAATAATTTTTATACTCACACACAGGACAGCACATACACACAGTGGCACTTGATTGCCTCTGAGTCCAACTGAGAAAGTTCAGGATCATCACCACGTATGGTGACATACATGCATTAGATAAGTACAGTATGGTGGCTCCATACAAGAGTAAAAGCACAATTTTAATGTGGGGTTAGATGAAATTAGGTTAAAAAAAAACAAAAAAGATGCTTCTTTTTTAAATCCAACATCTATGCTGGATTTGGTGATGCCAAACCATACAGAAGATTAAGATGCCAAAATACCAGGAAGCCAGTTAAGTAGCACATGAAGGTTATTTCTAGCTCACAGGCTTGAACTTGGGGCAAACAGAGCAAGTGCATTAAGTGAAGCTTGCAGACTCTAAGGAAACAAGCCAAGTTATTCAATAGCATTCACCATATATCCCTCAAATTGATAAATCATCATGCTGCTGATTAATGACATTTTAATGCTACTTTATAAGACATATTGGGCCTCTGGGCCAATTTAATGCACTCTGGTGTCTATAAATATAGCAAACAAATAAGAACATATGCTTTAATGAGCTCTCAAGACTATTTATTGCAACATATACACATTTTCAACATACAGTAGACAAAAATAAATAAACATTATTTTTATTGAACACCACTTACTGTAGTAGAACATTTTAGGGGTTCGAGCTCAGATGAGTGTAATGCAAGAGCAGCTGACCTAAGATTGAAGATCATGACTTGGATGTTATTACCGTGCCACCCTTCGGATGGTTCAGTGGAGAACATTCAGTTTATTCTTCTGGCTTCAATTTCTCTGGTGTACCTCTTCAGCCAGACAGCCAGGGCTGTGAGCCTTTGCTTGGCAGTCTCCAAGGCAAATTCACCCCTCTTCATCATGCCTTTCTGCAATTCTAATAACTAACTTCTCTCCATGTTGCCTTGATCTTGGCCTCCAACCTCCTTATGTTTAACTTATGGCCGAGCTAGATAGATATTGTATTCACTTTATTCATCCCAACAGGAAGTTCACAAAGCCCAAAGTTCAGCTATAAGGTTGCTGTGGTGTATATCCGCTTGTTTGTCTCAGTGTCGTAGTAAGAATTGTTTGTAGTGCTGCATTTCCATCTTCTAGTAGACATTTCCTTGACTTTGCAAAGAGAATGGAAATGGCTGTAGTAAACACTTTCTTTCAGAAGAGGCAGGAACATAGGGTGACGTACAAGAGCGGAGGGAGAAGCACTCAGGTAGACTACATCTTATGTAGACGTTGTAATCTGAAAGAGATCAGTGACTGTAAAGCATTGGTAGGGGAGAGTGTAGCCAGACAACACAGGATGGTGGTGTGCAAAATGATGCTGGTGGTGAGGAAGATAAGGAGGACTAAGGCAGAGCAGAGGACGAAGTGGTGGAAGTTGAAAAAGGAAGAATGTCGTTTAGTTTTCAGGGAGGAGCTGAGACAGACTCTGGGTGGTTTGGAGGTGCTTCCAGATGACTGGACTACTACAGCTAATTTGATCAGGGAGACAGGTAGGAGGGTACTCGGTGTGTCATCTGGAAAGAGGAAAGCGGACAAGGAGACTTGGTGGTGGAACGAGGCAGTTCAGGAGTGTATACAGAGAAAGAGGTTAGCTAAGAAGAAGTGGGACACTGAGAGGACTGAAGAGAGTAGACAGGAGTACAGGGAGATACAGCGTAAGGTGAAGATAGAGGTGGCAAAGGCCAAACAAAGAGCATATGAGGACTTGTATGCTAGGTTGGACACTAAAGAGGGAGAGGTGGATTTGTACAGGTTGGCCAGACAAAGAGATAGAGATGGAAAGGATGTGCAGCAGGTTAGGGTGATTAAAGATAAGGATGGAAATGTATTGACAGGTGCCAGTAGTGTGATGGGAAGATGGAAGGAGTACTTTGAAGAGTTGATGAACGAGGAAAATGAAAGGGAACGAAGAGTAGAAGAGGTGACTGTTGTGAAGCAGGAAGTAGCAAAGATTAGTAAGAGTGAAGTGAGGAGGACATTGAAGAGGATGAAGAGTGGAAAGGCAGTTGGTCCTGATGACATACCTGTGGAGGTATGGAAGTGTCTAGGAGAGGTGGCAGTAGAGTTTTTGACTAGTTTGTTTAACAAGATCTTGGAGAGTGAGAGGATGCCAGAGGACTGGAGGAAAAGTGTACTGGTACCAATTTTTAAGAACAAGGGAGATGCGCAGAGCTGTGGCAACTACAGAGGAATAAAGCTGATGAGTCACACAATGAAGTTGTGGGAAAGAGTAGTGGAAGCTCGGCTAAGGGCAGAGGTGAACATTTGTGAGCAGCAATATGGTTTCATGCCTAGAAAGAGTACAACAGATGCAGTATTTGCTTTGAGGACGCTGATGGAGAAGTACAGAGAGGGTCATAGGGAGTTGCATTGTGTCTTCGTAGATTTAGAAAAAGCGTATGACAGGGTGCCGAGAGAGGAGCTGTGGTATTGTATGAGGACGTCTGGAGTGGCAGAGAAGTATGTTAGAGTGGTGCAGGACATGTATGATAGCTGTAAGACAGTGGTGAGGTGTGCTGTAGGTGTGACAGAGGAGTTCAAGGTGGAGGTGGGTCTGCATCAAGGATCGGCTTTGAGCCCCTTCTTGTTTGCTCTGGTGATGGACAGACTGACAGATGAGGTTAGACAAGAATCTCCCTGGACTATGATGTTTGCAGATGACATTGTTATTTGTAGTGAGAGCAGGGAGCAGGTGGAGGAAAATCTAGAGAAGTGGAGGTCTGCTCTGGAAAACAGAGGAATGAAGCTTAGCCGCAGCAAGACAGAATACATGTGTGTGAATGAGAGGGACCCAGGTGGAACGGTGAGGTTACAGGGAGCAGAGGTGAAGAAGGTGCAGGACTTTAAGTATTTAGGGTCAACGGTTCAGAGCAACGGTGAGTGTGGAAAAGAGGTGAAGAGGCGAGTGCAGGCAGGTTGGAACGGGTGGAGAAAAGTGTCAGGTGTGTTGTGTGATAAAAGAGTATCAGCGAGAATGAAAGGAAAGGTGTTCAAGACGGTGGTGAGACCAGCAATGTTGTTCGGCTTAGAGACTGTTGCACTGAAGAAAAGACAGGAGGCAGAGCTGGAGGTTGCAGAGCTTAAGATGTTGAGGTTCTCTTTGGGAGTGACGAGGATGGACAGGATCAGGAATGAGTACATCAGAGGGACAGCTCATGTTAGATGTTTTGGAGATAAAGTCAGAGAGGCCAGATTGAGGTGGTTTGGACATGTTCAGAGGAGAAACTGTGAATATATCGGTAGAAGGATGCTGAGGTTGGAGCTGCCAGGCAGGAGGTCTAGAGGAAGACCAAAGAGGAGATTTATGGATGTAGTGAGGGAGGACATGAAGTTAGTTGGTGTGAGTGAAGAGGATGCAGAGGACAGAGTTAGATGGAGGCACATGATTCGCTGTGGCGACCCCTGAAAGGGAGCAGCCGAAAGGAAAAGAAGAAGAAGTAGACATTTCCTGATTCTTGGTAACTGGCCATGGAGGTTTCAGATGATCTAGGCTCCTGCAGATTCCAGGAACCACATCTGAAAACTCTGTTTAGAAGAGTGCAGTCCTAGGAACAGCTAAGCTAATGTCCAGCACCCTCTAACTCCCAGGCCTCTGTTAGAAGACCCGAGCTTGAAGAAAGAAAAAAGAAAGTGTGGGTAATTTTATTTCACACACACACACACACACACACACACACACACACACACACACACACACACACCATATACACTTATTCTACATGCAATAGACAAAATGATGAATACATTATTTTTAATTAAAAGATTATGAAAAGAAGAGTAGTGGCAGCCCTTGTATGTGAGTGTAAAGCATGAATAGAAGGACACAGAGTCACGGCTGTGCTGATTCCTGCTGAGAATTACCTTACAGGTCATCTGTACAAGAACCTTATTACAATCTATATTGTTAGGTGACCTCTAGCAATCATAGGAATTATAAAAGGAGTTCCATGAATTTAACCACATGAATATTGTAACCATAACAACAGGAGTCAAGCACACCCCCCATCACCTTTCACATGTTTTTGAATCTTAACTGTAATCTCTTTTTCAGGAAACGCATGAAAGAACGAGGACAGAGACCTACAGTGGCCTCCCTCTCAGTTATTGCACATTTTTCGATGTGGTAGGTTTATTTTTGTCCTGTGTCTACATAGCATAAGCCAGAACAACAAAGTGAAAACTTTTTTTAAATTTCTAATTTATAAAAACCTGAAATCCCATATTTACATTTTAAGTATTAAAACCCATTGCTGTTGTACCAAAATATGGGCATTCAAATCCTGTTTACTTTCATTTTTTATATTTAGATGAATCTAGAACTTGACTGGAATCCACATGTGAAAACCTGAATTAATTGGACACAATACAAGGGCATAAAACCATTTTCAAATTCTGAATGTTCCCAGTTTAGACACTTGTAGTGGTACAGTTGTTAGACCTTCTACTTGGCTGTGGTTTTTCTTTCATTTTTCTTTCCCCTTCTGTCCTCTAGTCCCACCCACACACATACTGCCCCAGTGTATCTCACACTCACTCACACCTGCCCCCCCCTGTTGATTGGTCCCTCTCCATCTCCTTTCACAAACTTGATCTGTTTATTATCCAGTTTGAAAGTATAAGAATCATTCACTTTTCCCGTCTGTGCCAGATCGCATTTAGTTTTTTCATCCAGTTCACAACTTAGTTTTTATGTTTCTCTTTACTGGTTGGCCTGTTTATCTGACCTACCTTGGTTCATGTTTTGTTATCCATTTAATCCAGGCTCTCTGTGTTAAGTTCATGTTGAAGTTGTGCCCCTTCTGGAGAGATACTTGGTTACTTTGTCCCAGTGATTTTTTTCAACTCAACACATCCTTATTGTGTTCTGCTCGTGTCCACTTCTGCACCAATCTCCCTCACAGTAGTAAAATTAATGAAAGAAGCAGGTGAAGTAGGGACAGATGAAGTGGACAATGACCTGGGAGAAGCCAAAGGTAAGGCAATGCAGGGGTGCCGAGCCAATCTAGATTAGCTCAGGGATGAAGAACCACATAGAAAATGGAGACTTAGAAGCGAAATGAAGGGCCCATTGAACACTGGTCTGGTGAGTGCGAGATGGAGGAGGTTTGAGTCATGCAGCACTGAAATGAAAGCTGACAGAGGAGAGGAGATTGAAAGATTTAAAAATTTTCAGGTAAGTATTGATAGAATCAGAGACTATGGCAGACTGATTGGGTAGAAAGGTAGAATTACAGCTGATTATGTTAGGGTGAAGGAAGAGAGTGAGATAGAAGGAAAAGGGAATAAAGTGTCTTCCTGATTAATCCTACGCTTAGCTTCAATTCATTTAGGAAAGACACATATGCAACAGTATAATGCATTATTAAAAGATTTATTACATGGTGAGCAGGATAAGAGAGTTAATAGACTTTGTTGGGGAGCCAGTGTTGTCTGCATTGTGGACTCTACCCATCAAAGTCTATTCACCCTCTTTCCCTGCTCACCATGTAATAAATCTTTTAATAATGCATTATACTGTTGCGTATGTTTCTGTGTTCGGACGTTTATTTCGGAGATGAGGTGTAGAATATTCCCCTAAGAGAGAGGTTCTTACTTTGACAGAGGCTACCAAGATCTAGAGAAAATGCTGTAAAATTAGAGAGTGAGGCACTGAAGTTAAACTATTATTATTATTACTACTCTAAGGCTGAGTGGACCAGTTTGTGCTGAGATTGACTAAGAGCAGTGACGAAAAGCTATAAACAGGTGATACACATAGATTAGAGAACCTGAAACAAGCCAGCAAGTAAATGATATCCAGGGATAAAGTTTCAACAATCTGATATGCGAGGACTTCAACATAAACTTATTGGGGGCTGATGTGGCACCACCTATCCTTTATGAGTGCACTGAATAATCTTTAAGGTACAGATTATTTTTAACAACCTCTAAGGTGCTGACTGAACTAAGATTTTGACACAGATAGGTTCTCTGGGATTAACAATAGAGGGGAAGCTGGCCAAGTCATTGGTCTGATATTTAAGTAAATATCAGAAAGGAAAAGTTAGTGTGAGCTACGATTACAGAGCAGGCAGCCCCTCACTTATTACAATTTATGCCTAAAACAATCCAAGTGGGATAAAAAGATAAATCCGATATAGGGGAAGAAAATGTCATTTCTGAGTGCAGAGGAAATCCTTCGTGGGAAAGAAAAAGGACTAAAAAGTCTTATTGGGGTAGCAGGAGATGCTGTGAAAATACATTTTAAGAGAAGCTTTATGGCTTGATTTCAAAGCAAACTGGATAAAAAAGTCTTGACAGTGAATATTAAACTGAATCTCTGCAACCAAACTGCAAATATATTGGGGTTTTAAGTGATGAATGTCAGCGTAATAAATTAAAACACAGTTTTTAGAGCAACACGTTTTAGAGGCAAGCTAATAGAACCACAAAATATAGGCCAAGTATACCTTTATTTAGAAAAGAGCAAAATGTATCAAAAGGGGAGTCGGAACTGGTCCTGGGCTGCCTTCTGGACAGTCTTTTCAAAGTCTGACACTTAATATGCGAAACAGCCTGGAACATGATTGGCAAGAACAATGAAAATATATGTTATAGAAGACCATTGATGCTTCTAATGAGGGGCATAATTACTTTTTGTGCAGGAGTGTCTTTGTCAATAATGCTTGAAAAATCGATAATCGATTTTTCAAACTTTGCTGAGAAATGCTTGAGCGCTGAAAAAAAGAGATACCAGCAGCCTGCAAACCATTGGTCTTGATAATACCACCCAAAACCCATAATTGGTTTGGCATCTGTGATAAACCTTATCAAATCAGAGGACTGAGCAAGATTGTCAATAAATAAAGACATGTGGCTTTAGTGATCTAACAAGTAGGACCTAAGTGGCAGCCTTTATCCGAGCAGATGACTGCAGAAGCCATCTCCAAAAGATATAATCCAATAGAAGATGAAGGACTACACCTGCAGAATTACACACGACACAATTAAGGGTAAGTTCAACAGAGCTGACAGTAATGCAAGGCGAGTATCAGGACCAATGGTTCTTTCATCAGATCACACTAAGAGAACTGTGTAGAAGATCTGTGTGGAGAAAGGCATCCAAGAGGTTTGTTGTTTACCAGGATCCAGAACAATTCTTCTGAAATTATATTAAAATTAAAGGCTTTTTTTGCTTCCAAAAGTAAAGGGCAGAGAAAAATAATATTTGGACTCACATCTGATGGCAAAGAGATGCCACTAGAAGGGGTAAATAGGAATGATTTCAAATGCATCTGTGATGTCAGCTTTGGAACTCAAGCACCCTGTCCTACTAGGTTGATTAGTTTGATGGCTTTATTAATATTGGCATAATAAATTGTGGAAGAACAGGTGGAACATTTTATGGCCAGAATAGAATGGGATTGCGGTGCAAAAGGATTGAACATTAATACTTTTCTTTCCTGAATATTTTCGAGTGGCAATGCTAACATGGCTGATCTAGTACACAAACAATGGCAGAGAATTACAAAGGGTTAAACAAGGCGTTAATTAAACAGCCCCTTTCTACTTCTTTCTTAAATAGTTGAGATGCAGCGGCTGGGACTGATAATGCAGTCTGGAGAGTTTGACACAAAAGTGGAGTTGCAATGAAAGAATCCTGACTCAAGATCCTAACACCTCACAGAAGGCAAAGCCAGGGTGTGCTGAGTAGCTCAGGAGACGTCGGCGGATTGAGAAAAAGGCTTAAATACATCAAGGAAGCTTGAGTAGCAGCAAGCATTGCTGATGATGAGGCAGGCGAATTATCTAATATTCTAATAAGTGAGAAGATAAACAGATGAGATATCTTTTTATTTTAGGTTGAAGGGCTTAAGGAACAGTGGACCCATTTGATCATTTGTGGCCTTGGACAGGGGTTGCTGGAGGTTTAGGGCGAACAGGCATGTCTTGATTGATATCATCTGGAGTTGCTTGGTCAGCAACATCCCCGAGCTTGGAAAGGGATAAGCCTAGAGCTTGACTGATGCTTTGATTTTTCAGAAGGGTTGGGAGAACAGACACCTCCCATCGGAGGAAATAGCAGCAGTCTCAAAGTTGATGTCATTACTTAGGTTGGGCTCGATCGGGAGCTTCAGAACATGAGAATCACACATCAGCTTGATGATCACAAACAATGGGAGAACGTATGCCCTAAAGCTTGGCAACACTAACATGACAGATTAAGGGAGAGTGACAGTTTTAAACCTTTGCCAAATAAGAATTGATTGGATTATGGAGACCGTGGCGAAGAAGAAAAAGTCAGGGGAAATAAAGTATCTTCCTGATTATACTTTTAGCTTCATGTGTGAAAAGCTTGTAGAGAGACTTAACTACAAAGATTCAGAGTTGTAGTTACTGCTAAAGGGAGTCCTACAAACTATTGAATTAGGGGCCTAAACACTTTTGTGTGATGAAAGACAACAGTTTTTGGTTTAATTAATTTGTTATAATAGGTTATTGGTGTGCAGATTGTTGGGAAAACTGTTTTTTCCTTTTAAAAATACATATGTTTACAGCACAGAAAATTGCGCGATAAGTGAAGGGACATGAATGCTTTCGTAAGCCACTGTATGTCGTTGTTCAGTTTGGAGGACTTGTTGCTCTTGTCGACATGTTGTTCTGCAAGATTTCATGTTACAGTAAAAGGTTCAGCTGCTCCTTAATGAAGCAAGAATATGCATATGTGACACTCAAGCAGTTTTTGCATCTCGTGGATATTTTGTATATGTATGAACTGTATGTATGTGCTTTGATCTCTCTCGCTGTGTGTGTGTGTGTGTGTGTGTGTGTGTAAGTAAATGAGGGAAGGAGGCATAGCAAGCAAAACAACTACTGAATACAAATCTGCTGCACTCAACTTTCTGCTTCGTTGGCTGCAATAACACTACCCACTCAAACACACACACTCACACACTAATTTGCAGAAGGCTTTTCTGATAATTAACTTTGGCCACATCTCCATGCCCGATACACAATACATACATGCAGCCACACACACACACACACACACACACACACACACACACACACACACACGATTCCAAAGGGGATTCTTGGTGGTAATCAATGTTGAGAGCCTTCTCTGTTACACTCCCCTGGTCACTTGTTATTACACTGTAACAAATCCCTCCCACCCTCCCTCTCTCTCTCTCGCCCACTCCCTCTTATTGTATTAAAATCCACTATAAAAGTAGTAGTAAATACCAATCACTGATGATTGCTGATTAAATAAAATCTGGAAATTCACATTTTTTTGAGAACTGTTAACAGAATGCTAATACTTTTATTTAAAAAGCAACAAACTAATATCAAACTAAATTTGCTTCTGCTTTTGGCCACAAAGAAAGAAATTTGTGAACACAACACTGACGTATCATCACTTTTTAAGATGTGCAAGATGGTCACATATTTAGACACCCAAAAGTTATGGAGACCCACTAACCTTCATGTGGAACTGTGTTTCTGTCCAACTGGGAGCAGTGCAGAGATCTGTGTTTGTAAAGAGAATCAGTTATTATTATTGTAATATGATTATGATAATACCTGAAGAGCATGGTGGAGCATAGCAGAGGCTACAAGATCATATAGCAGAGCAGGGAGAGGGAGGGTTGTGAAGATGAGGGTGATATGATGCCGGCTTTCATTGATCCTCGCAGTGCAGAGGACTTGTTTAAGTTACATTTTGTAGCTTTGAGTAAATTATCTAAATCATTCTCTCTCTACTGAGGCAGACACAAAGTGTAATAAACCCCCACAAAGCCCACAGCACTAGGTCTACTGTTTTTTGCAGCTCCTTTCCTTTTATCCAATTACTCTAGTTTCAGTTATATTCGCTCACAGCGGCAGCTGGGATCGGCTTCAACCCCTCCGTGACACTGAACAGGATTACCAGTAAAACAATAGATGGATGGATGTTACAATCACTCTTTCCCTGGTTTTTATAACATCTTTTCTCTCACAGTAATGTGAATAATTAAAAGTTCAGCTTTACCACTACAAATAAAACAAGTTTTCTTCTTAGCATGAGCTTATAATGCTATTAGATATCTTAAAAGGTGTTACTAAGTAGTAACAGGACTTGCTTGAGGTTCTTGAAGATGGTTCAATTACTTAATTATCCACAGAGAACCTCAATGGCCCTCAAGAACTTAACATAGATTAAAAGCTTAAGACTCCTGACCCATCATTTATGACTACAGACACATTTATTTTATTTAAACTCAACCTTTTGCTGTCATACATTAGCACAGGCTGACAATGTGACAGATGTGTTTAGGTTTAGGCACAGGCACACATAGATTAGGATTAAGGAAAAAGATGGTTTGAAGTAGTTTGAAACAAAGTGAGCTGGAAACTTTCATTTCTTTTTTGTTCTACTTTCCTTGCCACTCTTCACTCACCAACTCGTCGAGGCAGAAGGCCTCCAACATCAAGCCATGTTCTGTCACAGGTTTTTTCCATTAAAGAAAGTTGTTCCTCTCCATAATCACCTAGTGCTTGCTGAAGGGGGATTTCTAGTTTGTTTTCTCTAAATTTGTCCAAGATCTTGACCTTGAGATGCTTTTTGTTGTGATGTGGACATATCTAAATTTAAAGAAATTATTCTTTCATCGTTTGCTTTGCCATATGCCAATACAATGGAAAGTAGCCACCTTAGTGTTACTCCTGCACAAGTAGATTATCTTGTTGACAATTCTGCAGCCTCGCTATGTACAATACTCGATAGTGTTGCCATTTTTGAAAAAGAAGGCAGTAAACCAGAAGAGGCAATCTCCATGGTATAGTTCACAAGCACGCAACTTAAAACAAGCAACACAAAAGTTAGAAAGAAAGTGGCGATCCAGAAATTTAGAAGAATCTCATTTAGCCTGGAAAAATTGTTTAAAAATGTACAAAAAATCTCTCTGTGATTCCAAAACGGCATATTATTCATCATTAATAGAAGAAAACAAGAACAACCCCCGGTTTCTGTTCAGCAGCCATAGTTCTGTTGAGCCTACTAGTCCCTTAACTTTGAGCAGCAATGACTTTATGACTTTCTTTATGAATAAAATTGTAGCTATTAGAGAAAGAATTCACCAGATCCTCCACCCAAATATTACAGATAAATCATCGATAAGGCCACAATCCCTCTTAGACTGCTTTTTACCCATAGATCTCTCTGAGCTAACTTCAATTATTACTTCATCTAAACTAACAATTTGTCTGCTAGACCCTATTCCAACTAAGCTGCTCAAGGAAGCTTTACCCTTAATAGATACATTCGTATTAGATATCAATCTTTAGAAATAGGCTATGTACCACAGGCCTATAAGGTAGCTGTAATTAAACCATTACTTAAAAAACCCTGTCTTGACCCAGGTGTTTTAGCCAATTACAGACCAATATCTAATCTCCCCTTTATTTCTAAAATAATTGAAAAAATAGTTGTAAAACAATTGTGAGACCATCTTTAGAGGAATAATTTGTATGAAGACTTTAAGGCAGGATTCATCATAGTACAGAAACAGCACTGGTAAAAGTCACCAACGATCTTCTCATGGCATCAGATAATGGGTTCATTTCTATACTTGTTCTGTTAGATCTTAGTGGTGATCACAACATTTTATTACAGACCTGAACATAAAATTGGGATTATAGGAACTGCACTAGGTTTGTTTAAATCTCATCTATCTGATAAATTTTAATTTGTTCCTGCTAATGATGAATCCTCCACGCACATAAAAGTTAGCTATGGAGTTCCACAAGGTGCTGTGTTAAGACCAATACTTTTTTAATTTATCTAGGTCTCCTTTAGGCAACATTATTAGAAAAACCTCCAATAATTCCACTGCTATGCTGATGATACCCAACTTTATATATTCATATTTATATATATATATATATATATATATATATATATATATATTACAAAAACAAAATGAAAATCAGTTATAAAGCTTCAAGCCTGCCTACAAGACATAAAGGCCTGGGTGTCCCACAATTTTTTACTTCTAAACTCAGACAAAACTGAGGTCATAGTATTTGGGCCGAAAAGTCTCAGCGATATGATGTACAACCATATTGTTACTCTAGATGGCATAAATCTGTCCTCCAGTACTACTGCAAGGAACCTTGGAGTTATTTTTGGCCAAGATTTGTCCTTTACCTCACTTCTTCTTCTTTCTTCTTTTCCTTTTCGGCTGTTCCCTTTCAGGGGTCGCCACAGCGAATCATGTGCCTCCGTCTAACTCTATCCTCTGCATCCTCTTCACTCACACCAACTAACTTCATCTCCTCCCTCACTACATCCATAAATCTCCTCTTTGGTCTTCCTCTGGACCTCCTGCCTGGCAGCTCCACCCTCAGCCTCCTTCTACCGATATATTCACAATGTCTTCTCTGAACATGTCCAAACCACCTCAATCTGGCTTCTCTGACTTTATCTCAAACACATCTAACATGAGCTGTCCCTCTGATGTCCTCATTCCTGATCCTGTCCATCCTCGCCACTCCCAAAGAGAACCTCAACATCTTAAGTTCTGCTACCTCCAGCTCAGCCTCCTGTCTTTTCTTCAGTGCCACTGTCTCCAAGCCGAACAACATCGCTGGTCTCACCACCGTCTTAAACACCTTTCCTTTCATTCTTGCCGATACTATTTTATCACACAACACACCTGACACTTTTCTCCACCCGTTCCAACCTGCCTGCACTCGCCTCTTCACCTCTTTTCCACACTCTCCGTTGCTCTGAACCGTTGACCCTAAGTACTTAAAGTCCTGCACTTTCTTCACCTCTGCTCCCTGTAACCTCACCGTTCCCCTTGGGTCCCTCTCATTGACACACATGTATTGTGTCTTGCTGCGGCTAAGCTTCAATTCTCTGTTTTCCAGAGCAGACCTCCACCTCTCTAGATTCTCCTCCACCTGCTATCTGCTCTCACTACAAATCACAATGTCATCTGCAAACATCATAGTCCATGGAGATTCCTGTCTAACCTCATCTGTCAGCCTATCCATCACCAGAGCAAACAAGAAAAGGCTCAGAGCCGATCCTTGATGCAGACCCACCTCCACCTTGAACTCCTCTGTCACACCTACAGCACTTCACCACTGTCTTACAGCTTTCATACATGTCCTGCACCACTCTAACATACTTCTCTTCCGCTCCAGACGTCCTCATACAATACCACAGCTCCTCTCTCTGCACCCTGTCATACGCTTTCTCTAAATTTACGAAGACACAATGCAACTCCCTATCACCTTCTCTGTACTTCTCCATCAGCATCCTCAAAGCAAATACTGCATCTGTTGTACTCTTTTTAGGCATGAAACCACATTACTACTCACAAATGCTCACCTCTGGCCTTAGTCTACCTTCCACTACTCTTTCCCACAACTTCATTGTGTGGCTCATCAGCTTTATTCCTCTGTAGTTGCCACAGCTCTGCACATCTCCCTTGTTCTTAAAAATTGGCACCAGTACACTTCTCCTCTAGTCCTCGGGCATCTTCTCACTCTCCAAGATCTTGTTAAACAAACTAGTCAGAAACTCTACTGCCACCTCTCCTAGACACTTCCATACCTCCACAGGTATGTCATCAGGACCAACTGCCTTTCCACTCTTCATCCTCTTCAACATCCTCCTCACTTCACTCTTACTAATCTTTGCTACTTCCTGGTCCACACCAGTCACCTCTTCTACTCTTTGTTTCCTTTCATTTTCCTCATTCATCAACTCTTCAAAGTTCTCCTTCCATCTTCCCATCACACTCCTGGCACCTGTCAATACATTTCCATCCTTATCTTTAATCATCCTAACCTGCTGCACATCCTTCCCATCTCTATCTCTTTGTCTGGCCAACCTGTACAAATCCACCTCTCCCTCTTTAGTGTCCAACCTAGCATACAAGTCCTCATATGCTCTTTGTTTGCCACCTCTACCTTCACCTTACGCTGTATCTCCCTGTACTCCTGTCTATTCTCTTCAGTCCTCTCAGTGTCCCACTTCTTCTTAGCTAACCTCTTTCTCTGTATACACTCCTGAACTTCCTTGTTCCACCACCAAGTCTCCTTGTCCACTTTCCTCTTTCCAGATGACACACCAAGTACCCTCCCACCTGTCTCCCTGATCAAATTAGCTGTAGTGGTCCAGTCATCTGGAAGCACCTCCAAACCACCCAGAGTCTGTCTCAGCTCCTCCCTGAAAACTACACAACATTCTTTCTTTTTTCAACTTCCACCACTTCTTCCTCTGCTCTGCCTTAGTCCTCCTTATCTTCCTCACCACCAGCATCATTTTACACACCACCATCCTGTGTTGTCTGGCTACACTACCCTACCAATGCTTTACAGTCACTGAGTTCTTTCAAATTACAGCGTCTACACAAGATGTAGTCAACCTGAGTGCTTCTACCTCCGCTCTTGTACGTCACCCTATGTTCCTGCCTCTTCTCAAAGAAAGTGTTCACTACAGCCATTTCCATCCTCTTTGTAAAGTCAACCACCATCTGACCTTCAGCATTCCTGTCCTGAAGACCAAACCTGCCTATAACAGTGTCATCACTTCTGTTCCCTTCACCTACATGCCCATTGAAATCTGCACCAATCACCACTCTCTCACCTCTGGGGATGCTCTGCATCACTTCATCTAACTCACTCCATAATTTCTCCTTCTCTTCTAACTCACATCCTACCTGTGGGGCATAACCACTCACAACATTGAATATCACCCCTTCAACTTCCAGCTTCAGACTCATCAACCTGTCTGATACTCTAATCACCTCTAGAACATTCCTCACCAACTCCTCTTTCAGGATAACTCCTACACCATTTCTCTTCCTATCTGACCCATGGTAGAACAACTTGAACCCTGCTCCTAAGCTTCTAGCCTTGCTACCTTTCCACCTGGTCTCCTGGACACACAGTATGTCCACCTTCCTTCTGTGCATCATGTCGATCAACTCTCTAGCCTTCCCTGTCATAGTACCAACATTCAAAGTCCCTACTGTCAGTCCTACATTCTTAGCTTTCCTCTTCTCTCTCTGGCTACGAACACACCTTCCTCCTCTCCTTCTTCGTCTTCGACCAACAGTAGTCCAATTTTCACCGGCACCCTGTAGGTCAACAGCACCGGGGGCGGTCGTTGTTAACCCGGGCCCCGACTGATCTGGTATGGAAGTCATTGACATGATTCGCATGTTTGATTTGGCATGTGTTTTACGTCGGATGCCCTTTCTGCCACAACCCTCTGCATTTATCTAGACTTGGGACTGGCACACAAAGACACTGGCTTGTGCCCCCTTGCGGTTGCATTGTCCTTTACCTCACAAATAAAACAAATCTCTAGAACAGCCTTCTTCCACGTATGGAACATTACCAAAATTAGGAGCATCCTGTCTCAATGTGATGCCGAAAAACTGGTCCATGCATTTGTTACCTCTAGCTTAGACTACTGTAATTGCGTACTTTCAGGATGCCCCAGTAACTCCCTAAAGAGCCTGCAATTAATCTTAAATGCTGCAGCAAGAGTGCTGACTGGAAATAGCAAGAGAGATCATATTTCACCTTCACTAGCTTCTCTCCATTGGCTTCCCATTAAATCCAGAATAGAATTTAAAACCCTGCTACTTACATATAAAGCTCTGAACAGTCAGGCTCCATCATATATATAGAAGACCTCATAGCACCATATCATCCCAGTAGACCACTTCGATCTCAGAATGCTGGCCTACTTGTGGGTCCCAGAATTTCCAAAGGTAGAATGGGAAGCAGAGCCTTTAGCTATCAAGCTCCTCTCCTGTGGAACCAGCTCCCAGTTCAGATTCGGAAGGCAGACACCCTCTCTACTTTTAAGTCTATGTTTAAAACCTTCCTCTTTAATAAACCATGTAGTTAGTCATAGTTATGCTGCTATAGACTTAGACTGCTGGGGGACCCACCCCAGATGCACTGAGCTCCTTTCCTCATCTTGACCCTCTCCCTATCCCGTAGTTGTCTTTGTCCTTCTCTGTCCCTCTCTCTGTCCCTTTCTGCAGGTGTCCCCGGCTTTGAAGCTGTATGTCTTCCAGCGTGCAGCTACTGGTCCTACCAACCTGCCCGATGTTTTGTTGTTGCTTTTTATTGCTCTTTTCTTTTCTCTCCCCTCTTCATTTTCCACTCACCCCAACTGGTCAAGGCAGATGGCCGTCCACCCTGAGCCTGGTTCTTCTGAAGGTTTCTTCCGTTAAAGGGAGTTTTTCCTCTCCACTGTTGCCTATTGCTTGCTCCAGGGGGAATTTTTGGGTTCTCTCTATACATCTTTATAATCTTGACTTTATTCTATAAAGTGCCCTGAGATGAGATGACCCGCTTCATACACAAATTTGTGTCTGTTGCTTAGCTCTACAAAATGAAGGCTAAAAACAGAGTTGAAATTTTTCCTAAAGTAATTTTAATGAATAAAATCTTACCAGTTATACTAAGCAGGCTTTGTGTAATCAAATTTACTTAAGTAAGCGATATTCAAACCCCACAGCTCATAAAATCACTGTAAAATGCACAAGGGGGAAACAATGACGAAGACCAAATAGTTTGTGCTTCCTGGACAGTGTTTTACAGTTAAGTGGATGTTGGATGGCTGCCATAGGAATTATGTTTGCCCTATATCATCTGAGTCATGTCTTTATTGAAATGTGTGATGTTATGTTTCATTCATCATTAGTTTACTTTGCACTATAGGGGCTGTTAAGGTGATCATCATGGGTTGCCCTAACCCACATGATAGAGAAAAGATATTCATGACCCTTTTTTGAACCTACAAAAAAAAAGTAAGGCATCTGTACACTGAAACACATGGTTTTCAGCTGATTCCAACGTTATCTCTACTGTATAGTGGCTTGAGTTTACAATTATGTCTATGCATATTTGAGCCTTGACATTCCCATTCAAAAATGGTAGCAGAACACAGCAGCTGTCTCCTAAAAATCACTGCCTGTAAGAGAATGTAATCAGAGGATGAATGCTGATGGCAATCTTTCAGTTAGCATTTGGTTGAGTGGTGTGCCCAAGGAGTGGAACATTGATGATCTATGCAGCTGCACTTAGACATAGGATGTGGCAGGTAGCAACGAGGAAAAGTGAACAGGACAGAAAGGACAGAGGTGCAAACTGGTCAGGGTTCATTTTCCTGAATCAACTTCTAAGAAAAATAAGCAGCCAACCTCAATGCTTCCTAAAAATACTGTGAAGGGCTCCTTTATGTTTTGTGTCACTGATGTGTGTAAATGAAGAAAACTGCGCAATTATTTATTTAATGTAAATAATCAGTTTGTTAAATTGGAGTCTCTTCATATTTATTGATTGATAAAATGTACTAAAGTACCCATACTCACCCATGGCCTTCTGCATCCCAACCCTCCGACACCAGCAGGATCTGCTGCCTGTATTGAAGTGTTTTAAATTATTGTGTGTTAGTAACTAACCAGACATGGGAGAGGTGGGGGAGTCTCCACCCGTCAATGTCCAGTAGCTTTCCAAGTTAGATGGACATTAACGCAGATTGCATGACTTTAAAATCCCTGGCTGGTCTGAGTCTCAAAAATATTCAGTAATAATGGGCTCAGTAACAAAGTTGCCACTGTTATGGGTGAATCATGAGCTCTGCAGCTGTCTGTCAGTATCTCTGCTTTATTCTGTTCTGTCTCACCCCCAAATCTACTGTCATGATGAATTTCTCAAAACAAACCTTTCTACAGAGGGGCTGTGCAGAAGCCGGAGTAGGTAACCATGGAGATGGCCTCACACCACAGTGAGGACTTCATTTAAATATATATATACACACAAGCCCAAACCTCTGGCAGGCAGTTGTGCTGGTTTTCCTTCCCTGAATCTTCTCATTGTCCTACTTTTTCAGTAAGATTAAATCCACCACGCAGGTTAATGGTTTGTTCACAAACTTGCGACTATACAAAAGAGAACATTACTAAAAGTGCAAATGTATGTGGTTAAGAAGCACATTTTAAATAGAGTTTTAGAGTGTAAATATTTCTCCTTGCAAGAGACAATAGGCAAAATTCCTCACGTCACATGCCTGTTGCATCAGTTCCTGTTCACAGCGCAAACTCCAGCTGGGCAGCTGAGGAGACGATTAGTACTCTGACAATGTAACACAAATAGTTTTCTTTGCTTTTGTTTGATGAGTCTCAATAAAAGAAATCACAACTTTCCCTTCTAATGCCTATGCTACCGTTGCATAAGCAATAGAAGCAGGACCAAAATGTGCAGAATTAATCATTTATAATTTTCAATATTTCAATTATTACGCATAGTTTAGAGGTACACTGTGCCTAAAGCAGTAGATCAGAAGGTTCATATACTGTATGACACTGATCTCACACATGGAGAGCTTAGTTGAACTCAGACAGCAGAGCTGTGTGCTACACATCAAGCATCCCATTTAGCCACATTTATTAACTTTTGGATTATTTAGATAAATGTAGGGTTTAATTATTTCATTGAGAAATAGGACACATCCAAATATAATCCAAACATCAAAGGTGTTAGATACCAAAACATATTTAGCTGCCAAGAGGCAATGCTGGCTATTTAAAATGTATAGTGTCTTCTACCCAGTTGGTCAAGTTGAAAATACAGTACATAAAATAGCTGAACTTCCCCCTCAGTGTTAATTTGGATAGATTTACAGTAAAGCCTGACCACAGGATTTTCTTTTTTTCTTAACTTCAGCCTCAAGCCATACACTTGAATTGTTGCAGCACAGGGTGACATTTTCAACGCCTAAATCTGTCGGTTGAGAAGAATTTTGTTCATACCCTTCAGTTACTAAATGGTAAATTAGTCCCATTAAAATTAGAATTGAATTTAAAACCCTGGTTCTTACATATAAAGCTCTGAACGGTCAGGCTTCATCATACAGCACCATATCATCACAGTAGACCACTTAGATCTCAGAATGCAGCCCTACTTGTGGTTCCCAGAATTTCTAAATGTAGAATGGGAGGCAGAGCCTTTAGCTATCAAGCTCCTCTCCTATGGAACCAGCTCCCAGTTCAGATTCGGGAAGCAGACACCCTCTCTACTTTTTAGTTTAGGCATAAAACTTTCCTCTTTGATAAAGCTTAGACTGCTGGGGGACCCACCCCTGAATACACCTAGCTCCTTTCCCCCTCTTGTCCCTCTCTCTTTCAATCCCCAGCTCCTCCGGTCACATGTCGAAGTGTCCTTGAGCAAGACACTGAACCCCAACTTAGCTGCTCCAGGTGAGCGTTGGCCAGCTGCATAGCAACTCCCCCACTGGTGTATGAGTGTGTGTGTGATTCTGAGTGAAAATGGGTGAATAAGAAGTAGTGTAAAGTGCTTTACATTTACATTTAGTCATTTAGCAGACGCATTTATCCAAAGGCAAAAATAAGTCTAAGTCAATCCCAGAATCTAAGGCAATTCCAGCTTTGAGTGCCAATAGGTAGAAAAGCGCTACATAAGTGCAGACCATTTACCATTTACAATCATGCCATTGGGGCAGCTGATATGCAGCTGGCCAACACTCACCGGGAGCAACTAAGGTGGGGTTCAGAGTCTTGCTCAAGGACACTTCGACATCTGACCACCGGAGCCAGGGATCAAACCAACAACTCTGGGCTGGTAGACGACCACTCTATCACCTGTGCCACGATTGCCCTATGATCTGACAATGAGATCACATTTAACTGAACTCATCTTTAAAGAAATATTTATCCGTATATACTTAAATATACTGTATACACAGCAGCAGAAGACATTAAATACATAGTCTTTAACTGACTTCTTAAATTGATGCGAGATCAGGCGATAAAGAAAACTTCACACTTGTTGAAAAGACAGAATCAGTCAGTCCACTCATATTTTTCGAAGGTTTCATAGAGCAAGATGCTTATTACTTCTAATAAACTTCTAAATCTTTTTTATTTACAGACAGCCTTATTTAAGTCCAATTCTCCATCCGACTGCAAAGAGCAGACAGCTATATGTTTCATTTTGACCTTTCATTAATTTAACACGAGATTAATAATAGTTAATGACACGATCTACTGATCTGAAACAAAAACAATCACCAGCGCCGGTTAGAAATGATAGTGGGTAATGGAAAAGGTGGACTGTCATTACCTCAAATGACTGTAAATACCTTTTTGTCCATCTAGATATCCCAACTGATTGCTTTTGAACAAAATAAACTACCATGGCCACTGGTAGGGTTAGAAACACATAACAACCCTGTTCTTTACTTTTAGTCAGTTAAAAAAAATTTAACTATCTTCAACAATTCCTGCATTTGTGCAACCATTAACACTCAATCTGTAATAAATGACAAATAAGCAAATAGTAGTTAAGGGTTTAATCCTGCCATCCATTCTTTCAAAAGTATGTGTGCAGCTTGCTCTGGCCTTAATTCTCAGTAAAGCCTGTAACATAACCAATCAGGACAAGTGCAGGATTTAAAAAAAAATAAAATAAAAATCATCATTTCATCAACGTTTTTTTTCATAGTCTGTCTTTGTACACCTATGAATATTATTTGGTGGATCAGCTTTCGCAACAATCAGCTGAAGTGCACCTTACAGAGCCCCTTTACATACATGCAGGTCAGTTGCATCTTGTGAACTACTCTGCACTGATTTGTATTTTATTCTAGCCCAAGTCTGTGTTTACCCTCCGTGTTTTTTGTAGTGATTTTTCATTACATTAGCCCCATCTCTCTGTTATATGTTGTGTACAGATTTTGGTATTTTAGTTTCTTAAGTTCCCTGGTTTATGTGCTTAGTTTGTTTTTTACTTTCACTGTTATCCAGCCTAACCTTTGTTTATATTAGTTATTCAACCTTTGTGTCTTCACCAATAAAATTACTTCTTTCCCACAGCCTTCTCGCAGGGTTCCCTCTTGGGTCCTCATTCTAAGCATTGACAGGATGACCTGACCCTAAAACAGGCCCAGCAACACGTGGGAGGGATTCATGATGAAGTCCTCTAAGGTAATTGAGTTTTGGCTCTGGTACAGAGAACAACTGGACAACCAGAGTTATATTCTTGGATTCCCTGATAAGTCATTCTTAGAGAAGCAAATTGACCCCTATTTTTTCAAGGGCCTTAGACATAGGAGGACAGTAACACGTCAAAACAAATCACTCATCTCGGTTACACCGCAGTCAGTTCCTGCCTCAGCTCCCCAGCTCAAAATCCTTGCCAAACACACTCTGTTCCAGACCCCATTGGACTGTCAACTTACCGTTTCCTGAACCTGTTAGTGTTACTTCCTGATTCAAACACAGTCCCACTTGTCCCCACGCCAGAGATCTGCCCACCTGTTCCTGTTTTGGTTCCTGAAGACTCCACCCACAGAACCACGCCTCCCCCCAACCTGTTTCTGAAGTATCTGCCTCTAAGCCCCAGCCTGCTAGAACTAATCTTCGTAAACGGCCAACTAGAAGTCGGCGATCCTGCCACACCAGTTCCCCCAGACCTCAACCTTGCACTGCACTCCAACATCACCCCTGCAACCGACTCGCCAGCTAGTGTAGTATCGGACTTGGAGCAACATGGAGCCTCTGTTTGAATTAGTTATTCAACCCTTATGTCTTCCCTCTCACAGTGTTGCCACTTGGGTCCTTGACACCATCTATAGCAATGTTTTCATGCAATGATAAATTAAAGTTTTTGCAATACCTATTGCAACCCACCTGAGTTTCCTTGTCTTCTAACAACAGAAGATTCAATACTTGAGAAACTCTCTTTCAGAAGCAAACCATAAGTTCTTGTTGTTACAGATGTAACTGGAGGTCTGAAGTGAACTTTGAGTAAGTTAAAATACAATGCTTCTATTGCTTTTAGTTTCTCAACCCCCAGTGATTCCTCTTAATTCTGAAAAAAATCATCCAATTCACTCATTGTAAAACAGACTCTGGTTATTACGCTCACTATGTTGATTAATTGTCCATTTTATCTGCTGTTCTCTAGGGTTATTGTTATATAACATTTCATACTTACTTAGCCACTTAATAAGCAGTTTTTAGTTGACTCATTGATAGAAAAGGGAACCTACAGTCCAATTAGGCTTAGGCAACAAAAGTGGTAAAGTTAAGAAGAAAAATTGTGGTTTGGTTTAAATGTAAATGAACGTGTTGCATCTAAAGTCAAAATATTTTCTACTGAGAGTCTAAACCAAAAAATGTTAAGTAATGCTATAACCAGAGAAATTGTTACTGCAAGATCTGATATTGTGAAGAAACAGTCTGGGAAAATGTTATTGATGTGTTGAACTTTACAGATAATATTTCTTTAATTAAAGTAAACCTGGCGTTAACTCACTTGCACTGCAGTGACTGCACTCCATCACTTCACATTTACATTAGACAGGTATTTTAAATCACTGCCTTTATCCACAAACATTATTAGCACTTCATTAATCATTTTCACAGAGTTGTACTGGATCCTTAGTAAATATGTTGGAATGTTAATTTATTAGAATACATTCAGATGTCTTGTCTAATCTTGCTGAATTGCACATGAGCTCTCTTTTGCTCTCAGAAAGCATCTAGAGGGCAGCCAGTCACTGATTGCATAATAACCTGCTGCCTTGGTAAATCACACCATAATTAAATGCAGATTGGGAGTGCAAACTGATGGTTCACTTCATGGGCATAGAGAAAATGCTTTACGTGCATGTATGTTCTTAAAATTACAAATGAGGAAAAAATATGCAGATTTCAGGATTGAGATTTGTGTCCTCTTGTTAAATAGCCAAATCAAAGCCAAGTAACTTTTTGCAAGTGATTCTGGAGTAATGTTTTAGCCCAAGACAATTTATATTAGGAGGTTAAAACTGCTTAGAAACACACTTTCAAAATACTTGAAGTGCAGCTCAGCTGATGTGACATGTTTTAGCAAGAGATTGAAATGATGTCAATCAGTGAATTTGTGTAGTTGCCAACTAGTGGATCACTGGATTTTAAGTATTTACCAAACACTTAAAATCTGTTGAATTTGTTGATCACTGGATTTTTTTGATCACTGGATTTTAAAGTGTTTAACCCCCCCATCACCATCACTCCTCACAGCTGCAATGGGCTACTTGAGGGTAAAGATTTAAGGGTTACAGTTAGAATTTAAACTAGGTTACTGTGAGGGGGGTTGTTGTGATTAAGGTTAAAGTGAGAGGCCAGGACATGCATTATATAGTGATAACTAAGATAAGACTAATGTGAGTGTGTGTGCGTGCATGCGTTTGTACCCCTTCAGTGCTGTATGGAAGCCAAACACACAGGCTCTTCAGTAATCAAGCCCCCTCTGTTTGGTTAATTATGGTGGCTGGTACCTGCACTCAAACTGTTACAAGAACCTCTTATGGTAGCTTTAAAAGGCATAGTTGACCATTTTACATAACACCTTTATTTAACAAGACACAAATCTGTGCATTAAGAAGGGGAGGGGGAATCTAGCTATTCTGGCAGCCTGTGCTGGAGCCAGATGCTGTACAGAATTGCTGGGCAGATGGATAAAATAGCTTGAAATGCCTTCATGTACTGTAACTTTCCTTCAATCTACAAATAGTGTGTTGAAAGAACACAGCTTTTATGTAAATAATACAAACCATCACCATGGGTCTTAAAGCAGAGAAAAAGTAATCTGTGAGGAAATCTGTGTGGATTAAATTTTTAAAACCAATGGAGGAAAGTTTAATCCGTTGTAAAAAGGTACAGAATAAGAATTTTACACACACCTTCCAGGATCATATAAAAACACACATTAAACAAATTCAATATGTTTACAGTGGATTGCATGACCGTAGTCCATATGCTGTTTGTGTCAGCAGGTTATTTTGACCAACAGCCATGTCTCTAACAGAAAGTGCCTGAAAGGAGAATGTTGGTCATTTACTTTCATGTATAGGATGAATAGGCCAGAAAAAACATGTGTTTCCCCACAGGAGATTTGATTCCACTGTGAAAAAGTTAATCATTGATGACCAATTCACAATGTTAACCACATTGTTGTTACATAACCAAGCTTTTTGTGACTTATTCTCTTGATTCTCTTGCTTTGTACACCAGGGGTTTCTGACTTTTTCAGTTGTATGGGTAGTGTCTGACAGTTACCCTTCCCAGTTTTCTCGAATTTCAGCTTGCTACTCTCCCATACCCAGATCTCTGGTTTTCATGTTGATTTGTCTTTTCTAACAACAATTACAGTCTTTACAAGGTAAAGGGTAACAAGAAGCACCTATCAAAGTACATTTGTTCATTCAAAATTGCGGTTATGTTATACAAAAATGTTCCATGTAGTTCAACATATAAGATGTAAATACTATGAACCTCAAACTCTGATGGATATCAGATAAAAGTTCAATCTTAAATGAAACAATACTGTATGTTCTCAAACATTGTTTGGTAGAATACAAAATTGTACACAATCATGTGCCAACTGTGACTGCATATAAACCAAGTCAGATGTCTGCATGCACATCTTCTAACATTAATTTGCTCGATATAAAAACAGAAGTGCAAGAAGTCTGTCAGCTTTGATTCAGGATGTCTGCTTTATTTTTAGACAACTCCCAATGTGAGTGGTGACAGAGAAAGAGAGAGACAAGGAGAGAGAGCTCTGTCTTGATAGGTGATGTAGTAAATAAAAGGTTGAGTAAACTCTGACCTTAAGTCATGGAGGAACTGCTGCACCAATTTCCTACTCTAAGAGCAATTTATTGTTGTTTTCGCTATGACTATCTCCCAAGCGTTAAAGCCAGCCTGTGAAAGGCAGAATCTTCAACTATACTGTTTTTATTTATGAAATTATTTTGAGGGAGAGGCCTTACAATGATACAGTGGCAGTAGCACTGACCCCCCATCAAAAAGTAAAAAACAAAAAACAAAAAATGCATGTAAACTTAGATTAGAAGAGATGTTTGATTTAAGCAAGCTTGAATCGTCCGCTCTTGGCAAAAACTACACTATCGTTTAGTTTCTTAAAAGATAAAAAGTTAACGTTTTCAGATTCCCACATTTACCCCTCAGAGTTGGCCAGTGCAACCACAGCTTCAGTTTGGAGATGTTCCAAGGCAACAAGGCTAGAATTGGCTTTAAGTCACAAGCTCCTGTTTGTAAGTGCTGGGCTGCTATCCATGCTGGGGACCACCACACACTATTTATTTGCAGAGTGTAGTGGATGAGAGGGATTGTAGACCTGAATGTGGGACTTCAGGTAAGGAGGAACCATTGAGTTGAACACCATGTAGGAAAGAGTCAGAGCTTTGAACATGATGCAGGGAGCTACAGGAAGCCATTGTAGAGATCAGAAGAGTGGTTTCTGCTGCATTTTGAGTCATCTGGAGGGGTTTGATTTCTGCAATGCTGTGTTAATGGGGTTGCATTAAAAGGGCATTGCTAAAACGGAGATGAGATATGACTAGCGCCAGCACAATGAGTAGGGTTGTAAATTATGAGAGGTAGGGTCTGATCTTTGTGATGATGTAGAGGGCAAATCTGCATGCTCTAGAGACAGAAGAGATGTAAACTGCAAGGCCAACCATATATCTGTATGTTAAGTCATTATGTTACACTTAGGGGTCAATTGAATTCACATCATTACACATACTGACCTCTAAACAATCAGGAATATCCAAGTTTTACATTTTCTTGGTTAATTAAGTTTAGTTAAACACTTTTTGCTGTTAAAAGCATTTGTTCTGACTTGAAATTATCAATTAAATAAGTCTTGTTCTGCGAGTTCACTCAATTCATTAGGGTTAACACAAACACAACAAGCAATATTGGTAGATGTCCATTGTTTGAGACTTGTTGTACACTGTATTTGTAGTTTGCAACGGTGTAGTTTGAAATATGATAGAAACAAATGCTAACCATCATAAAAGTTGTTAATGATTTCAATGCCTAACTCCAGACTCATTTTAATAAATTTTGTTTGGAGTAGTCTCAGATGTTGCAGACTTTCAAAGTATTGCAGCAATTTACTCTGTCATGGCTCTTCAGCTTACCAAACACATTTTCTAACAAATATCAAGCAGGAGGATTTATTTTCTCAATATTCAAACGTTTGGCTCACACAACACCTCAGTACAATTGAGATAAAATTAATTTGAGTTTACACATTTTAAAAGCTTTGGGTCATCCATTTGAGAACTTCATCAACACAATGAAAGAGGCGATGTCTCAAGAGGTTTGCCTTAAAAAAAAGTTGTGATCCAAATTAATATATGACAATACATTTATGATCAGAGATTGAATCCTTCAATTCCAGAGAGCGTGTGTCATACCCAAGCTAAAATGATTTTGATAAACCACTGCTAGACCACAAAAGAGTAGCTTAGCTTATCTGAATTAAAATAACTGAACAGGGTAGAGATTAGCATTTGTGTTGTTGCAGGAACACAGGTATGTAGCTGGGAGCAAGCATATAGGTATTACAGTTCCAAAATCCAAGGTCCAAATAAACTATCCAAATCAAAAGTTCGATACACAATTTAAGATCCAAGTAGTGTAATTTCCTTACCAAAGATCGAAATAACAACAGTCAAACGTTCCAAGTTGCAGATTAAGCAATCCGACAAATAACAAGTAGCAGGGACTTACGACGCAGAGTCCACAGGACGGGAACGTGAGAAGAGTCTGCTGGTAATGGGTTACAGACAGATAGGCAACACGATGCCCCAGCAGGCAGGCAGGCACATCTGATCAGTTTCAGGCGGGTGATGAGTTTACCAAGATCCAAAACGTAATGCAGACAATGGCTTGAAGGGTCACTAAGGGTCACGCAGAGAGAAAATCTGGCAGAAAACTGTGGTGAGAGCTGGGTGTAATTAGGCAGGGGAACAGTTGAATACAATCAGGACTGGTGATGAGTGGCGAAGTTGCCGGAATAAACTGTGGAACAGGAAATGAGGCATAGGGACTACAAACTAAAAGCTGGAAATAGGAAGTGAAGCAGGAGACAGTGACACAGTGTTCCCTAAGGACCAGGGCTGGGAATCTCTACAACTGTTCATATTAATCAGAACAAATGTATTACATTATTATATTAATTTATATTAATTATTTAGTGCTTGTGTGGGTTTCCTCCAGGTACTCCGGTTTTCGCACAATGTACAAAAACATGCATATTAGGCTAACTGCCGAATCTAAAAATTGCCCTGTGTGAATAGTTGTCTGTCTGTGTATGTCTCTCTGTGGCCCTGTGATAGACTGGCAACCTGTCCGGAATGTACCCTGCCTCTTGCCTGAAGACAGCTGGGACAGGCTCCAGATCACCCACATGTCAGCAGCCCACATTAATACAAAAAGATTGCGTTAAAAATTGCACCCCTCTGACATGTGGCATCAAAGAAGCAACTTCCGTCTCTTAGCATGACACTTATAATGATGGCAAGCAAAACACTGTTTTTTTATCTTCAACATTAAAAAGCGCACTATTATAAGTGTTTTGGTTGGGTTTAGACACAAAAACACATTGGTTAGGTGTAATAGTTTGGACCTATAATGGCCCAGATATAGTAGACAACACAACTGAACCCACCTGCAATTGGTCCAGCTGGCTACTCAGGGTTGTGATCCAATGGAGCAAAATCTGCCAATGCTCAGCCAAACATCCAAAACCTAACCAAGTCCAGCAACTGTTGCTTGGCCAGCACTAGCTTAACTTTAGTAAGCTAATGCCAGAATACAAATGAGTGCACTAGCACTCGGGCACAATTGACCCAGTTCAGCTGGCAAATCTCTGCCTACTTAAAATAGGTCAAATGACATTGCTAGTGTACATGATGTCCTTGTAAAAAAAAACATGTAAAAAAAACTCCATCTCTTTATTTAAACAGGATGACCTGCTGCTGTAAGGGAACTGAGAAACTGCTTCCTGAATATTTTCTTGAAGTAAGTGAATGAGTGACGTGATAGCATCAAAATTATAAATGGCAACTTATCACTTGTTATCATGCCCACAGTTGTGGTTAAGTAAATTGCCTACTACCTGTCACTGTTGTTATTATCACTTGGACCTGTGGTAAATAGTTGACCTCTAACAGCTCTAGTAATAGTGACAGGAGCTAGATTGGCAATTGGTGATGTAAACTAAAAAGCGAGTTTATGAGTGGAAGAGGTCGGGACAGGTGGGTGGGTGACAAAGCACAGAACTTTGAAACAAGATTCACCAGTTTATTTTCTGTTTGATACTGGCAGAGTTGTTTTCTGCATTGTAACCAAAACCTAGAGCTTTCACTAACCTACTAATGTTTTTGCCTACCAAAGTCTGTGAACCAAATGACATATTAATTTGACCTACCGAGCTTACTAATGACTAGGAGGGACCTACTAGCGCATATATGTGGTGCTGACAACAGAAATTGGTCATTGGATAGAATAACAAAGGGATGTGCATGTGACCTAATGTATTTTTTTGGATGTTTATATGTAAAAAATAGCTGTAAACTGTATCAGAATTATTGCTGCTGAGACACTTTTGTAATGTTAAGTGTGGATGTTGGAACCACAATCAAATTGTGAATGTATTGCAGTCAGAAGAGAATAGTGATTGTATTTTGCCATAGGGCACAGCAACACAATCTGCCAGTCATTGCAGCAGTCTGCTGATAGACATGAACAAATGGTGGGGAAAGGAATTTCATGTCCGAATGTTAACAGCATGGGTAATATTTTCCTTTAATTTCAGCAAAATGACTGTGAGAATGAGAACTGATAAGGATTTAGATTTTTCATTCAGTGTCTTATTGGCAGTCTGTGACAAGGACACAGTTATATCTGTTAACAGTAACTTATTTCCCTGGAGACACTTTTCTTTCAGCAGTATCTTCTGGTATGACAAAGTGGTTCATTTCTATGAAATTACATCACTAAAAATTGTCAAGGTGATTTAGGAAATGACTTTTTCTTGTTTGTTCTTGATTCAGTCAGTGTACCATCAAGTTAAAAACTCTTAAATATAGCTGTATTACATAGCTATACTACTGCTACTGCACTGATAGTTAATACCAAAGGCAGGTCAGAAGAGATGAGATATAGTGAAAACACTTTGATAAATCACTCAAAAGATACTTAACAGGTGTGGTAAAATTAAGGCTCAAGACAAAGTTTACACAATACAAAATCATTAAGCAGAAAAAAGCATGAATAAACTAACATAAATTACTTCCAATCTTAAAGCAGCAGATATTAACAAACATAAGAAAACCTGAACAGAAAGGAGCACTTTCTGTTCAGGCAAGGCCTAGAACTAAGTGTGACCAAAGGTAAGCATGAAAATAACTAGAGCATAAAATGTGACACTAATAGGTGTGGGCACGAACATGGCTATTGTCAAATGAGGGCAAAAGGTAACCATTACTCAGAAAAACAAGTATCAAAAAACTTCCATCTATTTATTATTTGTAACTGCTTATCCTGTTTAGGGTCACAGGGGGTTGGAGCCTATCCCAGCGGTCAATTGGTGAGAGGCAGGGTCCACCCTGGATAGGTCACCAGTCTATGTCAGTAACAATGCAACGAGACATACACAGACAGACAACTATTCCCACGTATGGGCAATTTAGAGTCACCAATTAACCTAATATGCATGTCTTTGGACTGTGAGAGGAAACCAGAGTACCCGGAGGAAACCCACAGAAGCACAGGAAGATCATGCAAACTCCACACAGCTAGAAGGTCTCAAATCCAATGGTTGACTGCAGTCAACCATTGGCTAGCTGTGAGGTGGCAGCATTAACCACATGTGCTGCAACAGAGGGACCAACAATCTCAATTTAAAAATGAATAGATCAGCTGCTTTGGCTTGTCGCCTCAGGGGTCGCCACAGCGGAACATGTTCCGCATGTTGATTCAGCATGAGTTTTTGTGTATGCAGTTTTACCAAATCATTTCTTTATACATTTTGGCAGAAGAGACAAGTGAGGAGTCACAGAGGGAAAGGATGGGGAGTGAATACAGACGGAGAAAGAGAACAAAGAGGCAATGCAGAAGACAAAGGCAAGAGGAGATTAGGGAGAGGGAACAGGCTGTGTGTGCATCATTCTCTGCAACAATAAACTCTCACATGCTCTCTCATGACTGTTTAGCTGATAATTTACACTCGTGCTCAGTGACATTGTTTTAATGCTATTGTTGCACGATTACCAAACAGGGAAAAATCTAAATTGTTTATAAGCTCAGTTTTTTGGACCCACAAAACAGCTAAAAATGACAAAGAGTCCACAGACAAAACTGTTAAACAGCAGTGATGACAAAAAAGCAGACACAAACCGAATGTTGATTGGCAAACTTCAAACAAGATGGCTCCCATTTACCCACTATAGCTTAAAGGTAAGATTGATGGAGTGTTACTGAGATGATCATCCTTCTGTCAGGTTTTCTGCACTTTTAAGTAACCGTCAAAGTGACTATTGGGTTCCTGGTCACCTCCCTGAGCAAGGCCCTTGTTCATGGCTTGGTTTGTTCTTACACAGTCAACTTCTAGACTAATTTCAAGAAAACAGAATGCTCCCAAAAACAAATTGGACCGGTACAAAATAATTATTTAAATTCACTATTTTAGTTCTTCATTTTAATTAATTTGCCAAATTAAATTTTTTTCAAATCTTTCGAATTCGCTCAATATTAATTTTTTTTTATTTCATTCTCTGAGTGCAGCTCCATTTTTCTTTCAGCAGGCAATTATTACATCTGGCCAGAAACCTCATCCTGCCTCAAATTTAGTTTTACTAAAAAGTATGGCACTACACAGACACACACACACAAACACACTCATGTACAGAGAAAGCTTTTTCTGAAACAAGATGCTCAAATGGTTTTGTTGTCCCAGACTTAAAACCAGGCAGGCACTATATCGCTATACAGTCTTTTACAAGTGCAGAGTTTATGTTCTTAAATGTGTTTCCCTTTTTCTGTCAGGAAATAGAGTGGAGGATAATGTAGGGTTGGAGGGGTATAGAGCCTGAAAAAAAAGCAGCGAGAAGAAGGATGTTCTCACCTTTGCAGCTCTCCCAGACCACCATCTGAAAGTATAATTTTCATCTCTACCTAATCTCATCAACATTATGTTAAGTAAGATGAAATCAGATTTCTGCTGAAACTATGTAACTTGACAAGAAATAATTTTTTAAAAATCCAGTAAAAGCGTGATTTACACTTTCAAACAGCAAAGAAAACATCATGTGGAATTGGATCAGAAGCTGTTAAAAGCCCCAGCTTTTGGCAGTTCAAGACGAGACTGGTCTGACACTGTGATTGACCTGTTAAAGAGAGCAGATCCAAGAGCCATTAGGATCAAATAAAGCCATGTAGGGAATGAAAATCATGTCAGATTACACACTTAGTAGAACAATCAATCTAAATTGAATTGTAAAGAGTGGGGTTTGAATTTTAGACGTTTTTTCTGTAAGTACACTTTTTTCATTTTTTTTCACCTGACCTTTGCAGCAGTAATCGTGCAGCTCTTGGCATGGTAATGTCTGTCTGTCTTGCGATGCCATACAATTATTGTATTTTATTATAAAACAAATACCCCATCATTACTTTAATATTATTGTGCTGTATTGTGCTACCAAATAGATATTTAACTAGTTAGAGCTCATTGAAGTTAGCAAGTCTTTTTTAGACCTGGACAAGAAAGCAGCGTCATGTTTTGCTACAATCCAACATGAAACTCATGTTGGCCTACAAAAATACGTCAATAATGTGAAAGGGTTTAAAATACAGTTGCAGTTAGCAACATTTCATGCTTTCCCCAGCCTTTCAGGTAGTCATCATTATCAAATTATTTATCAAAATAAAACAAGAATAACAAAAAACGTACTAATCAAGCAGGATTTTTTAATCTTATCTAGTTGGTCAGAATGCTAGAAAACGTTTCTCTCTGCACCCCTGCAGAGTTGCTTTTGGTCCAAAAATAAAAATACAGTATTCATCTTACTATTTGTGCATTTTGGAATGAGATGTAACATAACATAATGTAATGTAATCTTTATTTATATAGTGTTTCACAACAATCAGGGATTAACCTATGCAATTTATAAAAACATTTAATGTTACAATAATAATAAAAATAGAACAATAAAATAATATAATAACAACAACAACAGTCTGTGATCACCTATTAACTATCAAATGCCTGCTTGAACAAGTGAGCCTTAAGTTTGGATTTAAAAGTATGGAGCTCAGATATAACAAGAATATCCGGATGCAAAGAGTTCCACAGCTTAGGGGTAATAAAGCACGCGTGCCGCAGTGTTCTGCACCAACTGTAGCCACTGAAAAATTGACTGGTTACCACCAAAATACAGCGCATTACAGTAGTCAAGCCTCGAGGAAATAAAACATGCAATAGCAAGTACTTGTATGACAGGAAAGTTTGATTTTGGCGAGAGAGTGCAGGAGAAAACAGTTTTGAGATGATTTGTTTATTGAACTGCAGCTCACTTTTAAAAAAGAACACCTAGGTTTCTGAAAACAGGGTTGACAATGGGAGATAGACTTCCAAGATGCTGCCCAGCCAGTTTTTAATATCCTCCAGCAATCAAGAACCACCTGGCCAGAGTTTTCTAATGAGATATTCAGTTTTAGCTATAACTGAACATCATCCGCATAGCAATGAAAAGAGAGATTGAGTTTGGTAGTGATAGACCCCAATGATAGCATGTACGAAAGAAAACCAGATAGACCCCAAAATGGAGCCCAGGTGGACTCCACGAGATAAACTAGCAATCGCATTGTATCAAAAAGTTCGACCTGATGGGTAAGATTTGAACCAATTACGTGCCGTGCCACGGATACCCACCAGCTTATCAAGACGAGTGATAAAGATCTCAGATGAGAGATTGTTATCTCTGATATGAGAGATTGTTATCTCTCGTCTTGCTCTCAAGAGCTAAAACAGATGGTAAAGGAAGTGGTTGAGTCAGGATTCTCTTGGACTAGTGAGCAAATCAACAACAATAAGCTGCAGGCGTGCACTGTAAACTAAGCTTTTAGGATTTTAGATTGTGATGTGCCTTTATTATGAATAAGATCAAGATATATGATACCGCATTTACCAGTTGTCTACATCTATCTACTTGATTGACCAACTTCTGATGTCTGTCTAAGAGGTAATTTCTTTAAATGGTAAAGGTAAATCTTCAGGCCCTATAGCAAACAGCAAGTGGAGCATAAGTAAGCATAAGAATAAATTAGTGAAATCTTTTGCAGAGTTGTGACATTAATCTGATGCAAGCCACACAGCACTGTGACATAAATAATTTCTGGTTTTAACAAACTCCTTAACAATATAAAGGCACTTTAACAAATTTTTCAATTATTATTTTAAGTACTGTGATGGCAAAAGTAAGGTGGCCCTGAAAGCTCAAAGCACTGCAAAATTGAGAAAACACATGCAAATAGACAAAAGCAACTTCACTAAATTGACAAACGTACTGCAAAAGTTACGACACTAAATGATGAAACATGCTGCAAATCCATCACAATCTGGTTTGCTGCAGCCAGGGCCAGGGACAAGCCTCCCATCTCTCCAGGAGAGGTGGAGGAGTTTGTCTCCAGGACCCGAATAAGGGCAGTCAGGGTTGCAGCTGACTCCTCTAATCCTGGACATGAACTGTTTCAGCCGCTCCCCTCTGGCAAGAGGCTCCGGTCCATCAAGACCAGGACCTCACTTCACAAGAATAGTTGCTTCCCCACTGCATCACTACTTTTTCCAGTTGTACTACCTCCCATTGCACACTCACTTTCTCTACATAGCTTCTTATTTTATTTTTATTCTATTTTATTCTATCTCTATGTACATACTTCATATTTGTTGTGTGTCACACCTTTGCATTTTAACTTAATATTGTAGATTATGTGCATGCATCTGAAGCCAAGACAAATTCCTAGTACTGTTAAATGTTTTTAACTGTGCCTGACACTAACATTCCTGGTTTTTGGATTGTGATTCTGAAAAGCCACAACACAATCGAAATGGCTCTGGGAGCAACTAAAAATACATTTACAAATCTAAACGTCACTTTTTAGTGTCCCCGGAACCATTGTAAACAACTGTTGTAGCAATGTTTCCAGGAGATAGGCTGGTACTTGCAATAATAAAACACTTCAATGAAGTCTCAGTCACACATAAAGATCATTTACAGAACAAAAAATCTGCTTAAAGAGAAGAGTAAATAAACTCAGTCCAAAATCACACAAAAGTCAAAATCAGGCAACCATTAAAAGTAGCACAATAACAGGAGGCAAGTTTAATAAATACCAACCCATCCTCACTGTCATGGCATCATATTCTGCTGCTATAGCCCTCAGGAAACTAACACAAATGCTAAGGGTACCCTTTTCTGACCACATTTGTGAAACTGTGTTTTATTAATATTTTATTTTATTCTTCCTTGAAGTTATTGTGCCAGAGGCTTGTAGGCAAAGTCATAAGTCAAGAGATGGTTTGGGATCCAATGACTAATGCAAAGTACATCAGCAAGAAAGAGAACCAGCTCCTTTTGCAGGGCCAGCAAGGCACATGGATCAGATAAAACAATGTCCTGGATAGAAAGTTAATCTGGGCAAAGCTGTGAAAGGCTTATAGGATAAGCATTCCCTTCTGTGTGACGTTTGCATCTTATCACCACACCTGCTTGGGTTTCCTTGGGTTACCCCAGTTTCCTCCCACAGTCCAAATCTGATGGCGCAGGAAGGTAGAGCGGTTGTCCACTAATCTCAAAGTTGTTCAATCCCCGACGCATGTCGAAGTATCCTTGAGCAAGACACTGAACCCCAACTTAGTTGCTCCCGGTGAGTGTGTGTGTGATTGTAAGTCTGAATGGGTGAATGAGAAGCAGTGTAAAGTGCTTTGAGTGCCAATAGGTACAAAAGCGTTATATAAGTGCAGACCATTATATATACCATTTAATTAGGAGAGGTCCATTGGTGAAGCATGGTGTGCACAATCAAACCCCTTCAGATGATCAACAATGCAGCGGTACGTCTCATTTTTAATCAGCCAAAAAGGACACACCGCAAATCACTCTTCAGATCTCTGCACTGGCTTCCTTTGGCTGCCCACATCAGGTTTAAAGCCCTTGTGTACAGAGTGCTCAACTCAACAGTTCCTGCCTACCAAAACTCCCTCATTCAGGTCTACAGTCCCTCTCTGAATGTGTCTTTGTGTTAGGCGAAATAAATAATAGATGAACATGCATCATCACCCTGTGCAGATAAGCAAAATGGAAGGGCAAGCCCATTGAAGTTGAACATAAAAGGGTTTTCTAGCCCACCTGCTGACCAGAACATCCAGTATCTTGGCCATAGAGGTTACTGAAAAGCAAACCAACTAGGTGATCTGGCTCCCAATGAATGAAACTACCAATGAGTACAGGCTTTCAGTCAGAATACTATCCCTTTGATTGTTTATATCAGGGGCTGGGGACATAATCATGACCAATTGAGACCAACATATACAAATGTAATGAAATGGCTTTAGGCTTGCTTGGTAGTAAACTGGTTCTTCGTAGGTTTACAAGTCGAACCAACTCCAAACAGGTACTAGCACCAGCCCAGAACTAGAACCTACTCTGCATTGGCAGAAGAGGGAGATCATATTTGACACAAATTAAATGTAAATGTAAATAATTCCCACAGAATTTTACTATCTGCAAAATTTTTAAGTTTTTATATCGACTTACATCTTCTTGTGTATCTGAATCTTCAAACTTTCTCATTTTTTTGTAGCTGGATATCACAAGCTTTTTCACTTTGCTCCCAGACTTTTGAAACCCATGCATATAGGTTATGGCAAGTCGTACGCTTTCTTTGTGGTGTTTGTGTCATATTATTCTGAAACAACAGGACTGGAAAACAAAAGGATACAATGTTAATAATGTTATGCACAAAGCCAATGCAAAGGTCAGCGATCTGACAAGTATTCATTTGTCTTTATATAATAGTGCAATAGTTACACATCAGAATAAAAATTGATTTTTAACTTGATGGAAATGTAGAGGACATGACTTCATTATGTTCAACACAAGGAAAAACAAAACATTTATTCAATATTTTTTAATTATAGCAGTTCCTTGCCAGGAGAGGACACTCCATTCAATTTACAATTTCATTGACCACCTTGTCAGGAATTCCAACGTCATAATTTGTTCTATAATTCAAATGGGCAGAGGTGTGGGTGTGAGGTGTGAGTTGATAGGCGTAATAAAACAATGCTTGTCAATGGAACAATGCATTCATTTCTTGGTGTAACTTTGTTAACTGTCTGTATACAAGTTGACAGAATACAATATTTGTCTTCTCCCTCTCACATCCAGTTGGGGATGTGGGCTGGGGGGACCCTTCGGGAGAGGACTGGTTGGGGTGGGGTATAAACTGAAGTATTATAAACACTTTATTGCCCAAGAACCGAAGTTGCCATTGATCTATTTGATGAGCACAAAAGATGAGAACCATAATAGGGTATGCAGTGCTCCTAAATATACCTACATGCCCATAAGCATATTGTCCTGGTGGAATCTTATCTCCTTGAATAGCAGATGACATTTTATAACCTCCACATCTATACATTTTTTTTAAATCTCTGCAAGGCAAGCTGAAGTGTCATCGACTGATGTGCTTTAATTTACTTTGAACTAAAAGTTGTGAGACTCTTTCTTACCTTCTGGGGACTTAGTCCCTTACATACACTCAGTAATGTAGAATTGTGCTCCAGATGTGCCAGTACAATGTAAGCCAATGTTGGTCATAGTAAAAGCTGCAACTAGTTTCATAAAGTCCAGTTCTTAAATTCAGTTCTATAAATGTTTAACATAAACTGTGAAAAAAGCTGCATTTTATTTATGTTGGTTGCAAAAGCCACTCTGATTACACCGACCAGTCATAACAATATGACCACTTGTGCAATTTAATCCAATACGGAACAGTGGATCTGCCATGAATTCTGCTTTTACAAGGTTATAATTTCTCAGTATTTAGGTTGAAATTGTCAGAGAGGTGCTTATTCAATAAGTCACCTCATTGATTTTAAATATCATGGCCAAAAAATTAGAACCACCCCTTAAAATGCATTGCATTACAACTCTACTTCCCACTGTGACCCCAATATTAAAGACAGTAAAATGATCACCTTTCTAGAAGACTACAAAAAAAGTTTTTTGGCTCTAATAATGTTGTGCATAAAGCTCCCCAGGGTAGCCTCTTGTATTGTATACAGTAAAAGTGGTATGGGGGGGGGGGTAGAAAATAAATTGAAATGATATGAGCTTACAAAAAACAGCAAGATATGCACTGTTTAATTATTTATTGCAAATAGCCTTAAAATCTGTAATACTGAGAAAAAATCTCTGTACTAGAAACAAGGAGCAAAGAATAACATTTTGTCTAATCAATTTAAATTCAGAATAAAACAACTGTGTGTGTGTGTGTGTGTATATGTGTTTGAAGAAAGACTCCCTAGAGAGGCTGTGATTACCATGATGGTAAATAACCTTACATTCAGGCCACACACACCCAGAAGGAAAAGTTCTGGGCTTGGCTATCCATAACTGTGACGTAGTGGCTCTAACACACACACTCCCAAGCAGCCCACCATCTTTGTGCCCTTATGTGTCACTAAATGTTTTATTGATTGACCCAACCACTGATTAACCCCCCTAGATGCATCCATACAATTAAGCCCACAATACTCATTATCATATTAAATCATAAAGCAGCCACCACACGCCAGGCAAGATATGCTGCATCACCTGCAATATATTCAAGGAATTTTATCACATACCAACTTCACCCACCTTGCATTTAATTTAAAGTCTAACAGTGTCATTTTGAAGCAGAATATACTGAGGCTCTTTTAAGTGTGGCTCTAAAATATTTTTCAAAGCATCTCATTCTCTTTTTCATCCACACACACATATACACAGATCATTGCTCTAGGTCTCTAGAGTGTGGCCCTAAAACATTTCCTCTTTTTTTCCCCTTGCAAACTATTAATCTAGCCAGCAGATACTTATCCCAGGCACTGATTTACCTGCAGATAAATCAGATGCCATATGGGTTGGATTAAGCGTTGGCATACAGTTAGGTTTATAGTGCTGGTTTACGATGGAGGCCCAGGGGTTGGTGCCTGGGTTTGGATTAACACACTCTCTCACTTCATCAGTCTCAGTACAGAAGATTATATCAGGATTAAGATTACAGTCAATCAGTTTTATTCTCAGTGCAATGGGCTTGCAAATTTATAATCACTGGTTGATTTTCAGATGCAATGACAATGTGACCTAGATTTTAACAAATGACGAGATCCCTTTCTATGGTGGTATGTCTTCTAAACAATTTCTGGTCATGGGTAAACAGGCCAAAGCTTTAATTTGTACTTAGATCAACGTATTGTGCCATTAATTAGCTGCTGGTGATAAAAACTAGCTGCTGACTCAACTCATTTGTTTTAAAGCACAGGTTCAGTTCAGCACACACATAATTTCCTTTCAAGCTAATGAGACAAAGAGAATTAGCATACACAAGTACTGGCCCCATCACACCTTAATTATACTGTATAAATCTCAAGTTTTACTCTTAAAAACTAAGCAAAGAATGACTTGTCCCTGTCCAATTAATCTGGTTCTTTGCTGTGTGTATTAAAACAGCCAAAGAAGGAGACACCTCTAAGCCTCTTTTCCTGAGGTATTAATCAGTTACAGGCCAATGCTTTCAATTATTATCACACATCCAATTTGTTTTATTTCATTATCACTTCTTACTCCACCCCTCCCTAATCTTATTTTAAATTTCATTAATTTGAATATTTTATATTTACAAACCTGCATTTTTATAAAAAGTTGAATGTTGTGTAAAATGGAGGTAACGCATACTGTTTGGGAACCGAGGAGACAAACTGATTTATATCTGAAAGCTAAAATTGTTCCTCAACTTGATTTAAACATGATTTCACCTAAACACTACTTGCCCTATATGTCCATACATTTTTAGAAGTTCACAGTTCGGCAGACAGTTCACATGAGCACCTGGACCATTTTATTTTTTGCTTCAGAGGAGGTGGGGATATGGTCCCTGTAGTCCAGGGTCCTGATAAATCCTAGGTTTTGTTACAGTGGGTGGTGGAAGTCAAAACGTAGATACTGGTTCGTGTGTGTGGGTTTCCTGTAAAGTCCCAACTTTCACTGTGCAGTCCAGAAATGCCAATCTGTCGTCATCTGCTGCTGAACTTGAAGTCTACTGGTGACACTGGAGAACCCATGGCACAGCCATGTTTCTGTCTGTAAAAGTCACCTCTGTAGGTGAAGTATGCGGTATTCAGACAGAAGTCCAAGAGGGAGCAGATCTAATCTGGGTTGAGGTTGCTTCTGCTGTGCCGGATGTTGTCCTCTTGTAGTCTGTAGTGTTCATCTAAAATTTTTTCATTTATGTCTCTTTCGTAGTTTGTCAGTGGCGGTTTGTGCAAATTGCCTACATGTTTTTCACGCAGCTGCAAGAGAGCTCTGTAACCTCTGTTGGAGCCACAGTGCTAACTCGTGTCTCGAGTTGGCCAGTGTCCTGACACTGGCCTTCTTTTCGCTGCTGACACAGGAGGCCTGGAACCCGGCTAAAAGAAGACGTTGGACGACACCTGCCTAAACCTCATGTGGTTAACAGGTCTACCGTGCTGGAACAGTCCATCAGACCACCTTCTCCGGCCCAGGTGGATAACTAGTTCACTGTGTTTGAGGAGCAGGAAAGGCCAACTTCTCCAGCACCAGTTCCCTCCGACTGCCTGCCCCATGAAATGCCGGACAGCTCGACCCCCACAGGTGGCCCCTCCATCTCCCAGAGCCAATGCACCTCACTGCACCTGTCACACTCTCAAATGCGTTTCTTTAATTTAGGTAGGACCCAAAAAGAGGAGTAAATTAAGGTTTATTTAAATTAAAGTGAAACAACAGAGGATCACTCCAAGAGGGGGGTGGGAAAAATACTTTAGTTATTGCTCCGTGTAAAGTAAAACAGAACATGAACTTAAACACTCTGGGGGAAAAAGATCAACTAAATAACAGTGCACACTGGGAAGGAAAGGGAACTAACTAAGAAGCTAGGGAGATTAAAACCAGAAAACCAAAACACTGAAACTAAGTGAAACCAACAGAAAACCAAACCTCAGATCAAAACCCACAAGGGTCCGGTTGGGCATGAAAAGGCAAAGCCCAAAGAGCAGAGATAATCCACAGGGGAACAGGTAGGTTCACAGGGGAAGAAAGAGAGACGATCTGGCCACAAGTGGTGGGGAAAGCAGGGTATAAATACCAGGGGCCACAGGTGAAAACAATCTGAGTTAAGCTATGGAACCTAAGAGTGAAGTGGAGCAGGTGGATTAACAAAATAAAAGCCAGAAACAGGAAGTAAAGTTAAACAAAACTAGAGTCCAAAACGGTGACTGTGACAGCACCACCTGCAGCACGGTAGAGGCATGCTGCCAGGGCCTCGCCAGTCCAGATATGTCACCACCACCTTGCCTCCAGAGAGCAATCCACATGCTGCTCTTTGGCTATTTAACTATTTAAACCAAAAATTAACACAAAGGCAGTTAATCATAATAATCTAGTAAAGGTTAATAAAAGTTAAAAGACTCCTACTCATACAGAATCAAAACCCAAAACAATTAAATGTGCATTATTAATCTCTGTAATCTACATTTCTGGTGATAAATTATTTGATAAGTGATCATCAAATTGATTTATTTTGTCTTACTGAAACTTGGTTGCTGCAGGAAGAATGTCAGTCTAAATGAATCAAACCACCCAAGTCATAGTAATTATCATGTTCCTAGAAGCACAGGCTGAGGTGGAGGAGTAGCAGCAGCAATCTTCCACTCAAGCTTAACAATAAACCGTAGACCTACACATAGTTAAAACTCATTTGAGAGCTTTAGTATTAGCGTTTTACACCCAAAATGGAAAACCCAAAAACAACTTCTATTTGGTAAATTAATGGTAAATGGTCTGCATGTATATAGCGCTTTTCTACCTATTGGCACTCAAAGCACTTAACACTGCTTCTTATTCATCCATTTGGACTCACAATCACACACACACACTCATACACCAACGCCAACGCTCACCAGAAGCAACTACGTTGGGTTTCAGGAGCCGGGCATTGAACCAACACCTTCGTTATTGGTGGATAACTGCATTACCTTCCTGCTCCACAGACGCAACAGTTGTTATTGTGTACCGTCCTCCATTCAGAGTTTTTGACAGAAATTTCTGATTTTTTATCCGATTTAGTGCTTAGTACAGATAAAGTTATCATAGTGGGTGACTTTAACATTTACGTTGATGCTGACAGTAACTGCCTCACACTGAATTAAATTTATTATTGGATTCAATTGTTTTTTCCCAAAATGTAAATAAACTCACTCACTGTTTTAGTCACAGACTAGACCTTGTTATTACATAAGGCATTGAAATGGATAATTTAACAGTATTTCCTCATAATTCTCTTTTGTCGGACCATTTTCTAATAACATTTGAATTTATAATAATGGACTATACATCAGTAAGAAAAAAATTCCACTACAGCCGATGGTTATCTGAAAATGCTATGGACAAATTTAAAGAAATTATCTCTTCATCATTTTCATCACAATCTGTCAATACAATGGTGAGAAGCCACCTGTATTTTACCGCTGTACAAGTTGATTATTTTGTTGATGATTTCGGAGCCTCATTGCCTATGATACTAGATACTTTTGCCCCTCTAAAAAAAGAAATAAGTGAATCAAAACAGATGACCTCCATGGTACATTTCATAAACTCACAGCTTAAAGCAGGCTTCACAAAAGTTAGAAGTGACATTTCACTAATTTAGAAGAATCCCATTTAGCCTCGAAAAACAGTTTAATAATGTATGAAAAAGCCCTCCATCACTAATAGAGACTAGACAATTGAATAGACAGAAACAACAACCACTGTTTTTCTTTTCACACTGTAGCCAGACTGACTAAAAGCCATAGTTCTGTTGAACCTAGTATTACCTTAACTCTGTAAAAAAAAGTCATGAAGTCATTGCTGCTCAAATAAAATTGTAGCTATGAGATAAAAAATTCACCAGATCCTGCCCACAAATATTACAGATAGATCTTCATGTACAACAGGACTGGAATCATCAGTTAGACACCAATTCAATCACTTTAACTATTGCTTCTTCTAAACTAACATCCATCTTCTTGACCCTGTCCCAACCGAATTGTGTAAAGTTGATTTACTTTTAATAGACGTGTTCATATTAGATTTGAGAAACCTATCTTTAGAAACTGGCTATGTACCAAAGGCCTATAAAATTGCTGTAATCAAACCACTACTTAAAAAAACCCTGTCTTGGTCCAGGTATTTTAATCAGTTAGATTGATATACTATCTCCCATTTATTTCTAAACTCATTGAAAAAGTAGTTTCAAAGCAATTATGTAAGCACCTGTAGAGAAATAATCTGTCTGAAGATTTTCAGTCAGAATTTATAGCTCATCAAAGTACAGAAACTGTACTAATGACCACAACATTATATTAAAAAGACTGGAACATGGATTTGGGATTAAAGGAAGTGCACTGCATTGGTTTAAATCTTACTTGATTACCAGATTACTCTTAATCCTACTCATTACATAAGCTTCCACTAATATGTAGATGATACCCAGCTATATTTATCTTTGAAGCCAAAAGATACTAACAATTATTCAAGCTAAGTATGCTTAAAAGACATAAAGGCCTGGATGTGCTATAATTTCCTACTTCCAAATTCAGACAAAACTGAAATTATTGTATTTGGGCCTAAAACACGAGAAATCTGCTGTCTAACAATATAGTTACTTTAGATGGCAAAACTTTGGGCTCCAGTACTGCTGTGAGGAACCTTGGAGTTATCTTTGATCAGAATTTATCCTTTACCTCGCACATAAATCAAATCTCTAGAACACCCTTCTTTCACCTATGGAACATTGTCACAATTAGGAGCATCCTGACTAAAAGTGATGCTGAAAAGCTGGTCCATGTATTGTTACTTCTAGGTTGGACTACTGTAATTCCCTACTTTTGGGGTGTCTTTATACACTATATTGCCAGAAGTATTCGCTCACCTGCATTTAGACCGATATGAAGTGACATCCCATTCTTAATCCATAGGGTTTAATACGACGTCGGCCCACCATTTGCAGCAATAACAGCTTCAACTCTTCTAGGAAGGCTTTCCACGAGGTTTAGGAGTGTGTTTATAAAATACATAATACACAGTGCTCGCAGTCTTCGCTTTAATTCATCCCAAAGGTGTTCTATCGGGTTGAGGTCAGGACTCTGTGCAGGCCAAGTTCTTCCACACCAAACTCACTCATCCATGTCTTTATCGACCTTGCTTTGTGCACCTGAATTCATTTATTTGGATGAGTGAGCGAATACTTTTGGCAATATAGTGTAACTCCCTAAAAATCCTTCAATTAATTCAAAATGCTGCAGCAAGCGTGCTGACTAGAATTAGCAAGAGTTAATATTTCTCCTTCATTAGCTTCTTTCGACTGGCTTCCCATAAAAACTAGAACAAAATTCAAAACCATCCTCCTTACATATAAAGCTCTAAACGGTCAAGATCCATCATATTTAAAAGACTTCGTAGTACCATATCGTCCGATTAGACCACTTCGATCTCAGAATGCAGACCTACTTGTGGTTCCCAGAGTTTCCAAAAGTAGAATTGGAGGCAGAGCCTTTAGCTATCAAGCCCCTTTCCTGTTGAACCAGCTCTGAATCCAGAGTTAGGGGAGAGACACCCTCTCTACTTTTAAGACTAGGATTCAAACTTTTCTCTCTCCACTTTCCACTCACCCCAAACGGTGAAGGCAGATGGCCACCCACCCTGAGCCTGGTTCTGCTGGAGGTTTCTTCCGTTAAAGGGAGTTTTTCCTCTCCACTATTTCCTAGGGCTTACTCAAGGGCGAATTGTTGTGTTTCCGCTACATACTATATATAATTATATACATATTCGCAAGTCAATTCAGACCTATATTTGGATTTGATTTGGCATCTAACATTTTCTAACAGCTTTTATCACCCACTTCTCTTGTTGAAGCAAGGCGAGCCACTCGGCCAAAAAAAAGCCCAGATTGGTGGAGGGCTGCAATAATGGTTGTCCTTTTGGAACTTTGTCCCATCTCCACATAAGATCTCTGGAGCTCAGTCAGATTAACCACCGAATTCTTGGTCATCTCTCTTAACTCTTAAGGCCCGACTCCCTGATCCCTTAGTTTGGCTCGGCAACCAGCTCTTGGAATAGTCGTGGTTGTACCAAAATTCTTTCATTTGAGAATTATCGAGTCTACTGTGCTTTTGGGAACCTGCAGTGCTGCAGAATTCTATAGTATAACTTCCCCAGATTGGCACCTTGCAACAATCCTGTCTCTGAGCTCTGCAGGCAGTTCCTTTGACCTTATTGCTTTTGTTCTGATACAGTATGAATTTTCAGCTGTTAGACCTTCTATAATAAGGTGTGTGCCTTTCCAAATCATGTCCAATTAATCCACAGGTGGACTCCAGTCAAGGTGTAGAAATTTCTCAGCATTGATCGAAAGAAATGGGAGGCACCTAAGCTACATTTCAATTGTTGTTGCAAGGGGTTGAAATGAAAACTTGTGAAACTTATGTACGTGATATTTATGTGTAGATATTTTTCCTTTTTCATTCATTTTCAATCATTTCTGCAAGTCATTATGGTGTACTGAGTGTAAACAAACATCTACAGTACAGATGAGTATGCTAACCAGGGCTGCCGACCTATAAATTCTAATTGTGAGTAAAGGTAATTTATTGTTGGTTCATTAAATCCGGATTTTTAAACTGATAATTTTCCCAAATAATTGTAAGTAGCATCTTCTTTGTGTTTAAGGTAGATCAGATGCTCTCTACATTTGTAAAGTTAAAATTAAGCCAACCATTTTTTTTTTTGTCTCGAAAAGGACATGATCTCGTTGCTGGTGTGAAACTTAGAAAACACTACATGCCCTCTACCACACACTTACGTTAAGTACTTACTCTACTGGCAATGATTATTGGCTTTAGACACAAACAACCTCTGAGCAAACCCATTAACAATACAGTGTGAAGTGTCCTTTACTCAGTACACTCAGATATGGAATTGGATACAGACATCTGTGCAGACAGCTGATACCTACACTGAGTGCCTACTTATCCATACTTGTACAGACAGCACTTACAGTACGCGTGGTCATACATTTGTGGCATGTGGAGAACGTCATGTAGGCTACTTAAAGGTCTGAACAGTCCAGTACTCAGCCCTGTAAAGCAAAGGAGACATATTTACTGAAGAGCAAAGCCAGTTGGCCCAGTCAGGCAGACTGAATACCCTAATGTTAGGATTAATGTAAATGTTCAACCAACTGTCACAAAATGCCTTACAATAGAGGCAAAATGTAAGGCCAAAGGAAAAACAGGCTCAGGTGGAGACCTACATGAGAAAACATTCATTAACAAACACTGAATAGAGTTTCAGCTTGACAAATATCAAATTACTGCACTAAAAGCGTTCAGGATTTCACGTGGAAGGCACCTGAGGCTACAGAACAAAGCAGAAACAAGAGAGAGAGTCATCCATGCCCTACTGATGTGTTAAATGCATCTAAACAGCATAACCAATCTGAGCATGACAAGTCTACCAAGTGTTGTAATGCCTCAGGTAACTCCTGCAGCCTCTGGGAGGTAAAGCCATTGTTTTCCCTTTACCGATCGAAATACATTTTATTGCATAGTTAAATGGCAGTTTGGTTCTCACTAATAAAATATGTCAATTTGTTTTAATAAGTGTCTCCAATATCCTCACCAACCCTAGGGTGTGATCAGATGCATCACTAATTTGAACTTCCACTTGATTCCCACCACTAGAATTATGCTGTGTCAAAGGCAGAGCAATCTAACAGATGTGGCAGCCACATATAACTTATTTAACCACAGCAGCAGTTTAAAAACCACCTCAGATATAATGGGAATATTGTTATTTTAGTAATGATAGTGTCATAAAAATAATAAATGCACTGTAGTGTTCAGTTTCTTTTAGGGATAATTTATTTAATTTGGCAGTTGTGACACTGATTAACACAGTCATCTAAATTAAAAACATAATATAAAAATATACAGAACATAGTTGATTGCATATGTTTTATCCCCACCTAATCAGTTTTAAGTAGAGCACATTTGGCAGCAATTTCCCCCCGTTCTTCTTTGCAAAACTGCTTAATGTTAGGTTGCACAGGGATAGTGAGCAAACAGCCCTTTAAGTCCAGCCACAAGTTTTCAGTTGGATTGAGGTCTAGACTCCAGAACATTGCTCTTTGGCTGCATGCTTGGGGTAATTGTCTTGCTGGAAAACTAATCTAAGTTGCAGTTCTCTTGCTTTGGGGTTTTCCTCCAGGATTTTGCAGTATTCATTTTACACTCTGATATTTACTGGATGATTTTTTTTCATCAAGTGTAGTGTTCTTGATCTTCAAAAGGTGGTGATACAAGGTTAAGGATCATCTCTCATGAGATCTCTGGATAAGAACAGCCCTGACCTTAACCTGCAGTTAACAATAATCCTTCCACAAATATTTAGGGAACCATAAGGGGAAACTGTTCTGACAGTATGGAAACATTGTTTAGGCTGTAACAGACTTTGTTTTTTCTTGAGGATATTATGTTAGAGTATTTGTCAAATGTCCAGATGTAGATGAATTGATATGTATGAATGTCCATTTGAATCCAAGGAGTCAAAATAAAGAGAAAAGAAACACTTCCATATCCATAAAATCAGTGAGTTTACCTTTTAGGAGTTACAAAAATGCAAAAACATATGAATTGTTTGTACCGGTTTGGACATATGACCCACAGAAGCATTTGGTGATAAATTGCCCCATAGCAGCAGGTGTCTTTTGAAGTTGCACTGCTTTTGGGATAGGCACCAAAATTACACTTGCCGTTACTATGGCAGCTTGTGTAACACTGTGTTTTGTCCTTCTTATAGCTGCTGTCCGTGGTCCTTAAACCGGTCCTGCCCATGGTGTTCCCCAGCACATGCATCACAAGTTAAATGTCTATAGTCTATAGTTTGTGGCCATTTAAAAAAAAAAAACAACTCAATTTCTATGTAGTAACAGGTTTGGAGTTGTATGAACTTAGTGTAAGCTGAGTGACACCTACAGATGTTACAGTACGATGACATCCTATGCTGCAACAGTGAGGAAAACTTAATCTGTATGTGATTGTGTCACTTTCACTACTATAGTTTCAATTACTCATTGTATCACAACAAAAGTAACGATGTAGGTTTTCATTATCAATGAGAGGAACTCCACTGCTGTTGATTTGCTCAATGGCAATGGTTTTGGTGTTTGCCTGTTATTTTACTGAACTGCTCTATTGAATTCAGTATGTACTGACAATTTAAGTGTTTTCACCAAACATTCCTCAAAACTGAAAACAAAATGTACTGCTGAAAGCTGATACTGAATTTAAACTTATAATTGACACCATTAACTCAGCACCAACAAATTTATATTTGTTGAAAAATTCTCTTAATAGGCAAGAAAATAGTGTTCGTCATCACGCGCCAAATGATTTCTAGAAATTGCTTACACAATGTAAAAGCATTCAAGTAGGCAAAAAATGATGGAGTGAAAATAAAAAAGCCCATAGCGCTATGTTTTTTCATGTTACCTCAGGAAACTATATAACAACAGTAATCTCTAGGCAGTGATGAAATCTCTCTCACTGCCTAAATTCCTCTTACTCTGTGCTGACTAATCCTGCTTTTTAAAACACTAGGGATTAATCCTCACATAATGTATTACAAGAGACAACAGACAGAAATAGAAAAAGTTATTCATAGCTGTCTTATTGCTGGAATTTAATACATTGATTTCATACATAACCTCCATAAGGGACATTAGTGATCTGTTCACCTTGATATCAATATTTATTAATATAAAGGATAATAGAAAGGATAAACTTTCAGGAACATCTTTTTATAGTATATTCCACAACTACAACAACACAGCAGCAACAGTTTGAAAAGTAACCACAGAACCAGTGTTTCCAAATATTTTCAATGGAAAGCAGCTAAAACCCACTGGAAAGGCAACTGGATTATGTTGCTCACTAATTTGCATATTTGTCATTACTTATCATTTAGATGTGTTTCCATTTTACGTTACTTTTACACCATGTATCTGAGAGCTTCAATTACTTTGCAAATACAAATAAAACAATATAATGAAATAATAAATGCTGATGTATTGTTATTGATTAAGCAACTGTCAATACATAAAGTAGTTAAACTTATCTCCGACCACATTTACATTTGGCAAACAATTTTATCCAAAGTGATTAGTGCACACAAAGTTGTGGAAGACTTTTTCCTCCAAATTTATTAGAACAGAACTCAACAAACATAAAAGCCCAGACCCTTAATTCAGCGCTTGTGCACTGTGTAAGAATCAATGCCATCTAGAGTTCCTTCTCGAGTCCAACATTTTTGCCTAATTTCAAGGAGTTCCATTACGGCATTTCTGAAATGTCTCATTCACAAAAATAGGATGGATGACAAGAATACACTGCCCCTCTCTCTATCACACACACACACACACACACACACACACTTTGTCTTAAGAATAAAGGTGGTTCTACCCTTCTACCCTACAGCAGCAACAAGCAGCAAACAATGCATGAAACAAATATAAACAGCTATTTATATGCAACACAGAAATTGGCCATGTTTTGACAAAGCTGCATGAGTGCTTCCACCCACCCCCATCCACTGCTCTGCCACTCACTTTGCCATACTCTCTCACTCTCTCTCTCTTTTGCTCCATTGTGCTGTGAGTTCAACTTTGATTCCTTGATTTGATTCCTTGATGTTGGTTGTTTGTGCCTACACACTTTCTTACTCTCTTTTTCACCAATTCTTGTCTCTGTTCCTGTCTGGTACGATGGCAGCTGGGCTTCCTGTGGTTCGTGGTGCTAAATACAGCTCTCACTAAGTCACACATACAAGCACACGCATGAACCTAAACACGTTCATCCATTGACAGTAAAACACTCCCCATTCTCTCCAACTCCCTCCATCCAAATATATAGTTTCTATGACTTAGGATGCATCAAATGGTATTTGACACATTATTATGTTATTCTGACACCCTATTCCCCTGAGTAAAGCAGAACAGAACAAACAATGCACCATGAATATACTACAACACTCTTTTCCCATTTAATTTAATCATAAGAAACCAAATATAACCCATCAATAATAATAATAATAATAATAATAATAATAATAATAATAATTATTATTATTATTATTATTATTATATGTACACACTTTCTTACAGTATTATAGAGTACATGCAAAAATATTTAAAACACATGAAAACTTATTGAAAATATGTGTTTACTGTGCACAAAATCTGTTAGGGTAGAAACAAAAATTCTGAATTTTTTCTCAACATTTACATGCAAGCATGTAATTGAAAAAAAAAAATACAACATAGCAGCTTTTTGTATCAGATAAACAATTGAATAATGTAACATGACTGATATGTGTATCTCTAATGACTAAAAATAATCAAAGGCACTGCACAAATATTGGACATAATAAATATAATAATTAGGAATGTCCCCAAAAAGAAATAAGCGACTGTATTGAGCAACAACAGGTCAGTAAAAATAAAAAACACTATTGATGACAGAAGCAAGTGAGAGTTATGAAAAAACATCCTCTCAGAATCTGTCATTCAAAGTAGAAAGGTATTAGTTTTAGGGTTGGGCCCAATAAGGCGCTTGACAAAACTACTCAGTTTAAATAAGGTTTATTATAAAAAATAATAGTTGGCAAAACAGGATGGAGATGTAGTAAGTCCTCTGACTCGCTAGATGGTGCTGAACTTCAGTCTATAAAAGAGGACACGAAGATGAGTATATGGACAACGACTTATGGGACATGGTGTCTGAACATGAAAACAAAACTTACTAGAGTGAGTGGGGAAACGAGCGGAATCTAGAGGAGAGGCAAGGTTCTTATCGGGAAGAGTGGAGTATGCTCCTGGTAGAGTAGATATATTTTGAGATGCAGCGAGGATGAGTAATTTGAAGAAAGGGTAGGGAAATCGTGGGAGGAGTGTCCACTGGGGAAGATGTAGTGGTCTGGATCCGTAATAGAGCCTGGTGATGAGTGCGTGGAACGTAGCCGTGATGACTCTCCAATCACTGATAGAGAACTCCAAAACCCTATTAGTGATATAGTGCCCTAGTGCAATAGTCTTATAGCTCTGGATTCCATAACATTGGTATGAGAATTCTTACAGTGGATATTTACTTGGTGAAGTCCTTGATACTTGATAATGTCTTGGTCAACAATGGTATACATGAAAAACCTTACAGTGGATATTCACTTGGTGAAGTCCTTGATATAGGTAACTTGAACAGATGATGTGAGTGATGATGATTAGAGTAGTAGTTAGTTAAGTCTCTGGTTAAGTCTCTCAGATTGACTGTTTGACTGTGGGTGAAAACCGGAGGACAGCCTGACAGAGATCCCCAGCAGATGACAGAATTCTGCCCAAAACTTTGCTGTGAATTGGGATCCTCGATGTGAGACAATGTCACGGGGGAGGCCATGAAGACGGAAAACATGGGTGAGAATGTCAGCAGTTTCTTTGGAGGAGGGGAGCTTGGAAAGGGGTATGAAGTGAGCCATTTTTCAAAAGTGGCCAAGAACTGTAAGGATGGTGGTCCATCCTTGACAAAATCTATGGATATGTGGGACCATGGTCTCTTCAGGATAGGTAAGAGGTGGAGGAGACCTCTGGAGGAATGTCTGGGAGTGTTGGCCTGCGCACACTCAGGACATGGGGCGACATACTCCTTAACATCCTTGTGCATGGAGGACCACCAAAAGCGTTGCTGGATAACAAAAAGGGTCCAGAAACACCAGGGCGACAGGTTAAATTAAAAGCATGGGACCAATGGATGACCTTGGAGCGTACAATTTTAGGGAACATAGAGGAGATTAGGAGGACAAGAAGAGGGGGCTGGTGCCTGGGCAAGGGCTTGAATGACCTCCTCTTTGAGGTCAACAAACGAGGGTAAAGGATCCTGAGCTTGGTCATCCGGGTCCTGCATGCGAGATAAAGCATCTGCCTTGCAGTTCTTTGAGCCTGGGTGATAGTAAAGGGTGAAAATGAATCTACCAAAGAAAATAGCCCAACAGGCCTCACGAGGGTTTAACCGTTTTGGCAGAGTGGAGGTATTCCAGATCCTTGTGGTCTGTAAGGATCAGAAAGGCCTGTTTAGCTCCCTCTAACCAGTGTCGCCACTCCTCCAGGGCTAGCTTAACGGCTAAGAGCTCTCTGTTGCCAACATCATAATTCTTCTCTGCTGTTGAGAGGCAGTAAGAGAAGAAAGCACATGGATGAACCTTATTGTCTTCTTTGGAACGTTGGAAAGGAACAGCTCCGACCCCTGTCTTGGAGGCATCAACCTGCACAATGAATAGGAGGTCAGGGTTGGGCAAGGTGAGTATGGGGGCTGTGGTGAAACGTTACTTGAGTTTATCAAAGGCTGTAGAGACTTGAGTGGACCATGTGAACTTGACTTTTGAGGAGGTGAGCAAATCCTAAGAATCTTTGGAGCTGTCGTTGGGAGTCAGGTGTTGGCCAATCCTTTACTGCCTGCTCCTTAACTTGATCTATGGTCATGTTGCCTGGTAGGATGAGGTACCCAAAGAATCCGACAATGGTGGCGTGAAACTCACATTTCCCTACTTTGACGAATACTTGATTCTGGAGGAGATGTTAGAGGACTGCTCTTACATGGTGGACATGGTCAGTCTCAGATCAGGAGAAAATTTGAATATCATCAAGATAAACAAACACGCATGTCTTCAGCATATCTCCCAACACATCATTGACCAAATTCTGAATCGCAGCCGGGGCGTTGGTCAGGCCAAAGGGCGTGACCAGATATTCATAATGGCCAGCCGGCATGTTGAAAGCAGTCTTCCATTCATCACCCTCCCTCATTCTCACCATCTGATAAGCGTTGTGCAAATCTAATTTGGTGTAGATGATGGTAGAGCCTGGAGAAGTTCGAAAGCTGAGGAGATTAGTGGGAGTGGATATCTGTTCTTGATTGTGATTTTATTGATGCACATCGCATGAAACATATCATACAGGGGGTGCTGCTCTAAGAGAGAGTGACTCCTGATAAGGCCCGAGTTTGTTTGGCGTTCTGTTTTTGTGTGTTTTTAGTTGATTGTTTTGACCAGTCGTAATGTTACTGATGACAGTGTTCTTTTCAACATGCCTTTGGCTTACATGGCATGTGAATGGACTGTATTTTCAACCGGCAAAGCTATTTACCACCATCCCAAGCAGGATCACATACTTACGGGATTACTTTTTGGAACTAAGCCGCCTGCAGCAAGAGCCAGTGGAGATGGCCCTCCACTTAAATGACCATTGCAGTTATCTCAGGGACACAAGTGAAGGCAAATAAGAAGGAAAAGAGGCTCCAGAGGTAGATACAGAACGGACTGAAGCAAAGGGGCAGCTGCCTTCCCCTACCCGCTATCACGCTGTCAAATGTCTGATCGCTACGGAACAAAAGGGAGGAACTTTCCACACTCGTGAAATCAGATCTGTACTAGCGGCAAACCAGCCTGACTGGAATCTGTATGGCTGTAAACAGTAAGTAGGCAACAAATATCATAGTGAGGGAGACGGATTGCTATAAACACTATGAATTAATGACTGTATCCTTCAGATCACATATTTACCCAGAGAGTTCTCTCAGATTACTGTGATTTTAGTGTATGTACCAGGGCCTGATTTTAATATGGCAGCCGAGCACATCATGGACAGTTATAATAGAGCTGCCAATCAGACTGGAGATCAGCCTCTGTTCATACTGGGGTATTTTAATAAGTGTGACATCGCCCCACAACTGCCGAATTTGGAACATTATGTCACAACATCCACCAGAAAAGAGAAAACACTTGTGACTTGTGCTTTGGCAACATCCTTAATCCTTTCAAAATCATGCACACCCCTTGGCTTTTCTGACCATAATGTTATTTTGTTACTGCCAAGATATAGATCTCAACTGAAAACTGGTGAACCCATCACAAAACCAATAAAAGTCTGGAATAAAGCTGCAGCTGAAGCACTAAGGGGATGTTTTGAGCTGACAGACTGGGACTTGTATTTTAATGACTGGGGTTATGACTCTAATCAACTGATTGAGGTTCTATACACTACTACTACTATACTACTACTATACTATATATCCAAAAATTAAAAGGTGGATTACTAAGGACATGAAAACCTGCTTGATTAAAAAGAAAAAGGCTTTTTTATTAGGGGACAAACTAACGGTGAGGGAACTGGAAAAATAGTTCAGGAGGAAGGCCAAACTGGCCAAGGTTAATTTTAAGAAAAGGGTGGAGCAGAATTTAACATCAGGTAATGTGAGGGAGGCATGGCAGGGGCTAAATATCACGATGGGCAGAGCCACCAAAGTTGCAGGGGCTGACTGCCCAGGTCCTGCCTCCTTCACAGAGCAATTAAATAATTACTTCACACGGTACAATAGCCAAAGCAGACCTCATCCTTGGGCCTCTGTAACCCTAACAGCAAACAACTTGTCACATCCATCTTAAGCAAAGTTAACCCCAACAAAGCTGCAAGGACCAGAACGGCTCAGAGGAAGATTGCTTAAGAGGAAGAGGAAGATTGCTCAGCTCAGCTGGGTGGGGTTCTTACTAGGTTGTTTCAGCACCTTTTGGATTCCAGCCGTGTACCAAAACAGTGGAAGGAATCCATAGTAATTCTAATTCCTAAGAAGACACCTGCTGAGGACTTCCAGGACTGTAGACCAGCTGCTTTGATATCTGTGCTCTGCAAATGTATGGAAAGAGTGGTGTGTCAGCAGCTGTCAAATATGCTGCAAGACAAATTGGACCCACTTTACTTTGCCTATATGGCAGGGCGTGGTGTGGAAGATGCATGACTCTCACTTCTATATACCGTTACCAAACAGCTGGATTCTGTACATCCACATACCAGAAAAGTATTTATGCACTTCTCGTACGCTTTTAACACCGCTGCGTGAGAAAGGCCCGGCAGGTTTTGGGCTATGGAGGAGACTCCATAGCACCCAGGAGGGGAAATCTTGGGTCCCTGGGGCTATGGCAGAAGTCTGTGGAGAAGCTGTGGTTTGGGTAGTTGGGGCAGACTGATTAGTGAGTTGTTTAACAATTTATTATAAATTGTAATAGTTGGCAAAACTGGATGGAGATGTAGTAAGGGTATAGGGAAATGGTAGGAGGAGGTAGGAGGAGTATCGAATGGTGAAGATTTCTGGATCCGTAATAAAGCCAAGCCTGGTAATGAGTGCGTGGAACATAGCCGTGGTGAATCTCCAATCCCTGATAGTTAAGAGAGTTCCAAAACCCCCTTAGTGATGTAATATTCAAACTCCAAAATCCCTTTAGTGATACAGTGCCCTAGAGCAATAGTCTCATAGCTCTGGATTCCATAATTCTCTTACGTGATGTAAACTTGGTTCTTAACATTGGTTTGAGAATTCTTACAGTGGATATTTACTTGTTGGAGTCTTTGATACAGGTAACACATGATGGATACTTATCTTACCTATTCCGCATTAGAGTAGTAGTAGATAATCACATAGCTTGGTAAAAACGTGAACATGGCATGATCAAAGCATAAACATGATGTGGTAAATCTCTTTACAATCATGTGGAGGAATCAACAGAAGTCAATAGGAAGCGGTTACTCCCAATACCTGAGTGGCAGGCAGAGTCAGGTCAAAAAACACAATGTGGTCTGAACCGTAGATAGCAATGATGAAAGCTGGAAAGTCACTGGAGATAGCAGGTGAAACTGATTACTGGTGATTGGTTAAGCAGGAAATAATTTGAAGAGACAAGGAACAGGAAGTGAATGCAAAATAAGAATCTCGAAGAGGGAAGTGAGGTAGGGATCCTGACACACAAGGGTTATACTTCAAGACACACCTTATTAGCAATAAGAATCTGAAAACAAGGTTTTGTAAAAAAAGCACAGAGATGAGCCACAAAAAGTCTGGAACAAATTTTTATGAACTAATGAGTTCTAGATTAAGTTCACCAATATTAATTTATATTATCTTGGTTGATCTTTTGGATTATAGACCTTATTGACACTATTTGCTACTTGTATTTTTGGCCATGGGGATGGCCTTTTCTTACCAGTTAGCTACTTGCTGCATTACATTCTGGGCAGCAGCACACATTTATACAATTTTAAAATGTAAAATTTCGTCCATTGCAAGATAAAGTGCAAAATTTCTTACAGGTGGCAACCTCATAATGTTTCGATTATAACCTGTGTGAAAATGCTGCCACCACATAAACATGCAGACCTGATACTTGTTCATCGTTTATGTTTTGCTTTCAAGCTACCAAGCTGAAAATAGAAAAAGACAAATTCATACTCCACATCATAAAAAAAGGTCAATAAGTTACTGGCTTTGTATTATTTGTGGTTTTATAATATATATATCAGTACTTTTTATGTTTTTTTAAATCATGGTTATCATAGTACAGAAACAGCACTGGTAAAAGTCACCAACGATCTTCTCATGGCCTCAGATAATGGACTCATCTCTATACTTGTTCTGTTAGATCTTAGTGCCGCATTTGATACCATTGATCATAACATTTTATTACAGAGACTGGAACATGAAATTGGAATTACAGGAACTGCACTAGGTTGGTTTAAATCCTATCTGTCTGATAGATTTCAATTTGTTCATGTTAATGATGAATCCTCCATGCACACAAAGGTTAGCTATGGAGTTCCACAAGGCTCTGTGTTAGGACCAATACTTTTTACTTTATATATGTCTCCTTTAGGCAACATTATTAGAAAACACTCCATAAATTTCCACTGTTATGCTGATGATACCCAGCTATATTTATCTATGGAACCAGATGAAAATAATCAGTTAATAAAGCTTCAAGCCTACAAGACATAAAGGCCTGGATGTCCCACAATTTTTTACTTTTAAACTCAGACAAAACTGAAGTCATAGTATTTGGGCCCAAAAATATCAGAGATATGATGTCCAACCATATTGTTACCCTAGATGGCATAAGTCTGGCCTCCAGTACTACTGCAAGGAACCTTGGAGTTATTTTTGATCAGGATCTGTCCTTTAAGTCACATATAAAACAAATCTCTAGAACAGCCTTCTTCCACCTACGGAACATTGCCAAAATTAGGAGCATACTGTCTCAAAGTGATGCCGAAAAACTGGTCCATGCATTTGTTACTTCTAGGTTGGACTACTGTAATTCCCTACTTTCAGGATGCCCCAGTAACTCCCTAAAGAGCCTGCAATTAATCCAAAATGCTGCAGCAAGAGTGCTGACTGGAACTAGCAAGAGAGATCATATTTCACCTTCACTAGCTTCTCTCCATTGGCTTCCCATTAAATTTAGAATAGAATTTAAAACCCTGCTTCTTACATATAAAGCTCTGAATGGTCAGGCTCCATCATATATAGAAGACCTCATAGCACCATATCATCCCAGTAGACCACTTCGCTCTCAGAATGCAGGCCTACTTGTGGTTCCCAGAATTTCCAAAAGTAGAATGGGAGGTAGAGCCTTTAGCTATCAAGCTCCTCTCTTGTGGAACCAGCTCCCAGTTCAGATTCGGGAAGCAGACACCCTCTCTACTTTTAAGTCTAAGCTTAAAACCTTCCTCTTTAATAAAGCATATATTTAGTTATAGTTATGCTGCCATAGGCTTAGACTGCTGGGGGACCCACCCCCCAATGCACTGAGCTCCTTTCCTCCTCTTGACCATCTCTCCTCTCCTCTCACCCCGCAATTCTCACCACTGTATGTCATTAACTCTGTGTGTTCTCTCCCGTAGTTGTCTTTAGGTAGGTGTCCCCCGGCTTTGAAGCTGTGTGTCTTCCAGCGTGCAGCTACTGGTCCTACCAATCTGCCCGATGTTTTGTTATTGCTTTTTGTTGCTCTGCTCTTTTCTCTCTCCCCTTTCCACTCACCCCAACCGGTCGAGGCAGATGGCCGTCCACCCTGAGCCTGGTTCTGCTGGAGGTTTCTTCCGTTAAAGGGAGTTTTTCCTCTCCACTGTTGCCTATGGCTTGCTCCAGGGGGAATTGTTGGGTTCTCTTTATATATCTTTATAATCTTGACTTTATTCTGTAAAGTGCCCTGAGATGACTTTGTTGTGAATTGGCGCTATATAAATAAAGTTGAATTGAATTGAATCGTCAGTCAGGAAAGTTGTGACACCCCTAATTTATACACTACTTACAAAAAGTTGGAGATATTTGAATTCTGGGGGAAATTTATGGAAAATGTTAATAAGTTCATGCTACAGTAATATTGTTTCATGAAAGTAGGAGAATTTCTTCATGTGAAACAATCTTTTTGAAAGACAAGCTAAGAACAGTGCTGGGTATATTATAACAAAAGATGTTAATGTCTCCATAACTTGTAAAGTGTCTTGGTCTCATGATGTCAAAATGTGACCAGCATGATGAGGAGGGCTGTTTAAACACAAATTGTCACTGATCCAGAACATTTTAGCGGTTGATTCATGAATCAGACATGATCCATGAATCATGTTGTAATTTAATTAACAATTTATTTAACCCCGCACAGTGTTGCATATAAGAGAAATTAAATAAAACTGAGGGTATCGTTTGACATACATCTAAAAAGCCATCTAGTTTCAGTGCTCATTCGCTCCTCTCTCTTTATCTGTCTCTCCACCACCTCCCCTTTTCTTGGCTCTTGTGTGGGAGTACTATTGTCTGGGAAAAGGCTGTCACTCAGTAGTCTAAAGGAAGTCAGTAGACACACACAGTAGGTCTCTCTCACACACACACACAAACACACACACACCCTTAAAGACAAAGACAAATATTGTTATTTCCAAGTAACTGCCACTCGGGGAAGCATATATCACCACCAGAAGCACTAGAGGATTCAGCAGGCTGTTAGGTTCAACATTACCCATTGCCCTCCAGCCATCACCATAGTGCCCCATAGTGGTGGTGGTCATTTTTGTCTATGCTCTACTGAGACCTCACACTTGGGGATCAACAATAATTGCTGTGGGATCAAACAAAAAAAGTGAACAAATGAAAAGGCAAAAAGGAAGTTGAGAAATCTGATTTAACCAATTAACTTCTTTTGTAACCCTCATGGTAAGTTGTACAGGTGCCGCTGTTTAAATGCCAACAAGTTATTCACTCCATGATGGAGGAGATACATTTGTCATTATTTACTTTCCTGTTTTTCTGTGTCCCTGTGTGTTATCACTTTCATTGATCACTGATCCATTCATCAACTAATGCAGGAAGACAGGAAACATGATTGCTCAAAGACAATAATATCTTCAATTCTACTTGTCTTTACTTTTTAATTTCCTGGCATTTACATCTATATGTATTAAACAACACAGAATATAGCACTATGTATTATAATTTTAAGTAAGCAAAACTATTGGAACAGGTGGTTTTTAAGGAAGTTAAAAATGACACAAAGAAATATGTAACACTCATCCATGTCTTTATGGACCTTGCTTTGTGCATGAATTCATTTATTTGGATGGGTGAGCGAATAGTTTTGGCAATATAGTGTATCTGAATGGTGCAATTATTCCATAAAGTATCAGATAATCACCATCATATGCTATTTTTTTTTTCAAAAGGACATAAGTTCCTAAAAGTTGGACCTTAACCTTTATTCCAATTTTCTATGTGTCATCAATCCCACCTCTGTTTCAACCACCTTCAACTGTCGCAACCAGCTCTCAAACAACAACAACAGTCTGGCCTTTTTGTGTCATCCAACCACCCGTCTCAATCACCCATACATCATTCCTTTTATCCCACTACTCCTTTAGGTCGAGGCTACCCCTCAGAGGGCTTGCTCAACATCTGTCACCAAGCTGTTGTTAAGGTGTACAGTTTCTGTGGCTGCCTGCGTGGGCCTCATTATGTTGTGTCCTGTATAAACAGACAGCTGCTGCTATCCCACCTGGCTGTCTCTACTCTAATACTATTACAGAGTCTGCTAGGCCATTAAAGATTAGTGGGGCACACAGTAGTTCACACCCTGAATTGATGTTGGATTTCTGCCATTAATCTAAAGTACTTGGACATGACTTGGCTGACAAACACATTCGGTATTGGCTACAGCAGTTAATTTTCTATTCAAAAGCCTAAACTCAGGCAGTGCAAGCTTTCATTGGAGCCCACAGAGAGCATGGTTGAAAATAAAAGAGAAGCAGAGAAAGCTAGCCCTTAGCACACAACAAGTGTGAGAAGCCCTGAAGGGAACAGGGTTTTAGTTCCAAGAGAGCAACTGCTGAGAGCAAGTCATGCTCAATGAAGCTCAGGTAAGGCCTGCATTGTTGTCTTGTTTCTACAGCATATCCCACTGTGTTAATGGGTACAGTCATAAGGGTGATGCCATAATGAAATCCCAAATTACATTAATTAAGTAAATATATTATTAATTAATACTATTATTGACTTTAGTATTAACAATTTATATTAGTTCATATTTTGACTTCACTACAATTTGGAAGTAAATGTTTTACTTGTACTCCATTAAAAAACTAAATAATGTATAATAATACTGATAATATACACCATAATAACAAAGACTTTATGATAATATAAAGAGTGTATGTTTAATTAAGCTAAGTAATTCAGAATGACTCATGTGGGATAGTCTTGGGTATAATATGGAACCTAAACAGTCTTCTGGGTTATTCCAATTTAGGACCTGTCCTAAATATTATAATCAGGATCAGGACTTTTAAATAAGTTGAAAACAAAAAACTCAAAATAGTTAAAAAAAAACAAAACAAATGCAGACACAGTAAGTGACTCTGTATTGGAGGCTCACAGCACACACTGAACCAGTAACAAGCCTTCCAGCATATCTTGCTGTTGGTAATTTAGTGATTATCAACAGTTTTTAATATGACTATTATTGCAGCTTTTCTCCAATAGATTGTTTAATTGTAACTGTATAGTTTTCTAATTATGACAACTGTACTTTTCAAAGGAAAAGTACAGTTGCAGACTACCAACCTCACCTGGAAGCAAATGTATTAATAGCAGGCAGTGGTGGCACTACAGTTGTGTGTAAGTAGTTTGGATAGTATACAGACAAATTGGCAGAGTTCAACTCCAGAGACCAGGATTTGCAGAAAGAGCCCTGTTTGCAGTTTGGTTTAGTGATAAAAGCAGTTAAACTCATAGGTAATTTCTTAGTTTTGTATTAAACCAAGGTTGGCAATCTTTTCATTATGTGGTGGTGGCAAAACATAACCATAAAGAACTTCAGTAGATTAGATAATTTGGTGGAAAACTAATACATTGTCAGTAAACATATTTCTTATCTGTTCAAAATGACATCACAAGTTTCTATTATGTATTACTTTGTTTTCAACAGAGGCAGCAGATGTAGAATGAATCTGTAGTACAATGTTCCCTACCTCTGCATTGCCCTGCAGGTAAGGCCTTAGGGGCAAGAATACATATTGTGTGAAGAGCCACTAATGAAAATTTATGGTTGTTAATTGTTACATTTATTTTTCCCAAGCAGTGTAAAGACTATACGCATCAGCAAACCCTAAATTTTCAGTTTAAGAGTCACACTGTTCAATATGGCATCATTACTGGTTATCAGCCCATAGTTGTGGCTTAGCAGGCAACCTTCCACTACCAATTGTGTGACTGAGAGAGGATTCCTACTGCCTGTTTTAAATATGTCATAAGCATGGGTGACTGTATTTAAAAGCAGAGAAAGTCTACTTATGGAGGAGGTCAGTGTGGATAGAAAGCAAATCATTCTTTATGCTTTACTCTGCATTAATGTCTTTAAATGCACCAGGTGCTGACATCAGTCAGACATTCTGATAGTTACACTTCAGCTTTCAGGCTTAAAAAGCCAAGACAAACGTACCACAAAAGATAGCAGCAGCCCTCATTAAGATGGCTGGAAGAAAATGTTACATTAATCGGTCATAATACCGCTTATCTTGTTCAAATTCAAACTTTTGTCCTCTTCGGCACTGTCACTCATAGTTTAAATCCAGTCATTGTTTCTGCTTCAGTAACAGGGCGAAGGCCACATGATTAATGGGCCTGATACCATTTAAGTAATTTCTCTTTTTAAAATGTTCAACTTTTTGTTTCTTTTTCCTGTTTAATTTGCCATACTGGTGGGCTAAAACAGAGAGACAAATAATTTCTCTGCAAACTTTATTTCTCAGAATATTACTTTAGTCTTGGGCTATTGTTCAACCAACACAAAGGCCTTTACCTAGTGATCTGAGTAAAATGGTGATTATTGAAAGACTAATTTTAATTTTACTGTGCTTCAACATTTTTCAATGTCTTACTCCTTGGTCTCTTCCATGCTCTGGTTTTCCTATAAAGTCCATTTGCTATCAGCAGACCCTGAAGACTTAACCCTCTTCTTCAGTTACATCCAAGTGGGAGAGGTGGTCCGGTATCTGAGGACGAGGTAACTTCAGCTGGCCGACAAACAGGTTACATACAAGTCCTTTTATATAGTTTGTATTTGTATCAGTTGCGTAAGCATGGTTATTTAATTTAATTTGTTTATATTTTAGTTTTTATTTGCATGTACATTTCTTAACTAATATGCTGCGTGTTTTTTTCCTGCCTGAATTCCCTACTGTACCTATTGAAAGACATGGAGCAACAGCCTGACAATTCAGTAGGAGAGGCCTATGGTTAAGGCAGGAGACAGATTGGGTGCAGAATGAAGTGACCCTGAGCCACAAGGGGAGGTGATACTGATGGCAGGAAACCAGAAAGAGAGCCACAGCCAGCGATGGAGAGGTGGCAAGGCAGTGATGGGGACCACAAGAGCCAGAAGGCCAGTATGATCACCTCCCTTGGTCTGCTGTATGAATACTTTTGGCTATATGCCACTGCAGTTAAGAGCAGTTACTGCAAATGTGTTTGACCAAGTTTGCGAAGGAGGTCTGTGAAGATTAAAATGTCTGCTTGAGATGCGACCTAAAAATGACATTCCTATACAACTAATCGCAAACCCGATTACGTTTTTGTAGCAAATGTTTTAATTTTTTAAAATTTATTTTATTTTTTTGGTCCTTTCGGCTCATCCCACGAGTTCAGGGTCGCCACAGCAGATCATTGTCCGCATGTTGATTTGGCACAGTTTTTATGCCTGATGCCCTTCCTGATGCAACCCTCCCCAATTTCTACCAGGCTTGGAGCGGCATTGCACAGCTAGGGAGGGGAATGGGCTGTTGGGGCCGTTAGGAAGGTATTTTAACTGTATTTTTGGATTTGTTGTAATGTCAATCTCACTTTTTAACTTGCATCACTTCCCATTGCACACTCACTTCTTCTGTATTTATATTTTTTCAAATATTTTTATGTTATATCTTTTCTGTTGTTTGCATATTTATATTTGTTGTATGATAATGGGTGGCTGTAGCTCAGTTGGTAAGGCAGTTGACCGTGGACCACAGTGTCAGCTGCTCCCGGCTACATGTCGAAGTGTCCTTGGGTAAGACAATGAACCCAAAGTTGCTCCTGGTGGGTCAGGTGGGCACATTGCATGGCAGCCACTGCCATCAGTGTGTGAGTGTGTGTGTGAATGGGTGAACGGGAATCACCATTCTAAAGCGCTTTGAATAAAAGTGCTATATAAGTGACTATTTATCAAATGTTTGTATTTTAACTTTATACTGTAGATTATGTGTATGCACGTATCGCTAAAACAAATTCCTAGTACTGTAGTGTTCTTAGCTGTACCTAGCAAACTGATTTTGCTGCACAATTTTCAAGAATCTCTGTGCTTTAACTCATTCAGTTTACACACTGACATGTTTTCATTTCCAAAAGCAACTTCTATTTAAAAAAATTTTGTTAACAACTTCCAAATTAGCCTGCTTTAAAAGAGATGGGAATCTGGTCTGTTCGTAAAGATGGATTTAGCTAAATTGAAACTATTTAACAACTTGGGTAAATACATTTCACAGATCTATTTAAAAGTACACTTTATAAATGTTGGTCAAGAAGTCATAATACCAGCTTTATAGTGAAATGTAATGTTTTTTGTATTGTCTCACTTAGGTAGCAAAGGTCATCTCATCTGTGTTTGTATGATTTCCTGTGCCACTGGACTAGCTTTAGGTTCTTCAAAGACATCTTCATAGCAACATGCAACATGAAAAAGTGTAAGGGTCTCATTAGACAGATTGCTTATTACCATGCTGGGTTGGCTTTTTATTATTGCTTTCAGTAAGAATGAAGCATTTGTTTGCTGCATTTGCATTACTTTTGCAGTACAAAAGATCACAGAGTCTAAGAACAAATACTCAAAAGTGCAAAACAAGGAACTGGTGAAACAGACCACTTTAAAAACTGGCTGAATGATTGGAAAACTGGAAACAGGTGTATGAATAGGTGAGGAAAGGCAAGTGACTTAAACATTAGTGGAAAGTCATATGGCATTCTCTTTTGGCTCCTTTTTCACTCTGTAGTCAAACCCATCCCAAAGCATTGTTCTTTGTGAGTGAGCATACTGAAGGTGGAATTATACCTTTGCGTTATGTTTGGACACGTTGGCAAAACTCAACTTGAAATGAACAAACAATCGGGAAATGGGAATTAAATGGACCTGTAAACGTTCAGCGTTTAGACAGGTAACCACAGATTTGAACAATAAAATGGACCTAATGATACACTTATGAGAAAAAGTTGAAAGTTGAAGTTTAAGTTGAAATAGACACCTCTAAAAACTCAAGTGGGACCGTGGTGCATTCTAATCAAAGTACAGATTTTTTGTGGTTTTATTTGGATGGCAACTCAAAACCCAGTAAAAACAAAATCAATACAAAAAGGACTGAATAAAGCTGCAACGCAACAATAGAATATATAAAACAACATACAATCAGTGTGACCATCTAGACAGGTACGAAATGTTACGTCTCATTCTTCTTCTTTCGGATAACTTTCCCATTTTGATTCCTCCTCCCAGGATTACCAATCAGCTTGCTTGATGCACATCTCCGCACAACGAGTTGTTGAGGTTAGGGAGGTGTGCGCGTCGGGGCATCTGCCGGCCTCTGTGGCCTACAGACCCATAATTCCCTTCCCTGCATAGTTCTAATTTGGGGCTCCAACAAAACAATGTTTCCATGTATCAAAGGAGAAGTATAAATCCGCTTTAATATTTAATATATTGGATAGGATAGTATGTTGCTCCCTAGTAACCATACCAGTTATGTATCAGTAAAGCATACCCGGCTATGACACATCCACCTCCAAGATTCACATTTCTGATTTAATGAAGTTATCCTCTGCAGCTGAGGTAAGTTTTCTACAATTACTTCCTTACTAGCCCCACAGTCTCTCTCCTTCTTTTTTTTTAAGTTTACCCCAGTTTCCTCCCACATTCCAAAGACATGCATGTTCAGTTAAATGGTGACTCTAAATTGCCCGTAGGTGTGAATGGTTCTCTGTCTGTGTATGTCTTTCTGTGTTGGCCCAGAGTGAATGGAGACCAGTCCATGATGTACTGGGACAGGCTCCAAGTGGATTTATAGAAAATGGATGAATGGATGGTATACAGTTTGTGAAATTTAACTGACCCCAGTGATTATTCACTAACCTTAATGCATTTGTGAGTAAACCAGACAAACTGGCACATGTAATCATGACCTAATGAGCCCACTTCATTAATACTTTTCTAATTTCTTTTGTCTATGTATGTGTGCTTAAGTTGCAGTGTGTTGGGTTCTAAGGAGCACTGTGGATGTAACAAATACATGTAATGGACTTATTAATATTTAAGCACAGTAAAATCAAGCCTTGCTTTAAGCAGATCTGTTCCAATAAAAGGCCAAAACAATCCTTCAGATAATTTTAGCTTTACTCACAATGTCAGTACTGAAAAGGTGGTGTACAGGATATCAGATATAAACTACATGAAAACATCAGTAAATAACAAAGCACATTATATATAAATGAATAAATAACCACAGTTGTGTGAGTCAGCATCAGTTCTGACTGAGCGGTGGCAGCAAACTTGAAAGAAGTATGGCCTGAAAATAAAAAGCTTAATTGTGAGCTGCAGTTGCCACTTGCTGTTAGCTGCCACTGTGCCCTAGAGCAGAGCAATTCGAAGTCTAGCACTTTAGAAGCATGTAATGCATGCAGCCACTGTTGGTATTCACTTGATAGACAGAGCAGAGCTTTTGTTGTTGGTTTATTAGAATAGCTCACAGGCTTTCGATGAAGGAACCCTATTATTACTGGCTCACATTTCCATAATGCCATAACGCTTCTCCACTGGATTCCAATACTGGCTGAATCTTCCCCATAGGAAAGAAACTTTATCCAAACAATAAAATGAACCAGGCTCCCTGGGGTCTTGAGCAAACTTACACCGGGGCCCCAGTTTGACCTGAGGGAAAAAAACACTTCCCACACAGCCACAATAACACTGCAGGATACCGCCACTCCTTTCCTGGAGCTGGAGTTTCCTCCTCACATAGAAGACATCCTCTGCTCGGAAACCTAAACCAATTATCCAAAACAACAGAAATGCATGTGGATCTGGTTATTTTCTACAAAATGTATTAGCTGATGTATTTTAAATGATTTCTAGGGGACAAGGCTGCTTGTGTCTATGAGCCCTGCAGCCTCTCACAGTGACAATCCGACACTCTCGTTCACTTCCTGCCCTGGACTTTTATTTTGTTCCGCCTTTTCTCCACTTTCTGTCCACAGTTTTTGTCTCCAGCTTCAACCAGTTATCACCGCTCGCAATTGCTTTCACCTATCCCCCTGCCCTTTTAAACCCAGCTCTCCTCTTGGTTCAGTGTTAGATCGTTGTCTTTGTTTGTCTCTGCAATCTGTGCGTCACTGTCTCATGATTTTTTGGGACTCTTGCCTCCGTTCTGGTGCATTTCTCTTACCCACATCTTGGTCTAAGGTTTGCTTATTGTTTTCTCTCCTTACATTCACTCTGTTAGCCATTTAGTCACTAGGTTTTATTTGCCACTTCAATTAACCCGCTTGCTCAATCTATGTCTACTTCCTAGTTTGGTTTTGTTCACGGACTGTGTTTTTGTCTCCCCTGGCTATATTGTTCCTTTGTAGTCTGAGCCTGGTCCCCACTCAGCTTCCCCTGTTATTTTTTTTACTCTGTCTAGTTGTTAGTTCCCTCCTGATTGGTGTTCCCTTTTATATGGTTTATTTGTGGTCTGCAATATCCCTTGAGTTGTTTTGTCCTCCTAGTTGGAGTGATTTTGGTTTTCCCTTTTCTGTAATCCTGCCGTCTGAAAGTAAGTTAAGTTTAGTCCTAGTTTCGTGTGTTCTGTACTTTCCTGCCTACTTCTGCCTAGTCGTTTTAAGTTTGAGTCCACATAGAAAAACCTGACAGACTGACACGAAATCTGCCTTGATGGTTGTCATAGTGCAAGGCGATTAGTTTGCATTCAGACCGACTGTGTTTCATGGCAGCCCATTGTATTTAAACATCGATGGGAATGAGGGTTGTTGGAAGTGAATTGTCAGAAAGACTGAGTTAAGATGTGCTTAAACCTTTGCATGAAAGTTAAGAAAAGAAATTTACCTGAGATCACAGAATGTAACCTGGTTATGTAAATGCACTGAACAGAAGGGTACATAATGTACATATTAAAATTGATTCAATTCAAATGATTATTTTGTTTTCATAAGTCAGATTAGTGAGGACAACTAAACAGAAATGCTACTGTATGCATCTCTATGCAGTAGGAAGGTGCAAAGCAATAAAAGTCTGACTCCCTATTTACTGGTAAAAGTATGTGGTTGACAATGTGCTGATAATACAAACAGTACAGTATCTCAGAAAGCAAACTAGCCACTCTTTGACTACATTGAGGTAATTTTGTTTAAAATTTAAGTTTGTTGGGTTATATTTTTTTTTGTGAGTATGTCTGTACACTTTGTTAAAGGTTGAATACCCAAAATAAAAGTTTTTTTTTTTCAAAATAAAAGTATTGGATAGGATATTGTAAATATTAAATGGCTGCTTATGTAGCACTTTTTATTCAAACCGCTTTACCATGTGGCTTCTTACTCACCCAGTCACACACACTCTTACACACCAACGGTGGTGGCTGCCATGCAAGGTGCTCACCTGACCCACAGGGAGCAACTTGGGGTTTAATGTCTTACCCAAGGAAAGTTACTCACATAGTCAAGAGTGAGTAGGGGATTGGACCAATGACTCTGTGGTCCATGGACGACTGCCTTATTATATTACTATGTTTAGCAGTTTAACCACTTTATGATTTGACTACACCAAACACAGAAATATACTGCTGGAACACTTAAAATATAAGCATGATTTAATTGGCAGGGGAGGCTAACATTTTGCCCCGTAGGTCTGCTTCAGAGTCAAGCATGAAGGAACACACAACCCATACTAGGAAAACACTGCATAAACTCAACAGTGTCAGGTTCAGAAAACATACATTTTTAATTTTTCCCAGATGAGTTTCAGCCACTACAGTCCTGGGCTGAGGTTGATTTGGATAGAAATATGCAGCCTGATCCATAGTCTAGACAATGTGACTTCACTGAGTGGACTTCTTTGTATGATCGGCTATAAAAATATTTGGAAAATATCATAGAGGTGATATCGGTGTATAGGTGATATTTGAGAACATTTTACAAACAGGAGTTTAATATTGTTACTTTTATGTTAGACAAATTCATAGTAACTTCTAAATGCTATAGGCTTAGATTGCTGAGGGACCCACCCCCCAATGTACTGAGCTCTTTTCCTCCTGTCACCCCACATTTATTTGTCACCACTATATGACATTAACTTTGTGTCTTCTTTCTCCTGTAGTTGTGCTTCTCCTTCTCTCTTTCCCTTTCTGCAGGTGCCCTTGGCTTTGGAGCTGTGTGGTTTCCAGTGCACAGCTACTAGTCTTACCAAGTTGCCCAATGTTTTGATGTTGCTTTTTGTTGCTCTTTTCTTTTCTCTCTCAAATATCCACTCACCCCAACTGGTCAAGCCAGATGGCCTCCCACCCTGAGCCTAGTTCTGCTGGAGGCTTCTTCTGTTAAAGGGAGTTTTTTTTCCGTGCAATGTTGCCTAGGGCTTGGTCAAGAGGGATTTGTTGGGTTTTCTCTATACATCTTTATAGTCTTGACTTTATTATGTAAAGTGACTTGAGATGTCTTTGCTGTAAATTGGTGGTATATAAATAAAGTTTAGTTGAATTAATTAAAGATAATGTTAGTACCTTGGAGGTTAGTTGCGTAACTGGGAATGAGGATCTCAAGGTAAACAGCAGAAATTTCGCATTTATACTGCTAAATAATTGAGAAATTAAAAAAGGGCGGGTTCAATCAAAAGATGTAATCTTCTAAGACATGCATCAGAGCCAGACGTACATACAGTATCTGGAAATAACAGCCGAAATGTTGATCTCTGGTCTCATATTCATCTTTTAATGTCAAACCCAAATGTTTTCAGTCTACAGAAAAAATAAAGGAATTGGCCTCAATGTTCCAATACTTTTTGGGGGGAGTGTATGTATCACTCTTTGTCAACGTTTAACAATCAGAGAGGACTAAGTTTCACTGTGGTCCCAAAAACTATCAAAACAGAGTGAAATCTCTTCACTAGTAAAACCACTTGATCTTGCATCACTTTCACATTCTCCCAGGTTATAATGTTTATGTCATGCCAAAATAAAAAAAACCCAATCAGTACTTTTGATCCAAGATACTGAATTTGGGGTTTTCATTAGTTGTCAGGTGTAATCATCAAAATTAAAAGAAATAAACACATGACATATATCAGTCTGTGTGGAATGAATGTCTCTGTGTGTGTGTGTGTGTGTGTGTGTGTGTCTGTGTGTGTGTGTGTGTGTACACACATATATATATACATACATGTATATACATATATATATATATATATATATATATACATACATATATATATATACATACACACACACACACACACACACATATATATATATATATATATATATATACACACACACATATATATATATATACACACATATATATACACACACACACACATATATATATGCACAGGTAATCACATGATGCATACCAACAATTAATATAGTAACTTCAGATTCTCTGTTAGAATGCAAAACAATTATAGTAGCTTTATGCTGCTGATCAAACTTTTAAATAAGCATCTGCAGCTACAAATGCTTTGTTCTGAAGTTCCTAAAAGCTAAAATATTGTAAACGTCTTCTCTGACAGGAGCCGAAAGGTGGTGAAACATAGTGGAAGGATGAATATTGGTTGCGGAGCACTGTTTATGTTTGAAGTGCACTTGTTACAGATAACGTTTCTATATGGCTGCCTCATTTTTTTAATCCTTTCTTTGCAGCTTCCTCTGCCTCGTTTCATCCATCAGTCTGATGTCTGCAGGTTGTTGTTGCATACCACCATGCTGTCACTGCTGTTGCTGCTTTTTGCAAGGCTGCTTTCTTCTCTTCCTTTTTGTATTTATCTTGTTTCAGTTCCTACTCATTCTGTCAAAGGTTGGGGAGATTTTAGTGTTTTAGAAATTGCTATTTGAAAAGCCTTCTGCTTCCTGTAAAAAAACCAAAAAACTCCTGTTTAGCAATGTCATGTTTTGGTTGTGTTTTACTGTGTTTTACATCATTACCTACTCTAAAAATGTAAAGTCATCTCCATCAAAAAACACATCAGTTTTTGTATGCCAAAACAATCAATTACAGCCAAGCAAGACTCCACTAAGAGCAAAATACCCTGGCACTGCCAACATGCTTCAGAGTGCAAGCAGGATTTTACATGTAGCTTGGTTGCATACAATGCATACAATTCATACTGAACTGACTTTTATCACAACACACAACATAACCAAGTCCTCTCCTACCTCACCTTTCTCCCCCACCTCCACACTCCTACACACATGGACGAGCTAAGAGATAATGGACCTATGGGCACTCTGGCCCATATGCGCCCTAGTAATCCACCTATGTATACTTGTTGTTGCAAATGTGTGTAACAAAGTTTATTCTGGATGTACGTGGTTTGTTTTTAAGTTAAGCCAGATAGGAAAAACTTTACTTTTGTCCCATTATTAGGTTCAGGGTCTTTCCAAAAAGCTCTCTCTTTAAGACTTCTCTCACTTTGCCTGCATCCCAAATGATTCACATCTAAATATTTAATCCTACTTCGGTACATTCAAAATTTTATTCACTTGAACTCTAAGGTGGAAAAAAAAAAGTTTAATTAAAAACAGTTTTAAAGGATTGTCCTGGTGTGTTTCCCATAAATGTGGATTTTGAGAAGGTTAAATTGACATCACACTTTGTTACATTTTTGCTTTTCGTGCCATTTTGGAATTGCACTGTATAAAGTTATTATGTTCATAAACTAAGGAGACAATGGAAGTAATTGTCAGACATGAATATAAAAATAGGTCTAATTGACCCAATAATGCTTCTAAATAGCCTATGAAAAATGAATTTGCTACCTTCAGAGGGAATGACTGTTCAAGCTGTTTAATAGCACGTGTTTTAACATCACACTAAGATGTGGATAATCAGCACTTGGAAGCCTGTGTACCAGCAAACAAAAAAGTACTTAACAAAGAGGTACCTCTGCTAAATAGGAAATTTTGAGCTTTAATAACAATTACATTTGTACTTTATCACTTTAAGGCAATGTTTTCCATAGAGGAAACTGTACTAAGGCAAACTGTTACAAAATTAAGGGACACTGCTGTTGCATCATTAGATCAACTATAGAACAGCAGCCTCTGGTGATGGCAGCTGCTGCTGCAGTTGTAACAAATGTTACAAATGTATGAATGTAACAAACTGTTTTCTTCCACAAATGCTGGACAAATCACAGCCAGGCACCCATGCAGGAAGGAACACACACTTTGTAAATACTTTAGATTTTTGGTTTTAATATGAAAAATCATTATGCCCTTTTAGCGATCTGCTCACTCTCTTGCTCGATGCCTATTGCCACACCGCTCACCTGAAACATCCATCACCACAAACAAGCCATTTTATACAACTCAGAGCCAATAATCTCATAATTTTTCATGAAAGTGGCAGCTTCTACTTAATAATTTATCTATACATTGAATGTGGAGATTATGGAAGAAAGTATTAAAGTTGGAGCTCAGATGAATTTCAGAGAGATACACTATTTGGAAGTGGAAAAGAGAGAACGCAATAGAAAAGGAAAATAAAACACTGAATTTTGGGTTTTATTTTCATATTGCCACACTAATGGGGAGATTGGTTCTTCAGTTTCTTTTCATCCACTCCATTTTGTCCTCCCATTAAATCTTTTCATTCTGTTCACCCTTGTCATCAGGTCAGAGTACTTAGAGAGTATTGACTGTCTGTCCGTTCATCTGTCCAAACTTAGTCACTTACTATCTCTGCCTCCATCTCTTAACCTTGATTAGCTTTACTGAGGGAGGAGTCTTTTGACACACTGAAAAAGCAGACAGTGGGTCAAAATCAAACTCAAGCAGAATTTAAAGAAACAGAAACTTTCCAAAAATGCTCTTTAGTGGAAACTGGACTTGAGGTTCATAATGATGCTTCAACTCTCATCTGAAAGGTGTGGTCATTCCCCACTGACTGTGACTCCAGGCATTTCACCTCAATGGAGATGTTTACCTTTTTGAAGATAGTTTAGGTCACACATAGGTGATCAGAAAATACATTGTCAGTTTTAAATTATTTTGCAAACTGTACAGTTAAGAATTTGAGGAGCAACAAAGCACCTCAGAAGCTCCAACTGCTTAGGGACTTTAACGTGTATAGAGATTTACGTGCTGCTGTAGTCGTTTTTCGATGCAGGTGAGATTGCAGTGGTACTATGAATGTTTAAAGTCACTTTGGATAAAAGCATCTGCGAAATTGCTAAATGTCAATGTTTGTGGCTAGAGATTGACATACAGTATATATGGGTGGTTGTGGAAAACAACATGTTACTGACAGTGTGACATGCAAATGGGGTTGGGCAATACTGATTTTGTCTTTCCAAATCTTGGTGACAGTAAATTTAGTATTTGTGTTTTCCATTTGTGTTGCATGCATTTGTATTCAGCCCCCCTGAGTCAATAAAACCACCTTTTACTGCAATTTGAGCTGCAAGTCTAGAGAATGAAACTATTCTTCTTTTCAAAATAGCTCAAGCTCAGTCAGATTGGATGGAGAGCATCTGTAAACAGCAATTTTCAACGTGTGCCATAGATTCTGATGTGCAGTGTTAGCTTTCCGCCACATATTTATTTTGCATTTAGGCCAAAAAGTCCAGTTTTAGTCTCATCTGACTTTAGATAGGTGACTTTAGGTAGAAAAACGCTATATAAGTGCAGACCATTTACCATTTACTTTGCCAATAGCTTTCTTCTTGCCACTTTTCAATAAAGGCCAAATTTGTGTCCCGTGAACACCTAGTACACCTGAGCTGTGGATCTCTGCAGCTACTCCAGAGTTACCAATGGCCTTATGGTTGCTTCTCCAATTATTGCTCTCCTTGCCTGGCCTTTCAGTTTAGGTGAATGGCCATATCTTGGTGGGTTTGCAGTTGTGTCATACCTTTTCCATTTTCCGATGATAGATTGTACAGTGCTTAATGAGATGTTAAAACCCTGGGATGTATTTTTATAACCTTTATCCCTGACCTGTCTGGTGTGTTCCTTGGACTTCATGATACTGTTAGTTCACTAATGTTTTCTAACAAACCTCTTAGGGCTTCAGAGAACAGCCATATCTATACTGAGATTAAATTACACACAGGTGGACTTTATTTACCAATTAGGTGACTTCTGAGGACAACTGATTCCACTGGGTTTTAGTTAGGGGCATCAGAGTAAAGGAGGCTGAATACAAATGCATGCCGCACTTTAAAGATAATTATTTGTAAAAACATTTTGAAAACCATTCATCATTTTCATTTCACTTTACCATTAGTTTCCACTTTGTGTTGATTCGTCCCATAAAATCCCAACAATACACAATTATGTTAGTGGTTGTAACAAAACATAACAAATTTTAAGGGGTGTGAATACTTTTTCAAGCCACTGTAGAGCAAAGCCAACACACCTGTACTGTACATCAAACCGACAACAAGCTGCTTTCAGCTATGAAGGACGCCTTGAGTTCAGTTAGATCACACTACTTACGACACACCTTTAATTGACCTTTTTCAGTTTCAGACAGAGCAGCCAATATGCACTAATACCAAAAAATAAACTGCAAAAAACTTGGCGAAAGGGAAAAGCATTTACAGATAGATTCAGGTTGCAGTGGGTGAATTTTACAAATTCATAGGTCACATCATATTTGGCTTGGAATGACCGTAAGACATTAAGGACTTGCAATTTTTTGTGATGGTCAATTCCCACTCTTTACTTCCCATTTGCTGAACTGTAGGCTACGTGCTAGCTGCAGTTCATCCTGCACAAACTTGAATAAGATAATGCTGGTAACAGCTTTTGTACAAACTTGCTCTCCCTCGACACTTATTGTACACATTACTACTGAGCTGCACCTTGTAATGCCAACATTTCCTCAATGATTCTTAGCCTGTTCCTGTCTCTGTATGATGGTTTATTGGTAAGGACATGACTGTTGGTCTTTTGGTCACTTTACTGACCAGGGCCCTTCTTGTTTTCCAGCCCTTTTCATTCCTGAGGCATCAAAAAGGACCACTTTCTTCAAACCCTTTCCATTACATGCTGAGGGTTAGGGTAACCATTTGTGTTGTAATTGACACTCAATTGGAAACCCTGATGGAACCCTGATTGGAAACCCTGACACTTCAATATTTGAAGTCTAAAGCAATGGCATACTATTAAAAGTTAAGAAAATCTCATAAGAAGGTGGACAGGGTTGTGAATAGTAAAACAGGACACAGGACTTTTCCACAGGAGACCAGGGTTCGAGTCTATTGCGAGACATACGCTTTGATGATCATCATTACACAATGTGATGCACAGTGTATGTGTGTGCAAGTGTCACTGTATGTAGCATTTTGTTTTTATGTAATTTATCTTAACTATTGTAACTTTTATCCTGAAGCTTTTTTCCCTAAACCTAACCCATATTGTTTCTTAACATAACCTTACCCTGAAGTTCTTTGCCCTAACCCAAACGCAGTTTTTGTGTGTATGTAATATCGTTCCTATAGTATCAAATGGAGATGCTCCTGGAGCGTCCATTGGTAACACCAAAGGGTACCTGTGCCGTCAAAATGATACACCAAAGAATGTAAAAATGCAACTGTGGGTGGAGAACATGTTGCTTATTTTGTTTGGCTAGACTGTCCATTTTAAATTATTGACTGCGGTCGTGAGACCACTTAAAGCTATTTAGAAATTGTTTTCTGTGCTTGCACTAATCAGTGGCTTTCCACAACTTTATCATGGAGGTCTATGTAGAATTCTTTAGACATGATGGCTGGGTTTTTGTCCTAAAGCATATTGTGAATTATGGGGCATTATATACTGTATGTACATTAAATTTTGTTACACTAGCAGGCAGCAAAAGTCCATCAGAACTGCAGCAGTGAGACCCACCAAATTCCACATGCTAAGTGTATTCTTAATTTTGTACATGAACAAATCTTGTAAGCCCTGAAGCCCCCAAATATTCTCTTCATTTTCCAGCATACGGTTGCAGTTTGGCCTGTGTGCTAAAGGGACAGGACAATTGAGAGCTCCATCAGTGCTTATGCAATGTGTGCATCTCACCACATCCTTAATTAACCTACTTGATTAGTCAGTGTGCGCTGAGAGTAGAGAGACATCTGGAGTTTTCCAGGTGGGAAAAGAGAATCTGTCAGTTCATGAACATCCTGTACTTTCTGCTTCTGCTTTTAACTTTGCATACGTCACTGAAAAAGTATGCCTTCTAGTTTTTACAAAGATTCTTGTTATTTTGACTCCAAGCAGTTTTAAAATTTTCTCCACACTGACTAGTTTCTAGCACCTCCTTCTCTCATTTTATTCACCTTTATCATCTTTCTCATCTATTTTTTTTATTTTTTAACATCTCTTTTTAAATTTTTTCTCCATGTCATAAAGAACAGGGCCTCTTGTCTTCTTTAGTCTAAATCAGGGGTCCACAATATGTCAATCGCGATTTACCAGTTGATTGCAAAGGTAGTGTGGGCAGATCACATGGAATTAACAAAGTAGACGTCAGGCGCTCATCCGTCCTCACTATGAAATTTGTCACTTGATTAACGTACAGAGCATCCAGTCTAACATCTGACCTTTTCTGACACATGGGTCACGCACATGCAAATTTTTCCGTGTAGCTAAACATGCAGAATACAACCAACTAAATATTTTTAACCGATCTGACCAACGTGTTGAATGACCTTAATCTAGATCCTGCAAGGAGAAGACAAAACCGTGATCAATATGATCAGCTCAGTTAATGCTTTCAAATGAAAAATGCAACATCTCTTATCAAAACTCTAGCGCCATGATTTGGCAAAGTCAATACATCAGTGCAAGTCATCAGAGTAAGGTAATGACAAAAAATGTAAAGAATGAGTTGTATTGTGCAATATGGGTTCATGTAATTATGCAAGCAACACCAACATATATATAAAGAATTCTCAATATATTCAGAAATAGAAGCGTATTTTTATAGAAGCGAGATTATTTTGACTTGGTCATTTTATGACTTTTTTATTTTAGGTAGCTCACAAGCCAAAAAAGCGTGGGCACCCCTGGTCTAAATGTTAACATGAATGAGTATAATATAAATGAAATGTGGCAGAACGAAGAAAACAAACGTTTGTGCATGCAGAGTGCTGACACCAGGAAAATGACAATAAATGCAAATGGCCACATTCTCCCTGCCTGCCTGCCTTCTTGCTTGCTTGAAGCATATTTTAGAGGGGTGTTTCTGACTGTAAGATCATATACATTAAGCTCAACTGCACCGTTCTGGCCTTTCCCTGCTAAAAGGACACCATGTAGTTGACACCACTTTTATCTGTCGAAAAGACTGAAGTCACTATTGCTGGTTGGCATGAATCAGTCACTCCAGTTCATTTATTTACAATGTAGCCTTTGCATAAACTTGTATCTACTAAACCTTTCAAAATCCTTAGGAAAAAGTACTAAAACTTAGTGCAAGACTAATATGCCCTTATTCACATATACATGATTATGGGGCCTGGTGGTTAAGTGGTAGATCATTGTGTTGGGATGCAGAAGGCTGTATATTTATGAAGCAGGATAAAGCAGGTAAAACTAGAAGTTGGACAGGGTTATGACATCTTCAGTCTGATAAAACCAGCTCTCTTAAAGTTGGTTCAAGGAAAGTTTTGTCCTTAGACTAAAAAAGCTATTTAAATAATTAGTGAAATGTATTACACTCACAACAAAGAAGAACAATCTCCACAGTCCTCCAGAGATCATTTTTTCTTCAAACAGTAGAGACAACACATTCTTATCTATCAGATAATAATGTTTCCTAAGGCGTTAAATTGTGCCTATTTGTACATCCTTTGGTGTGTCATGCTAATGCCACAGACAACCTTTAGTAATACTATTGGATGCTCCAAGAGCGCCACTATTCGACACCCTGGGAAAAATGCCATCCGGTATTGGCGCTACAGGCACACTTTGGCATCAGTATTGGATGCTCCAGTAGCTTCACCTTTTGACACTATGGGAACAACTTTTAATACACACAAAAACTGATTTTGAGAGGGTTTTCTGCATGGGCATAATTCAACCACAAGGGGACACAAGCCAGTGTCTTCTTGTGCCAGTCCCAAGTCTGGTTAAATGCAGAGGGTTGTGTCAGGAAGGGCATCAGACGCAAAACACATGCCAAACTAAAAATCCATACTGGATCCATACTGGATCGGTCGGGGCACAGGTTAACAACGACCGCCACCGGTGCTGTTGATCTACAGGGTACCAGTGTAAATTGGACTTCTATTGGTAGAAGAAGGAGATGAGGAAGGTGTGTTCATAGGTAGAGAGAGAAGAGGGAAGCTAAGAATGTAGGACTGACAGTAGGGACTTTGAATGTTGGGACTATGACAGGGAAGGCTAGAGAGTTGTTTGACATAATGCAAAAAAGTAAGGTGGATATACTGTTTGTCCAAGAGACCAGGTGGAAAGGTAGCAAGGCTAGAAGCTTAAGAGCAGGGTTCAAGTTTTTTTTTTACCAGGGGTCGGATGGGAAGACAAAATGGAGTAGGAGTTTTACTGAAAGAGGAGTTTGTGAGGAACGTTCTAGAGGTGAAAAGAGTGTCAGACAGGTTGATGAGTGTGGTTGAAGCTGGAAATTGAAGGCGTGATGTTCAAGGTTATGCCCCACAGGTAGAATGTCAGAAGAGAAGGAGAAATTCTGGAGTGAGTTAGATGAAGTGAGTCACAGCATCCACTGCGAGGTGAGAACATGGAAATGTAGGTGAAGGGAAGAGAGGTGATGAGAATGTAATGGGCAGATTTGGTCTTCAGGACAGGAATGCACAAGTACAGATGGTGGTAGATTTTGCAAAGAGGATTGAAATGGCTGTAGTGAACACTTAAGAACAAGGGAGATGTGCAGAGGTGTGGCAACTACAGAGGAATAAAGCTGATGAGCCACACAATGAAGTTGTGGGAAAGAGTAGTTGAAGCTCGGCTAAGGGCAGAGGTGAACATTTGTGAGCAGCAATATTGTTTCATCCCTAGAAAGACTCCAACAGGTGCAGTATAAGCTTTGAGGATGCTGATGGAGAAGTACAAAGAAGGTCACAAGGAGTTGCATTGTGTCTTTGTAGATTTAGAGAAAGCATATGACAGGGTGCAGAGAGAGGAGCTGTGGTATTGTATGAGGAAGTCTGGAGTGGCAGAGAAGTATTTTGGGGGGCGACTGTGGTGCAGGAAGGTCACATGTTGAAGTGTCCTTGAGCAAGACACTGAACACCAACTTAGTTGCTCCTGGTGAGTGTTGGCTAGCTGCATAGCAGCTCCCCCATCGGTCTATGAGTGTGGGTGTGGGTGTGGTTGTGAGGGCGAATGGGTGAATAAGAAGCAGTGTAAAGCACTTTGAGTGCCAATAGGTAGAAAAGCGCTATATAAGCACAGACCATTTATGTTAGAGTGGTGCAGGACATGTATGAGAGCTGTAAGACTGTGGTGAGGTGTGCTGTAGGTGTGACAAAGGAGTTCAAGATGGAGGTGGGTCTGCATCAAGGATCGGCTCTGAGCCCCTTCTTGTTTGCCCTGGTGATGGACAGGTGGAGAGATGGGGTTAGACAGGATGGTGAAGATGGGCAGGATCAAGAATTAATACATCAGAGGGACAGCTCTTGTTAGATGTTTTGGAGATAAAGTCAGAGAGGCCAGACTGAGGTGGTTTGGACATGTTTAGAGGAGGGACTACGAATATATTGGTAGAAGGATGCTGAGGGTGGAGCTGCCAGGCAGGAGGTCTAGAGAGAGATCTATGTTGAACATGTTTTACCTGTTCATCAGGTACCATTTGAAAAAGTTTATCATAAGCAGAGACCAAGATATTTTCTAGCTTTGGAGTTCACCAGACAATGTTTTTACTGCCTCCACTCTATATGCAAAGCTAAGCTACCCTCATTAAATAATCCGCCTTAAGCTCAACTGTGTCAGTTGAAAAAGTTTCAATGTAAGTAAACCTGTTGAGTTTTTACCACTATCTGATTCCACATCATTACTGTAAAGGAAGCAAACACTAAAATCAAATGATGCAAACAGTTCAAAATTGATGTGGAGCTATTGCCCCAGACAAAACAGATGTCAGGTTTAACTTAGACACACAGATTACTCTGTGACAACGAGCAGGTGATTCCTGACACAACCAATGAAAGGAAAACTCATCCTCAGATGCTTACATCCCATTTGGTTATGAATGTCTCAGGATCTTGGATGAAATGACATGAGTAATAAAAGAGAGCCTAATACTAACATGGTTACACACATATAACATACATAAGTGTAAAAATACACACTGGGCTGTGGTTATCCACATAAAGCAAAAATGAAATATAGCCTCCAGTATATAGATTTACAGATATACATCAGTTACATCAGGCACAAGTGACATGAATGCAGGTAAAATGACTTCTATGTAGACTTGGTATGAGACCATGCTACAGCCCACCAAACCTGTCTCCCAAAAATTACTATCTACTGTATTACGTAAACTGCAATTGTGATTACATTTTTTGCAGGTAACATAATGTACTAGATGGACTATATTTTGATGCAACAAACTACACACTAGAAGGTAGGTGTAGGTCGTGGATGGTTTACAAAACCAGAATGTTTACACCACATGCCTGAGTTCGACTCCAAGGACAACAATTTATCCTTAATCAAGTGCTTTGAGTGCGTAAACATAACCACAAAAAAGTTGTATAGAGCAGCAGTCTAAAAAGCTGGATGTTGTACTGTAAGACTGCAAGATTTTGTTAGCCCTAACTATATTGTCTGCTAACATTTTATTGATACGGTCAGCATCCATACATTTGCAACTTACCATTAACATTCACTGTTAAGGTCCTCAAGTTATCAGAAAACATAATCCAGTCACAATTGTGTATGTAGAAGAACGTACTGTACTTTAGTTGTATTTTTAGAGAACAGGGTTGGGCCCACAGTCATTGGTGATACCTTTGAGGGTAAAGCCCATCCTAGTTTATTTGAGTAAGAAATGCTTTACAAAAAGGTATGGTTGTGTTTTGGAGAGGTGTTGTGCCTAACTACTATGCTGCTACAATGTGTAAGTACTGAGAGGAAGAACAATCACAGCAACCAGTAACCTTTGAACTTAAATATGGTGTATGAGTACAACAGGCTGGGTGGTAAAACCTGAACCTGTCCTTTAATCTGTGTTATTTTTTTTCTAGCATATCTGCCTGTCTCTCCGTCTACTTGCAACAGTGGTTTCCCTCCCTGTCTTTATTCCCCTGTGTTCTCTATCCTTCATCTTATTTTCTACCCAGACAGCTGTCAAAAGGCCACCAGTTTTATTATCTGGATGTGAGATATAAAATAGTGGCCCCTATCTCACACGTTACCTCCCCCATTCATTCCAACCCCTTCACTCTCTTCTTATATCAGGTAATAGGAGTATTGATCTCTGGCCACCCCTGTTGCTGGTTGACAGAAGGACCAGTGGGGATTAAGTGGTCAATCTGCATTATTGACATTTTTGCCCTTTTTATAGGTGTGTGTGTGTGCGCATGTTTGTTTCTGTGTGTGTGTGTGTGTGTGGGGGGGGTTACTGTACATCTGGATATGCATTCTAACGTGTTGTGTTTGTATAGAGAGAAACAATTTCTTGGGGAATAGTTGGTAAAGGCTTAGCCATATTGACAACTGGGTGGTGCTCTGATCACACAGCAACTGGAATTAGGTGATTTCCATTTTCCATAATGAGAATCAAATGCTTATGTCAGCCTGGAATGTCCACATTAATTTTGAGAGGACAGCTGCAGAGGATTTCAGTACCTGTCATAGCAACAGCAGCTACTGGATAAAAACTATGGAGGTTACTAACAAAAAAATAGAGGATCTTTGCTGATAAATGTTATCAGTGTTTGATGCATTTATAAACACAAACCTGCCCTTTTAGGTTCACAGGGGTGAGAAGCTTCTGTACAGCCAGCAGAAAAGTTTGACCGTTGATCAGCTTTTTAAGAGGACGAAGAAGCTGGGACCTGGGTGGGACATCCCTTTATTTTTTTAGGCCCCAACAATTATGTATTTGTTTTATGGAGGGAAGCATATTTTTTCAGCTACGTTCACTGTGTTTTGTAAGATCTTATGGGCACAAAATTACTATTTTCTAGTGCCCAGTTATAGAGGGTTATCATATGATAACTTTGTTTTGGTTGACATTGTTTACATATGCAGCACATGTGCTCCAGTGCACTGTAACTGTATTTCCTGTGACATAAAAAGTAAACTTTTAAGTGGTCTTGTCATTGCTAAGCAATGGGGATTATGTGTAAAGTTTATCTTGGTAGCAATCAACTCAGGTTGGAGTCCCAGTCTGTTTACTGATGTAGCTCATCTGGAAAGTGAAATTAGTGAAAACTCACACAATTAGGGAGAGATAAGGCAAATATTTCATCTTGATTTCATCTTCCCACATTCTGAGATGTGATCTGACAGATTAGTAGCAGATTTTACTGTTGGGGAGAAATGAGCTACATTGGCACATTGTGGTGGAAAATCAAGCTTCTATACTTTTAACTCTTACGTTTAGTTTAGTTGTATTCATGGAATGATCTCATTATGCTTGGCGGGATGTTTTATGGGGATGTTGTCATACTTGGTTTGATATGTTTTTGACCTGAGGAGTGCCTGTAGAGGTAAACAAGGTCATATGGTTGACTGCCCACATGGGGTCATTTCCAGGTTGCACCAAGTTCCTATGTGCTTAACGCATGTTGTAAAAGTTACCATAATAGGGAAAAGCTGAGGCAGCAGCCTAAGGGGGTAAAGAGTATTCTGCCCAGCAACAGGGGAATATAAATTCATGTTAGACATGTTAAGACTTTAGAACTGCACTGGAACGGAGACTTTGAGACTCTGTTTGTGCACTTTTCTCTTGCAAGATAATAAAACCTTTAATAACATCCTGGATGTTGAGGTTTCTTTAGTGATTACACTTGAGGTGTCTGTTACAAGTAATTTGCCGAATTTACTTAATTTTATTCAATGATGCAATCATTTTATGGCGAGACATTGATTTTTCATTGCTCATTTAACTCAGGACAGTCTGGCAATCTGCTGTCATCTGATTGGACAAGGGCACTTTTCCTCTCTTAGTTCAACTTTTTTTGACTTGGGGTCCTCTGTAATTCAAAATCTGTATACAAAATGCATACCAGATCAAAGGGACAGAACTTTTCCCGCAGTCTTTAGGAACAGAAAAGAGATGATATGCATATCCTAACTTTTCCCATGATTGAGGTGGGAGGAGGTCCCGGGCCTTAACTTTTTTTCCGCCCCTGGACAGATTTGGACATTAAATAAGCAATGGAGAAAGTCACCCACTCAAAAAGAAATGCTAACAAGTGGGGAAAGGACTTCCAGTGACTACAAACCAACATTTCAGGAACTGGACTGCCTGTTGAAATGACAGCTGGGATGATTTTCACAAGGTCAGACACTTGTTTGTTTTTTTTTTTGTCCTTTCGGCTTATCCCGTGAGTTCAGGGTCGCCCTTCCTGACGCAACCCTGCCCAATTTCTACCGGGCTCGGACCGGCACTGCACAGCTGAGGAGGGGAATGGGCTGTTAGGGGTTCAGTGTCTTGCCCAGGGACACTTCGACATATATAGCCAGGGCCGGGGATCAAACCAATCTAACTCCAATCTCAAGCATCGTCTGAAGCAGCAAGTATTTGGAACATGAAGACAATGCTTTATACAGAAACTTTCAAAAAGTATGCAAGCAAAGTTTCCACTTAAGCAAGACACAAGTGTGATCAGTGCCATACAGCTGGAGCCAAATGAGTCTGTTGGAGCATTTCTCGCCCGGTTAACTGAGGGATATGATGTCCACAGTGGTCATGCTCCACCAGACGACGGACTGGGAAGGAACCCCATCGGTGCCTATGAGGCCCACCTGAAGGATGCATTTCTAAACAGAATGAAACCAGAAATTGCTGAGGCAGTGAAACAGAGTTGTTTGACTTGAAAAATTTGTTCACTTAGAGAAATTCTGCAACATGCCGAACACACAGAAGAGACACAGAGTTGGAATAAAGAACAAAAGATACAGAGGCACCAACATAAGCGTGATTGTGCACAATACACCATGTTCAGTGCCATAGCCAACATGAAAGCTCATGGCGGAGGACAAAGATGGGGACGTGGACCGGGAAGAAGACGACATCACCGTGACCCAGAAGCTTTTTACCAGTGTGGTGAGAAGGGCCACTGGGCAAGGGACTGCTCTGTGAATAAGCAACAGGCTGACTGAGTGGGAGAGCAGACACTGGATCAGGTGACCCGCACATTCACACACACACAAAAACAAAACCCAGATATGATCTGCATAATTTTACCATGTATAGTCATTCTAATAAGTAGAAGATATTCCAAGAGATTTACCAGTTGAAAATCATGAAGTGACCTTAGTTGATTCAGGAGCTACAAGCTCTGTTCTGAAGACTGGCTCATTACCGAGTCCTCTTAAAATGACTTGTAGATCATGTGTTACAATAGGTGCCTGTGGAAAACCTGTTTTAGAAAACTGCTCTGTTCCTCTCAAACGCACTTTGAAAAAACAGACCACCAAACACTCATTCATAATGTCACAAACTGTCCAGTAAATCTGCTAGGTAAAGATTTGATGTTTCAATTTGGCATAGTGCTATGTTCAACCCTTGATGGGATCAAAGTTTTGAAACAGTGAGATGAAGAATATCCATCACAGCTCAATCAGTAGATTAAAATCCATTTACAATATGCAATATACAGACTTTGCACACACACAGCACACAAGCAGAAACATTCCAACATCATAAGTCACTACACTGCACAGCACATGTAAATATAGGACCAGAAGGTGTATATGAAAGTCAGTGGTATATAGAAAATGGGGAATCTGAAGTGATATGTTTGACAAATGTGTATTGGACAAGGACTGCTGCGGTGGCCTCTATCTCATTCTCCGCTAAATACGAAGTAGTTAAGGGGGATAACCCACATGTCACGTTGGCTAAACCTTCTGACTGGAGTTGACAAGAACTGAGCCCATGGTTCCAGAACATGCTGTTCCTTGAGGATTTTCAACCAACAGCATCAGATCCTAGGACAGAATACAGCAGAAAGGGTGATGTACATCGTACACAATTTAGTTGTACAAGCTTATAGGACAGTTGAGCTCAATACCATCACAAAAACTTGTTCACCACCAGAGCTCGAGCAAGTCTCTCTCAAAATCTCTCTGGGCAGCCCATAAATATGATGTAGGTCTTATGAGAGATGCAGAACCTGTACAGGCCATGTCAAAAACAACATCTTTTAAACCAGGGAGCCATCGATGGCATAAGGCCTGTGTTCAATTCTTTGTTAAAAGCAGGTGTAATAATTCCATATGACCATTCCCCAGTGCACACTCCCATATTCCCTGTTAAAAAAATAAGAGACCAAGGTCAACTGAGTGGCGCTTCCTGCAAGATTTGCAGGTGGTGGATGCAGCCATACACCCCCGTGTGCCAGAAGTAAGTAATCCACAAACCATTTTGTCTCTGGTACCACCAAATTAAACTAATTTTTCAGTAATAGATCTGGCCAATGCTTTCTCCTCTGTCCCTGTACACAAGGACAGCCAGTACTGGTTCGCGTTTTCATTTGAAGGGAAGGTTTATACCTGGATCCATTGTCCTCAGGGCTATTCTGAGAGTCCAGGTTACTTTCATCAGGCCCTCAACAGAAACCTCCAAGATCTTCATTTGGCAGCCAGCTCAGCGCACTTACAGTACGTAGATGAGCTGCTGATTTGTAGTCAAACTGAAGATGCATGCTAAATTGATATAGTCCACCTGTTAAAACATCTTGCAGATAATGGCCATAAAATAAATCCTACAAAAATGCAATTTGTGCAACAATAAGTGACATATCAGGGCCATGTGATGATCCCAGAGGGCAAAACACTGTCACCAAAATGAATTCTTGCAATTCAAAATATTCCTAAGCCTGTCACGAAAAAAAACTGATCATGAGTTTCCTTGGCATGACATCATTCTGCAGACAGTGGATCCCAAATTACTCTTTGCGCGAAGCTTCCATGTCTGCTATGGTGCATGTTAAACAACTTTATGCACGTGACAAAATTAAGTGGACTCTTGAAGGAGAAAAAGCATTTAGTGATCTTAAGGCAGCACTTACTGTAGCTCCCAGTCTGGGTTTGCCTAATCCTAACATGTTTTTTTACTCAGTTTGTTGATAAAAAAGTTACATGACCTCTGTATTATGCCAACCTCATGGTGTGGCCTGTTGCTTATTTCTCATCAAAGCAGGATCCAGTACCAGCAGGTCTCCCCCTCTCTCTGAGAGCTGTTGCTGCAACTCAGCATGGGTTAAGATACCACACTGTATTGCGTGAAATGCCTAACATTTCTGTGAAAAGATGTAATGTTTTGAATCCTGCTGCTCCTACACTGGAGGATGAAGATTCTCATAATTGTACTGAGGTGCTGGAAACCATATGTACTCCCAGACCTGATCTCACGGACACACCAATCTTGAATGCTGACTGTTGTCACTAAACATAGTGTCATATCCAGTGGTACACTACCTTCTCACCTGTCTGCACAGGCCACTGAGCTGATAGCCCCTACGGAAGCCTGTAAATTGGCCAAAGAAAAAACATTAATATTTACATTGACTCACAATCTGCATTTGGTGTTGTTCATGACTATGGTTGTCAAAGGAGTTTTATGAAATCAGAACACCAATTGCACACTATACTCTGGGTGCAGGACTCATAAATGCAATCTTGTTGCCTAAACAAATATCAATAAAAAATGATGCTCACACTAACAAAACACATCCCATTTCTGCAGGAAATTCGGAAACAGATGCCGCAGCAAATGCAGCAGCCAGGATGATATTAATTTTTCACCTAACTCAGTCTTCTCTCCCACAAGAACTCAACACACAGTTGGACCTGTCAAGCATATCTGAAAGAAATTTATTGAAAAACTCAAGTGCAACACTACAAAATGGGGTATGGCTTGGCCCAGATGATAAACCTTGCTGACGACCCTTGACTAAGGGTTATTTCCATTTTCTGTGAAGAAACAGGTTTGACATGGATTGAAGCATTACCATTGGTGTTATTCTATATCCGTACATGAGTAAGAACAACACATGGGTTAAGTCCATTTGAGATTACATTTGGAAAACCTCCAAGTGAAGGGCTTAATGCTATCAAACAAAGTCTGATGAGTGGGCGCCATGAAGATATGATGCTGGATTATTGTGCAAAACCTTCTCTCTCTCAGCCCTTAGTCCCCAGGTGAAAGTAGCCCTGTCTACCCTGCAGAGACCAGCCTGCACAATCTCAAACCAGGTGACTGGGTGCTCATCAAAGACCACCGGAGGAAACGCTGAAGGCAGAGACGTTTCACAGGACCATATCAAGTACTGCTGACTTCAAACACAGCAGTGAAGGAGGAGCAATGTGTCATGTGGGTCCACGCCAGCAACTGCAAGAGGATCCCCACACCTGAACCAAAAAGAGGAACTACACCCAGACGTACACCGACTAGACAAGGAGACAACCGCTGTGGAAAACAACCAGCAAGGTACAGACAGTCAAATTTGCCCCCTGAATTGTTCACCCCGGTGAGGTGGGGAGGAATGCAGATTGGGCTCAGCCCGCACTTCAAGCTCCAGCAAACATCAAGATAGTTGAATACACCTATTACTAAGGCAACATCTGGTGTCCAATGATGAATAATTCTACACAAGAGCATTCACTTAGATCAAAAGAGTTTAAGATCAGGTCCTGCATTTTTCTCCTCCATGAATGTTGGCACAACGAACTGATCACCCAGCAGCTCACTAACAAATCCAGGATGACAAGAAGTGTGGCCGAGACTGCAAGTTTACTTGACCCATATTCTTCCACATGGTCTCCGTTATGGATGATGGAAAACCTGTAGATGCAGTACATCAACTACTCTGTCAGGACCATATTTACCTCCTTGTGTCTTGTCTGCTAGGGATACAAGACCAAGTTATCAGTGGTAGGACTTCCTGAGGATCCAGATTATACAATGGACAATGTTAGTAAAGTTTGTCTTATTGATTGCATCATCACTCGAGCCTCCAGACAGACGACCCGGGACAAGAATGGCATTTTATTCCAAAAATGCCCACCACATCGCAGTGCAATATCAATTCCTCCTCTTCTCTCCACACTAAGCCACGCCAAGCCTGCACTGCAAGCTAAGTTTGTCTGCTTCAATCGGACCTACGGTATTGTGTCAGTAGGTATCACACCACTGAACTGCACAAAAACAAATAACCTCTACCCACCACTTAAACCTGGACATTCACAGAGTTCTGAAGTTGCCAAGGACACTATTGAAGATGGATTTTAGGGCAGGCGCTACAAGAGAAATGCTTTTGATGCAGGAATCAATCCCATGCCAGATGTATACTGGATGTGTGGCAAGCCAACTAGAGCTCTCCCAGCTAACTGAAAAGGAGTTTGTGCCCTTGTCATGCTGGCCAAAGAAATACACAGACTCCCAGCAGTGGCCTCAGACATTGCACACTGGTCTACTCCAAAAACGGGGACTGCGACAGATGTTGCCTTATTCCATGTGCATGTGGAATAATAATGCTTGCAGTTCTCAAGGACTTAAGACATGGAAGACAAAAGGTCAAAGTGACAAGAACTTGCTAATTAGACTCCTGACCACGTTGTGTGAAGGTTGATTTGCATTTACTTATCCCTTTGTTCTTTGTATAAACCCAGCTGTTGAGCTAAATGTCTAAAAAACCTAAAGAACCTACACAGCGTGGTCAAATCTGATTTGGCCCACTCTAGAGTGCAGTTCTGTTCTGTTGCATGTTTTCTCCATTTTGCTAATTAAATTCACCATAACCATGCCTTTTGCCTGTTGCCTCTTAACTTGCCTTACAGTTTTTGCCACAACAACTATCAGCTGGTAAAAGCTTCTGTTTTGATTGACGTTTTCCTGACACACTGCTGACTGGCTGTATTGTATTGTATTGGGAGGCACTAAGTGCCATATCAGCATGCAGCTTAAACTCTATTGGCAGGCAAGTAGGACAGATGGGCGCTCAGAGGAGTAGTGTGTCTGTGAATCATTATTGCTGAAAAGACTTGCCGACTGTGGTCTTCACCAGCCCATCATTCATGGCTGTTCAGCAACCTATGGGTGCTATATTAGGTCTGCTAAAGTGTTTATAATGAATCATCAAAAGGTGAATGTGTAAGTATGTGTCCAGACTAAACACCTACATTTAAAAATGGACACAGTAAAAGATGCAGAAGTATCAGCCAGTACCATATGTCTTCACATTTCCACCTGGGTATAAAAACCTGGCATTTATTAGGCAGTTAACCAAGTGACAGATATTGGTTAATGTTGTATGTCGAAATATATATGAGCAAGAAATCCAAAAGCTAATAACAATTAATGGGCTTGATAATACTTAAATCAGCTGGAGAAAGAAAACAAGGCTAAAATCGTTTAAATACTTTTGATTTTTTTGTATGGCAACTAGAGCAAACTGCAAAAAGGGAAAATCTGTAACCCTTTTGTTTTGTTCCCGTCAAACATGACAAATTTACAAATATTGTGTTTGATAATATTTCCTTTGCTTATTTAATTTAACTGTCATAAAGATTTATCTTCCGAACTGTTTTGATGAACAAACAAATAAATGAATGTTTTTCCAATCCAATCAAGCTTTATTAATAAAACATCTTAAAAACAACACAGTTGGCCAAAGGAGGAGGAGGTCATACAGATACCAAGATTGAAGTAATGCACTTTTGTTTTTCGTACCAGTAAGAAGCAGGGCAGCAGCATTTTGAACAGGCTGTAGATGAACAAGTGACATGTTGCTAAGCGCAACATAAAGTGCATTGCAGTAGTTTAAGTGAGTTGTATTAAAAGCATGGATTCAAATCTCAAAGTGATGCAGAGAAAGAAAAGCTTTTGCTTTGGCCAGCTGTCTCCAATAAAAAAAGCTGAACTTGACCACGTAACTAATTTGTGCCTCAAAGGGAAAATCTTAATTTCTTTAATGCACTGTAGGAGCAAAAATTTACTATTATTTTGTACATCTGTAGTTAAAGATCAATAGCTTTCGGCATGTCCCTTCAGGGGTCGCCACAGCGGAGCGTGTTCCACACGTGGATTTGGCATGTGTTTTATACCAGTTGCCCTTCCGGCCGCAACTCTCCCATTTTATCTGGGCTCGGGACCAGCACCAGGGTTTAGGGAAGCACTGCCTCTAATCAAAAATGTACACAATTACAACACTTTAAAATCTGAGAACCTTTTCTGACAACTCTGGCTTATAAAGCTTTGTTGGGACCTAACAATAATCAACAACTGACTGTATAAGGCTGAGCATCAGGCTAATTGTGGGCGACTGTGGGGCAGGAAGTTGGTCCACCAATCTCACAGTTGTTGGTTCAATCACCACCTCCTCCAATCACATGTCGAAGTGTCCTTGAGCAAGACGCTGAACCCCAAATTAGTTGCTCCCGAATAAGAAACAGCGTAAAGCGCTTTGAGTGCCATCAGGTAGAAAAGCGCTGTCTGCAAAAGCAGACCATTTACCATTTAGAACTTTGAACATGACATTGGTGAAGAGGAGAGAGGAAACGCTTGAAGTAAAGATGCATAACAGCATGTCAGAAGTGGAAGACAAAGCCATAAATGTTTGAATGATTGATAAATTAATTTTTCTTTCTTTGTCTCTCTAAGGACAGTGGGATATGGGCATGTGGCTTCAGCTCCAGGATAACAAAGACTCTCCCAACTACTTACAAACTGGAGCAGTGCCCAATCTTTGTCTGTTTTAAGTATATGTGCATGTCTCTTTGATGATGTGTGTGTTTTCACGATCCAAGCTTGGCCATTTGTATTTGCTTCATGTGAAATAAGTGCAAGGAGGGCTTTTAATACACAGCACATCAACCGTCTTCATGTTTCTGCTCTTTTCTCATTCCCCTTTCTCCATCCTGTGACTTTCAAGATGAAGTGTGTATGTGTGGGTTGAAATCTGCACACAGTTTTTGGACTAATTCAAAAAACCTCTACTACTTCTCTTCATCTACCCACTACCATCACCACCAAAAATACACTCAGGTTTTCTGCTCAGAGAGAACAACACACATAAATTTACCTCATCTTGTAGATTATATTACCTCCAGTGTGAATGGCTCAGTAGGGTCTGCATTAGATTTCCTTGTTTCCTCTAGCTTCTCTTATTCTCTATAGATTATTTCTCGAAACCATCAAGACGATTCCAAATCCGCCCTATAGATGTATGAACCATTTCTTCACCTTACTTAAGGGTTTCCAGCTGTTCACGACAATGGCCCAAAGGTCTGCAAGTTACACCTCGAATCGTATACCTCTAATAGCAGAACACATGTTTTTATTGGGTTTAAAATAAATGAAGGCAGTTAGTGATGCATTTAGCAAAAATAAAAATCTACAGAATCTGGGCCAAACCTGTCCATCCATTCTCTTTACTGTCAATTTAGGTAAAAGTGCAAAATATGGCAAAACTGCACACTTGTAAAAGGTTCTTACCTGAAAACATGCAACTTAGATTACTGCTATCGAAAAACCCTTCTTCGCTCAGCCTTGAACTCTCACTCTACTTACTCTATAAGCTTATGATCTGTTGCACTCTGCCATGTCACTTCCACTGTTGCCAGTGAAGTTGGGTGAGAGTGCGACAGGAAATCTTGATAGTATGTCTCTACATAAAAAAATGCTTTGATAGATATTTGTAGTTTAAAAAAAGAAATGAAAAAAGTTACACACTGAATATTTAAGTTGCATATTGTAAATTTAAGATTAGAGAAAGGTGTTTTTGTGAAACACTACCATACCAGACATCCATAGGTGACAACAGGTTATTATAACAAGATTATATAGAAAAAATATTGCAGTGAAGTAACAGTGTACATTGTAATTATGAAATGAGCAAAGTCACATGTTATTTAAAGTGAGAAGGTGAGTTGAGGTTTGGGTCATAACACCCAGGATTTTCCAGCCACAGGAGGAGAGAAAAATGTGTTGGTTTTGTCGAGCTACGTTCTGCCAGCTCGCCAACACTCAGCTGCTGCCCCTCCCTACATGTCTGTAGGTAAATGTATCACTTCATATTCCAAAAACAACTTGAAGTGAGACAGAATTTGTGTTGACAAAGAAGCTGTTTATGCATAAAAGACAGCAGGACTTTACTCTGTACTGGTGACAAAGAAATAACCTTGTGACGCCTGATTGCTAAAAGAACAACAGCAGATCGGATTTTATGAGGCTACTTCACTGTTGAAACACATGCATTTATGAAGCATACCACAGTAAAATGAATGTCTACATATGTAGTTACAAATTGGCTGTGATGAGCCAAAGTGGTTTGAAAATGGTAAGCCAACTGCTTTGTTTATAGGTCTTCTACCTTCACTTCCTCTAACCCAAGTAAAGAATTTGCAGCGCTATATGTTCACTGGCTTTGGACTTTGCTCCAAGTTTTTGTACCACCTTTTGGACCGGAAAAAGCTGATGTAACCTAAACAAGCAGTTGGGTTTTGATGGCACTAGTTCGCTGATGTTGGCTTGTTGTGTCACAGCCCTTGAACTTTAAAAAGAGAATGGGATTCAGAATCATTGAAAGACATAACAACACAACACTAGAGTACGGCATGAACCTCTGTTTGCACCAGCGTACTCAAACTTTCACTCACTGACCTAATGCTGGACAGTGAGAACACACCTGCCTTACTAGACTGGACAGCATCCCTCAGATTGGGGTTGAGTTGAACGTTGCCCCGTGTGAATATCTTGGGTTATTGGTCAGAAGTGAAATGGGAGATTGCCCGGCACATTGGTGCAGTGTCAGCAAGTAGTTTGGACAGTTTATCAGACTATTGTGGAGAAGAGCCAGATGAGCCACGAGGCAAAGCTTTCAATCTACCGGTGGGTTTAGGTTGCAGCCTTCACCTATTGTCATAAAATTTGGTTAATGACTGAAAGAATATGATTGCAAACAAGTCACGTGATCCCCAATAAAGTTGACAGGCTTCACCTTAGAGATGAGGTTTGGAGTTTAGACATTTGAAGTGAGCTCAGATCGGAGCCACTGCTTGTTTATATCAAAAATTAATAATATATCAGAAATTGGAGGTGTTTCAGTCACATCCAACTACCAGAGTCCCCAGAGTACAGTCCATCTAATGTGACCTGGAAAGCCTCAGGATTCCACTCAAGGAATTGGAAAATGTTTTTGACAGAGGGACATCTGTAATTCTATGGTTGCAGGATAATAGACATCAAGGTACAGAGGACAATCCGAAAGCCATTGATCTTTGATCAGTAGCAGATAAATTCTCATCTATATTCTTGGTCTCATTTTAATTGGTACATGTAAGATCTGCAGTCAGCATCATGCAATCATTTGCAGTTGACTAGTTTCACAAATTGGTTTTAAAAGCTGATCTGTGTCATAATTTCTCTGTGACCATGTCATCTGGGGGTATTTGCTAAAAAGGACTGTCACTGAAGGCTGCTAGATGCATTAGAGCAAAAACCATACTTTAACAATAGGATGTAAAAATCTCTTACCAAATAAACCTATGAGGTGTTTTTTTTTTTCTGTGGGAGAGCCTCACAAATACACATACTAACCAAACTTAATGACACTCTACAACAGTAACAGTTACCGAAACACACCCAAAAGTTGTGGCCACAAATATTTCAAAACAGAGACAGCAAGCAGATCACAGAAAAGGATAACTTTGTGACAGTAGATCACCACTCTAGGACACACTATAGCTGAAGGATATTGCTTGGAGTCTAGGTGCTCTTTGTCTGTACCTTCTCTATTATTTCTTTTTTCAGGACACCTTGACTGATATAAGTGACTGATATAAGTGACCGGTGCTGATGAAATTCTCAGAACCCTCCACTGAAACAAGTGAATGCATCAGCGAGTCCTAGAAAATGGAATCTCTACCTCGGGAATCTCAAACTCTCCACTGAGAATTTTTATAAAATTATAGTTGGGGACATGGCAAAGTGTCCGCCTCACAACCAGAGATCATAAATCCCCCAGTGTATACCCCAAACTTATTCTTCCTCCTTCTGCTTCCTAGTTCTTTCCAGCACATCTCATTAACAATCAATCTTTTCTTTTTTGGCCTTTTTACTTTTGCTATAATAGGACAGGAAGATACTGTATTTTCTCACCTTTTCCGCTACTTCTTTCTTTACTCCTCTGCATGGTCCCCAAGACCTTAGCATGAAGTCTCTCCTGAGGTGCCATTTATCACAAAATAGATTTCTCCTGTTTTCTAGTTTCTCTGGAGGGTACTCCATCTCTGAGTCCCAGCTGGAGCAGGCCTCCAGAAATTTCTCTTAGGTAATAACTTCCTCTATCATAATATAATTATATAATTATGTGTTAGAAAATTATTATCTACTTCAAACTGATGGCAATACTTGCTAAATTATATTGATTAAATATTTTTTTTTAAATACACCTTTCATTCAAGGACACCAAAAACTTTTTTCCATAGAAATTAAATTTCACACAACCTAACTGCAACTGCTAATATTTCTTGTAGAGAACCTATTACTTTTTATTAATTACAAAGACTATGTTGACTATTAACAGCAATGACAAGTTGCAAATGCTCGTACTTAATATTCGTACTCATAATGTATTGTACTTTTATCATCAAAAGTAATCAAAATAGTCAAAATGGGTGTAAAAAAGTAAGCGTAAAAAATGAAAATTACATTGCTTCAAATTGATTAATTAGCTTAATTAATTTCTGATTAAGGAATATTTCTACGACTAAATGTACATTACATATATTGCTTTAAAAATGCTATGCTTTACTCTGTTAGTAAATGTTGTACTTATGTGATTCAAAAAAATATTACCTTGGAACATAATCCATCCAGTGAATATGTTCCCTGCAAAAATTTAATTGAGTTTACAATTTAGTTGCATAGTGAAATATATTTTAAGACATAAGGTCACCTCAAACAAGAATAAGTATTTATGGAAAAGTACATATCTGATGAGTGTGTGCAGGGTTCATTGAAATATATCAATGACATTCATGCCAATTCTCCATGTAGCTGCACTTCTTTGGCAAATAAAAACGGCCGTCTCCTGATATACATTACATTCAGATCCAAACAACAATCATTCTGACCTGTATTAAACAGTTTCCCTTTTTATTCCCATCAGACCCCAGAGGTGTCCACGTTCTCCACCAGACTATTGACTTGCTGGGTGCTGCCACTGTGCCCCACATTAACTCATCACCTTTGACTTTCAGAGGGGGCAGAATGGCATGTTGCTCTAAATATATTTGAGAAAATGCTGCTCACTCACAGGTTTATTTACAGTCATTTTGCTGGGGTTTAACATGCTATGCATTTTAAAAACAATAAAGCCTATAATTAAAAAAGAAAAAATGTACTAACTATGAAAAAGACTTATATTTAAGAAGAAAAGTGGAAATAAAGCTCATTTGGAATTAGTTTCAAAATTTTGTTTGCTAATCTTTGCTGCAGTTTTTGTTGCTTCTTGGGTTCATAAGTACGTATATACTGTGGTTGGCCTACTCAAAGTTAGTTTTTTCTTCCTTCTTCCTTATCTCAAAGAGCTTTTCAGCTAGAAGCAGAGAAATATTTTGATATAGTGAAGTCACAGGGAAGTTTAAAAGCAATAATGTACATTTGCACCCTAAATTAAAGGAAGAGAAAGCAAGTTGAAAATTGGTAAAGTTGCCCTTTAAGCACTGCAAGGCCCTTTGGCTTAGACACATGCTTACGATTAGATTTAGGCACAAAAATGACAAGGTCAGGAAAAAAATGTGATTTGACTTGATTTAAATTCATCACCAAATGTCACTTCAGTTACAGCCAATTTTATGTCAAGTTTTATCAAAATTAAATAAAAACCAGAGAAGATTTTTTGGTCTAATCTCACACACATTTACCACATAACCCTGTTTTATTAAAGCATTAGTGCATTGGAGTTCCTCTAGTTTTGAATAATACTAAATCTAATACTAAAAATAAACAAACTCAAAAGCATGAAAAAAATGGATATTGCCAAAGATGCTGGTTATTATATTTATCAGGTGAGAATAGGAGAATAGCTGGGCTAACATGTCCTACATGCCCTGCAACATGCAGAGGTTAACAATGACAAGATTGGTAAATTCAGTCAGCTCCAGACAAAGCTTATTGAGTTGCTGCTGGAATAACAATGATCTCCAAATACAGTATATCAGATATTCTTTACTCAAATAGATGCCAGCAACTCTGCCTTTGGATGATTTTTCAGTTAGAAAAATAGGATAATTAAAAACAGGAAGAAGTTGAAACTTTTTTCCTGACAGGTAAATTCAGCAGAGAAACAAAACAGTCACACAACTGTGGAGACACATCCAGTTAATTAAGCTTTTGCCGCTCATGTTATGCAGGTTCAAACTTAATTGTTCAATTCAATATTTACAAAAAAATGACCACATTTGATGAAAAGCAGCCTTTCACCACATTCATGCATAAAACTGATTAAAAATAATTGTAAGTGTTCATTGTTAATTTTCTGCAATGTTTAAATCAAAAACTGAGAACTGTCTCAACATAATATAATTATAAATAAGCTCCAGCGATAAAATTCAAACTTCTGGCCAAAAGTGTTTTTATAGTTTGGTAAGTCTTTCAAGCAGTTGTTCACACATTTAAATTAATGAACACATTGTTTAGACACTGAGGGCATTCTTTAAAAAGCTGAAGTTAGGAGACTCTGAGGTTTGAGCATAGAGATCTGTGATGTACATAAAAAAAGAGGAAAAAATAGGTTTAAGTAATGGTCTGCACTTATATAGCACTTTTCTACCTATTGGCACTCACTGCTTCTTATTCACCCATTTACACTCACACTCACACACCGATGGGGGAGCTGCTATGCAGCTGGCCAACACTCACTGGGAGCAACTCAGTTGGAGTTTAGTTTCTTGCTCAAGGACAACGTGACATGTGCCCGAAGGAGCTGGGGATTGAACCAACAACTGTGAGATTGGTGGACAACCACTCTATCTTCCTGTGCCACAGTCGCCCCTAAGGTACACTTGGTGAATTAGGTACACCAAGCTAAAACTAACATCTCAGCAATAGATTCTCAGAAGGGCATAATGTTCAGTTTTTGTTAACCCAGACTGAGAAAGGACTTGATTCCACTGTTTTTTTAAAAATGCCAGAGGTTAATCCACTTTCATTCTGTGAATCATACCAACATCTGTGTGTTCTCAATGCTGATAGGTAGCTTTTTCCTTAAATGTCAAACTATGTTTTCCTTTTGACAGACTGCCTTTCTTCATTTTATTAGTTTGGAAGCAACACTGTGTGTCTGTGTGTGTCTGTGTGTGTGTGAGTGTGTGTGTGTGTTTAAGCCCTCAGGCAGACATTGCAAAGTGTAAATTGCTTTTTTACTTCATCTATATACTGAAAAATCAACAATCTGCAGTGAACTCTATTTTTTCCATCTTATTTTGTCAATAACACTAGTGTCACAAGTAGAGCACACAGACCTCAGGGAATCCGCCGTGTGTGGTTTGTGTTCATGTCTGTGTTGGTACATGCATGTAATTTAGATTCCATTAAACTCCATCTCTGGAAATCACCTGGGATATGGGGAGAATAATGTGTCCTACAAAAGGGTTAGAATGAGAGTACAAAGAAAAGGTGGAAGGAGGATGACAGATTTTACACTGTGGATTCCAGCTCATTCTTTAAATATTGCTAGACTTTCATAGGCATTGTGTGTGTATGTGTTGGCCTGAGGCATGGTATACTGACCCGCTCTGTCTGTAAAAATTCAAGTCTGCTGCTTGAGAAAGGCACAATTTTCTGAAATACTTGGCCATCTTTGTATTAAACTGGAACCTGACAAAGCCTTTCTTTGAGTAACTTATATCGCTATATTTTATTGAGACTGAAACGCTTGGTTTGTTGCTTTGCTATACTTTTTTACGCTATACCTTTTGCAAAATACGCTATTTTTTGTAGTAAAACTTGCAAATCTTAAATAGTATGTGAGCCTCCAGGAGTACTAGTCCATCTGAAGGGGAAATTAAAGGACGGTCGTAGAATAGGCTAGGAATCCGACAATGCAACCCTGTCTCCTAAAAATTCCATTCCTATACAACTAAACTGCATAATTAAATTTTTTTGTCAAGCTTAATCATAATGTTCTGATGCAACCGGTTTTCTGAATGAATTAAACTGTAAAGAGTTGCCAGGAAGTTATTGGGGAGGGTGGTGGATGTACAAGTATAGGACTTTGTGTTAAATGACTTTTTCCTGTATTTCACCAGCCCTCGATCTTCCTGTACCTGCCTAATCACCATAAAATACTTTAACCCTCTGGGCTCTATGCTGGTCGTGTGTGTCCACTTGCCCGGCACACTTTTTTTTTTGAAATGTTAGCTGTATTAATGCATATGGAATGACATTTCTCCAAGGGTCTGGATATTTTTCAGATTTATTTATTTTTCTACTTCAGCTCTTAAATATATCAATAATATACTGTATACATACAATTTTACAACTTGGCTCCATCATGGCCACTTTTGGCACACTGAAACCCATGAAAACAACATTTTTTAGTTTGTTGTTATTTCCAGTATTAATTCATACAATTTAAATCAATTAAAATTGTTTTCATTCTAAACTCAACACTTATTTAATCTTATGTCACTTTTCACTATGTCACAATTTTATGTAATATTCTTAGTTTCCATTGGGGGCATATGGTGGCTTACTACACCTCAGTGGAGCCAATGTATGAGTGATCTTGAGGATTTCAGATAATTTCTGTGTGTAGACGGAAAAAACATTTGCTTATGTGTAAAGTTGCATCCACAAACTCTCCCACCATTTATCCTACATGCCCTATCGAGGGAAGAATGTGCTTTTTTGAGCACAGGGAACCAGCAGTGAGCGTCGTGGAAAAGAGGAAGCCTGCAGCAATACTGGAGTACTAGCAAAACTGGACTACTGTGCAAAGGCGGTATGGATAACCTAGACAAGGTTGTTGACACCTACAGTTCCCGAAGGAAAACCAGCTGTTGGCCACTGGCTGTCTTCTACAATCTCCTGGATGTCTCGGCATAGAATACCTTTGTTCTGTGGAAATCAATCCATCCTGAGCGGGAGTCCTCTAAAACCTACCGATGGAGGGCGTTCCTGGAAGAACTGGGGCATATGCTGGTGACCCCAGCAATTGCAAGATGGCCTTGTCCCCCACGTTCAACAGCTCACGTTGCCATTGTTGCCAAAATACAGCAGTTCGAATAAGAACATGACCCACAGCCTGCGTGTAAAATGAGGGGAAGGTGCAAACTGTGTACCTACAGGAGAACGGCAACAACTTGCTCCAGCTGTGGAAAGTGTGTCTGCTAGCACCACTTTACTGTGGTTTGCACATCCAGCCAGACAAAAACCAGTCCAAAAGAAAGGAGATCAGGCAGAGCAGGGAAACGAGAGTCCAAACATGAGAGAACAAGGAGACTGCAGCACTAAAAGGCATGTGGCAAAGCAACAGGGAGCAACAAACAGACAAACTGACAAAGGAGTGAGGGGAAAGCCAGGTTTAAAAGGACAAGGAAGCAGGTGAAACTAATCAGGACAAACAAGGTAGGTTGATAAACCAAACAGACTATTAACAGGAAGTGTCACAGGAAGGACAGCAAAAATAAAAGCCATGGGCAGGAAATAAATGTGGGAAAAACGGGCACAACTAAACACAGGAACAGGATTGTGTAATTTAAAGGGATAAAATTCTGAATTTGATGGAAATTTTGCTCTTTATGAACAGCACTGATACAAATTTTAAAACATTTATTACAAACAAGCTGAGTGGGAGTTTTTATGTACTTTGCATTTCCTGCACAAATATACTAAAATAATAATTAGCAATGTTCTTAATCAGTTACATATCTCAGACTTTTCTATTAGAGAAAAACAGTAACAATTAGAATATAGAAAACAATAATTTTTGAGGTTGTTTTCTAACAAGTCAAGACAATTTATGGATATTTTATACTTACAGCAAGAACAGATGTTAATCAAAAACACTATGCAGTAAAAGTATCAGAAAATATAAAACATCTAAAAAAATTACAGACTCAGTGTGTTCTTGGTCAAAAATGGCCACAAACTGAATGGATAGTGATTTTGAACAAAGCCAGAGGTTTAATAACATTGTAGTCTAGACATTTTACTACAGGATCGCATATTATGGCAGAAAATGAAAGTGGATATTTTGCTACAAGATCGGATATTTTGACAAAAATGTGTTGTCCGTATACATTTCCACGTAATTATTAATTCCATTAATTGTTATCTCTACACCAGTGTCCTACACACTGCTGAAAAAAATAAAAGGAAAACGTTTTTGTCAGAGTATCAGAGTTCAAGTAAATTGGACTTTTGGGATATTGATCTGGTCAATTAAGTAGCAGAGGTATTGTTAATCAGTTTCAGCTGCTTTAGCGTTAACAAAGGGTGCACTAAAGGGGTAACAATGAGACGACCCCCAAAACAGGAATGGTTTTACAGTTGGATGCGATTTGACATTTTTTCCCTTCTCATCTTTTCTGACAGTTTTTTACTAGCTAGTCATTTGGCTAGGCTCAGTGTCACTACTGGTAGCATTAGGTTATACCTGGACCCTACAGAGGTTGCACAGGTAGTCCAACGCCTTCAGGATGGCACATCGATACATTTAACATTTGCTATGCTTTCCAGCACAGTCTCAAGAGCATGGAGGAAATTCCAGGAGAAAGGCAATTACTCTAGAAGGGCTGGACAGGGCTGTAAAAGGACCTCAACACATCAGCAGGACTTGCATCTGCTCTGTTGTGCAAGGAGGAACAGGATGAACACTGCCAGAGCCCTATGAAATGTCCTCAAGCAGGCCCCTGGTGTGATCGTCTCTGACCAAACTACGGTAAATGGTAAATGGTCTGCACATTTATAGCGCTTTTCTACCTATTGGCACTCAAAGCACTTAATACTGCTTCTTTTTCACCCATTCACACTCACAATCACACACACTAACTCATACACCGATGGGGGAGCTGTTATGCAGCTGGAGAACACACACCGGGTGAAACTAAGTTGGGGTTCGGTGTCTTGCTCAAGGACACTTCGACATGTGACCGGAAGAGCCACGGATTGAAGCCTTGGATGAGGGTGTTGATTTGTGGAAAATAGAACAGATTCATAAGGGTGTTCTGTGGGCCTGATGTCCTCTAGTAGGCCCTGTATTCACATTGGAATTTTCAATAGAACAACCAGAAATGGCAGGTCCATCGCTGGTGCCCTGTGCTTTTCACAGATGAGAGCAGGTTCACCCTGAGCACTTGACAGATGTGAAAGGGTCTGGAAAGCCATGAAGGACATTATGCTGCCTGTAACATTGTTCAGTTTGATCGGTTTAGTGGTAGATCAGTGATGGTCTGGGGAAGCATATCCATAGAGGGATGCACAAATTTCTACAGGTTAGACGAAGGCACCCTCAGTGTCATTAGGTTTTTAATGAAATCCTTGGACCCACCGTCAGACCCTACACTGGTGCAGGGGGTCATGGGTTTCTCCTGGTGCATGACAATGGCCGACCTCACATGGCAAGAGTATGCAGGCTATTTCTGGAGGATGAAGGAATTGATACCATTGACTGTCACCCATGCTCACCTCACCTAAATCCAATAGAACACCTCTGGGACATTATGTTTCAGTCCATCTGAAATTTGAAGTTTTTCTTAAAGATACTGTGTTGCACATTTATTATTATTTTGTGGATCTATGGACAGTGTATTTGTGTGCACTCATTTAATGTTTGCTGTATTTGTCTTTATTTTCTGTTATGCTATTTATTTCTACTTTTTATTTTATTTTATTAAAGCTGCAAGAATCCAAGTTATTGTGGACTTTGGGACAAAAAAAAAAAGTATTTAAAATTCGTGATAGGGTGGATAAAACTTTGCGCTTCTGAAAAATACCTAAGTATCTTGAGCAGTGGTCTTTTTTCAGCAGCTGCTCTCTCCTGTGCATACTGACATGCTTGATGTGGTACTGACACTGCAAGCTTTTGGCTGCATGAAGCCATTAAAGTCATAATCAGTAAACTTAAAGGCAACAGCTGACAGTCATCACAGAGCAGTATTAGGTGACAGTCTGTCGTGCAGCAGGATTCTGACAGATGGTGTGTGTGTTGGGGTGGGTGGGGTGTGTGCAAATGGCACAGCAAACAAGCGAAACATTAAGCCCAAAGTAATATTTCTGCTCTGATCACTGCATTTTATGGTCAAATTGTGCACATGGATTGTGTGTTTTAGTCTTTGTAAATAAATTAATTAAATTATGAATATATATTCTAAAATTGAGTGAACATACAAATCAATCAAGTGCTTCTTAATCCAAGGTAGAAAGTGGCCCATGTTGCTTTCATTTTAATGTAGTTATACCGCTGTTATACTGTTATACTACAAATCTCTTCCTGCTGCTTAAAAAAGTGTGCAATGGTGCCAGATTACATTATATGCTAATTTACAAGTAATACTATCTGCGTCTCTGCTAATAATGTTTTCTTCAAAGAGAAAGGCAAGAGTTTACAGGCAGACCTGTTATGGATTAAGCACTTTTTGCACGTTTAAATTTGTGCTGCACTTTAGCCATAGAAATTAGTCACTAAATGCTTAGAGAGTCAATAATGCTAAATGTGGTTTGCCAAAACTATTCCAGAAAGTCTCAAGTCAAATGTGGCAACAGAGTCATTGAGTTGGAAGCAGTTTTTGTAAAGAACTGAAACTGTTCATCGATCGATCGATCGATAGATTAATTACATAATGCAACTGCAAGGGGAATGCAACCGCAAGGGAGCACAAGCCAGTGTATTCTTGTGCCAGTACCAAGTCTGGATAAATGCAGAGGGTTGTGGCAGGAAGGGCATCTGACTTAAAACACATGCCAAATCAAACATGCAAATCGTGACAATGACTTCCATACCGGATCGGTTGGGGCCCGGGTTAACAACGACCACCACCGGTGCTGTTGACCTACAGGGTACCCGTGGAAATTGGACTACTGTTGGTCGAAGACGAAGGAGGAGAGGAGGAAGGTGTGTTCGTAGGCAGAGAGAGAAGAGGAAAGCTATGAATTTAGGACTGAGAGTAGGGACTTTGAATGTTGGTACTATGACAGGGAAGGCTAAAGAGTTGATTGACATGATGCAGAGAAGGAAGGTGGAGATACTGTGTGTCCAGGAGACCAGGTGGAAAGGTAGCAAGGCTAGAAGCTTAGGAGCAGGGTTCAAGTTGTTCTACCATGGGTCAGATAGAAAGAGAAATGGAGTAGGAGTTATCCTGAAAGAGGTGTTCTAGAGGTGATTAGAGTATCAGACAGGTTGATGAGTCTGAAGCTGGAAATTGAAGGGGTGATGGTCAATGTTGTGAGTGGTTATACCCCACAGGTAGATGAAGTGATGCAGAACATCCCTAGAGGTGAGAAAGTGGTGATTGGTGCAGATTTCAATGGGCATGTAGGTGAAGGGAACAGAGGTGATGAGACAGGTAGGAGGGTACTCAGTGTGTCATCTGGAAAGAGGAAAGTGGACAAGGAGACTTGGTGGTGGAACGAGGAAGTTCAGGAGTGTATACAGGGAAAGAGGTTAGCTAAGAAGAAGAGGGACACTGAGAGGACTGAATAGAATAGACAGGAGTACAGGGAGATACTGCGTAAGGTGAAGGTAGAGGTGGCAAAGGCCAAACAAAGAGCATATGAGGACTTGTATGCTAGGTTGGACACTAAGGAGGGAGAGGTGGATTTGTACAGGTTGGCCAGACAAAGAGATAGAGATGGGAAGGATGTGCAGCAGGTTAGAGTGATTAAAGATAAGGATGGAAATGTATTGACAGGTGCCAGGAGTGTGATGGGAAGATGGAAGGAGAACTTTGAAGAGTCAATGAATGAGGAAAATGAAAGGGAATGAAGAGTAAAAGAGGTGACTGTTGTGGAGCAGGAAGTAGCAAAGATTAGTAAGAGTGAAGTGAGGAGGATGTTGAAGAGGATGAAGAGTGGAAAGGCAGTTGGTCCTGATGACAAACCTGTGGAGGTATGGAAGTGTCTAGGAGAGGTGGCAGTAGAGTTTCTGACTAGTTTGTTTAACAAGATCTTGGAGAGTGAGAAGATGCCCGAGGACTGCATGAGAAGTGTACTGGTGCCAATTTTTAAGAACAAGGGAGATGTGCAGAGCTGTGGCAACTACACAGGAATAAAGCTGATGAGCCACACAATGAAGTTGTGGGAAAGAGTTGTGGAAGCTCGGCTGAGGGCAGAGGTGAGCATTTGTGAGCAACAATATGGTTTCATGCCTAGAAAGAGTCCAACAGATGCAGTATTTGCTTTGAGGATGCTGATGGAGAAGTACAGATAGAGTCATAGGGAGTTGCATTGTGTCTTCGTAGACTTAGAGAAAGCGTATGACAGGGTGCAGAGACAGGAGCTGTGGTATTGTATGAGGACGTCTGTGGTGGCAGAGAAGTATGTTAGAGTGGTGCAGGACATGTATGAGAGCTGTAAGACAGTGGTGAGGTGTGTTGTAGGTGTGACAGAGGAGTTCAAGGTGGAGGTGGGTCTGCATCAAGGATCGGCTCTGAGCCCCTTCTTGTTTGCTCTGGTGATGGACAGGCTGACAGATGAGGTTAGACAAGAATCTCATGGACTACGATGTTTGCAGATGACATTGTGATTTGTATTGAGAGCAGGGACCAGTTGGAGGAAAATCTAGAGAGGTGGAGGTCTGCTCTGGAAAGGGGAGGAATGAGGCTTAGCCGCAGCAAGACAAAATACATGTGTGTCAATGAGAGGGACCCAAGTGGAACAGTGAGGTTACAGGGAGCAGAGGTGAAGAAGGTGCAGGACTTTAAGTACTTAGGGTCAACGGTTCAAAGCAATGGAGAATGTGGCAAAGAGGTGAAGAGGCGAGTGCAGGCAGGTTGGAACGGGTGGAGAAAAGTGTCAGGTATGTTGTGTGATAGAAGAGTATCAGCAAGAATGAAAAGAACGGTTTTTAAGACGGTGGTGAGACCAGCGATGTTCGGCTTAGAGACAGTGGCACAGAAGAAAAGACAGGAGGCAGAGCTTGAGGTAGCAGAGCTTAAGATGTTGAGGTTCTCTTTGGGAGTGACAAGGATGGCAGGATCAGGAATGAGGACATCAGAGGGACAGTTCATGTTACATGTGTTTCAGATAAAGTCAGAGAGGCCAGATTGAGGTGGTTTGGACATGTTCAGAGAAGAAATTGTGAATATATCGGTAGAAGGATGCTGAGGTTGGAGCTGCCATGTAGTGAGAGAGGACATGAAGTTAGTTGGTGTGAGAGAAGAGGATGCAGAGGACAGGGTTAGATGGACGCACATGATTCGCTGTGGCGACCCCTGAAAGGGAACAGCCGAAAGGAAAAGAAAAGATATAGTAATTAATAACATGTTTTTTCATTTGTAGGGAGTTGAGGGAGTTGTGTGAAAAATTGAATGATTGAATATTAAGATAATTTAGCTAAAGTAGAGTTAAACAAGCCCTGATTACATGAGCAACAATACCCAACTCATCTGGCTGTTTGTCCAGCCTTACTGTTATTTTTCTGCCAAACAGAAAATGTTCAGAAATGTTAAAAATTACCTAGTGCTACAGCTACTTGGTACAGTCTCAGTGGCTATGGAGGCACTGCCCTTTACTGATAGAAGAACACAGCAGAATATGTGAATTATTAACACTTTATATTAACAAAATGTCTGTAAAAGTTTTAATAAAAACATCCTTTCTAAAATATATAACATTTCAAGCTACAGTATAATTCTGAATTATTTAGATATTTAAAGGAGAAAGACGATGAAGATTTTGTATTATAACCCACCCCACTATGTTTCTGTAACTAATTTTGGGACTAAGCCTAAACCAAAAGCATGCACTTTTAGTCTCACAACCAAACAACATTGTAGTGCAAGTGGAAGAGGTCAACATCTAAAATGTTCTGATAACAAATAATTGACATTAAAGTAGGAGACTTCTACGTCAGCAAAAGTATTACAAAGTTACAAACACATTTATATTGGATTGTAAACTCCTTTTTTACAAAAACTGCAGCAAGCCTTTTACTTACTGATGTCACCAAACAAAATTTGTTTGATATTATTTTATTGCAGCCTCATTTAGTTGTTTTTACCCCCCTATTTTAAAGAGGCTTATTCAGCAGATGAAATACATGTTCCAAATGATCTACCTCCACTACCACGATACGCTTTAGATCAGTAAAATCTTGTCTTCCTGCACTGTTAGGCTGTGCCATTGCTTTGGTAGAGGTTAATCTTGTTCTCAGTAATCTAATTTCTGTACTTTTTTTTATAAATTTCACTACTGATGAGTTATTTGCATTTTGTGGTATGGCCTATGGATTTGTGCTCAAATTATTTTTTCAAATACTAGATTGTGTCACGTCACCACTGCTCTGTGAAAGTTGTGGTGTTTTTGTTTTTTTCTAACAATGCTCCTGTTACCCATTATTGTTTTTTCATTAGCCAACTCATTCTGTTTATGGTGATCAGTACAGCAGTAGTTTCTTTTAGTACATTCCAAATTGTTGTATTGGTTATACCCATGTTCGTGCAACACCTTTTGATTGTTTTTCCTCTCTTTTCTCAGACTTCACTGTCTGTTATAGAAAAGCAAGTCATGTTATCTGGTCATGTTCATTTTATCCTTTCTATAATCAAAATTCAAAAGTGGTCTTTTATAGCCATTTATTGTTTAGACAATGTCACAGGGGACCCCTGGGTAACAAATGACAAACATGTTTCCCCAATTTTGCTCAAAATAAAACCAATACTCACCTAATCATCATATAGTTATTTTGGACTCCACTAATTCTCATTAATTTAATTGCCTACGTTTTATATTTACAAGCTAATTCAATATAGATTTTCTAGTTTTTAACTGTACTTTACATGAGTTGATCTTGAAATTGTTCAACTTGAAATGATTAGTTGAATGATCATCTTAGAGATCACTTGCTTCAAAGATTTTTTAAGAAACAAAATTAACAGACAGAGAATGCACTATTTCAGGTCAAACCCTCTAGAATGTTCTTTTCAATACTTTGAATAAAATGTACATAATAAAAACTTACTGTTTCTTGAAAGTGACAGACGTATTCACAATATGCAATATTAAAGAAAACATTAAGTTGTGATTGAGTTAAAAAATTAATTTGTTCTTTGTAAACTGTAAAGGCAGTCTTTGTACTTGTATTTAAGGTTAAATAAGAAAAAAATAATTGGATATTTGGAGAAAATCTGGTAAAAACTCTGCTTACATGCTCATCTATTGACTCTAACCTGTGTATGTCTTGTACTTTGTGTTTCTCCCAAAGTTTGTGTAGGCTTAGGGCTGATTGAGTGATTGGAATGTGATTTGGTCACGATGACTGCTCAGACCTAGTTGGTCCTGGTCAGTGCATCTGGCTTAGTCGGTGCTGACAGTTAAGTCTGTGTTGTGTAAAGATTCTAGTCTTTAGTTTAGACCCAGTCTCTGTCTTCCATTTTCACAAAGATTTTTATTTACTTTATTTTTTATATTTATATTTTTGTATTTACAGTCGTATTACATGACGTCACAACTGAGGCAGACATACAGTAACTATAGCTTTACCTGATAAATAATAATATAAGATACTGTTACTTTCTTGATTCCTTTGACTCATTCATGTTAGTCTGTCAACATGAAAGGCTACCCACTGATGTTTAATGAAGTTGGCTCGTTAGTCCATGTTGTCCTTACTTTTACATCTCTGATTTTGCCACAAGCAGTGAGAGTCACAGAAATTACCTCTTGAACTGAGCTGAAAAAGCTAGGGAGTGGGAGCAGCTGAATGTAGCTCGCAGGTAATGAGAGGGAAAGCAGACAGAAAATTGGGAGAGGGTGGGTATGGGGGACAGAAGAGGCAATGGGGCAAAACAAAATAAATTTTGGGACAAGAATAATGACAGTTTTTGTCCTTTGTGAGTAGCCTTGCATGTTGACAGACTAACATGTAGTAACAAGTAACAGTATCTTAGATTATTATTGGTTTGATTAATGCACCACCTAGACAGTAGATAAAAAGAGCATTTGTTAGGATTGTTAGGTAGGTTTTAGCAACTATTCAACTGCTCATTACCACAAATATCAAATTAGCCAATCATATTGCAGCAAGTCAATCCATTTAGGAATGTAGTAATGGTCAAGATAATCTGCTGTTGTCCAAACTGAGTATCACAATGAGAAAAAAGGTACTTTAGAGGAGTTTTTCAGAAACTCCCGATCTACTGGGATTTTCAGGCACCACCATTCAATTCAACTTATATAGCACCAATTCACAACAAAGTCATCTCAAGGCACTTTACAGAATAAAGTCAAGACTGTAAAGATGTATAGAGAGAAACCAACAATCCCCCTGGAGCAAGCCCTAGGCAACACTGGAGTCGAAAAACTCCCTTTAATGGAAGAAACCTCCAGCAGAACCAGGCTCAGGGTGGGGGGGTCATCCGCTATGACCGGTTGGGGTTAGTGGAAAGGGAGGAGAGAAAAGAAAAGAGCAAAAAAAAAGCAACAACATAACATCGGGCAGGTTGGAAGGACCAGTAGCTGCACATTGGAAAACACACAGCTTCAAAGCCGAGGACACCTGCAGAAAGGGACAGATAGAGTGAGACAGAAAGAGAAAGACAACTACTGGAGAAAACACAGAGTTAATGTCATACAGTGGTGACAATTGTGGGCTGTGAGGAGAGTAGAGAGGGACAAGAGGAGGAAAGGAGCTTAGTTCATTGAAGGGGTGGGTCCCAGTCCCCCAGCATTCTAAGCCTATAGCAGCATAACTATAAGCTTTATCAAAGAGGAATTGAACGAATTGAACTGGGAGCTGGTACCACAGGAGAGGAGCTTGATAGCTAACCATCCCTAGACCGGGTTCCAGTCCTGTCAGCTAAGAACAAGAAAGTTCTAGGCTACAACTCACAAGGGCTCAACAAGTTTGGACAATAAAAGATTGGAAAGATGGTGTCTGGTCTAACTTGATTCCTGCTGCAGTATTCAGATATGGTTTACAATTTATTGTGAGCAATATAAAAGCAAGGATCCATGCTGCCTTAAGTCAATGGGTCAGGCTGGCGGCAGTGGTCTAATGGTATGGGGAATATTGGCACACTGAGGACCTCTTAGTATCAATTGAGCATCTTTTGAATACCACAGGAAACTTGCTTTATGAAAAAACAAACTGATCAACAATCCACAATAAAGACTGTATAAACAAATAAAACTGTTATGCTGATTTCGAGGAAGAATTTGGGAAAAAAGAAATTGCAGCACAGATTTATCTTTATCTTAATGAGAATCTCATTGAATAATTTCAGCCTGGGTTTCAGTCTCCTCCCCCTTGCCCATATTTTTAGGGAATATGGTATTACCTTTCACTGTTATGCATTTTTATACACAACTTTATATATCCACCAAGCCTGACTCTTCTATCCCACTAACCTGTCTCACCAAGTGTTTATATTAAATAAAATCATGGTTTACTTTAAACTTCCTCCAGCTTAATACTAACAAGACTGAAAGTTACCAAATCCACCCTCTCTGAGACTTTCTCTCTTCCCACTGATGGATACTCTGTTACTCCTTCCCCCCAGATTAGGAACGTGGGTGTTCTCTTTGATAGCACCTTATCTTTTGTATACCATGTCAATAGCATCACAAAAACATCTTACTTCTATCTTTGTAACTTGCTCGCCTTCGTCCTGGTCTTACCCTGCATAACACTTCTGTCCTTATCCACTCTCTGGTCACTTCCCGTCTTGTCTATTGTAATGTTTTCAGCAACACAATGACTCTGTTCAATTCAGTTCAACTTTGTCTTAACTTCATATAGCACCCAATTACACCAAAGTTATTTCAGGGCACTTTAAATAATAAAGTCAAGACACATATGTAGAGGAAAATCAACAGATCCTCCTTGAACTAGCTTTTAGGTGACAGTGGGGAGGAGAAACTCCCTTTAACAGAAGAATCCTCCAGCAGAAGCAGGCCCAGGATAGGGACAAATAACTCTTTTTAAAATAGTGACTTAGATCTCAGATCACTTCTTAATTCAGCTCACAGTCTTAATTTCTATACCTTAGCATTCTCCTACCACACTTGTAACATTGCACCACAACCTCAGGACACTCAATACGGAGCAGTTTTCTTCGGGTCTCTGCAACTCTGCCCCCACCACCGGACCCCTCCACCCTCGATACAGATGCAACCACAGCCTCTGCAATACACTTTCATCCTTTTTGGATAGTCTCTGCAACATGTCTTCTAGAAATGCTTGTCCCTCAGCTTCTAATCTGTGGCTCAGCGACTGGATCCGTGAGCAATGCACCATGTTTAGGAGTGCTGAGAGGAAGTGGTGCAAATTCAAGACTCCGTCTGCTCTAGCCAAGTATTGTCAGGATCACCGACTTAACTTCCTCCGTCAGGACTTTTTTTTTGCAACCACTTCCTGTTTCCTGGTCCCATTACATTGTACCCGCTTCACTAATCACCAGTAATCAGTTTCACCTGCTCCCATCCCTCTGTCTATGTACCTCCTCAGTTTCTTGACCAAGCTGACAAAGGTTCGGACCACGGGTACGTTTATTGACCTGTCTCTGCCTGCCACTCTGTGTTAGTGTGTACAACCCCTTATTGACTCTCTGTTACCAACTTGGTAAATTACGCCATGGACCCTGAGTATGGCTAAGTTCCCGTAAGAAACCAAGCTATCATCACGGACCTCATGAAAGAGAAAGCTTTCCATACCATGCTCATGCTTGATTCCATGCCATACGTAATTGCCAATTGCTTCATGTGACTTTCTACCTGTGAGACTCAGGCTACTGTAAGAAACTTTGATTATTGTGCTGAGCGTCACGGACTCCCTCAGCATTACCTAGTGCACATGCTCACTGAAAGGGATTTTGGATATTATTGTATGTTTTTACCAGGGGGTTTTGGAATTGTGATCTCTTTGTAACTAAGGATTTTGGAATTCTGTTTCTCGCCAGGTACTGGAGATCACTCACGGCTACGTTCCAGACACACACTCCCAGGACCAACTCTTCACTCCTGCCCGTAAGATCCTCCCCTCCAGGCTCAGCTCATTTCCCCACGCACTATAGTAAGTCTCGTTTTTATTCCAGACTCCATTTCCCACAAGCCAGTGTTAAGCACTCATCTGCTTGTCCTCCCTCATAGACTGGAGATCAGCGCCACCTAGCGAGTTGGAGGGCTTACCACTTCAACATCCTGCTTTGCCAACACTTCTTTAATAAAACTAATTAACACTGAGGAGTCGTGTCAAGCATCTTATTGGGTTCAACTCTAAAAACTAGTCCTTTTACAAGTATAGGGGTTTGCTTGTGTCTTTTTCTCAGTGTCACCAGGGCAAACACTGATTACTACCAGAAAAAGCTTGGCAACACCACGGACACCAGAAAGCTGTTCTCCACTCTATCCATCTCCCCCTACTCTAGTCATCTCTCTCACTGCTGACAACTTTGCCTGCTTCTTTACTAATAAGGTGGCAGCCATCAGCTTAGTTTCTCCTCCAGATGATGACCTCATGCTAACCTCTTCCAACACTGCATTGCTCTACTCATTTTCAACTCCCACCGAAGACTATGTATCCACCCTCCTCCTCTCTAACCATTCGACCCACACTTATGCCAGCTATTACAGAAATCATCATCACATCTCTCACAATAGGCACTTTTTCAACCTCGCTTAAGCAGGCCCAGATTACCCCACTGCTCAAGAAGCCTTCTCGTGACCCCTCCTTTGTTGGGAATTACAGACCCGTCTCCTTCCATTTCTGGCCAAGACCATGGAATGAGGAGTCTTCAATCAACATCATGTTTCTAACTCTCACAACCTGTGTGCCGCAGGGCTCAGTTCTTGGTCCTCTTTTTTTTTTTTTTTCAGTCTAGACTACATCCCGGGGTTCTATTATCTGCTCAAGTGGCTTTTCCTATCACTGCTATGCTGACAACAAACAGCTTCCTTTCCATTGGCTGACTCCACTGTCTCATCACTCATTTCTGCTCGTCTCTCAGAGTTCTCTGTTTAGATGAGAAAGCAACATCTTAAGCTCAACCTCTCTGTATGAGCCAACCAAAGGTTTCTTTGGTTTTAAGGTCAGTTTTACTTTGTTTTATGTAGCGTCTATTGTGAACTGTACTGTATTGTTTGTTGTGTTACGTTTCTGTGCACTGATGATGTCATTAGTAACATCATAGCTTTGATGGTTGCCTTTGTAGTTTACCTTTTAAGTTTGTTGTGCAGTTGTCAGGGGAACAATGCAATGCAAAGGGTTTGTGAGAAGAGAGGCAGTTAAGCTCAGCTACTGCAGTTTGCAGACATGACATGGTAGCTAGAGCAGAAGAACTGACTACAAGAGAGCATGCAGTTCAGCTCAGCTACTGCAGGTTGCAGACTTGAGAAAGTAGATGGAGTAGAGGAACTCACTACAAAATGGTGTGGACCGCAACAAGGTAGAAGAAAAGGTTCAGTGTAAATGAATAAACCATAAGAATGTTGTCTTAATCTTATTACCTGGCATCCACAAAACTACACAAACAACAGAGGTTCAGGGCCACAGACCATATGGACACATCCAACATCAGAGAATCATTTGACCCTATGACGTCTCTCTTATTTTTTAGGCTATCTTTAGGCTTTGCAAATTCAAAAGTGTTAATAAGCAGTGGCTATCAAAGTCTCCACCACTGTGAGATGATGTGGCAGCAAACCACCGAAACATCAAAATATGAAAATAGGATATTTTTCACACTGGTGAAGTAAAAGCATGCTGTCTGACCATAAAACAAGAGGGATAAAACCATTTTGGTAGGTTCAAGTGTTTCTCCTCAGTTTAATTTGCTGCAGTACTGTGGTTTCCTTATAATTAGTGTGTGGAGACCTGCTTAAGGAATACCTCAGGCAGAAGAAACCAGAGGAGCAGGGGAAGGAAAACCAGGACCCCTCACGGAAGAACAAACCCCTGCATGGTAGAGGACCCAAGCTTGAAGGAAGGAAAAAGACCACCTCAAAGGGGGGAGAAAGTGGAAATTCTCCACTCACCCCTAATGGCAATTAACACCTATGCCCTCCTGGTCATCAGGTACACTGCTGGTATAATAGGCTGGCCAAAAAAGGAGATGGAGGCCACTGACATCAAGACAAGAAAGCTTCATACAATACACAAAGGGTTTCTCCGCAAATCCTGCATCCTGAGACACTTAGCGGAAGGAACGAAGCCGAGGATTAGTGAGCATCAGAGCCACAATCCAGTCTGAAACAACAAAATCCCATGAGTACATCAGGAAGATGGCCCTGTGATGACCTGCTTAGTGAATACCTCAGGCAGCAGAATCGAAAGTAGCAATGGAAAGAAGAGCAGGACCCTCATGGAAGAACAACCCCTGCATTGTATGGAATTGTTACACTGTGACACCAAAAAGTTAGTGTAAACATTAGTGGATGCCAGCAACAAAAACAGGAGTCTTGCTCACTTTAAAAAATGTCTCAGCATGAATGTGGCAAATCATTCTTAGATGATAACAGCTAGCTCTCAACTAACTTCACTACATCAACCTCATAATTCCTTTTTTCAAACAATGCCAAGTTACTGGCCATAAGTATATCAGGCAGTTGGCTACACTAACTACTTGAATCAAAACAACTGAATGCTTTTATTGGACTTTTATTTTACTGGACTGTAGTGTTTTAGTTTTTGAGCAGCACTGTTGAGTGGAGTGCAATTTTTGGGTTGTCATATGAGTCATCAAGCGACTGACATGTCAACACATAAGAGAGTCTGAGCATGTGGAGAAGTTGCTCTTTGTCTAACACATTTTGTTGTTGGTATAGTTTCAACTGTCTTTGTCGGCACATTTGCTGTGCACATGTTCACAGTTCATGTATTAAGGAAAGCTCTCATTATACTTCCTGGTAGAGATTAACAAGATTTAGTTGGACTAGAGATCATTTTACATCACATCTAAGCAGCCTGAGAATTCTGAAGAAGTCCTAGTAAAATAATGGAGAATCAATTTATTTTAGGCTGAGGTGAAGCCCATGTTTTAGAATAACATATAGCCCTGAACATATTTCCTCTTCTTTTAGCTGTTAAATATTTAAAATGTGCATTTCTTCAGGCTGGCTTGTTTTAATAAAGTCCTAAATTACTGTGTTCATAATAATGAGAGCCTGGAAATTAATATTTATGAAGAGGACTAGAGATGGAAATCACAAGGTAGAGACTAATCATTTTTCTGTCCCATATCTGTGAGTCTGGGAAGAGATGAGTAAAGAGTGGAAAGTATTTGCGTGTGGTGATATGTACAAGAAATGCTGTGTGTGAGGAGAAGCAAGCAGGGCAGTGGCGCCAGATGGTTAGGACATAATGTATTGTAGGACATTAACTGAAATAATTTATAAATGAATACTGGATACAGCATTTAAGTCTTTTTGAACAAAATGTCCCACACTACAATATTTCACAGTACATCTGAAATATATATATTATTTTTTTCGTTCTGCTTATTCCGTAAGTTTAAGGTCCCCACAGCGGATCATTGTGTGCATGTTGATTTGGCACAGGTTTTATGCCAGATGCCCATCCTGATGAAACCCTTCTCAATATCTACCGGTGACCATCACTGCACACCTATGGATGGGAACGGGCTGTTAGGGGTTCAGTGTCTTGCCCAGAGACACTTCGACATGTAGCCAGGACTGGGGATCAAAATAATTACCCACTGGTCCTTGGACGACTCCCTAACCAACAGAGCTACGGCCACCCCCACATCTGAAATATTAATAACTCACTTATTTGATGTACAGCCTTACTGATTTCTAATTTGTCAAAGTTTAAATAGACTAGACCATAACATCATGTTAAACCATTCTTAGGCATGTGCAGAATAATCTTTTAGCCTCTACACAACAATAAATATAAACTGGAGTGGCGATAAAAGGACAAAGTTGTGCAAGTCTCCAAAGCTCTTGGTAAATGGTCTGTACTTACTACCTTTTGGCACTCAAAGCCCTTTACACTGCTTCTTATTCGCCTATTTGCACTCACAGTCACTCACACACACAAAGGAGAGCTATGCAGCTGGCCAACACTCACCGGGAGCAACTAAGTTGGGGTTCAGTGTCTTAGAGCTCAAGGACACTTTGACATGTTGACCAGAGAAGCCAGGGACTGAACCAACAACTGTGACATTAGTGGACAACCACTCTACCTTCCTGTGCCATAGTCGCCCTCTTGTCTGAACTGGCACTGGGTATAAGTTAGGAAATGCATAAATATTAAACCAGTGTCTATGAACGTGTCACTACAATAACAGATGGATTTTCTAATGCAATTCACTCCTCCCAGAATGTTTGTTCATATTTTAACAAGGTCTCAATACATTTTTTAATCTATACACTGTATTCATACACAATACCTGTAAATGTACTTGAATGTCTGTTGGAGTAAAGTTAAATTGATAATTAAAACAAAAGCAGCACGGCGATCCTCAAATCTGACTGTCCAAGAAGGAGACTAGTGAGGGAGGCCACCAAGACCCTTTAACACTCCCCTGAAGCTTCAGCAGCTTAGATGGGAGAGCCTGTTCATACAATAACTTTTGCCTGGGTCATCATAGAGTCTGGTCTGACGGCCAATCAACTCAATCTTTGTCTCATCTGACCATTAAACGTTCCTCCAGAAGGTTTTCTTCTTGTCAATGTGATCAGCTGAAAATCTCAGTCAAGGTCGTCAATTTTTGGACAGCAGATCTTTAGTCCACATCAATGTGAAATGTGTTTGATCAGAGACAATGGTGTTCCAGTAACCATTCTATAATGGTTCCTGACCATATGAATGAATGTCCTCTCAGCTGAATGAAACAGTTTTCAGACCTTGAAAAATGCTGACCATTAAGTAGTTGTTTGAAATGATTATCTTAGAATGCACAGAAATGGCTCCTTCTTGACTTATGTAAATCTACAACCCCAAAACAAAAAAAGATTAGCAACTCATCAACCCATATTATATTTACAATAGAATATTAACAAAATATCAGATGTTAAAATTTTTTACTATTTTACTATTTCAGAGGAGATATTTGCTCATTTTGATTTGGATGGCAGCGAAGCCTCAAAAAAGTTGGGACAGGGTGATGTTTACCATTGTATAGCATCCCCTCTTCTTTTAACAAACATTTTAAACGTTTGGGAAGTGAGGAGACCAGTTGCTGGAGTTTTATGAGAGGAATGTTGTCCCATTCTTGTCTGATGTAGGATTCTAGCTGCTCAACAGTCCTAGGCCTTTGTTGCCGGATTTTTTCTTTTATGATGCACCAAATGTTTTCTATTGGTGAAAGGTCTGGACTGCAGGCAGACCAGTTTAGTACCCGGACTCTTCTCCTGCAAAGCCATGCTCTTATGATGGATGCAGTCTGTGATTTAGCATTGTCTTGTTGAAATATGCAAGGTTTGGTTGGGAGCATATGTTGCTCAAAAACCTTTATATATACTTTTCATCATTGATGATGCCTTTCCAAATGTGTAGGCTGACCACACTGTAGGCACTAATAGAGCACACAGTTTACCGAGAAAGAAGAGAAAAGCTCAGAATGTAGGACTGACATTGAATGTTGGGACTATGACAGGGAAGGCTAGAGAATTGGTTGACATGATGCAGAGAAGGAAGGTGGATATACTGTCTGTCCAGGAGACCAGTTGGAATGGTAACAAGGCTAGTAGCTTAGGAGCAGGGTTCAAGTTGATCTACCATGTGTCAGATAGGAAGAGAGATGGAGTACTAGTTATCCTGAAAGAGGACTTTGTGAGCAATGTTCTAGAGGTGAAAAGAATATCCGACAGGTTGATGAATCTGAAGCTGGAAATTGAAAGGGTGATGTTCAATGTTGTTAATGGTTATGCCCCACAGGTAGGATGTGATCTGGAAGAGAAGGAGGAATTCTGGAGTGAGTTAGACAAAGTGATGCAGAGCATCCCCAGAGGTGAGACAGTGGTGATTGGTGCAGATTTCAATGGACATGTTGGTGAAAGGAACAGAGGTGATGAGAATGGTATTAACTCCCTATGTGTGTTTTCTCCCGTAGTTGTCCTTCTCCTTCTCTGTCTTCCACTCTCTGTCCCTTTTTGCAGGTGTCCACGGGCTTTGAAGCTGTGTGTTTTCCAGAGTGCAGCTACTGGTCCTACCAAGCTGCCCCATGTTTTGTTGTTGCTTTTTTTGCTCTTTTTTCTTTTCTCTCTTCACTTTCCACTCAGCCCAACTGGTCAAGGCAGATGGCTGCCCACCTTGAGCTTGGTTCTGCTGGAGGTTTTTTCCGTTAAAGGGAGTTTTTCCTCTCCACTGTTGCCAAAGGATTGCTCAAGGGAGAGTTGTTAGGTTCTCTATATATACATCTTGACTTTTCTGTAAAGTGCCTTGAGGTGACTTTGTTGTGAATTGGCGCTATATAAATAGAGTTGAATTGAAATTTAATTGAATGTGATGGGCAGGTTTGATCTTCAGGACAGGAACACAGAAGGACAGATGGTGGTAGACTTTGCAAAGAGGATGGAAATGGCTGTAGTCAACACTTTCTTCCAGAAGAGGCAGGAACATAAGGTTACATATAAGAGCGGAGGTAGACGCACTCAGGTGGACAACATCTTATGCCGATGTTGTAATCTGAAAGAGATCAGTGACAGCAAAGTATTGGTTGGGTAGAGTGTAACCAGACAACACAGGATGGTGGTGTGTAAAATGACTCCTGTGGTGAGGAATATAAAGAGGACAAAGGTAGAACAGAAAACGATGTGGTGGAAGTTAAAAAAGGAACAATGTGTGGTTTTCAGGGAGGAACTGAGACTGACTCTGGTTGGTCTGGAAGTGCTTCCAGATGACTGGACTACTACAGCTAATGTGATCAGGAAGACAGGTAGGGGTGTCATCGGGAAAGAGGAAAGTGGACAAGGAGACTTGGTGGTGGAACGAGGAAGTTCAGAAATGTATACAGGGAAAGAGGTTAGCTAAGAAGAATTGGGACACAGAGAAGTGAAGAATAGGATTACAGGGAGATGCAGCATAAGGTGAAGGTAGAGGTGGCAAAAACCAAGCAAAGAGCATATGAGGACTTGTATGCTAGGTTGGACACTAAAGAGGGAGAGGTGGATTTGTACAGGTTGGCGAGACAAAGAGATAGAGATGAGAAGGATCTGCAGCAGTTTAGGGTGATTAAAGATAAGGATGGAAATGTATTGACAGGTGACAGGAGTATGATAGGAAGACGGAAGGAGAACTTTGAAGAGTCAATGAATGAGGAAAATGAAAGGGAACGAAGAGTAAAAGAGGTGACTGTTGTGGAGCAGGAAGTAGCAAAGATTAGTAAGAGTGAAGTGAGGAGGATGTTGAAGAGGATGAAGAGTGGAAAGGCAGTTGGTCCTGATGACAAACCTGTGGAGGTATGGAAGTGTCTAGGAGAGGTGGCAGTAGAGTTTCTGACTAGTTTGTTTAACAAGATCTTGGAGAGTGAGAAGATGCCCGAGGACTGCATGAGAAGTGTACTGGTGCCAATTTTTAAGAACAAGGGAGATGTGCAGAGCTGTGGCAACTACAGAGGAATAAAGCTGATGAGCCACACAATGAAGTTGTGGGAAAGAGTTGTGGAAGCTCGGCTGAGGGCAGAGGTGAGCATTTGTGAGCAACAATATGGTTTCATGCCTAGAAAGAGTCCAACAGATGCAGTATTTGCTTTGAGGATGCTGATGGAGAAGTACAGAGAGAGTCATAGGGAGTTGCATTGTGTCTTCGTAGACTTAGAGAAAGCGTATGACAGGGTGCAGAGACAGGAGCTGTGGTATTGTATGAGGACATCTGTGGTGGCAGAGAAGTATGTTAGAGTGGTGCAGGACATGTATGAGAGCTGTAAGACAGTGGTGAGGTGTGTTGTAGGTGTGACAGAGGAGTTCAAGGTGGAGGTGGGTCTGCATCAAGGATCGGCTCTGAGCCCCTTCTTGTTTGCTCTGGTGATGGACAGGCTGACAGATGAGGTTAGACAAGAATCTCATGGACTACGATGTTTGCAGATGACATTGTGATTTGTATTGAGAGCAGGGACCAGTTGGAGGAAAATCTAGAGAGGTGGAGGTCTGCTCTGGAAAGGGGAGGAATGAGGCTTAGCCGCAGCAAGACAAAATACATGTGTGTCAATGAGAGGGACCCAAGTGGAACAGTGAGGTTACAGGGAGCAGAGGTGAAGAAGGTGCAGGACTTTAAGTACTTAGGGTCAACGGTTCAAAGCAATGGAGAATGTGGCAAAGAGGTGAAGAAGCGAGTGCAGGCAGGTTGGAACGGGTGGAGAAAAGTGTCAGGTATGTTGTGTGATAAAAGAGTATCAGCAAGAATGAAAAGAACGGTTTTTAAGACGGTGGTGAGACCAGCGATGAAGAAGAAAAGACAAGAAGCAGAGGTGGAGGTAGCAGAGCTTAAGATGTTGAGGTTCTCTTTGGGAGTGACGAGGATGGACAGGATCAGGAATCAGGAATGAAGGGTTGAGGAACATTTTTCTAAAATTGTTCCACAATTTGTAGACAGTTTGTCACAGATGGATGAACCTCTGCCAATCTTTATATTTCAGAGGTTCTGCCTCTCTTAAATGTTTATACCTAGTCATGCTGTGACCTGTTACCAATTAACCTCTTTAGTTATCAAATGGTAACATTTCACAGTTTCAATATTTGATATGTTTACTTTCTATTGTGAATAAAATCTGGGTTGATGAGATTTGCAAATCATTGCATTCTGTTTTTATTTACATTTTACATATCATCCCAAGTTTTTTTTAAATTGGGGTTGTACTACTAGCTCTGCTGGTGGGCTTCTATGGAATTCCCCATTGACATGTGTGACCCTGTATGACTCTGAGCCTGTTTTCATTCCAAGAGACCCCCAGTATATTAAACCCTGTTTACCAAGTTCTAAGTTTATATTTAATTTCTATGTGATACAGTCATTCTGAGCTAACAAAAAAAAAAGAAAAAACATAACAATTGAAAGGCCAGTGTGTCATCACAGTAATTACAAGTACCTGGTGTTTTGTATACAACTGAAAAAATGTATTCTACACTCACTGAAACACACTACACAAAGGTCAAAACATGTTGGATCTGTCTCAACAGTAGGATTCATGATACAGGTCTCTAAAAAAGTAGCCTAATTTTATCCATAAAAATAAAAAAATAAAGCTGGAAATCATTGATTGCATAGGTATTCACTCCCTTCTTACTAACTCATCTAAATCATGACTGCTGCAGAATACTAACTTCCAAAGTGACACAGTTAGGTAGAGATTACCTGGGTGCAGTGAGTGTATTGAGAGGATTGTAGTATAAGTCCACCTGTATCTGGAAAGTTTCTTGCACTTAAAAAAAAAAAAAAAGGTCTAACACTTCACCATGAAGACAAAAGAACACACTTTGTGAGATATTTAGCAGCTTGTACATTTTCTCGTGTCCAAGGCCTGGTTTCTCCTATTAATTTAAAGTACATTTATATATACCCTTTTCTAGATATTTTTGAATGCTCTCAAATTTTATTGCTCTGAAATAAAAATGTGAAATGCAAAATGTTTTATTGCCAAAGTTATAAGTGGTTTAAAACACTGGAGCCAGACTGTGCTGTCTGATTGTGAGTTACAGTAGCTTAAACCTTTCTAAATGGCCAGGCATTCTGCTCAGTGACAGCTTGGCATACATTGTACATAGCAAAATGAAAATTAACACCCAGCAAATGGATTTTTAATTAGCTGCAAACGTGTGTATGTGTGTGTCTGTATACGCAATTTAGTGGAGTTATGGACAGGCGAATCATGGAGTACAGATGGGAAAATTATTTGTTTGTCTCTGTATTGATGTGAGATAGTGTTATTAAAAGAAAAGAAGTGCCATCACTCAGCTGTCTATAATGTGTGTGTGTAACCCTTCACAGCGGCAGGCTCGACTGACAGACATCATGGATGAACTGGGAGGATGGAGGAGTCATACTAGATGTGTCTGGAATGAAATGCTCTAAGTAAAGAGGGTGAAACATTGTCTGTGTGGAAGGGAGGCAAGGAGAAAAAGAGAGAGACGAGGGAATATGAGAGAGAGGGAGAGAGAGAGAGAGGGAGAGAGAGCGAGAGAGAGAGAATATGAGAGAGAGAGCGTTTGGAAAACCTTTTAGCACTGCTATCAAACTAGAACAGAACCATTAAATTTCACAAAATTTTACACAGTCGCCTTAAATTACATATCTTAACTCAAATACATTATATATATATATATATATATATGTTTATTATACATTCTATATATGTTTGTCCCTATCCTGACAACCAGAACAACTGGCAAACTCCACCCTATCACGGCTGTGACGCTAATTCTTGTTTCCCTGGTGATCAGCACTCTCTTCTCTCCACTCTGTTTTTCCTCTTGCGTCTCTCCTCTCTCTCCTGGTCTCCAATTAGCCTCACTCCATTCACCTGTTGCCTTCCTTTATATGCTCCGTTCACCTGTCCCACTCTGCCAGATCGTCCTTCTCGTCTGAGCTTTTCTTTTTTTGATACTTTGTTGCCTCCCTGTCCAGCGGCAGTGCTCCTAAGGACGTCTGTCTATTTTCCTTGTTCAGTAAGTGACTTTGAACTATCTGTATGCAGATTAAGAACTTGGTGGATTTATTGTTTACCAAGAGGATCTTTATATGCAAGCCTATAATTCAGGTTCTGAGTTTTCCTTCTCCCCTGCATCTTTTCCATTGTACCTTTATTTTGTCTTTTAGTTAAAACAGGCTCCCTACCACTCCACCTGCTTCGCCACCCCAGTTATCCCCATTCATTACTCCCCTCAATAAAGTCTGTTACTGCCTTACAACCCTCAGTGTTCTGCTCCTTTCTGGGTCCAACCTAAACCTTTAGAAAACACGTAGAAAGGCTGAAGGTAGATTTGAACCTGCGAACATGGAGCTGTGAAGGGGCAGCGTTAATTACTCCACCACAATGCTAACCTTGAACAAAACTGTTTCAGCAAAATACCCCTCCAAGAATAACAGTGAGGAGATCCTCACTCTATGGGGGTCAAACATTAAATGTTTTTTTAACGTTCCACAACACAGAGTTGTGATTATTTTTGAGCCGGAGATATTCTGATGTGGCTAAAACTCATATGACCAGCTGAGCAGATTATAAAGTAATAAGTGAATTTACATAAATAAAAAAGTTTTAAATTAAGATATTACTTCAGTTGTGCTAACAGCTGATACAGTAGCAGCTGCTACCACAGCTTCTATGCTGATGGAAAATGATATTGACATGTTGATTATGTCACTTGGACAGGGGAAAATAGCCAATTTCTTTGAGAGGCTAACTTGACGACAGTCTCAGATTGAATAATCACTTGAAACCAATGGAAATTGAGTCAGCTTATCAAGCAAATCAGATGCTAAAGAATTTCAATGCAACTTCCAGAAAGGCTGGGCCGACTGATTTTACATGAAATTTGACTTAAACATCTTCAACAAAATACCAGTTTGGTGTAACAATTTGATTCTAGGTTGTGTCTTACTTATCTGGTGCTCCTGTGAGATAAATAATGCCCCTCCAAGATAAATTATACAGGAAACATAAGAAAATACATATAAATAGAAATGTTGTTAGTGGAAGGCAGAGAGTCTCTAATAGCTGTTATTTGTTTTCTGCTGGAGCCCAGTCTGACAAATGCAATAGTAGATCTACAGTAATGGTTTCTTTTCTCCCTGTTTGTTTTGCAGTAGATAACAGTGAAAGGTTTAAATCTTTATTTTAAACAGTACAGCTCCTGCAGGATTTGGGAATCAAAAATCAAACAAAAGAAACAGAAATAGGAAAAAAAAAAAAAAAAATCAATAACATTTGGAGCAAAATATAGAATAAACAGACTTAATTTGTTTTATTATGATATGGTAGAGCTGTAAATAAATGAATATAAATGTATAATAAAAAATTTCTTAAAAATGTCTTTAGTTATCTATCATATGATAAAGAATTTGTTGACTGCTTCCTTTTACACATACTAGAATGTAATTAAATACTTAGAATGAACCGAGCCGAATGCTTGTAAACATTAACACTAAAAATTATGTGGGCAGACAGATTTAAAACTTAAAAGAATTTGCAATTTGGGGATTTAATGGTACATAATATTAAAAGGTCCAGAGAAATCTTTAGCCAAAGGCTGAGAAAAAATAAAGAATGGCTGGCTGATCTTTAGGCGCTCAGGCAGAACTGCACTGAAACAGACATGCTTCAGTAGTGAATCACTGTATGAACCCAAGAACACTTTTGAAGACACAAAGACAATAAGATGCAAAGAAACAACCATTTTAACAACTTCACTGAGCTTAAGTTCATTTAAAATGGAATGAGATGACGTGGAAAATGGTCCTGTATTCTAACGAGTCACAATGTGAAATTCCTTTTGGGATTTATGGATGCCACATTCTCTATGCTAAAGAGAATATATTCCCACATATTACAACAACATGGCTCAGTACTAATTGAGTCCAGGTGATAAACTGACCTGCCTGCATTCCAGACATGTGACCCACTGAAAACATGTTGAGCATTATGGAGCAAAAAAATACAACAATGGAGGTGCTAAAATTTTAGGCAGCTGGAATTCTACATCAAGCAAAAATGGTGAAAAACTGCTTTTAAAAATAAAGCAGTTGGTCTCCTCGCTTCCCAAACGGCTACAGATAGTTGTTAAAAGACAAGATGATTTTATACAGTAAAAAAAGTGCACTAGTCCAAATGTTTTTAATGTAAGTTTTTTTTTTAATGAATGAAATGTTGTTGTCCTTTATAGTACTGAACTTAAAAAAAAATAACTTTTTCATTTAAATTTTGCATAGCCTCCCAATTTTACTATATATGGGGTTTGTACTTTAAGACCATCTGCATTTAAGTAACTTGGTTTGTAGTTTATGCTGTTTTGTCTAGTACATTTAAAAAAGGCAATTCAATGTTCTATTCATAAGGCATGACAGGCATTAGGGCAAGATACTCAAAAGAGTTAAATACAATTAAAACATTAAGTAAGATTAAGCAGGAGAATACAATGCAGTGCATGATCTTAATAAATAATGCCATTTCTACTTTAATAACTGACTTGCAGTTTGTTTACAGACTTGGTAAATAGGACCTCAACTGTGTTTTATTTTCCCCTCAGATGACAGTAAGCAGACCTTATATTACCTCATTTTGCTGCAGCATATCAGTAATGTGTCTTTGGCCCTTAACCATTCAGTGCCTAATAAACCAGGCGTGGCAGTAATTCTGAAGTCTATCTTTTGAGAGGACACCATTGCACAGAACTAGGCGGATGTGGCCTTTTTTTTTTGCAGGGGTGATAATGCAAATCTACTATTTGAGACCTCTTAAGGCAACATACACAGTCCCTCCAGGATTTTGCTGATCTTTTAAGAAACAGAAACGTAGTGCTTGTATTATAGAAATGACAGACGCGCATTTGCTTGTGCAAGCAAATGTATATGGTAGGAGTAATGCTTTGACATTTCATCTTATGTTGGACAATTAATACTACTACACAAAATGAAATGTCCTGCAATCAAACTTTTAGTTAAAACAAATATCCAGAAAAACGTGTGAAATCCTTATTGTGACAGTGTATTTAATATTCAAATGTTATCACTTTTTCTTTTTTGGAGGTGATAAATTTATGGTATTTGCAGGTCATAGGACATTTTGTAATGCAAAGTTATATTAAAATGTAGTGGAAATGGAAAGTTTATGAAAAAATTATTTTTAGGTGTAATCATAGATGGTAAACTTGAAATTATATATCGAACATATTAAAAGTGGCAATATCTATTGCTCTCTCACTTAAAGCAAGAGATTTAATAAATGAAAAGGGTGTGAATATGATGTTCCTCACTGGTTATGGCCTGTTTATATTGATGTTCTGAAATAAGGGGAAATGGTATAGTAAAACTGTCCGGGCTTTGTCTGAGGACACATGAGGCAACACTCCGAGAGTGACGTGGGAATGTAGTAATTTTATCTGTGTGGAAAAAAGGGAAGAATAATAAATCTAAAAGAAAGGCTATAGGCCGAAAAACAGTAAAAGTAAAATAAAACACAAACTAAGCACAAAACCAGGGAACCTAATAAAAAACACAGAGGGCAAACGCAGATTAAGGCTAGAATAAAATAAAAATTACTACAGAGTGAAATCTGGTTAAAGACAAAAACAGGGCTACCAAGAAAGACAAAAACATAATCAAATCTCAGACCAAAAGCAGATAACAGAACTCCATACAAACAAAAGTCAGGAGTCCAAAAACTAAGAGCCAGGGAAAACTCTAACACAGGGTGAGGCATGTATAAAAAAGATGAACAGAGACGTGGAAACTTGGAGACGTGGAAACTTGGAGACGGGATGTTGCACAAACACAACGACCTGACAGGGAATCAAGGAGAGAGTTGGGTTTTTAAAAGGCAGGGGAACAGCTGAAAACAATGGTGACTGTTGATGGCAGGTAAGCTGGAGAAATTAACTGGGGGCAGGAAGTGGAGAAAAATGGGGACAAAATAAAAGTCCAGGGCAGGTAGTGACTGGGATGGGCAGATCATGACAAAAACGAGGTTAGATGCTAATTAAATTACAAAAAGAGCTATTAGAATAATTATTAAAGCTGAATATTATGATCCAACTAATACATTATTTTTCCAAATTAATATTTTGAAATTTAGGGATGTTTTATATATAAAAATATTGTAAATAATGTACAGAGTATTAAATAAGTGTCTTACAGTTTAGATTCAGAATTATTTAAGTTAACAGAAGGTCTATATAATTTAAGAGGTCTGTTTGTTTTTGAATGCGTTAAAGCAAGAACTAATCTCAAATGTGTTTTATTTCTGGGTGTGAAACTATGGAATAGACTAAACGATGAGAGTAAACAGTGTACTTCTCTGGTAAGATGTAAAATCATCAATGACTATGGATGTTGTGTATAAAATTGTGATTGTGCATGGCATTGGTGTGATTGGATCAAATAAAATCATTAATTCAACATTCAAAGTGGCCATATTGTGCTTGTCGTTTTTTTCTGGAACATTATTAAATTGCAGTACTATATTTTCTCTGTGTAAAACCGTTTGTTTTAGGTCCTCTCCCTTTAAGGCCCAGGACAAGCCGGCCCTGTAAGTTTTTTAATTAGCTGTTAGACCTTATAAGCATCACACCTTTTGTTTCTTGCTAGACCCAGCAGTCCCACCAAGCAATTGAAATTGTATTTATATAGCAGTTTTTGTATAGATAATGCAATTCAAAGTGCTTTACAGATGATTGAAGTTTGAAAAAGGTTTACGTGCAAAAACAATACGAGTGTCAAAACAGTGATAATGTCTATTCAGAGCATGGACTGGTTCCAACCCTGTCTCCTAAAAATTACATTCCAATACAACTAAACTGCAAACGCAATTACGTTTTTGTAGCATACATAATGATTATGTTCTGATGCAACATATGTTTTGAATGATTCAAAGAGTAATTTCATTAAAAGAAAAGGAGCTTCCAGGAGATGGCTGGGGACGGTGTATAAAGAACAGGACAAAGTGGACTTTCCGGCTCTGGAGTCCTTTGTCTGTTTAGGTTCAGGCAAGAAAACTGATGACTTTAGGGTTAGATTAAGATTGTGAATGTGTTTTAAAGCGCTAAAACATATTTTGTGTATAATGACTGTTCGATTTTCCTGCCTCTTCACATGCCAGCTTTATCAGACTCCTTTCATTTTGCCATGGACAAACCTCACAGTTTCTAAGTCCATTGTAAGTAACCTTCTGTGTGTTGTGTGTTAATGTGTAGTCAGGTTTGTCCCCTCTCACAGTGTTAAAGTACTATACCTACCTCACCCCTCCTGTCATGCATTTGGGTCCAAATTTGTCACAGTGGGCCAAGTGTTTCTAACATTCAGCAATGTAATGATAATGTGTTTATTATAACTATGTGGCTAGTACACTTAATAGTACTTAGTACTAAATTTATTGAAACCATTACTATCATCACTCTGGGAGACAAACTTCTTTGTGCTGTGAAATGTTGCAGTGTTTGAAACAGCAGTGAAGGGTATCAAACTTCTTGCACAAGGTACAGCATCTGCTGTATACACTGGCTGCTAAAATACCCTGAATATACACAAGAAATACAGTTATTATCTTAATTATTTGTTGGATTTAGAAACAAGGCACAATTACTAAACCCCTCTACATAGTCAATGACAGGAGAGTGGTGTTTCTCATAAGTAATGGATTTTAAAGTGTTGCAATCTTTAATTTTTGTGTTGACAAATCATTTGAAATGTCTTTGTCATTGTAAATATTACAAAGACATGATATTGAATGTTGAAAATGGGACCCTGGAAATAAAGCTTGTAAATGGCCTAGTACAGCTGCTAATGAGAGGGACACAATTCATGCAACTCTTCTGTTGGTTCTATCAGATGGTAGAGATAAACAAACTATTTGGTCATTTAGGTTAGACTTTTTTATTTAGTTAAGTGTTATAGGAAGATTGACAGAGGTAAATGGAGTTGGAGTAGAGTTAATGGCTTCTGAGGTAGTGTAGCATAGTGGACAGAAAAAGTGGGACTGAGCAGGCTAAGAGCAAAGAAAGGCAGAGTACTTAAAGCTTCCTGCACTCCTGCAACTCAAATGATGAATGAGACAGGTGTGTGTGTTTGTGAGTGTGATAAGAAGGTGGGGAATTGCCATGCAAGTCTTTCTGCTGCGTGAAGTGGGGCTGCTGCTGTTACTGATGGCCTGTATTAATCACATCATCACCCACTGCCTGACAAACACAGACACACACACAACACGAACTAATACACACTGAGGTACAGCTGCATCCCAAATCTATTGCTCTCTTGCATTTGTGTGTAAAACCAGTGTTTATGTTGTAACGAATCATCTTAATGGCTTGATTAGCTTGGCACTTGCTCCCATTATTGCCCCCAATGGATTACAGCATAATTGCCTGATCTCACTTTCTCCACTATTTTAACGTCAAAGGCTAGAAAGATGCCAGTCAGCCAGAATTATATTTGACTAAGAACTTCTTCATCTGTAAAAATAACCCTCAGGTGCACTCAAACTGAGAAAAAGATTTCATTTTAAAGACTTTGCCACACATGTCTTTCTCTACAGCTTGGAGAGCCAGAGTCTTTTTAAATGGATACATACAGTTCCTATTCCTCATTCCAAACTGAAAGAATCAGTACAAGAAGGAAGTAAGTGACATATAACCCCCATGACTCCTCTGAAAGAAGGGACTGCCCAGACAACTGTTGTCCTGTACTACAGTTAGAATATAATCCAAGTTGTGTCAGTGTATTAACATATACAGTATCTGCAAATCCAAGGTCCAAGTAAAACCTTACAGTATTACCCCTCACCTAAACCAGAGTACTATTTCTACAATACAACAATTCAAGAAAAATAAGCTAATCCAGGCAGCAGAGTAACTAACGTTATCCATTAAGCCGTTTTTTTAAAACAAATCTAGACATTACCAGGTCCAGGCATTATCCAGAGTTGCCCTTTCACACATGTAGCAGTGGTGCATATACATTGAGTCCCATTGAGCCAATCCTTGAATTTCTCTTACAATTTCCAACTACGTCTCCTAAAAATTATGTTCCTATACAACTAAACTGCAAACACGACAATGTTCTTCTGAGAAAATGTATTTCAACCACATTATGTTTCCTGTGAACATAATGAAAATATGTCGACATGTACTGTAAATGGCGAGTTGTGAATACATTGATACTGAGCTCATAACGTATTTTTGTCCACCAAAATATCTGATGTTGCAGCAAAATATGTAGTTTCTTTTTCTGCCGCAATATGCGATCCTGCAGTGACTACAGCAGGATAAAGCATTTTATGGTTGTGATTAGGCAGGTACAGGAGCTGGTTAGTGTCAGAGGAAGATCAAGGGTTGTTGTAATACAGGAAAATGTAGCATTTTACACAAAATAGGTTTTATTGCTTTTAAACACATCTATGATCTTTCTCTAACTCTATTGTCAGTGGTTTTCTTACAGGAACGTAAGCCAACATAGGACTCTGGAATTGAGCTGGGGTCTTTTGCTTGACAGTCCAGTACTTTGAGCTGCCAGGAAGTAGCTGGGGAGTGTGGCAGCTGCACACTTTCCTTTAATAAAAATGCAGTTTGCGTCGTTCACAAAATACATGGCATCGGAACATAATGAATAAGTTACTAATGCTACAAAAACATAATCGCGTTTTCAGTGGGAAGATTTTTTTATTTATTTTTTTTTAGGGGACAGAGTTGAAATTTCAGTATTTGCCGATAAGTAATGGACCTGAGCCTTCATCTTTGAATGTATGTATTTTTCTGGATTTGAAACCTGTGTTTTGCTCTATTCAGAAACAGGCCTAATAGGAAATCCCACAGACTTTGTACTAGGAAACCGACAGGGCCTGTTTAGTGTCTGGTTGAACTGATTCAGCCATTTGTGTTCTCACATAAAGCTCCTCGGGACAATTTCTAGGTAAGTTTAGGCTTCCAGTACAAAACAGCTTGAGAAATCAATTGCAGAGTGTGGCTTTTGCTAAAGAGAATTCTACTCTTTATCCAGAAAGCTTTGCCTAACAAATGCTAGTGCAAAACAGTTGTCTAATGCATCTTACAACAATGTACAGATCATTTTAATTTGCTGTTTCACATTACAACACATCTTTGTTCAGATTTACACACTGGTAAAGTAACTACACACAGTGCAGGAATATCCAATCCAAACCTAAAAGCACATCATTTTTTCCTTTCTCCTGCACCCTCTATATTTATCATTAGTTTAGAGCTGAGGCATAAGTCTCAAAGCAATGTTTTGTGGGCACAAGCCCTCAAGACTCAGACACAGGTCATCTAAGCCAATTACCAGAATGTTTTCATTCCCTTTCATAACAACTCATATTGGCATTTCTTTATCTAATCGACTGATCAGAGGGATCACTCCATTTGCCAGAGCCTTCAAAAGAAGGAAAAACAGCTGCACTTACTCAAATCACTAGTTTTACTGGTGTTGTAGGAGTCATCAAATCAACAACTCTCATTAAAATCAACACCCCTGCACCAACAAGGACATGTGGTTGAAAGGGTTACCACATCTTTGACACTCATGGTTGCGGAGGCAAAATACAATATCCTTAAATACACACACACCCCAGGAAAAGGGAGTGGATTACAGAGGATTACAGGGACTTTCTAATAAATGTACCCTGCTACAGAAGTATTACTGCTTTAAATCATATCTCAAACATATCTTCTGTTACCTCCTTTTTGGTCCTACTCTGAAGTAGGAGTAATATTAAGTCCTAACAAAATTTTCAGCACAATCCTGACACTTAATAAATATGAGTCCAGATTAGAGTTTTCTAAAAATAAAAACACTTGAAGCAACTGCTTAAACCCATCTCAAAGATCTTACTATGAGGTATGATGGGGATGGTGTTAGGATGTGTCATAGATGTTTACGATGTGACTGTTAAAAAAACCCGCATGATGCGTTCAAGGATGTATCGTGTGCTCGGATTTTACAGAACTCTTAAAAAGTAATTGGACAGCACTGCAGCATATTGCAAAATTGATCACCTAAATTTAAAACTCTATTCCATGGAAATAACCGCAGTCCATTTCACCTTCCTTTTCTTTCACCCTTTTTTCCATCTTAGGACTGACCAGAAATGTGGGGCTCCATCATGTTTTCTGTTCCATTAAATATCTATAAGGGAATTTGTAGACTGTGCTCCTCTGCTGCACTCAAAATTTTTGGTTTTGGGTCTTTGTCCATTCCTGCTCCCACACCACCTCTTTATTCTCTTCACTAGATCTTCATTTTCTTCCTTCCGTTTTAATAGTTTTGCTGCTTGTTTTCAAATGTTCTCTTGTTCAATCTTCCTTTCCCTCCCATATTACTATCTGATGTATCCCTCCTTCCCTCTGCTTTGTGGCCTGTTTAACTACAACTAGTTGTTTTGTATTATTATTTTTCAAGCACATTAAATAGACTTTGGTGTGTTAAATAGACTATACTTTCTATTAAAAACATGGAAAAACAGAACAAATGTCCTGTGGATGTTGTGAAACCATTCACATCCCCCAAAACAAGGTTTACCAAAGTAGACTTGAAGTGTGTTTAATTCTGCGTTGCTCCTGCTTAAACATGCAGCCCCACTTTTCTGTTCTGCTTTCAGTTCAATCGTTCCAGCTCTGCTCTGAGACAAGCTCTCTCAGCTGAACTACCTGACACCATGTGCAGGTGGATTATAGACTTACTGACAGACAGGACAGTTCGTGAGGCTGGGGAAGCATGTCTCTGACTCAATGACCATTAGGACGGGATCCCCCCCAAGGCTGCGTTCTTTCACCTCTGTTATTCTCCCTGTATACCAACAGCTGCACATATGATTATCAGTCTGTCAAAGTTCTGAAGTTTGCAGATGAAACATCAGCCTCATCTCTGATTGAGACCTAGTCTACAGTCTACAGGATTGAAATGAACCGTTGGGTGTCTTGGTGCAGCATGAACAGCCTGGAGCTCAACACTATCAAGACAGTAGAGATGATAGTGGATTTCATTGAACTTCTACACTGCCATCATTGAATCCCTTCACACATCTTCCTTCTAGTTTGCTGCAGCCACGGCCAAGGACAATACCTCCCATCTCTGCAGAAGCTGTATCTCTCCAGGACCCAAAGAAGGGCAGCCAGGATTGCTGCCATCCCTTTTTCCATCAGCATTCTCAAAGCAAATACTAGATCTGTTGTACTCATTCTAGGCATGAAACCATATTGCTGCTCACAAATGCTAACCTCTGACCTTAGCCTTTTTCATCTTCATCCACTTCTTCCCCTGCTCTGCCTTTGTCCTCTTCATCTTCTTCACCACCAGCATCATTTTACACACCACCATCCTGTGTTGTCTGGCTACACTCTCCCCTACCAATACTTGCAGTCACTGATCTCTTTCAGATTACAACGTCTACACAAGATGTCGTCCACCATAGTGTTTCTACTTGCGTTCTTATATGGTACCCTGTGTTCCTGCCTCTTCTGGAAGAAAGTGTTCACTACAGCCATTTCCATCCTCTTTCCAAAATCTACCAACATCTTTCCTTCTGCGTTCATGTCCTGAAGACCAAATCTGCTCATCACATTCTCATCAACTCTGTTTCCTTCACCTACATGTCCATTGAACTCTGCACCAATCACCCCTCTCTCACCTCTGTGGGGATGCTCTGAATCACTTCATCTAACTCATTCCAGATTTTCTCCTTCTCTTCTAACTCACATCCTACCTGTGGGGCATAACCACTAACAACATCGAACATCATGCCTTCAGTTATCAGTTTCAGACTCATCAACCTGTTGGATATTCTTTTCACCTCTAGAACATTCCTCACAAACTCCTCTAATGTCATAGTCCCAACATTCAAAGTGCCTACTGTCAGTCCTACATTCATAGCTTTCGTCTTCACTCTCTGCCTACAAACCCGCCTTCCTCCTCTCCTTCTTTGAGTTATAGTAGTCCAATTTCCACCGGTACCCTGTAGGTCAACAGCACCAGTGGTGGTCGTTGTTAACCCGGGCCCCGACCAATCCGGTATCAGAGTCATTTTCAGTGTGAAATTCATGATTCGCATTTTTAATTTGGCATGTGTTTTACGTAGGATGCCCTTCCTGACACAACCCTCTGCAAGGTTGATTTGCATTGAGTCATTCCTTTGTTCTTTTATGTAAATTCAGCTGCTGACCTGAGTGGTTAAAAGAAAGCCATAACCTGTAAAACCTGGTTAATCTCATTGACCTACTGATGAGTGTAGTTCTGTTCTGCTCTGCATGTTTCTCAGTTTTGCTTATTAAACTCACCAAAACCAAGAGTGTGAGCTGCCTTTTGCCTCCTTAAGTTGTCTTACAGTTTTTGCCACGACAAGAGACAGTGGCACTGAAGAAAAGCCAGGAAGCAGAGCTGGAGGTAACAGAGCTTAAGATCTCCTTGGGAGTGATGAAGATGGACAGTATCAGGAATGAGGACATCAGAGGGACAGCTCATGTTAGATGTGTTGGAGATAAAGTCAGAGAGGCCAGATTGAGGTGGTTTTGGACATGTTCAGAGGAGAGACTGAATATATTGGTTAAAGGATGCTGTGGTTGGAGCTGCCAGGCAGGAGGTCTAGAGGAAGACCAAAGATGACATTTATGGATGTAGTGAGAGAGGACATAGAGTGTACCTACAGAGTATCTATGGATGCATAAGTGTTGTTACTTTATAACAAACAAACTTTGGAGAATAACACGGTAACAAGATAATAGGAAAAGTACCTATAGTGTAAGTATTTTGTAGTTAAGGGGTACTTGTGAAATATTACATGATAGGTATGAATATTTGTGATGTAACTACTGGGTAAGTACAAATAAGAAGGTAAGATGCTCCACCTCAACTTACAGCCCTAATTTGTTGTACCTAGTGTATACCACAGAGGTTTAGATATAGTAATTTGTGGGAAAATAGAAAGCATTCAGGCTTTTATTTTTATTGGCTCAAAGCATGGAACTCCAATTTAAATCAGTTGAAGTTTAGTATTCTAAACTTATTGATAAATAATTAAATATCACATGATGTTGATATTGATGATAGGTGTGATAGTTTTAAAGTGGAGCCTCTTACCCTTTATCTGTAGTTACACAGTAATTACACTGTGGCCCATAATTTAAAATGGAGACTATTGTTCTCTTCTTCTCAGAAGGCTACATTTACCCAACCCATAGACTCTCCACAGGCTACTACCACAAGCTTTTTCTCTCACCCTGAGAGCGAGCCAAAGCTTCCGCCCCCTGAACGTTATGGGGGTGAACCCAGAATCTGCAGAGCTTTTCTTAAGGAGTGCGAGATTCAGTTCCGACTGCAACTCTCATCTTTCCCATCAGAGGACGCCTAAGTTGCTTATGGTCTTGCTCTATTCACTGGCCTGGGGAACAGGAGCTTGGTCCCACCAGAAAGCTTGTTGATCTACCTTTTCTTTGGAGATGAGCTCTCTAGAACCTTTGATCCTGCTATACCAGGGCTGCACTCAGTCTGCCTAGTCTGGACCAGGGTGCACGCCCAGTCATAGATTATATAATTGACTTTCACATGGCGGCTGCATATAGTGAATGGAATGCAGTATTCTACAATGCATTCTACAAAGGCCTTGCAGATCGCCGCAATTAGCCTAGCAGCCTAAACTCAAGACGCCCCTGGACCTCATTGAGGCAGTTACTCACCTTAACAACCGCCATAGACAATACCCTCTAGAGAGAGCCCATGCTCACCGCTATGCTTCTCATGCCTCTCAACCATCCAAGACCCCACCTTTACGCACCCCCATCCCCTTCCTAACCATTCTCTATTCCTGAGGAAACAGAGAAACTATTCAAGAAGGGTCTATGCTTTTATTGCGGGACATCAGGTCATAAAGTTTCTTCCTGTCCAGCTGAAATATGGGCTCAGTATGGGCAGGGAGGACATTATGAGTCTTCTGACTCACGCTCCCTAACCCAAGTTTTTATTGGTACTGCTGCCAAGTTCCCGCAACTGCTCTCGTTAACTCTGGGGCTGACACAAACTTCATATATAGCACTTCAACTCACCCCACTGCCTCAGCCACTCCAGATCCGTTCACTCAACGATCAGCTGCTACATAGATTCCAGTTCAGCTTTCGAAACTCCATCAAGGCTCAGGCATCTACACCAAGCTTGACTTGCACACCACTCATCACCTTATGAGAATCCTGGAGGGGGATGAATGGATTCAATACGCTGGCAGGTCATTACATATATCTGCCTCGGCTGTATTCCAGAATCTGGTCAAAAACTCGTATATCTTGATGATATAGGTGCTTTTCTCAACACTCAAGGTCACCTTCCAGACATAACAATGCAACAAGCTGATTAGTGATAGTAACATATAAGAAAAACCAACATTAAATATTCAGTTGAAAAAGAAGAATGTTTTGATTATTGATTTTAGGTATAATAGTTAAGATGGAAAAGGAGAGTTTTAAGAAAGGATTTGAACTTGGGGAGAGAGTCTATAAATCGAAGTTCTGATGGGAGAGAATTCCAGAGATGGGGAGCAGAGCGACTGAATGCTTGTGGAGTGGACAGGAGGTGGGCTGAGGATGAATGTAAGAAATGTGAGGGTGTATATGACTGAAGGAGGTCTGACAGGCTTTGAATGTGAGAATTAATATCTTATAGTTAATGCGGACAAGGACCGGGAGCCAATTTAGTTGCTGAGTTCTTGACCAGCTGAAGCTGAATTGGAGGGATTTTTGAGGCAAACCAGACAAGAAAGAATTACAATATCTAAATCTAAATGGGATATAACTAAACTGTGGATTAGAGGGACTGTACTGTGGGGAGTGAGTGATGGTTGGAGACTGTTGATATTACCATGATGGAAGTAGGCAGTTTGTGCTATATTACTGATATCGGCAAAAAATAAGAGGATACTGTCCAGGATGACACCCAGACTCTTAACGTGAGCGGAGGGTGGGATGGTTGAATAGTTAATATATACTGAGAAACTATTGGTTTTGGATTTAGTTTCTACAGGTAGAAATTCGGTTTTATTGCTATTAAGTTTCAGAAATTTCGTGAAAACCAACCTTTAATGTCTCAGAATGTCTCTAAATCTAGCAGTAGACTTCAGTCTATGGTTTCAAAATAGTCTGAGGATTTCCTCAGTACTAGTTTGAGACTTCCTGAAGAAGCGAGTTGTTATAGGCAGTCTCTTAACCATAGGAAAACATGCAGATCAGATTGTGGTCAGACTTTCTCCAATGGTTACAGTGGAGATGCTGTGTATGGCATAAAACAAGTCAATGGTCGTGTTATTGCAGGAAGGGCAATCCACAAACTGATAAAATGCAGCCAGAGGGTTTTTGTTAAGGCACCTAACTTGTTGATCTTGTTTTGAACTGCATTGACATTTCCCATTAGTATGGAAGGAATGGATGGCTTATATCTCCGTCGCTTACTGTTTATTAGTGTTTTATTCTGGTCTTAACTTTTGCTCCAGCTCTACACCCAATGTACTTCCACCTCAGGATGAGATGACGCACACCAGCAGTGCTCCTTTTCCTCGGGACGAGTACCTCTGTCCCGGTTTAAACTCCTCACAATGATATCTATAGACCATATCAGGAAGTAGTAGTAGTAGTAGTAGTAGTAGTAGTACTGCTCACACAACAAGAAGAGCAAAGTCAACATACAAGCAGACAATCAAACTATTCACTCGCACAGAGCAGTCGAAGGCAGCCTGTTACCTCAGGCGCATGGCAAAGTTCAGGTGAGCATGTGGAGACGTCATGTGTGAGGCAGCGGGCAGGGGAAAGAATATAATTGACTAATAATAACCTGGGAATGCGACCTTAGTGCTGGTAGGACAAGAGCAAGCAATTAGGCAATTAGGAAAAAAATTCCAAAGGAACAGATACAATTGACCTGAATCGGGGGGAGTTATAGACTAGTGACAGGAAGGGGTGTGCATGGTGGAAACATTTGAGGCGTTGTCTGCTTCTGAAGTTCAGATTAATAATCTCCAGCAAACATGCGGATGAGCAGTTAGTCCTTGTCAGGTTCGATTCTGGGGGCTAGAGTGATCACTGCCAAGCAGGAAGAAAACATAGAGGTAACAGCACTGAGACATAACCCAGTCGGAGTTGTTGAAGTTAAAAAAGGTGGAAGTAAAGTCAGATTCAGATTTGCGTGAGTAGCTGCATTTGTGGCTCTAAAGGTCTTAAATGAGAAAGGAGACAAAGTCAGAAATCCCGTTACAATGGGTGGAGATGTTATTAGCACAAAGAATAAATTGATACATGACGGACAGCCAGGTGAAACTGTTCATGAAAGCTTTTTTTTAATGATGTTGCAAGATTGTCCTAGTGGATAAGATGGATTGTTTATAAAGCCAAAAAAGAAAATAATTAGATATGGTAACATAGCAGATACCAAAAAATAGGTTGGATAGTGAGGTCTAAATCTAATCCAAATCTAAATAACATTATATTATTATATAAAAACAGTTTTACAAAGACACCGTCAAAAATGCTAGACATGATTAAGACTGACAATTACAGAGAAGTAGACATACTATGTTACTGTTAACCTGGCTGTATAAAAGCTCCCAAGTGCTTGCATAAACTAAAATATGTTGTTATCAAGCAATATTAATTTGCTGCACCAAACTGAGTACATCAAGAAGGGAGTCACTAGGGATTTAAAAGCTTTAGAAACCCTTGTAGTTGTGTTTCAAATAGTTTAAATTTGATATTTATTAAAAGGGGCTGTTGAATATTTATAGTTTCTTTCCCTCCTTCCGTTTGATGCATATTTATGATCAGGATGTTTTGCACAGACGATTGACATGACAGAGAAACTGAGAACAGTCAATGTCAGTCTGTATGCTTAGCCTGTCCATGAATATTTATAAGAATTCAATAGACTTAGAATTATTAAGTACTGTTTAGACATACCTAGGTCACCTAGAACTTGGTACCTAAATCTGCGTGTAGCATTGCCAAGATGGATATTTTGTCCGTCACTAGGCAACACAATGTTTTGTAGAAAATGTAGTAGTTTCTCCATTAAATACTAAATAATGTAGTATTGTGTCAACATTGGAAAACAAAGCCACTAAGGAGAGTGAGAGGCTGAACGACAGGAACCAGCCTCAATGTATATATGTTTAAGTAAGGAAGAAAACATTGAAAGAGACGTAACCGGAGGAAGCTGCAGCGGCAATAAAACAGACTGACTATATAATGTTGGGTTGAGGGACAAGAAGGTGTCCTCCTATTTTGAACACGCCACAAAATCCAACAGTGTATCTATCTACAAATGCCATGCCATTTGGAGACTAATTTGAGAGAGAATTGATTGGGAAAATATTGAATGGAAGTTACAATGTATAATGGACCTTAAGATTATTGGAAGAAATTATGGATACATGGTATGAAATTGTATATAGTGAATGAAAATTGATAATATTGAATGAATCCTGATAGCAAGGTGCGGCGCCACCTTATGCTTTCAGTGTGTAACATCTGCCTTTGCCTCATCTAGCAAATGTTAGTGTCAGAATGAATAATCCTTCCTACTGACAATTTTTCATTTTCCAAAACATTTACTGTGATTTGGTGTCTGAATATGATTGGCTGAACATGACTGATGTGTGTTGAAAGTGTGCATTTCACCACAAATGTGTGTGTGTGACCCACTTTAATACAGTAAACCCCAAGTAATATTCTATTGAAGATCGTTATCAGAGCTGGTGTAAATATGCATATGTTTACAATAAGGGGGTAAAGATGGTGCTGGCCTATTCATTCTGACATTACCTGTAGCTACACAAAGCATGTGGCAGACGTTACATATGAAAAACGATGGCGACTAATTAATATCTAAAGTAACAGACTGGGAACAGACTAGGAATAGGAAAATGCTTTGTGGAACTACTACGGTCTTATAGCTATATACTATGATCTTTATTTTGACAATTCATTTTTTGATTATCATGTGGTCACTGTTGTGTTTACAGTCAGCTAGCACTAGCTGCTAGTGTTAGATTTTTCCCATGTAGCATGAATACAACATTGTGGTTGGTGAATTACTAGTTTTTCTGAGTAAACAGGCTACAGCAGTCTTAAAGTGGGGGATGTAAAATTCCAAAATGGAATTTGTAAATCCTGGAATTTGTGGAGTATAGATTTAAAGCATAGCCAGACTTCTCTTGTAGATTAGTAAAAGTAAATCAAGAATGATAATAGATTTCCTTTTGTATCACGCAGCAAAAAGATCACCTGTTGAGACTATGTCCATGTGTACATTGTGATGATGATACTAAAGCAATATATCATGCAGCCCTAATGGATATGAAACAAAAGTTCAGAGGTTTTCATTTGATATTTTAATTTGATGATGTATATACCTTGATAAATTGCATTTAGTCTCAATAAGTGGACTGTAATATCTTCACCCCAGGTCTGTGGATGTTCTCAGTGATGTCACTGATCTGAACTCTCAAAGGCTTTTGTCATTAGCTGTTTTTTCCCTTTGCTGACCCAATGTGTGTATTTTATTAGTCTGCAATTTTCTAATGCAAAAAGAGATGCTTTGAAATATTTTTGTTTTACACAATGTTTTTTTTTTATACTAATGTGTAAGCATTTGAGCTGTGATTTCTGGTGTTTTTAATAAACCTTTTTCTAAATTTGACTACCAGCTTGTTGTTGTTAGGCCAGTATTAAAGTTCATTTTGATGACATTAGGGAGTGTGAAATTGTACGACGTCATTGTTGTCACTTCCTTGAGCCTAGTTCTTTTTATAATTACTGTACATTGGGCACATGCTTTGATCCAAAGTGACTTACAAGTACTATCTGTACTTAAACTAGGGGTAACTAGCTGTCTGGCCAAGCTCTACTCTAGAGCACTATTACTGGCACCGCGGATTGTACAGATATACTCATGTACCTCTTTCTGTTGTGCCGTTGTGCGATGATTTGTTTTACTTCAGATGTAGTAGCATTGCACCACACAAACAGTTTTTCTTACATGGAGATTGCATCATTTAGTACATGCTTTAGGTTTAGTTTTTGCATGCTGTGAAGCCAATCAAACAGGTTAGGTGACTGTATGCGTGCTGCAGTGGATGTCTCACTGTGGAATCTCCTGGGGAATAAAGTACTCATCAAGGGGCTTGTGAGGGGAGGGATCACTTCAAAAATGACTAGACATAGATATTGTTGAATAAATGAAGAAATCATGAGTTGAGGATGTGTGACTAATTTGGACTATCCATACTATTATCTCCCTATGTAAATCAGCACACTCAGTGTGGTGCTAAACTTTGCTCATTATGTGATTTTAATTATGTATTTCATGTACCAACAGCATGATACCCTACTGCAGGATTTTGCTTCCATTTCATCCAACTTTGTTTTTATATATATATATATATATATATATATATATATATATATACATACATACATATATAAACACACATATATATACAGTAATGTACATTGAACTTTATTATACTTAGTTGGTGCAACCCTCATCTGAGCTATATTATAAACAACAGCTTGCAAACCACTCATTGCAGACAAAGCACATCTTCAGTATCAATTTCTTGGTACAAAGGTACCTGGCACGTCCTACACACTGAATAAATCCACAAATCAATGAATTTGCAGTACAAAGCATCAGAATGTTGTTTATCAATACTGAACAAAATGAACATGTTCTCTTTTAGATGGAGGACAGAGAGTATTGAAGGTATTAGTTTGCACCCTAAGTCTTCAGCAGCACCCATTTTCCTTTGACTGAAACCCTTAAGGGAAATTGAAATGCCCATCAAATAAACACCCCGATCCCCTCTGAGTTTTACCTGACTCAGCCAAAAGTTACTGCAGTCACCCTGTTCTGTATGTGCATGCATGCGCATGAGTACTTGCAGGGATCTGTGTCTCCAGGGTAACAATGTGTGAATAAGCAGTGGCAGGGAGCCTCTGCCCTCCTTCCAAGGCATCACTCACTACAACAGAATCTACAATCCATGAAACAATCATTGGCTACTAAAGCAGGGTCCCTTAATAATGTACATTAGGTCATTCTGAAATACACATCTCCTCACTGAGTAATGCAAAATGATATGTTGCTCCATTTATCTTCTATAGGTCACAAAGAATAGCTCTTTAAGGCATTTTGGAATTTCAAGTGAAGTTGGGCTGATGAAAAAAAATAGAAAATTGGTTTAAGAAATGCAGCATTGGGGCTGCAGGTTTAGTCTTTACTCGGTGTGATTAGATAAGATTTTTCTTGTTGTTTGTAACTTCTTATAAGACACATCCTCACTTAGTAAACCATCTGTGGGGAACAAGATGTATTTAATGCTGCTTTGTTTCCAGTTTACATGTGGTCCTAAGTCTTCTGCTTTTTCTTCCTCTCACACCAGTTGCAGAACTTGTTCCACTGCATGTCAATTGGCTCGTCTTTGCAATGTGTTGTAATACCCCTTGTCAAAGGTGATGCTGAAAATTGCCATTTATCTTAGATAGTTCTTTGACATAAGCTTGGTGTGTCACAGCCTTTAGACATTAAGGAGTTCATTGGAACCTCTTTGAAATTGGTGTGTTGGTCAACCACTCCTGGGGAATGTAATAACTGAATTTGTATTGAATTCCCTCCAATTGCACAGTGTTGCTGGTAATAGACTGATGGAGCACAAACTCTCCATCAGGTATAACCTTTCCAACCTCTTCAAGAATCACACCTTTTTTCCCTGAGATCCTTCACTGATCAAAGCAAGACACACTCCGACTAAACAATCAGTGTATGTTATTTAAGAGAGAGCAATTTTCAATTTACAAAGTGGCAGTTTTAAAAACTGTTTTATAAATTGTATACCATCAGGGAGGCGAAAACACATGTCCCCGCAGGCTTCAATAGAAACCTGCAAAAGACGTGAATGAAAGTGGAAACTTAAAGAAACAAACAACTTGCCAAGTAGGATGAGCATTTGTGACCTGATTGGGAAGAGGAGGGTTTGGGTTCTTTTAATAGAACAGGTCCTCCCACTCTTATGACTCTTAATCATTAACTTCACACATTCTACTACAAATGCTTAATAGTAGATGATTTGTATCATAAATAAATGAAAAAGTATGCTTTCATTTTCTCTGGATGGGGATCTTGCCTCATTTTATTTCATATGTGCAAATATAGAACATTTTAAATAATTTAAAAACTTTGTAGCACTTTGTATGTGGAGGCAGTGCAGCCTCAATGCAAACTTCACTAATTATTTCCATGCAAAACTGACTAGATTATAGATTCTATAACAGAATTATGTATAATTTCACATATTTGCCCATGTGTGAATGAATCTCGTCTTTCTGTCCTCCTTCAGTTACTTAGTGGTTAACATGTTTAGAGGAGGGTAAATGGAGGCAGAGTCTGTGTGATCCACTTGCTGGCAGCTACACTAAATTAACCAGGCATTACAGCTGGCAATGAGATGTACCTTTGAATCAGCTTGGAAGACATGCACACAGGCCCATATGGGAAATAAACCTTTTAGGATTCTGCTGATGACTAAGGCATTGGTTTGCAAAGACAAGAGGATATTGTAATATCTGAGCATATTAAAGTACAGAAATTTGAGATGTGTTACATTCAACTCAGTGGATTAGACTGGCTCTGTTACCTTATTAATTACAATAAAGATTACATGTTGCAATCATTTGTGTGGCCAGAAGTAAGCAGCTCTCCAAAACCTTTGCCTCAACCAAGTGCTGTCCAACTATCTAGAGTTTTGTAACTTTATACATACAAAGAATAACAAAAATCATTTTCTTTCCATTAAACTATGTTTGTCTAGTTGACTATGTTTGTCCCAGGAACTGGGTCTTAAATATTGTGCTGATAACGGACATATGAGAATTACATATGTCCATTATGTATCTGTTGCGAAGTTACTGGCATTTTTGGATATATACTACTCACAAGAAGTTAGGGATATTGTGGTTTTGTTTGAAATTTTAGAATGCACCTAAAATGTACTACAACCTTTACAGGTGAACTTAATTTGACCTTCTCTAAACCTTTAAATGCACCTGTCCAACTGTTGGATGCTTCAGTACTTCTGTAACTAGGTGATTACGTCAAAAATCACAAAGTGTCTCATCCACGAGACCACTAAATGTTCTTATTCATTGACAGTTTAAATTTAAACAGTCCTTTTCATCATGTTCACATTTTGACATCATAAGACCAAGATGACACAACAATTGACAAGTTGAAAACTGACATTTTTTGTGGTGGCATACCTACCACTGTTTAAAGAAATTCTTTGAGATTCTTCTTTGATGCCCTAACTTCGTAATATATCACCACTGTAGCATAAACTTATATTTTCCATAAATTTCACCCGAAAGTTGAATATCCCTAATTTTTTGAGTTGCATATGTAGGGCAAAATTTTGAGTACAGTAATTTCAATTTTATTACGGTTATTCCTGTTCAGGTACATGTTGACAGTTATTACCTCAACCCTGCATACACATCATTACTAGAGTCAGTTAGCTTATCTCAAAATGTAAATAAACCCACTCAGTGTAACAATCACAACCTTAAACGTATTCTGAGATACAGCTTTGAAACTACACATTTAATATTTCCCAGAAAATCTAATATTTCAATTTACAATAATTAGTCCCTCTAGGAGTTTGTGATGCTGCGATTGCAACAGTTTACTCAATCCCACATGAAGCGTGTAATCTTGCAAAAAAAAAAAAAAAATGCTCCACATCCACCTTTTTTTAATGAAAGCTGCTATGAAATCAGGCATTTTAGGCTGCAATAATCACAAAAAAGGTTCTCAAAATCTGAATAATGGACCATTAAGGATCCAGGAAAAATGACGGTACATGTGGTGTCCATCTTAAAATGCTGTTATCAAATTCAAGGTAATGATTCCTTCATTATTTACTGTACTTCCAGGTGCCAACAGAGTGGAAGGCGGGCACTTTAACTTTACCCCCATACAGGTCAATAGTTTTATTGAGAATTACAGCCTCATTCCTTGTACTGAATACTGTTGTCCTTCAGAAAATGCAGTGAACCAGAGGAGGCTAGATTGTACATTTCCCAAACTCACAGCCTAAAGTGGGCATTACAAAAGCTGTCCAACCTATATAGAAATATATAATAAAGAAAGCTCTGTAATAAATGGTGTGCATATTTGTTTTTATCATTAACAGAGGAAAATAAGAAAAACACCACACTGACAGTGTCATAACTCATCTATTAGAGTACTACTATTAGATAAAAAGTTGATTGCATCCCACAAGTTACTCAGATGGATCCTAATGTACAATGGCTTTAGACCTGTTTCTACACCATAGATCTATGAGGTGAATTTACAGTATGAGTATTATGTTCTGACAGTATTTTACATGTCAGAACATCAACGGATTTAAAAAGAAAAACACAAAAACAAAGCCTGCATGCAGAAATTATGGTTGTAAAACTGAAAAAAGGATCCAAACATTTAAAAATAAGATGAATATGCACCTACAATTCTGGTGATACACACATTTGTGATCAGAATGACAGAAATACATGTCAAAGAATCTAAAATCAACTTAGTGGTTAGACTCATACTGTAATCCAACAGTAACAGGCTTGTACTTCCAGCAGCGCAATGGCGAAATTCAGCGTCTAAAGACACCACCTGTAGTTGGCTTAGTCGCACTTCTAAGACGATGATCATGACTCCCTGCTAAAGCTGCCAGTGAACCCATCACCCATTTTTGACCCAGATGCTCTACAGCTGCTGCAACAGGGACAGGAGAGTCACCATTGTGCCTGGAAGATATTTACTGGCCCACAACACTACAGCTGAGGTTCTATGAGGTTGAGGACCCTTGCACACCAACCTGTGTCTGAGGTCCCAGTATGGGCACTAGGTGACCGGTGTACAGACAGCCAGCACAGAGCGAAGGGGGACCTGTATGAGCCACAGCATCACCTGGAAAACCTTATAATGACTCCCTGTCTCCGGACTGCCAGATTTAAACTGAAATCAATTTAAACCGTGTAGAAATCTTATTCAGTGATGAAAAGACAGTGGATAGGCATGAACTCATGCAACACATCAGTATTCTGATTGTAAATTACTTATTCAGTAGGTTAATTGTGAGGTTCAAGTCTAACTGTAGCTGAGGCATGTGTATTTCCAGCCTGACTGACATGACGATGATAGTTTATTACTGAAGACAGACTCTGCTCCTCGCCATTTAATTATTCTTCAGAATTGGAAAAAATAAAAAATAAAAACACCTAGATCTTGCGGCAAAAACATTTAATAAATGAAGAAAATTCTTAATGTTTCTTTTATCAGTATGATCTGATACAGATCTACAAATCACCTGAATCTGAAAAGGTTTTGAAAAGAGAGATAAAAATGTGAGTTTTACATTGGTTCTGTTATTTGTGTAGCTTAGTATAGAATTGTACTTGTGTTAGGAAGCACTGTCAGATCAGTTTGATCAACTGCATTGTCTGATCATATATATGTTTTCAATAAATAGTTGTGCCAATCTGGATCACAGGAGAACATAAACAGTTTGATGATTTCTCCTTGACTTAGATTCTTGTTTGCCTTATACCTCAGCTGTAAGTCACTTTGGATAAAGGCGTCTGCTAAATCACTAAATGTAAAAGTACGGTGGCCCTGAGAGCTCGTGCAAATAGTTAACACAAGCAAATACAAAATAGTGTAACACAGGCACAGCATTAAGGAACATAATGCAAAAAGCTACAACACAACAGAAATGAATCTGCTAGCATCTAAAGATACAGCTACAAATCAAAATGTCCATCAGTTTTTAGTGTCCCCATGAAATATTGCTATAACAGTTGTTTACAATGGTTACAGGGGACACTAAAAACTGACGACCACAACTGGGACACACTTGTTACCATAGTTTGACACACAAATTTACATTTCATGTGGTTGGAAAAGGAGCTGGGTAACACGTCAATTTTCAGATTTTTTTAAGTTATTATTATTTTTTTTAACTCCTGTTGACTACCAAGATTGTTGCATTCTATGAAGGTGCCTAAAGTGCCTTAGGATGACATTGTTGTGAATATAAATAAAGTTGTATTAAATTTATCCTGCAAATGTAATTAATCTCATGAAATCTACAGTATTCTGCATGAACAGTTAACTGGTGCTTTTTAGTTTCTCTTTGAAACGTTACTGTCTGTGCTCCTTGCATCGCATTTCTCAATTTGGTTGTGTTATTTTATTTATAGTATTAAATTGATGACTTTTTTTTGCTTGTGTTTTCTCAATTAGCAGTGTCTTGACCTCTCAGGGCCACCGTACAATTGATATGTACCCAGTGTCTTTCTAGCAATCGTTCATGAAATGACAATTCCAGAGAAAACAGGAAATTAAATGGCAGACAACAAAATCCAGTAATAATTCAAAGCCTGAATTTGCTACCAGGCAGGTGATGCAGCAAAGGGTACAAACGAGCAAACAGTTCCAAGAAGGCAAAGACAAGCTTTATTTTATTTTCCCTTATTGATTTAAACTACACTGCAGATATACATCAAATCTCTATAGTATGAGAGATGACTATGTGCAATTCTGTGCATATGACAATAGATGTGTTAATGACTAAAGTTTTGTCATGATCGTTAGAATATTAATTATGCATCATAGCACGTCAGAGGAAAGTTGAATCTCTGCTATGAAAATACATAAGGTACAGTATACAATATGCTCACCTTGAAGTGAAGTAATTCCCCAAACCTTCCAGCATCATCACTTCTAGACCAAACATAAAAAAAAACCCCAAAAAACCCGACTTTCGTTTGAGATGTCAGCCTATAACATTTAAGCCAGCTTGTGGTTTGTTTTCTTTTTGAGCAGTCATCAAACACAAACACTGCAAGAAAGAGACAAAACATCCTCTTCCTCCCCTCCATTTCCTATAGCAGGACAGCTGATACAATGCATGCAGTTATATAAAATCAACTAAGTGAAGGTATCAATAGACACAAAAGTTTGTGCATGCATGTCAATCAAGTGCCTGACAAAATTTAAATAAAATTCTTTACCATAATCATTTCTGAACACAGAGAGAGACTCCTGTTCCATATAGCCTGAAGTTTTGTGAGGTTACTCTGCCTGGCTACACCTGAGTATACATTTTAAGTACAGAAACCTCCAACTGAACATCCTGCTTTTTTCAGCTGTCCAAGGCAGATACTCAAACAGGGAAGACGATAACTGTGTGTTCAATTGTTTCTAGTTATACTAACAGCTCAACTACCTCACTTTGAAGCCCGAAAAACAAAAGTCTGGAACGAAAGTAAAATGACAACTCTGGGAAGCAATTATATCATGTGATTAGACCCTGCAGGTTGGTTTTTGGATATTTCATGATGAAGTATCCTGCTCAAACCACACTGAACCTACCATTACTACTACTACTAATCCTAATGTTGCGGACACTGACTGCAACCAACTGCATCTTAGACTGATTAAAATAGATGTCTGACACATAGTACATAGTAGTATTGTCAAACATAGTAGTATTGCAAAAATGCTGACCCATTCATTCTAGACAGTTCCTCATTCCTCACACACAAGCTAAAACCTCAGCAGTCAACATTTCTTGGCCCATAGCACAAAAGGCCTGATACTTTCATTTCTACTCTTTTCCTTGCACAAAACAGCTGCACCTCAGCAAACGTGTCTGCCAACCTTGTGAAAGTTGCAGATGAAACTATTCATCCATCCATCCATTATCTATAATCTCTTATCCTGTCCTAGCTGTGGGCTAGAGGTGGGGTCCACCTTGGACAGGTTGCCAGTCTGTCTCAGAGAGACACACACACACAACCATTCACACAATCTGGAGTCACCAGTTAGCTTTACATGCATTTCTGTGGACTGTGGGACGAAATTCATGCAAGCACGAGGAGAACATCCAAACTCCACACAGAAAGGCAGAATCCAGCTGGGGATTTAAACCCTCTGTTTATGGGACCTTCTAGATTTTTAATCCTGACTGAGATGGTTTCCTTGGAAGAGTTTAATTGGTGCTGTTGGGGGAAGCTCTTTGTGTAAGTACACTTAACCACATCTCCTCTTCCTCTCTCTTTTTATTTTTTCCACTCATCTCCCCGCCTCTGTCTGCTCAATATCATTAGTCTCTACTCATCCATGGCCCCCCACCTCCTATCTCCTCTTGTCCTTTGGCCCCTGACTGCACCTCTTTATTACCTTCTACTGAATGAAAAGGCTGCCAACCCTTTTGTGAACAATCAGCGTTGTCAGTATACAAAAGAGCACACAAAGCTCCCGTACTCCTCTCCAGAACGTTTTTTAGTGAAGCAATTACTGGAGGAGGAGATTGGAGCTGGGCCAAGATGTCAAGAGCGGAGAAGAAAAGAGCAAGCAAGAAATTATCAGGCGGGAGGCAGGTGAAGCAAAGCTCTGATTTCATGAATATTATTTTCTGAACAATAGGAATCAAATGGCCCCGGTGCTCAGATAAACCCCACCCTACCTCTGTAATCACCCCCGACAGTTTTTATTTACACAAATACACCACCGCAGTCATTATGGTCATTTTCTGTTTGTTCAAAGACCACATCGTAATCTAGTTGTGCCTGCTAAATATGTTAATGTTTTACCAACCCCACAACAAAGTCACACCAATTTCCTGTCACAACAGCTGTGCAGCTTGTTTGATCTCTAAATATAATATGGACAATATGATAAGTCCTTTTAAATAAAAACTGTTGTAATCCTTATATGGTTTGCCCAACCTTGAAAATAAATCAAGGTGATGGTGTACAAAAATTATGGAAATTCAAAATAATAAAAACTGTCACCTTCCAAATACTAAGCTAATACTGAGCTAAATGTATTTAACAGCACAACTCAAACAGAACTCAGAGAGCTGGAGTGGAGCACCTGTTTCAGATGTCATCACATCATTCAATTGTCATTATCTATGTCTATCTGCATAATAGATATGGGTCGCAGGGCACCTGTTCCGCACGCTAGCAGTCTTAAATTGGATTCCAGTTGATGTGGACAGTGTCGCAAAACTCTGCATGCCACACAGTTATGTCATCCTAACCTGTGTGGGGACGCAAGCCAGTCATTTAAAAAAATAAATAGCTCTGCGTTGCTCTATCATGTGTCTCCTTGATGATGATTGGCTCACTTATAGGTGGGACCCAATCCAACGACTTCCTCCTCTCCTTCTTCCTATGTGTGTGATAATAAGATAAGAAATGTGTTTCTAAAGACCAAAGAACTGGAACTGTTTTTTCCCCTTTTTACATCAGGGTCTCTATGCTGTTGTAGACTTGTCCACACAACTACACAAACAAGTGTAGGGGTGAAAGACTGTATCACATTGATAATGATGTCTGGAAATTATTAGTAGCAGTACTGCTGTAACTTCACAATAATACTATTAATATTAACTAATAAACTGGTGTGTGTAATTTCTACGTGCTGTGTTTTGGCCCCCCATTTATCCACACTAGCCTTTTCCTTACAAAGTCTTGTAATTAAATAGCAGGTGACTGACCAATCTATAAATAGGAGCTGATGAGGACAAATAACTTGCCATACAGGGCATAACAACATCTGCTCAGAGCACCATGACAAGCGAAGAAGACAAGGATGTGAAATAGGAAACGCACCTCATCCAACATACTAAATTCTGAGAAGCATGTAGAGCATGCATCAGGCTTGTTTGCATGCAGTGATGAAGTTCTAATCTAAGAAAGCAATTAAAACTGCTATAAAATGTGATTATTTTTTATATCAACTCTAAATTCAATTCAATTCAACTTTATTTATATAGCGCCAATTCACAACAAAGTCATCTCAGGGCACTTTACAGAATAAAGTCAAGATTATAAAGATATATAAAGAGAACCCAACAATTCCCCCTGGAGCAAGCCATAGGCAACAGTGGAGAGGAAAAACTCCCTTTAACGGAAGAAACCTCCAGCAGAACCAGGCTCAGGGTGGACGGCCATCTGCCTCGACCGGTTGGGGTGAGTGGAAAGGGGAGAGAGAAAAGAACAGAGCAACAAAAGCAACAACAAAACATCTGGCAGATTGGTAGGATCAGTAGCTTCACGCTGGAAGACACACAGCTTCAAAGCCGGGGGACACCTGCAGAAAGGGACAGAGAGAGGGGGACAGAGGAGGACAAAGACAACTACGGGAGAGAACACACAGAGGTAATGACATACAGTGGTGACAATTGCTGGATGAGAGGAGAGGAGAGATGGTCAAGAGGAGGAAAGGAGCTCAGTGCATTGGGGGGTGGGTCCCCCAGCAGTCTAAGCCTATGGCAGCATAACTATAACTAACTATATGCTTTATTAAAAAGGAAGGTTTTAAGCCTAGACTTAAAAGTAGAGAGAGTGTCTGCTTCCCAAATCTGAACTGGGAGCTGGTTCCACAGGAGAGGAGCTTGATAGCTAAAGGCTCTACCTCCCATTCTACTTTTGGAAATTCTGGGAACCACAAGTAGGCCTGCATTCTGAGAGCGAAGTGGTCTACTGGGATGATAAATGTCACCACAACTTTTATACACTCAATTCAGACTTTCTTGCCCTCGTTTAAGAACAGGACAAGAACACTGGGGTGTATAAGGAAATTAGCCCAAACGCAAAACACCTTTGTGTCCCTAAAATGAAATGCCCAAGTGTATTTGGATTACAGCCACAGCCAACCATTTACTTGTCCGTTTAGGGGTCACCTCGGTGGACTGTGTTCCACACTTTGAATTGGCATTAGTTTTTAACGCCATTTTTTATGCGCTTCCAGGAATAAAAATTTTTCATTTGCAGCTTCAAAAGCAGTCTCTAGTGTGGTTACATGAGATGAAAATGTTTTAATACACTAAACAGTCTATTTGGCCATATTTCCTCAATATGGATGTGACACATTCAATGTGTGATTTATGTATTTGTGTTTTTATTAATGACAGATTGTTAAACTAAAACTATAAGCATTGATAAAAGCCATTTTTAATGTGTTGTATGAATTGGTTTATCAATTCTAAAAATAGGGGGGGGGCATTCACTGAGTCCTACACACTGGGATTGCAGTAGTTACATAGTTTATTTGGAGATCTATTACACATGATTAGATGTGCAAAAAGTAAATACAAAATGTAATGACCTTTGTCAGAGGTCTTCATAGTCAAACAATAGTCAGTAGATTTAATCAAGAACCATTGGACATTTACCAAAGTCTGTAGTTGCCAAACTAGCATCGGAGCTTAATACTAATGTCAGCATGTTGACATTCTCACAGTGAACTGCAGGCAATAATTCTAAATCAAGCATCTTAGGAGAAAGCTTATTGTGGCCTCTGGTATGCACAAATTATTTTTTATTCATGACCTCAGACATGAATTGAATTGGGGCTGATTTTCATTCTGACTGCTTCACACTGGGCTGCAAACTTCCAATTTTGCCAAAGGTGACAGTCTGATTCACCCAGCATCAACTGCAAAGTAGTAATACTGAGCTGAGGTTTCCAAACCAGACAAACTGCTCCCTCATCTGAGCCTTGAAATCCAATTCTGAAAGAAAAAACCACCTAATCATTGTAAGTGACAAAACTACACAGCACAAAATCCACTGGACATGTAGGTGTCTGCCTTCTTCCCATTTCCTGTTCAAAATATGTTTACAGTTTGTATTCATGGAAGTAAGAGTTAACATAAACTCACTGTATTAATTCAATGTACATATTTTGTTAGGTTAAAGACATTATTAGTGTATCAGCCAAGTAACAGATTATCATCAGAACATGCGGAGGATCCTCCTATTACCCTTTTAACAGCCTTACAATAGAAGCTGATCCACTGTTCCATGACCAGGACTGAATCTGCGTTGTCCTATTTGGATTTAAGGTTTGACACTACCCTTTCCAGTACCCTTTAACATAATGAACATCAGTCATGACATCCCAACACTTTTCAGAACCTTTCACACATGGTGCATTAAGCTACCTCAGAGACCTCTTCCACCATTATGAGTAATGCTTCCCTTGGTTATGCACATGCTTTGTCCTCTATGGACAAGCAAAATCTGTACTGTATGTCTTAGTGTAATCCAAAGCAGTGGATGCGCCAACCATAATTAAGTATTATCTCGGAATCTGATAAATGTTTATTTACTTTTAAGTAATTTGTCTCTCTGATCCCATTTTAAAGATTTCTGGTAGCTGAACATCTTGACCCATTTGAAAAATATTGCATTAGATGTAAATCACTCAGATGGCAAACACTTGTTTTAAAGCAAATGGAGCTAGTTAGTAGGGTTTTTTGCAGTGTGGTCCATATATATGGCCTCTAATCTACATGTATATTGCGATTTGTTTTTTTCTTTTACAATACTAATTGGGGCCTCAATTAGTATTCATTTAGAATATATATTTTTAAATCCCTTTAATTTGCAGTTCTTCAGATTTAAATTACACTTTTTCATGCACAATTAAAGTTACTAGAAAAAAAATAGATAAGAGAACTATGAGCAATGACAGGGAATGGAAAGGCTTTAGTGTGTGTCATTTTTCACACCTCTTTATTACACCGATGTAAAAATATTAAATGTTTTGATTGAAGTTGTTAAATAGTTTCTTTTTAGAAGTGTCAATCTTAATTAGGCCTCACTGTAATTTGCACTTTGAGTTATTATCCATAAAGTGCTGCATAGAATACAGTTATAATCCTCACCATCTCCAGACTAATTAAAGATTTCTCACCATATCTTAGTGAGCTTTTTGAACATGGGAAGGGGGAAGAGCAGACGTGGCTTATGTTTGATGCATGACCTTCTCAGTTTGAAGATCTAGCTGGAGTGACACATGCTGGAACAGTCCAATAGTGCTGTTAAAAGATGCCGTATAAGATTAAATCCATTAGCTGAATATAATTATATTTTCATTAGTGTGTATCCACCTAAAATTTAGAACAGATGCTTTGTCCAGTCCTTTGGCTGGAAGCTAAGGTACAAATTTGTGTCAGCATAGAAACATGGGGCCCCAGTTCAAACCCCGGGTGCATCAATATTTGACGCCTAAAGGAATAGCATACTATACAAAACCAAAAGTCCTCATAGGGAGATGGTCGGATGGTGCAATAAGACACAGTACTTTCCCCGCAGAAGACAATTTGATTCCAGAGTATGGCATTGTGTGCCTCAATCATTTCACAGTTGCGCACACATTCATGAAGATGTCTGAACAACATTTTTATTATGAGGGAACGATAAAGTTAATACATGCAATCAAAAGCTCTACAATAAAATCAGTCCGACAGGCAGGCACAAATGATGCCGCTTGTGTGGAGTTGAATAGTGACAACTAAAAGGTCCCTGTGGCTGCCACATCATAGACTAAAGGACATTAATATATAAATCTTTGGGAAGTGTCCATCTCATGATGTCGAATCCGCAATTCCTGCCCACCAGGCATGACCCTGCCCAGGCACCAAGACCCCCGACCCCAACCCCCCCCCCCCTACAAAAATTGTAAGGGACAAGCCAAAAGCCGTTGATCTTTTAAAAGATAAATATTGAGTCAGTGAGAGTCCGCTGTTGCGCGAAAAATACTAAAATTATTTTATTTTCACTGCATTGTCAGTTCACTATTTTGAGCACATCAGTATCATCAGTCTATGCTCATACTGATTAGATTAAGACACACACACACACCACTTTTCCTAATCTCAATTGACAGTGATGTGAGTAATCAAACCTTTTAATTGATTCAAAACTCCAGGCTAATTATAGCCATCTAAAGTGGCCTTCATCACTTGACAACTTGTAGAAGAGGACATGGCACACGATAGACACCAGGGGCCACACACTTGGAAGAAGTGGGGTGGAGGTTATTCAGATGGTGGAAATTCTCAACCTTGAGACTAGAGGAAAATACAACATTTCTTCCAGTTATGGAAGGACTCAGGTTGTTTACTTAAGTGAAAGTAGCATGTAGTAAAATCCTACATCCAAAATATTTAAAGTTAATGTTAAACTAAGGATGGCACTAAAATGATGCTCAGGTCTCTCTGCTCCACCCCAGCTTTGCTTCACTCTCTACACTCCAAAGCCCTTCAGGTAGTCATTATCAGTTTTAAAAAGCTTCTTTTCCTTTCGGCTATTCCCTTTCAGGGGTCGCCACAGCGAATCATGTGCCTCCATCTAACCCTGTCCTCTGCATCCTCTTCTCTCACACCAACTAACTTCATGTCCTCCCTCACTACATCCATAAATCTCCTCTTTGGTCTTCCTCTAGACCTCCTGCCTGGCAGCTCCAACCTAAGCATCCTTCTACCGATATATTCAGTTTCTCCTCTGAACATGTCCAAACCACCTCAATCTGGCCTCTGACTTTATCTCCGAAACATCTAACATGAGTTGTCCCTCTGATGTATTAATTCCTCACCCTGTCCATCCTTGTCACCCCAAAAGAGAACTTCAACATCTTAAGCATCCAGCTCTGCCTCCTGTCTTTTCTTCAGTGCCACTGTCTCTAAGCCAAACAACATCGCTGGTCTCACCACCATCTTGAACACCTTTTCTTTCATTCTCGCCAATACTCTTATCACGCAACACCCCTGACGCTTTTCTCCACCCATTCAAACCTGCTTGCACTCGCCTCTTCAACTCTTTTCCACAGTCTCCGTTGCTCTGAACCGTTGACCTTGCGTTGACCCCAAGTACTTAAAGTCCTGCACCTTCTTCACCTCTGCTCCCTGTAACCTCACCGTTCCCCCTGGGTCCCTCTCATTAACATATGTATTATGTCTTACTGCAACTAACCTTCATTCCCCTGTTTCCAGAGATGCAGAACCACCTCCACCTTGAACTCCTCTGTCACACCTACAGCACCTCACCACTGTCTTACAGCTCCCATACATGTCCTGCACCACTCTAAAATACTTCTGCCACTCCAGACTTCCTCATACAATACCACAGCTCCTCTCCTGGCACCCTGTCATACACTTTCTCTAAATCTACAAAGACACAATGCAACTCCCTATGACCCTCTGTACTTCTCCATCAGCATCCTCAAAGCAAATATTGCATCTGTTGTACTCTTTTTAGGCATGAAACCACATTGCTGCTCACAAATGCTCACCTCTGGCCTTAGTCTACCTTCCACTACTCTTTCCCACAACTTCATTGTATGGCTCATCAGCTTTATTCCTCTGTAGTTGCCACAGCTGTGAACATCTCCCTTGTTCTTAAAAATAGGCACCAGTACACTTGTCCTCCAGTCCTCTGGCATCCTCTCTCTCCAAGATCTTGTTAAACAAACTAGTCAGAAACTCTACTACCACCTCTCCTAGACACTTCCATACCTCTACAGGTACCAACTCCCTTTCCACTCTTCACCCTCTCTTCATCCTCTTCAACGTCCTCCTCACTTTACTCTTACTAATCTTTGCTATTACCTGCTCCACACCAGTAACCTCTTCTACTCTTTGTTCCCTTTCATTTTCCTCATTCATCAACTCTTCAAAGTTCTCCTTCCATCTTCCCATCACACTCCTGGCACCTGTCAATACATTTCCATCCTTATTTTTTATTCACCCTAACCTGCTGCACATCCTTCCCATCTCTGTCTCTTTGTCTGGCCAACCTGTACAAATCCACCTCTCTCTGTTTAGTGTCCAACCTAGCATACAAGTCCTCATATGCTCTTTGTTTGGCCTTTGCCAGCTCTACCTTCACCTTATGCTGGATCACCCTGTACTCCTGTCTACTCTCTTCAGTCCTCTCAGTGTCCTAATTCTTTTTAGCTATCCTCTTAATCTGTATACACTCCTGAACTTCCTCGTTTCACCATCAAGTCTCATCAAGTCACTTTCCTCTTTCCAGAGGACTCACTGAGTACGCTCCAACACACGACCATCCTGTGTTGTCTGGCTACACTCTCCCCTACCAACACTTTTGAACTAATCTCTTTCAGATTACAACATCTACACAAGATGTCGTCGACCTGAGTGCTTCTACCTCCGCTTTTATATTTCACCCCATGTTCCTGCCTCTTCTGGAAGAAGGTGTTCACTACAGCCCTTTCCATACTTTTTGCAAAGTCTACCATCATCTGTCCTTCTCCATTCCTGTCCTGAAGGCCAAATCTGCCCATAACATTCTCATCACCTCTGTTCCCTTCACCTACATGCCCATTGAAATCTGCTCCAATCACCACTCTCTCACCTCTAGAGATGCTCTGCATCACTTCATCTAATTCACTCCAGAATTTCACCTCTTCTAACTTCCTGTGGGGCGTAACCACTAACATTAAACTTCACACCTTCAATTTCCAGCTTCAGACTCATCAACCTGTCCTATACTCTTTTCACCTCTAGAATGTTCCTCATAAACTACTCTTTCAGGATAAATCCTACTCCATTTCTCTTCCTATCTGACCCATGGTAGAACAACTTGAACCATGCTCCTAAGCTTCCAGCCTTGCTACCTTTCCACCTGGTCTCCTGGACACAGCATGTCCACCTTCCTTCTCTGCATCATGTCAACAAACTCTGGCCTTCCCTGTCATAGTCCCAACACTCGAAGTCCCTACCGTCAGTCCTACATTCTTAGCTTTCCTCTTCTCTCTCTTCCTACGAACATACCTTCCTCCTCTCCTTCTCCGACCAACAGTAGTCCAATTTTCATCGGTACCCTGTAGGTCACCAGCACCAGTGGAGGTCGGAGGTCATTGTCATGATTCGCATTTTTAATTTGTTATGCGTTTTACGTCAGATGCCCTTTCTGACACAACTGTCTGCATTTATCTAGACATTGGACTGGCACTAGAAGACACTGGCTTGTCCCCCCTTCCGGTTGCAATACAATTAAAACTAATACTTACCAATTAAACAAAAAAGAAAATTCTGATTAATCAGTCCACCTGAGTTGGACTGATTGGAACAGTGATGAAAATCTCTGCAGCACTGCAAGTGCCGTTTAATGACTCCCTAGAGGATTTCACTGCACCTCTCACTGCATTTCATCTGCAACATTGATTACTTTAAGTTTTTGGGAGGTATAATTCTACTTAACCTAAAGCTTAGCTACAGAATGTCTTCTGTAGTGCTCCCATGAACTATTTATAGGCACCTCCATTCAATCTTTATATTCAGCTCCAAGACAACACAATGCAGCCAACAAATTCTAGAGCATGTCAATAAAAATGTGAAAAAGCTGGCACAGTGAACCTTTATCTACATATATAACTTAAACAATTAAAATAAGTTTAAGTGTATGCAGCATGGCTTATTTTATTTAAAATTATTGGGATACAATAAATCTATTATTGCTGCAACATTGCAGCAAACAATGGAAGTTAGTTTATCATCTTTTGACCTCTATCCAGATCAAAACATATCACAACCATGATTCTTTTTTAATTAACTGACGTTGTCAAATAAATGTACTGGAGTTAATTTATGATTTCCTATTGAAATATAGTGAACTTACGGTTTAGGTTGAAGTAGCACATGAAAAGTAATTTAAGAGGGGCTGAGTGTGTATCCCTTGGAGTTACAGCTTTCCCATACAGTACATCAACTAGTGGAGGTCACCTTCAGGCTCAGCATCTTCAGAACAGTTTGTTTGCATGGGGGAATAATCTGTGTGATGGAGCCCAACTGAAGAAATCCCACAGGTCCTGCCTCCACAAATACACAAATATTCAAACAGATAGAAGTAAATGGTTTGGCATGTTTAACATCAGCACATAGGCTGTAGAGCATTTCTCTAAATAACACTGATCAGAAAACTATTCGTGTATACTGAACAATACAGGCATGACAACAATTACGAAGGTCATAAAATGTTACCAACCAGGAGAGTCGGTCCTTAATTTCTCAGTCAACATCAAGATTAAACTTCGTCTCTTCCTCTCTATCCTCAGAGAAGTGCAACATCTTCAAATGGCACCACCAGGATTGCATCATCATCAACATTAGCATCTTTAGATTCGTCTCTCTTTGACACATACAGGCATTTGGAAACCTTTTGATAAGACAATTAGAAAATGTGCAGAAATCATTCTACCTGTTCACTCTATAAACCTGAAGGACAAACAGCGTTTGATGATGCTGAAATTAGATTTTTCCTTTTTTCCGCTCTTCCTTCACGCTTGCTTTTTAAATGTAAAAAAAGTTTGCCAATGACCAACAACTAGGAATTAGGAACCAAAGCAAGACTACAGCAATGGGAACCAGAGGTCGTAAAACTGGGACTGGATGAATGGACGGATTTGCTAGAGGGGACTGGGCAGAGGTTTGTGGTCTGTAAAGATCACGAGATCAAAAACCTGTAAGAGACCAAAAAAGAACTATGCCTAACTGTTCTAAGATCACACACGGTCAAAGGCCCATCATACATGTGCATACAAAGCAGAACACTACCATCAAAAGTTTGTGGGCAGAGTCTCTCTTTCTCTGGTTACCAGTTATAAAATTGTCTTCGTGTTCCTCCATATCACATCTGGATCCTGAAACTTGTGGTCTTTATTACTCACCTCTGCTGCCTGTAGTACCCACATGCTGCTGGGTACCTTCCCCAGGTGCATCTTCCTTGCATCTCATTTTCCATTTCCTTCCCAGGCCTTTTTTCAGTTGGCCTCCTGTTCTTGTCTATCCAAACCAGATTCTGTATCTAATATCTCTGAGGTTTGCGACCAGGTTGTTATACCTGTAGGCTCCCTTCTATCCTTACACCGTGAGTGGTCTCTAATTAGCCACAGGTGCGAAGAGTTAGCTAATAAGTCACAGGAAGTCCTGTTAATCAGAGCATGCAAGTGACAAGATTACAAAATAAAAGTATATTAAAACAGCAACACCAAAATTTCAAGATAATGACATACATACATAGAAGTCAAGTAAACTCAAACTATGCAATAAAACAAAACCCAAGAACTCAACTTCTCTCTCATAAATTATTTTTGTGTCCATAATGTCCCAAGAGCTACTGTCTCTGACTGGAAACTCCAGTCCTAAGCTATGATTTGGAAAAACGTTTGAAGGCACAGTCAGCTTGTCCTCTGGGTTCAATGTCTTATGGGCAGATGGAGAGAACCTGAACCTAGTTCTACAATCATGCTAATGCCTTATTTTTAAACACTAGCTGCCAAACCACCTAATGTCCATCTGCTGAGCTAATTCTTCCTATTAACTGTCCTCCCAAGGAGCTTATTTACATCAGGTAAGGCCATTATCAACGTTATCCATAAGGCTAGATCTTGACTGGTCACGTTTTGACCTTATAGCAAATTGCAATGCATGTTTCTGCTTCCCTCGATGAACCCGTTTTGTTGTGGACCCTTCATAAACTAGTTTATCACAACACCCTTAGGAGCCCCTTTATGGATAATGTAATAGGCTCATTTTCGGAAACTAGCTGTGTTTTAAAACTCCAGCCTTTATGATAAAAGCACTATGTTGTTCTGATAAATTGACCTTTAAAAATACAATTTCAACTTAAAGTCACATTTGCATTCAGGACTCCCTCCACAGCATCTAAAAACAAGCCAAAAAATAAAACCTCCACTGTGTATTGTGTGCTTTCCAGTGAACAGACACAGCAAAATTAGAAGCAGACACCTCATCAGTTAATTCTCATCTGAGGCTAAGGCACCAAGCCACTGACAGGTCAATTCATCTGCTGCCACTTCACTTTCATCAGCAGCAGCTCCGCTTCCTGAGTGCTGACCTTTATGTAGTTTTCTGCTACTGCTGAAAAGAGTGTGTGTGTGTGTGTGTGTGTGTGTGTGTGTGTGTGTGCTCACGCATGCATGTGCGTGTTTGTGTGTTTGTGTAAGTGAGGCATGTGCATGTGCTGAGCGAGTGGAAAAATGCTTTGTGTGTGAAGATATGTAGTATTTGTTTACAGACTAACTTGGAACAGTTATAGCACTTTTACTCCCACGCTGGGCTCTGTCTTTCGCTGTCACCATGCTTCTCACTGTCAGCACAGACCTGAGAATTACACTGAATCATTTAACGCTGAGTCCGGATCACCCATGCATACAGTTTCCGTTTCTCTCCCTCTCTGCTTTTGATTATAAGCAAACAAATCCTCAAGGAGAAACACTTTATTTTGTACAGATATCATTACAGGGCAAAAAAAAGGTAAAAATGTACCTTCATGTGTCCCTCATGAAACCAACTAAGCCAAACAAATAGAAACTGTCTGTAAAATCCCATTGTGAGGCTCCCAAACAAATAAAAATTAAAAATCTCCACACACCCCCGCCCCCACACACTCAAGCTTTTATTTATCTAACAAAAAACCAAAAGGTTTTCTCTGATCGAATTATGCATTTGTTAAAAATATACGGTAAGATATATACGGAAATATACGGTTAGAGTTTGATGCTATCAACACACTCACGTTTACCACTGTGTTACATGACCTTTACTTTAAAAGACACTTTGAATGATTTGGGAAATAAAAATACTAATTACTGCAGTTTTGCATGTAGAATATTACAGCTAGATACAAGTCGTTCACCATTCACAGTTGATGTTGTCGGATTCTGTTTTTTATGATGCTTATTCACTTTCTAAGGGATCAGATCTAGACTAAATGCCAGCCATTCAAGCACACACAATTATATTAATGGTTCCTTCATATGCAAATCACTCATTGTGATGGCACTGATGTACTATCATAGATGCTTCCTTTTTCACCTTTATTGCATTTTAGAAAAGGTTCTAACTTGTCTGGAATTGGGTTTGTACCACAAAATGTAAGATTACAACACCCACAAACCCTGGCAGAGGCCTTAGGGCCACAATACTCTCTTTGTCAGTGGGTTGCTTTAATGATTTATCAGTATCATTTAAGTTATTTCTGCTCCTGTTAGCAATATCACTTCACTTCTACAGGTACACCAAAAACAGCATACAAGCCATTGTTGTAACGTTGGTACAGAGGAGAGTCAGCTAATGCAATGTGGCTTTAACCAGCATTGGTGTCTCAGTCTGAATAGGATATAAAACACTTCTTGCATGTGTAGAGGTGGAAATAAAGAGACCTTGCTCTGAATTCCAATGAATGACTCTTCATGAAAGCAAACACAATGAGTCCTGGGGTTGACAGTGTGTTACACACACGTCAGTGACACAAACACATGTGCGCACACAACCACACACACACCGACACAGCTATACAAATACACACATTGCCTCTGTGTCACTGTGTAGTCTTTTAACCTTGTCTGGAGTTTTGGTGCACTTGATCAGTCCCATCTTCAGATGCTGCACTCTGCTTAAATCTCACCCAATAACAGCTGAGACAGGCTCCAGGGCCATACGACCCTAAACATGATAAGCAGTTACAGATGATGGATGGATCCACTGTGTGATTCAAGAAAATTAAAGCATCAATAAATTTAGTTTCTTATTATACTTTAACTTTCATTAAAAACCTTTAAAATCACACAGTGGCTTAAAGTCCTGCAACCTGCAGTAAATACCAAGCCACCATCCAAGTTGAAAAGTTGTTGCTGTATTTACAGTCAGTTAATGTGAACAGATGTCTGCGTCCTTCTATGTTAACAGCATCAGCTCAAGGAAAAAAATGATTCTATCTGCATCCTTTTTCCCTTCCTGCCAAATTTATTGCACTTATCGCAGCAATTTGGTAAAACATTGAAATAACCTGAAGCATCCCTCCTTTGATGTCGCCTCTAATAAGTAAATACTCTGTCTGGGAAATGTCGATACTTTGTCACCTGTTTAAGGACTTATATGTAGATGGATGCTCTCAGTGACATTTAGGCATTTTTCATCATTTGAGTCATGTATCCTCATCTCCCCTTTTCCTATTTCCAACTGTCTTCATGTAAAGACTCCAGTACCTAGACCTGTGTCACCTTTGTGGCCTTGTCACTCCAGCAGGAGGATTACCAACAAGAAGCCTGATATTGAAAAAGCAGAAGAATTTAGTATTGTGAAAAAGGCTAAGAAAAGGCAGAGAAAAATATGTGTGTCCTAATGAAGTTCTCATCCATGTTCATTCATCTGGGCCTTATAAGAGGGACCCATGCAGGCAACAGCTCTGTTAGTCCTAAGAGAAACCTGGCAGCTGTTACTGCAAGAAATCCATTAATTGATTTAGATGCCATAGTTTTGTTGTGACAATGCTTATATTTTGAGAGCATTAAGTGCACAAATGCCACCCAAACCCGACGTGGTTCGATGCAAGTTGGAAATTTAAATCTGTTTTAGCATGAGCAGGTGCGAGTGGGTTTTATTGCATTTGAAAGATCAGAATGGAGGATTCAACTGGATAAAAACTGACAGCAAAAACTTTTACATTTAGTCATTCGGTCATTTAGCAGTCACTTAAAAATTAGGCTTTTCAATATAGTGTGTACCTGCACTTAGTTAAATAAAACAACAAGTAGCAATACGTTCCTCCTTTACTTTAATTCAATTCAGTTTCCTAGAGCAGTGACTGGAGTCTGTACAGTTTTCATTCAGTCATGGCTAATGAGGGGAAAATGGAGAATATTATTAAGAGGCACAATGGTGCAGTTTCAGCATGATATGGGCAATGTACTGGACCATTGTGAAGAGAGGGCAAAGGCACAAGCTTTGGGTATTAATTGAAGGCTTGAGACTCAGGCAAAATTGCACAGTCCAACTTAGCATTTTAAGAGTGGGTTGCCATGTTTGTATGTTTGGCCTGTTTTGATAAAAGACTAATTTGTTAATGTGGAGTTTGGGAAGTTCAAAGACAAAAGCAGGCTAATCAGGTTTTTTGTTTATTCAAGCAGTGGGCAGCAACTTTTGGGTGTGCCCACAAGTCAGTGCAGTACAACAAATTGTAGGTTTTTGGATTGTCCTGATTCACTCAATGCTCCATGGTTGTGTGATTTCCAGAATAATGTAAATTGAGAGTTATGGTAAAGGGTTCAGACATTTGGAGCAACCTCAGAGTAAAGTCACTGCTCCTTTGTCTAAAAGTAGCCACTTGAGGTGGTTCCGGTATCGGATCAAGATAGAATTCTGTGGTGTTCCAAGCCAGATTAGATTTATAAACTCTCCAAAGTGTTCCGGATCTAACATAGAATCTCTCAATCTCCTACCACCTGGGCATGCCTGCAAGACCTTCAACGGGAGGTGCTCAGGAATCATTCTTACAAGATGCCCAAACCACCTTAAAGTGCAGTAGCAGGGGCTCCTTTCAGATGTCCAAGCCCTACACCCTCTCTCTAAAGCTGAGGTCAGCCACCCTACAGAGGAAGGTCATTATGGACACTTGGATTCACAATCTTATTCTTTTGTTTATTACCCAAACTTGAATAAATTGAGAGCCTTGCCTCATGGCTTAGCTCCCTCTTCACTTCAACGGTTCCGTACAACATCTGCATTATTGCTGATGCTATATCAGTCAACCTGTCAACCTCACGATTCCTTTAACCCTCCTTTGTGTATACCCTTTGCTTTTGAAAGCTTTGCTGATGACATTTTTCTCATTCAGGTGCTGGTGTCTCTATTTTAAGACCAAAAAGTGGAATTACTTCTTCACTCCTTGCTGCCTATCAGAGTCCAGCGTGGCTGGTAGAGGGAGAAGGAAGACCATAATTGGTCTGTCAGTCACAGCCACTGAGGTGGCAGTAGTTGACATAAAAGAGACTTACACTGTCTAGGTTAATGTTTCAGTGTAGTGATTTTGACTCCTGCTGATTTTATAATGTATTGCGTAAGACTCATTATTCCTCATTTTCCAACATTTTTTTTTTCATTTTAATGTTTAAACACTAGTGACTGATGCCCTAACCATGTTTAAATTTTTAATCCACTCATCTGATCTAGCCTTGCACTCCACACTATAGGATTTAAAAAAATTTTAAACTGATGCAGTAAAAATATTGTTGTTTTTCATCGACACCTTTATCTTCCTTATAATACTGAACACTACATTACCCCACTATTTCAGACTAAAAGGGCAAATTTTTGCAACAAGACTTTAATATATGACAATGTTAAAACTCAAAAAATGGTTTAACTAGTTATCAATATAGAAATCTTCAGCAGAATCTCATGTAGATAAACCATCTTTTTTCTGTTATCATTGCAAAAAGCAATCAATGGATTTGCATTAGAAACTCAGTATGAAATTTAAAGTACCAAACTCCAAACTAAACCATCACTATTTAGAATGGACCTATTCAGAATAATGTACAATTTGGGATGATGTATAAAACGTAAATAAAAACAGAATGCAATGATTTGCAAATCTCATCAACCCTTATTCTATTCACAATAGAACATTAACAATATATCAGATGTTGAAACTGAGAAATTTTACCATTTTGTGGAAAATATTAGCTTATTTTAGATATATAGATACTTTTTAATAGCAGTAGCTATTACAGTATACATACAAAGTGATAAGCTATCAATGAAGCAAAAAAATTAAAAATGAATACACTGTACACTGTGCAGTTTAGTGAGGTGAACAGTCCAACAAGCCAGAGATGTTCCTGTATTGTCAATTGAAATATCTTAGTGCATGCTTTATACTGTGGCTGTATGTTACAGTTATTGTAGTTATGTTGTGATGAAATGCTGAAGGTCTGTCTCCTGACACCACAGGGTCATTGTACAGACTAATGGCTGTTGGCAGAAATAATTTTCTGTACTATTCTTTGTCAGAGCAGAGCTGAAGACGCTTATTGCTGGAGCTGCTTTGCTGTTTGAGCAGCAGCTCGTGGAGAGGATGTGAGCTGTTCTCCATGATGTTTAACATGATGTTTGTGCAGGATCCTCCTTTCTACTACCAACTTCAAAGTTTCCACGTTGGTCCCCAGGACAGAGCCAACTTTCCTAATCAGTCTATTCAGTTTATTAGTGTTACTGGCTCTGATGCTGCTGCCTCACCAGATAGCATCAAAAAAAGATTGCACTGGCCACAACATGGTAAAAAATCTGCAAAATCTGGTTGCTCACATTAAATGACCTGAGCTTCCTCAGGAAGTAGAGTCTACTCTGAGCCTTTCTGTAGACAGCCGCTGTCTTGCATGTCCAGTCCAGGCTGTTGCTGAGGTGAAAGATATGTGTACCTCTCTACCACCTCCACCTCCTCACCAAGAATAAGCAGGATAAGCCGTAATGACAAAAAAAATAAAAAATCCAGAAAGTATTCCCAGTATTCCTCATCTTTTTCCACATTTTGTTATGTTACAGCCTTGTTTCAAAATGCATGAAATTCATTATTTTACTCAGATTTACAAACAATACCCCATAATGACAATGAGAAAGAAGTTTGTTTGAAATCTTTGCATAATTATTAAAAATTAAAAACAAAACAAAACAAAAAACTCACATGTAAATGTCACCAACTGTGCTTAATACTTTGTTGAAGCACCTTTAGCACCAATTACAGTCTTGACCTGGGTATTAGTCTTTTAGGGTATTGTTTTGGGGCAGTTTCTTTGATTCTTCTTTGCAGTACACCTCAAGCTTCATCAGATTGGATGAGGAGCGTCGGTGCACAGTCATTGTCAGAGCTCTCCAGAGATGTTCAATCAGGTTCAAGTCTGGGGCCCGGCTGGGCCACTCAAGGACATTTACAGAGTTGTCCCATAGACACTCCTTTTATATCTTGGCTGTGTGCTTTGGGTTGTTCTCTTATTGAAAGACAAACTGTCACCCCAGTCTGAGGTATATGCCAGGTGGTGAGCACTAGCTGGTTTCCTGCAGAAATGTCACTTGTTATTCGGGCCAAAGAGTTCAATCTTTGTTTCATCAGACCAAAAAATGTCTGTTCTCATTCAGAGTGACAAAATGAGGAAAATGTTAAGAGCTGTGTTTAGTTTCTGGATGCACTGCATGTTAATAGTTCAGCATTCACTTGTACATATTGTGGCATTTAGAAACCATCATCATCATTAAACTCACCTGTGGTGGACTAGGGTGGAATAAAATGTTTGCTTTTATGGACATATCATGAGAATATGAGCTCCAGGGCACAGAGGGAGGGACGTTTTGTATCTAATTTTGTCATTGCTTGTTTTTATTTATTTGTTGTCTCTTTTGGGACATTGTTCATAATTTTTGTCATAATGCGATTTTTGTGGTTATTCGTCCACGAAAAAAATCCATCTTTTCTATTCTGGATTTATTTATTTATTTTTACAATTTTCACAAAAAAAAAAACTTTGGCTGATAATGAAATCTTTGTTTTAGAGCACTCCTTCACATGAGATGGGTCCAGTCTTTACATCCCCACTTTCCACTGAAGGATTTCAATGTCAAACTGCTCTCTTTTTCAATTTGGGTCTCCTCTGTAATCCACTTGAGTAGTTTTTCTCTCACATTCATGTGCAGTAGTATTTCCATAAATACAGTATTCTCTCAATATTTAGTGTGACTGTAGTGAATAATATTTTTGGAGTGTGCCCTTCTTTGTGATGGTACCTTGGAGTCAGCAGAGCCCCACCACTCCTAAGCCCTCCACTTCCTCCCTTTTAGCCTCCTTCATTTCACCCCACAGCCAGTCGGAGGCACTTTGAAGTAAAGGCAAAGGCAAATATGAAAAGAGTGAATGTTCTCCGTGAAAAATTGCCTTTTCAATTGTGGCTATTTGCGTTTTGCTTTGCCTCGGGCCTGTACGGCCCTTTACCACCAGCTGGTATGTCCTTTGCTTTTTCTGGGAGACACAGATTATCTTATAATGCTTTGAGAAACCTGGATATTAAGAGGACAAAAGAGAAGCACTTCTCTCCCCAGACTACAATGATATAAATACTAATATGATTAAAGTGAAAGGACAACACGGGCTGACTCTGGGTACATACAGGGAAATTGTACTAAATCTGAACATTTTATGATTACTGTAAACCTTTCCAGGGTTATGCATATAAAAGATTCTTGATCCCAATTTCTGATGTCTGAATTGCAAGGCATGGTTCAAATGATTTGTCTTTTTTGTTTGTTCAAAATTCTAAATAAAACTCAAAACATCAAATCCAGGTTGAGGAGTTTTAAGTGTCAGCATAGTTATTGTTCTCAACCTGATATATAAAACTGCTAACATAGCTGAAACATCAGTGAAAAAACAAATGCCGAGGATCATAATTTGTCACAGCCTCTTAAGTATTCATTCTCTTTTAATTCAGCAAGGGTAGAACTCTCACAAGAACACAAGGTTTAAAAGGCCTTTGTGCTGTCTTTCAGTGCAGCTTTTTCCAGCCACTGCTAAGATTTTTTATTATCAGCCACTTCTTCTGACAGTGGTACCTACCGTGCAGAGGTTTGTCCTTCCATGAGGACTCCTGCTGTTCTTTCCTTTGTTCCTCTGGTTTCTGCTGCCTAACGTATTCACTAAGCTTATCATCATATTGGGTCATCGTTCTAATGTATTCATGGTTCTTGGTCGTTTTATACTGGATAGTGACTAACACTCACTAATCCTCTGGCTGAGGGGGTTCAGGCCTATGTAGAACAGCAGCGGGGACAGAGCAACTCTGTATATGCCGCACTTGATGTTCAATTCAACTTTTATTTATATAGCGCCAATTCACAACAAAGTCATCTCAGGGCACTTTACAGAATAAAGTCAAGATTATAAAGATGTATAGAGAGAACCCAACAATTCCCCCTGGAGCAAGCCATAGGCAACAGTGGAGAGGAAAAACTCCCTTTAACGGAAGAAACCTCAAGCAGAACCAGGCTCAGGGTGGACGACCATCTGCCTTGACCAGTTGGGGTGAGTGGAAAGGGGAGAGAGACAAGAACAGAGCAACAACAAAACATCGGGCAGATTGGTAGGACCAGTAGCTGCACGCTGGAAGACACACAGCTTCAAAGCCGGGGACACCTGCAGAAAGGGACAGAGAGAGAAGGACAAAGACAACTACGGGAGAGAAGAGTCAGAGTTAATGATATACAGTGGTGACAATTGCGGGGTGAGAGGAGAGATGGTCAAGAGGAGGAAAGCAGCTTAGTGCATCGGGGGGTGGGTCCCCCAGCAGTCTAAGCCTATAGCAGCATAACTATAACTAACTATATGCTTTATTAAAGAGGAAGGTTGTAAGCCTAGTCTTAAAAGTAGAGAGGGTGTCTGCTTCCTGAATCTGAACTGGGAGCTGGTTCCACAGGAGAGGAGCTTGATAGCTAAAGGCTCTACCTCCCATTCTACCTTTGGAAATTCTGGGACCCACAAGTAGGCCTGCATTCTGAGAATGAAGTGGTCTACTGACTTGTGTAATGGCTTGAAGTTGTTTTCCCCATTGAGTTTTCAATGAAGGATCTTAGAGTCCTGTTGACCAGTTCCAAGTATTCCAGGATCCATGTATGAAGCATTGAGTCATAGGCTTTCTTGTAGTTAATCCAAACAGTGCACAGGTTGGCATGTCTGGTCTTGCAGTCTCGAGTGACTGCTTTATGTACCAGTAGCTGGTTCATTTGTGCCACCAGACGCTTATAGAGTGAGATTAGCTGCGAGTGTGAATGGGTGAATAAGAAACAGTGCAACGCGCTTAGAGTGCCAATAGGTAGAAAAGTGCTATATAAGTGCAGACCATTTACCAAGTGCAGCCCATTTACTGGACCTTGTTTGGGAAGGTTCCTGTGGTCTTGAATAATTAACCTCTAATACAAAGCTTCATGACACTGCTGTGTTGGTTACTTCAAACCAAGATAGAATGGATGATGGTTATCAAGACATAATTTTATGTATTGGGTGGAGCCATTTGTAATGAACGATTACAGCCATCCTGTGTTTAACAAGCATAAAATTAATTCTTACATCTTGAAAACCACACTCTCCAGCTCCATCACAGCTGTGTATACAGAAATAATGACATGACATCTAGACATACAGGCACATACAAACTATTTCAACTTATTTCAAATTTTAATAGAATAGAATAGAATAACTGCTTGTTACCCAGTATTGTCCATTTGTCAACAAACCAGAACATAAGGTCTTATCCTTCTTCAAAAACCAAACTTAGTTCAAATCTCAATTTAAACCAGCAGCTCTAATTATGAATGAAAGCTAAAATTTTTGTGTCTAGAAAGAGCTAGTAACTATTAAAGTAACTCTTAAATCAAATCAGTAAGACGTACTGAAGAGCATCCATGAGCTCCTTTCAAACTGCTATACAAAACACAACCAGACTTTCAAGATGCCAAACTCAAGTGGATGCTCCATGTGATGGAATTACCAACTGTAACTACCAAAGACTGTAAATAAAACTTTCTTAAACCCTTGTGTTTTTTATTTGACTTTGCAGACACCCAGAAACAACAGAAAATCTAACTCCACAAGATAAATAGGAAATAAAATAATTTATTGTCACATAAATGACTTGGTATATTTAGTTAGCTCCCTCTACAAATGGAACGGAAATAATTTTTTTATCCTTAGATGAAGAAAGAAAATATACACAGGAGTGAAAAGCTTAAACCTTCAGGTACATATTTAAGTGCATTTAATACAGAGATGAAACGACCCCATAGAATTGAAGGTCAATGAAATCAGCATTAAAGAAACAAATACAAAAGTGAGAAGACCAGAGAGAGAGAAAAAAAAAGTGGTAGAAAACATTAATCAAGAATTAATATATATACACACTTATGCAGAATCGCTTCTTAAACACAGAAAAACACTATGTAGACACACTGTAAACACATCTTTTAAAATGTGGATGGGTGTACAGGGAAGAAGTGCACATGTGTTTTTGTTCTTCTTGAATCTCTTAAATGTTAAAATAAAAGCTTTATAAAAGCTGGATGCTATAATATGTTTAGATAAAGGAGTTGGGTTAACTACAATAATGTTAATATATGAGCTGAAATTAAATCTATCCCACAACAATAAAACCTTAAATGTCAGTTAATAGAGGTTTTTTGCAAAGTTAATAAAAATAAATATTTGACACATTAACTTATCAAAAGCTTAGAAACATGCATTTGTTACTATTAACCTGCATGGAAATACCTCAACCTGCACCTGGGGATATTTCTGACAACATATACTCTGCATTTACCCGAAGATGTGTTTACTTCGCATTTAGTTTGTACTAACATATGCGACAAAATGTTGAAATCAGGAATCTGATCAAAAAACAGATGTATACAAAATTTTAAAAGTGGTAAAGTCTATTAATGACTCAAGATAATAAAACAAATGCAAAAAGCAGTGTCCTTCATTTTTGATGGGTAAGGCAAACCTTACCAGAACCAGTGGTAACAGCACACCTGTGGCTGCTGGCATGGTTTAATATCGTTCCAGTCAGCTCTTTAATTCAAGCCTTGTATATGTGTGAAAACATCCAAACTGTCCTGGTAGATAAGAAAATATACTTTTCTTCTTGCCAGTCCTCCAAGTCCACAGACCATGTGGACATGATAAGCTTGAGTTTGATGGACAATCAGTTCAGTATAACCGTAGCTGAATAATTCTGAGACTGCCACATATGTGACTGCTGCCTTTCTCCAAATGTGGCTAAAGTCCTGTACTTCTGTAAAGAGCTATGGACAATTCCTAGATTGCCATACTTTACAACTAGCTTAGACTTTATACACACAGACCAGTCCAGTCAAATTCTACTGATAATGTCAGTCATGGTTGAAGAAGTGGAAAGACAGGTCAACCCCAACCGATGCTCAAGCAGGAGTGTCTTAGATGAGGTGGGTGGTTGAACGACTGAATGTGTGGTACTTCCTCTCAAACATGGAAGGCAGATTGACCATGGAGGGAGAATAGTGTGCCTGTTGAGAGAAAAGACAGAAATTAACTTTTCTTATTTTTTAAATAAAAGGTGAGTGCAGATCAGGTGAGTAAAACCAAAATTAAAACTGTAACACCCAATTGTACTGTTAAGGTTCATTTTAGTCCATTACATCTTCCAGAAACAATCTGCCATAGTAAATCAAAGTACAGTGTGGAACAAGTCAAATGATTACAGTGTATCATAATATATTCACAGCCCTTCACTATTTGCATATAAAAATGTGCTGTAAATTACATTTTTGTAAGGCAGAAAACCTATTTAAAGAAACATCAGCAACTTGCATCACTCATTTACTAGTATTTACATACTTCGTGTTACATTAAAGAGTCTGCTTGGTAAACTTTGTAAGCTTCTCACACGATCTGTCAGGGATAAACTCTCTAAATCTCTAAAAGTGCAATACGACTGAATGGAAAATGTCTAAATTGCTCTCAACAGGTCTCTCCACAGATGTTTTACAGTAAGTCTGGGCTTTGGTTGAACCACTTAAGGACAGTCAAAGACTCTGTCAAGCTATTTGCTTCTGGTGTGGAGGTGACATGAAGTGCACTCCCGAAGAGGGGTTATATAAAAGAACTCCCTTTATTTATTATTAATGTGCAAAGGATGCAATGTTTTTATTGCAATTTACAACACGATAACATATGAAACAAATAGAAGGGGTGCGAATAGGTTTTGAAGTGACTGGTTAGTCAAAGTTACCTGGAAGTGTGCGTTAAAAGCACCACTCCTTGCTTCAACTTACACAGCGCAAACTAAAGGATTACTTTTTCAGAATGACCCATTGTGCAAAGGTATTTGTTGTATTAATTTGTACACAACACACATTCTGTTTTAGTACCTACATTACTTAAAAATTATGTAGTGCTTCTGTTAATGCACTTGAGTGAAAAGTTAACAGAAAATTGTAGACATCTGATTTGCAACTAACATCTCTTCACCATTTCTAAGTTAATTTAAATAGCAATTCAGTCTCATTATTATCATCAGCCTACAAATGGGTGACCGCATAATTGTTGTGACAATGTAATTTTAAAGATTTTTAAGTGGCTACAATTTATCTGATGCCTGTGCTGCAGTAGCCCACAGATAAAATTAGAAGGTAACCTTTAAAACCAGAGGGCATTCGAGTGCTGAACATGGGAAACTCAACTACCCTACTTCATTTTGCACCACATGACTCATACAGTCAGCACATATCACTTCTATTACTTTTTTATGCCAATTGGAGTTTTCTAAAAGTATTATTGTGTGTTTTACTAATATCTGTGTGGGCTTCTAATTAAAGATTAGACAAGATTGTGATAGTGGGTACACAGCACTCCTGACCTGACCTGATATTTCAAACATCCTTACATTTGCTTTTACTTCCCTATTCAATGATTTGCGAGATTATGGGTCAAAACAAACAAACAAACAAAAAACAGCAATAAGAGGTTAAAAGCTGAAATATCCACGTAAATCAACTTTAACAACACCCGAATACTTAGCATGGCTTGGCATTACCATTTGAAACAATAAAGCATGAGTCATTCAACTCAATTCAATATCAGCATCTTAACTCGATGCTCAATTTTAAAAGCCTGGCAAACAAGATAGATTGTCATGTAAGATATCTAGTTTACAATCACGTGTGTATATGTGTGAAAAACAAGTTTGACTTCTGTGCTCCAGCCTCATTTTAATTAGTCAGAAGAAAAAAGACAAATGCTGTTACTAGAACCCTTCTGTCTTCCAAACCAAAACTTGGCAATTAACTAATTCAGAAAGGCATTTTCTGCCAGCACAATCACACTTTGGTAGCTTCCCACCTGGCTTTTATGCACTAACCAAGTGCCCTCAACAAGCATTTAAGCAGAAGCACTGCCTTTCTTGTTCCTTCTATTGGTATCACAAGTTGAACAGTAACTAGTGAATGGTGCTGGCCATGATTACATGGTTGTAAGAGATGCTAGAGGGTTTCACCATCACAAAGCATGATTAGAATGACAGAAAAGATTTAACAGCCTGCTTTCACGGAAAAGGAAGGCCAGGTCAAGGGCAGCTCTGGTCATAAAGCAAACATATCCAACCCTCCTTACACACCTGCTACATTACACTAGTTTTGTACAACTGTGAATGAAAATATCTCCATCTGAGACTTGGTCATTATAAATTGCTAGTGACATGCAGATATTTATATGCTTAATCTGAATTACTGAATGCTACCTAATGCAAAGAAGTAACAACTTCCTCTATTTAAACTTGGAATGTATGAAAGGGCCTGTGAGGTATTGGTGTCGCTTTTAGAACAATTATGGCAGATACTGAACAAACAAAAGTTTAACTATATGTGTGTTTTTGCACATTTGCGGCCTGGTAGCTCAATGGGTAAAGCAGCAGGATGGATATGGAGAAGTCTGCAGGATTAAGTCCCAGCTTACCCACCAGGTTCACTCAGTGCTAGCTCCCCAGTTGGATAAAACAAACTTTTGCCAAAATGAGTAGTGAGTTTCTCCTTGAAAAAAAAATGGTTAGCGGAGGTGCAGTAGCACTTTGCACTTAATAATAATAATAATAATAAAAGAGGCTATATGCAATATTTTCAAAACTTTCAAATTTAAAACTACTATGTTCACTAGTAGGTTTTATTTAAGCATGGGCTCATTGCAGATGGTAAAGCAGCATTCATAAAACCAAGGAGTAGTTAAATGACTAAACTGAACATTGAATAAAATGGGCTCAGCGACTCAGCCATCACAGACTAAAATATAGGAAAGATGACGTGCCACCAATTATTAAAGCTCAGATAAAAAGTCAGCCCTGCTCCCATGAATACAGTGACATTTTATTTTAGTGAGACATTTTTATGTAACCTTGCCAAAATACAGAGTACAGCATCCAAAATTAAAGGCATGTCTTGAAATTTTGATTTTTATTCCTGATACATTACTTGACTGCACTTATTAGTAATTTTCAACAGAGCTGCTTACATAGAAACAACGATTTCCAAAAGACTATTTAAATCTATCGACATGCCTTTAAGGAAGCTTTCTCTCCTGAAGGAAAGCAGGCTTCCAACTGGACAGAACTCTTCCGAGCTCTTCTGCTGCTCAATACTTAGTAACACCAAGTGAATATTCCCAGCCCCACTAATTAGTAACCCAGTGATTCACAGTAACAGGTTTTCCAAATCAACTCTTAGAATCTCTGCCCTTTAAACTTGTCAGTCTCGAGTGGGGGGAAATTACACCCACACAATTCAAATGTTTCTAACCCCCTCATTTGCAATCACTGGAGTTCATAGTTCAGCTGGTGAGCAGACCCTTATTAATCTGATATTGTCACAGGGTCTCAGTTTCTAATGAGTTGATTTGGACTGTAATTGCATCTGTGGTATATGGATGCTGAATCTACATATTACAGAAGCAGACAGCAAAGGTAAATTTAAAATTGGTGTCCCCTAATTTAGACTACACAGCAGTAATGTTTGCTCACATGAAACTCCAGGACTGAGATTAGCGATGAATTAGAGCAGAGTCTCCCTGCGAGGACTGGTCAGGACAGCTCTGCATTGGTCCAGAGGGACTTTGGGATCTCTGCATGGTTCAGAAAAGGTCCTCTCTTTGGCATTAAGTGGCAGGGGAGCCATAGTCTTTGGGTGAAACCCTACAGCAGGAAGATGTCTGGACAAGTTATGGCTAGATTCTGGTTGGACGTTTTTGGAGTTTAGCTGAGAGGAATTTTGGATAGCTTTAATAGTGGACTTTTGGGAAATGGTTGGGCTGGAAAGAGGCTGTGCTGGTTGGGTCAACTGAGGAGCATCATGGATGGACTGTGTTTCTTGTGTGCCTGGGCAATAGTTAGGGCAAAGTCTTTGATTGGACTCAGGGGCAGCACTTGGACCATGGTTATTATTAGACTTTTGGACTGGGCTGCAGGGGGTACGCATACAGACAGGGACTCTGGCTCTGATAGGAGGGTGGTCCAAAGAATTAGAGCGCTGTACCACAACACTGGTCTTGGCAGAATCGCTCAAACTGAATGTGGAGGCAGAGCGAGCCATCTAGAGTACATAATAGAGAGGAGACAAATATAAAGCAGGGATCTATAAATCAAAGGACAAGTCAAGAAGAGAAAATACATGCTACAACATAATACAGAAAGAGGGGAAATGCTTAGAAGGTAAAACAAGACAGCCCCACTGTCTATTAGTATGTTACTGTCTAAACGACTTAACACCACAATTGTCTCCACAAACCTTGAAACTGTGTGTTTTTACATATGTAAAAATACTGGCAGGAGACAGAAAAAGATCTTTCTCATCAAACATTTTAAAAGTCAGTATATCTGATACAGAGTACAGCTATCATTAACCAGTATTTTTTGTTCATTTTATCAGATGGTGGAGTTGATATTTCGTGTGTCTGGTGAAACAGGAATAGGAAAAAGGGACCCCCAACCCAATGCTCTGGCTAAAATCACGACATAGTCTGGGACTACTTGACTGTAGAGCACGCAGTTTAGAGAGACATTTGATTAGCAAAGCAAGCTTGAATGCAGGTGTCTCCAAGGACACCGACTTTGGCAGCAATAACCTCAAGCAAGCCCTTATTGTAGCTGTGATTAGACATGAACAATTTTAAGGACTTTTTGATCATACATTCCTTACAGAACTGCTTCAGATCAGCCACATTTTTAACAAATATGGTGTGAACTTCTACTGGGTTAAAGTTTGGGCTCTGGCTACTCAAAGAGCAGGATTTTGTGACCCCAAAGCTATTTTTATAGTAGGTTTGCTTTGATATTACTGTCCTGGTATATCGTTCAGGTTCATCTGAGATTCAACTTGTACACAGCCACTGCGACATCCTGTAGGGTACCTCAATAAAAATGAGAATTCGTTTTCTCCTCCACAATGGCAAGTCATCCCGTTCAAGAGGCAGTCATGCAGACCTAAATATAAAGATACTCCCTCCACCATACATACCCCTGTTTAGATAATGTTTGTTCCTGTTGATACGTGGTCTTCCTTTGAGGCCATATGCTGTGTGTTCTTTCCAAATAATTCTGCCTTTGTTCTATCTGTCCACAACACATTTTCCACATGTTGCGGCATGTCAACCTGCTCTTTAGCAGACTTCAGACATGATGTAATGTTGTTTTTGGAAGCAACTGTTTTGTCCAAGGTTTGCAAAGAGATGTTAACCAACTGCAAAAAAAATCCTTCAAGTCTTTAGCTGAAGTTTGTTTTTGTTTTTTTGTTTTTATTAAATCTTATTGAGGATTCTGTGATGTACCTTTGGGGATAACTTGACTGAGTGACCACTTCTGTGAAGAGTAGCAATAGTACCACATTGTTTTCCTTTGTAGACAGCGTGTCTAACTTGACTGATGGATTTCTAGTCTTTGAGATTACTCTGTAATCCTTCACGGTTATTTGCAAAAGAACAATTTTTGTTTGTAGTTCTTTTTTTGGCTTCCATTGGCTAATCCTGCTTGAGGACATGATTTTATAAACCAAATAGTTCTAAAGACACCTCCATCCACACCTCCACCTTCAAGTCCATTGTTTCACTAATTGGACTGATAATTTGTAAAGTGGTTTGGGAGTGTGGGGGCAAAGGGTCAAATGTTAGAGGACATAACAAAAACAAAAACATTTGATTTAAAAGGTTCTGCTTAGAATTGTAGCATTTCCCCAATTTGGAAGCTGGACTTTATAAGCTGCTAAAGAAGGTCAAATTGTTTTCACCAAAAATAAAGATAGTCTAAAGGCAAGTGAAGCAGAAATATTTTAAACCTCAGCCCCCTTTATTTCGTAAAAAATGCAGTATTATAAAGCCAATTACCAGTGGCCATAGTATTAGTGTTAATTTTGGCAAATTATTTTGATTTAGTGATACACTTAATCTTTTGATGAAAACATAAATTATTTCTAGTGTCCACTTTGTTATGAACTGTTACCAGGGTTACAGGGGTTTTTTGTGTTAATTTGGTCAAACAGTTGTTTCTGGCTCTTCAGAGGGATTCAAACAATGATTCATTAACATTTTGTCTAAAAGTCTGTCTAGTGGGTTAAGTGGAAACGGTGTATCGGTTGGTAACATTAATATAGCATGTTAACGTTTAACGTTGGCATGCTGCTGCATGTTCATAGAAGGCTCAGCTGTTTTGTTGCAACATTTTGTCTAATTCTGAGCTGAATGTAAAAAGCTTCTTATTAACAGCAGCTCAACAGGCCAAGTGGGTTTTGAACCGATTATCTTGAGTGGACAAAACCATTTCTCTGATGAGGAGCTAAAGGTTCATTCCCTAAATGCTGCAGGTCAGTTAATATGACTTTGTTTTAGAGGATTTCACTTTATGTTTAAATAAAAAAAATAATAATTAAAAGGTATGGTCAAAATTTCTTTATGTCTTTGTTAATGTCTTTAACAAAATGTCTTAAGTCTAAACTACATAACAGAAAAAAAGTAGGAATAGAAGTAAAGAAATTTGTTAAATAATTTCACTGATGGTTTATTTAGACAGCAAATAATCCAGACTTACAGCCAGAGTGGAGCTGCTGCCAATGTGGTTTTCACAACTTATCCTCTGGCCTTCCTCATCTGGAGTACTGTTGGCCATGAATGCCCTCTGGATCACACGCTTCGGGGTCTTGGTAAACGAAAATGCCCTTGTCACCTAACACACACATAAAACACAGAGTTAAAATTAAGTTTTGGTTTTGTTACATGGTAATTTTCATGTTTAAATGTAACAGGAGATATGTAGCTAAATGAGATGCCTCACAACACTCCTATAATCTGTTGTTGAGGCACACAACCTGTTTACTGTAAATAGTTAATAGAGGCTGGAGGAAAGTACATTTACTAACGGTATGGTTCAATATGAGGTACTTAAACTTCAGTATACTGGAATGTTTAAATTTGATGTTACTTTTAGTTTCATTCCAGTTCTTTACAGCTTTAGTTACATACTGCACATTTGTATACCTTCTAAGCATTTCCACTCTCTCTGTATTTGGTTTTACTATGCATTTTCTTTTCTTTGCCTGTACTTTGTTTTGGAGATGTAAATCCCAGCTTTACATTTGTCTTCTCTCCATTATTTACTCTAGATGGCTCGGTCTGCCTTCACATTCAGTTTGAGTAATTCTGCCAAGACCAATAGGGTGGTACAGTGCTCCAATTCTTTAGACCACCCTCCTATCAAAGCCAGAGTCCCTGTATATATACATACCCTCTACAGCCAAGTCCAAACACATTTGTAGCCCTATTCCCAATTCTGCCCCTTTGTCTAAACCAGCACTCAACACTTTTAAAACACAGGTGGCCTAGACTGTAACGTCTCTGAATGCAACAGCAACTTTTAATGTGTGACAGTGCACCAACAGGTGCTCTATGGCTTCTATGGAGACACAGTACCCCCCCTCTTTCAATGTGAACCCCACTCATATAGGGGAGTTTGAGAGGAAATGGGATGTCTGTCATTTCCATATATTTGAAGTACCATGACTACCTTTCTACGGTGTCATTTATTTGCCTGCTTTGTCACTATTACTCCAGTTTGTTGATTTGTAAAGCCAACCCACTGTAGGCATCTATTTGAAAAAGGTAACAGCTGACATTACTGTCGTTATTCCAGAAAACTGATGCTGCTGTTTAAGAGACAAGAAGCAAAAATCTTAATTTTTATTCAGGAATTTTACCAGATCATTCAAATACAAACATAATTAATTTATTTATAATATACATATACACTTATTACAGTGATACGTATTAGATACCCCATCTTCTTTCTGTACAATTTTCCAGGACTATATTTAAGTTTGTAATTAATTTGGTATAATTATTACCTTGTCTTCTACTTCTTTAGACATTTTTACTACATTATGAATCAGCCAAAAGTATAATATAGCTAACAATATTGATATGTTTTAAATATTCCTAAAACAAATTCATCACATAAATTAAAAGATTTTAACAGTTTATATTAAATATACACGATAAACATTAAGAGTTGTTTAACATTAGTACTGACAGAGCAATTTATATTTGAATTCTTTTGGCAGATATGTACAAGGCAAGAAAAACAAAACAAAAAAAAAATCAGTAAATGCTAGTGCAGAGAAGAGAAAGGAAAATAAGAAAAGAGTTTGAAAAAAGTAGGAAGCACTTAAAAAGCAGCATTTCAACATTTTTGGGTTTATTTGCTAGATTTATAGGGCTACTGTAAAGCTAAAAATATCCAGGAAGCTTAGCTTCCACACTCATTTGCTTTTCTGACAGCTCCTGAGTAGGATCAGTGTCTGAAAAGTCATAGCTTTAGTAGTAGGCAAAAATTTTTGACAAGGGCAAATTATTGTGTACCAGCAGCTACCTGATCACCCATTACTATTGTCTTGACTACATCTCTCTGCATGGCTGCCAATGTCTCAGACAGCTGAACAATCAGTAATTATAATAATGTACAAATGAGAACCTGATTCTTCTGTCTTTACCTTCTTTGAAGTCTTCTTTATGGCCCTGGAAGCTTTGCTCAGGGTGCTGTCCATGTCCTTGGTGCTGACCTGCAGTGAGTCTGGGTCTGTACACTGAATCATGTCCTCCTGGTTACAAAACAGACACAGCCTCAAAATCAACACGATAGATCATGACCTCAAGTGGACAAGTCACGCCATCACTGACAAAACATTCACCACATAACTTTCCGGGCAAAATAGTTACAAGAGGAGATGTGTAGTAGGATTCACACACAGCCTTTATTTTTCTCTCCCTCTCACCCTGCAATGGTCTTTTTTTTAACAACCAGGGCTCTGTCTTATTGATATTCACATTGCAGTGCTGACCCAGTGAAAACAGCATTAGGAATGCTGAATATAAGGCAGCAGGCAAAGCAAGGACCTGCATCGCCCTCTACTGCTTGCTCTGCTAAATACAGACAACAGCCACACCTCCATATCCTCGAGTGGGCTGATTAATCATTGAGCTTAATCAGCACATAAGTCGGTTTGGTCATAATTTCCTGAAATGATCAAATAATTAAGTTGGCAATATGTTTGTATTTATACTATTAGAAAAAAACAAACAAACATAAAAAGCAACCTATGTGGAACTGATACAACTAACAAGTATTGCCCATATACAGTAACTTCAATTTATACCTATAATTGACCAGTATATACTGTAAACTAAATATCAATTATTTTAATACATGCATAAGCACTTGCTTACTGGAGTTTTTAAATATGTATAAAAGTCATGACTGTAAAACACCAACTTACACTGGTTTAGGGAGAAGAGGAGACAAGGTGAGTTGACTGCAAAGAAAGCACCACATTTGTGTAAGTTTGTACTTATCTTATTCAACAGCTGGTATATTCATTGTACTGTCTCTGTTATAGACTTTACTGCATTGTATTCACAAGCACCGAGTTAAATTGAAACTACACATAACCTCTGCTCTGTTCCATTGTGTCTGTGTAGATCTACATAGGCACTCCAGATATGAGGAGAAAACGAAGTAAAGATTAGAACAATTTCAGCAGTGGAGTAGATGTAAGTAAGGACCAGGATTTCATCAGCTTATTTAAAATTTTATTAAATCACTTAAGATTTTTCACTTAAGTTTGATAAACCTACAGTCTTCTTTAAAACACTAGTATTATAGTCCCTTTTTAGCCAATTTCTCTAAAAAACTAACCTAATAATAAGCTAATAAGTTATAAGTCAGCCCTCTTGCATCATGACTCAAAGTGATGCTGAAAAGCTAGTCCATGCATTTGTTACTTCTAGGTTGGACTACTGTAATTCCCTAGTTTTTGGGTGTCCTAATAACTCCCTAAAATGCCTTCAATTATTTCAAAATTCTGCAACTGCTGGACTGCTGCTGAGTGGAATTAGCAAGAGATCATATTTCTCCTTAATTACTTTCCTTCGAATATAAATAAAAACCCTGCTCCTTACATATAAAGCTCTTAATGGTCAAGCTCCATCATATTTCAAAGACCTCATAGTACCATATCATCCGTTTAGACCACTTCGATCTCAGAATGCAGACCTACTTGTGGTTCCCAGAGTTTCCAAAGGTAGAATAGGAGGCAGAGCCTTTAGCTATCAAGCCCCTTTCCTGTGGAACCGGCTCCCAGTCCAGATTCGGGGGGGAAGACACCCTCTCTACTTTTAAGACTAGGCTTACAACTTTCCTTTTTGGTAAGCATCTTAGTCATTATGCTTTAGGTTTAGACCAAGGGTGCCCAATGTGTCGATCGCGATCTACCAGTCGGTCGCAAAGGTAGTGTGGGTAGATCATGGAATTAACAAAGTAGACATCAGCCCGTCATCCCTCCTCACTTTGAAATTTGTCACTTGATTGACGTACAGGGCAGCCAGTCTGACATATAACTTTTTCTGACACATGGGTCACAGCGCATGCGCATGCATACAACAGCACCAAGTGCTGCAAATCTCTAGCAAACTAGCGAGATAGCCTCCGGACTATGCATCCCTGGCTAATTCTATCCAGTGCAAGTCATCAGAGTAAGGTAATGACAAAAAAATGTACAGATTTGTATTGTGGAGTATGGGTTCATTCAGTTATGCAAGCTACACCAACATATATTGTGCATGTAAAGAATTCTAATAAATGTATTTTTTATAGTAGCTCCAGCAAGTGCAATGAGCTCCTCTCCTCTCTATACATTTATTTGTCACCAGTGCATGACATTAACTTTGTGTCTTCTTATTTATGGCCACACAACTGGTTCTGCTGGAGGTTTCTTTCATTAATGCATGCCACTGTTGCCTAGGGCTTGCTCAAGGGGGATTTGTGGGGTTGCCTCTACATACTTATATAGGTAGGACTTTATTATGTAAAGTTTCTAGAGATGACTTTGTTGTGAGTTGGTGCTATATAAATAAAGTTGAAGTAAATTAAATAACTTGATGCTAAATAGCATAAGAGCATCACATTCAGTGACACGTCTGTTAGCTGTCTGTTTCAGAGAACCAAATTGCAAATACTTCAACTGACTCGGAAGTGGCACTGAAATCCATGTTGAGATTCAGCCAGGTAGTTACTGACTGTATATGCACCAATGTGTGCCATTGGTGCATATACAGTCAGTAAGTAGTGCTCATTCCTAGTGGTGGGTATTGTCATGTAAATATCATCAGCTCCAAGTTCGTGAAGGTTTAAATATACTCAGTGGCTTTCAGCATAAACCCTTGAAAATGAAATTCAGATTTCTTCTTGTCCTTTGCATGTTTGCAGTACAAATAGGTTTTCAGCCAACCGGACATAGAAAGTATGAACTGGCCTGACAACACGCCAACCCAACATCAAAGATATAGTGGCAACAACAACCGACAACCGAACCAAATGCCTGGCAGTGGTGGGTCATGGGTCTAAAATTGGCCTAATTTTTTGAAAGACAAAAATAACTAATTTTCAAGTGTAAAGCGTTGCTGAGGATGCTGCTGAGCTATCACAGATTTTTTCCCTGCCAGTAAGTCTGTCCAACTGTGTGTTGGGGAGGGTTTTCTCACCGCATCAGCTCTGCAGATGGTGTTGGCGACGTGGCGGCAAAGTGTCCTCAACCAGGTGCTTTTAACGGTATCCTCTCCAACCAGCTGGAAGCTGAACAACAAGTTCTCTTGCTCAGTCGGAGGGCGAACAACCAAGGCAAATGCATTAACACACTCTGAAGGGAGGAGATGAAAGAACAAGAAAGAAAAGTTAGGGGGAGAAGATAAGAGTAACAAGAAGAAGGGAGGAGGTGGGTCAGACAGTGCAACCATTGCACACTGCAGTGGTGAAAGAAATGCTGGACAGGGAGAAAAGAAACAGAAAGATCAGAGAACTTGGAAAATAAATGCTTTGACTAAACTGTTCCCTGTGTAAAGACCATTTATCTCTGAAAAATGCTTTTCAATGTAAAACTAGAGGAAATGATAAAATAGTGTGAAAAAGAAACTCATAGGTACTAGAAAGGCTGGACCAAAGCATTCCACGGGTCATGAAAGAGTTGCTGTTATCTACGCGTACGTTTACACAAAATGAAGTTGCCTGCATTAACGTGAAGCATTGGTTGTTAATTTTTAGAAATTAATAGTACATGTACACAGGATGCAATTCCACGTATTACTAGTAGGGTAGTACCAAAACAGCAAAATGCTGGGAAAAAAAGAAATGCATTTTGTTGTTGTAATAGCTATAATATCTTCTAATATTTTTTTAACTGAATTACAATGGGTAAATATTTAGATGTTCAGATACTGTAAGGAGGGTCATGATCTTAGAGTAGATTTGCTACTGAGCTGTGTGACAGCAATAGCACATAAGGGTATCTAAGCACTTTGGGTATTATAATGGAGAGCAGATTAGGAGTACAGGTGACATGATGAGCAATAACTTGATTAGTTTCCACTAAGGCCAGCAACACAGGAAAATATTTGAAATCAGTAATTCTTTCATTCCTGTATTGTCCACAAAATGTTTGCGTGCAGCTCTAGTACTGCAGTCCAGCTAATAATGTGCGTGAGGGTATGTTGTGTCGCTTAGTCGGTGTTCCGTTAAATTGTGATCGATTGGAAAGCAGTCCTCAATGATTAATTGTTTTCCAGTGTGTGCATGTTGTTACTCTGTTACCCTCTGTGTCCTGCAGGTCCAGCACTCTTCGAATCTGGGACAGTGGCATCAGTGTGATGTGTTTGAGTGGGGGAGGTGGTCTTGTCGGTCCCAGTGGACTCTTAAATGTGTTGATCACCTTGTGCCGCTTCCTTGCAATCTGTAAAGATCCCGATACATAGATAACTGCAAATAACTTGGCATTAGCTTTTATTTCTTCTGATAAGTAACAATATATTAAAGGTAAAAAAAAAAAAGGCAGACTGCTGGAGCCGAAGCTACTTTATCATCTGCTGCTACTATATAGTCTGACCAGCATCGAGCTCTGTAACTTCACTGATGACAACTAATCAAACCGTTGAGTTTCCCAAATCAAACTACCCACATCTATCTACAGAGCATTTGTAGACGTTTTTGGAGTAGGGTGCTAATTTTAAAATGTTTTCAATTTCTTTTTAATTAGCTTTGAGAGTAGTTATTGTATGGCTTTTCACAATGTGAGCTGTTAACATAACTCTATACAGGTACACTGCACTTGTGGTTGAATCAAGCATTGGCCTGAATTTTTTTATGGACAGAAATGAAATAGTAGAATTAAAAACAAGTTTATACCATCTTTACTGAAAAAATTAAATCAGCGAAAAAAATCAAGATTCATGGAAACGTGTCATATTTTCATCGAGGGCAGTTAAGTAAGTTGTCAGTGTTACTTTGTCTCAACATTTTACTGCTAAAGATATAGATGACCTTTACAGAACACAGCTTATATCTTATCAGAGGGATTGTTACAGTGTCTACATGATTAGAATGTTTGCCACATTCTTAATGTGCGTGTAACATCCACGTCAATCAACTGATACTAGTTTAATCAATTTAACTGTCAACACTGTGTTGTTGTGTCGTGTCTCATTCGCTTGCCTTTTGTTTAGATCTAAAGCACTTTCAGTACATCCATAAAACACTCCATAGAGAGCCTCTAAACCAATTTACATTTACACAATGCTTAGGTAATGCGTCAGGTGTAGACACAGTGTTAGGCCAGGTCTAGCTCAATAAATATCTGCCAGAACTACACACTATCTAAGGGTGATTATTTTTTTTTAACATAATTTGTTTCTATTTAAATAATAATAAAATAAAAAAATAACATGGGCGAATATATGATTATCTGATTTTTAATACCCTCAACAATCATCATTGGCTTGAAAACACCTGTATAAGGCTTTAAAATTTATGACCCCAATATAATGGTTAAGGGTGCAAATCAATATTGTCACCCAAGCTAATCAAAGATTACTGATGATGGAGTCAAGTAAAACATCAGTCATGCCTGCATGACTTTTGTCTATAACAAAACATCCAAAAATCCATGAGAAGCCTCCTATCCTGTCTCTGTTCTTATGCCAATTAACACATCGAGTGTGTCAGCTATGATATACCTCACACTCGTTAACTGATCACCTTTCCAGTCTATTACCTTTTATCCTGCCACTGCATGTGCAGCATTCAAGATTGCTTTTGGTCAACAGCTATGGTCTGTTCATCTATCAGTGCATTTGCATTCGCTTAAATAGACTACAGCCAGTCTTCTAATATCATGTAAATGAGACACTGCAAGTGAGGTAATGGAAAATACCTCACATCCAAGGGTAGGTTTCTTTAGTAGAACGCTGACCTCTCTACTGTGTTTATGTGTAACCAAGTTTCTAATAAGCAGTTTAATGAATGAATGTGCAGGACAAAAGCCTGAAGACAGCAGTAGAGTAGGGTGGCTGGACAAAGGAGAGATCATTACACAAAGCAATACCTCCAAAGATGGTCCTTGGTCTGACTAAAACTGAACAGTGGCACGTGGAACTCCATATTAGTTGTTTAGTAATGCAAATGTTTTAAAGAAAACAATTTGCCCTGTAAAAGGGAGGTTTATTCCACCTATCTGACTCTCTCTTCCGTCAGTCTCTTCCAACTGACAGAGCAAAAGCAGTTGGAAATAAAGTTAGGAAACTGCATTGTGTCGATATTTAGATGCTTCCAAAATATGTCAGAGGTAGAGGAGAAATGATTACATGCAGATATTCCATGGTTCTTAAGTGCTTGTACATCTGAAGCCTGGTTTCTTTGAGCAATCTGACTACTTTAGAGCATGTAAATGCATTCAGTGTCACGAATGTCTAACTTGTAATGAGACATATACTTAATTTCTGTGTGTAAATCAAATAATCATGGCAATTTTACTTGAAAGGATTTTGCCACAAACCTTTACAGGATTAAAGGAAAAGCTGGTCTTGACAGAAACCTGAATGATATTTAAACCTAAGACAAAGGGTCTCAGTTGCGAAAAGCTTTTGTGCTTTCCAGAGTCTGCAAATTATTATTATTTTTCACTGGAACACTAGTAGGAATGAGGGCCACAATTTGCAAACCTCATATTTCAGCATTTGCACTAGACTACATAACTTTTTAACTGTGTCAGAGGTTAAAAGGTCGGTAGGGTTTATATGTATTCTTACCTCTAGACAGTCATTGAAGAGAAACAGTGTGACATGTTCTCCACGGTCACATGGCTGATCGCCTAGGGCAGTTGTTTCTACTCGATAAACCAGACTACGATGCGAGGACAGCAAGTTGGCCTATAGAGAGGACACACACACAAAAAAATAAAAATAAAATAAAAAAAGAGAGATTAAAACACAGTAGCATTGTAGCACTTGGTTTATACAACCATTGCCATGCAACAAATGCAATTAAACTTACAGGACAGCCATCAACTTCATACACAACATCAAATATCTGCTTCTGGCCTTCAGTCTTTCTCTTGTCTTCATTGATGTGACTGCATGGAAGAAAAGAGAGGGAAGAACAATAATGTTATTGTTCATCTCAATAATTTGAAAATGCATTGAACAGAACTAAATTCTTGTCTCATATATGGCAATTCTTAAAAGTCTTTCTTGCTAAATCTTGGCTTAACAATGGTCAATTATTATAAGCTAAATCTACATTGTGGTCAAGGCTTCGTATGACAGGACAGAGTTCACACAAGTCATTCGAAATTATCGAAATATGCTGGCTGTGTGATTGTCACAAAAGAAAGGTTAAGGTCAAGCCAACTTACGTCATGACTTCTTTTAGAGACTCTATTGCTTTCTCCACTGTTATCTTGTCTGGGTTGTCATCTGATGTATGTTTCTTTATGTCTGTAAAGGTGGGGGAAGAAAAGGAAAAGTTTGGTAAGTAGTAGAAGGAACAGACGAAAGATAAAAATCGTGTAAAGAAATTGAAAATAAAAGAAATTATAGAAGGGCATCAACAGGAGACAATGGAGACTGAGGCAGGTGTTAGAGGAAAACGATAAAGAGAAAAAGGGATGCAATTAGCAAAGCAATGAAAATATATATATATATTTTTTTTTTTTTCATTCCTTTGCTAATGTTTTTTTTATTTTTAATAAAGATTTGAACAAAAGGGTCCGCTTCTGAGCATGTGTGTTACCATTAAGAAGAAGGGCCACACTTGGGAGTCTCTGTACAGGTCTGATTAACAGCTCCACTAGCGTCTGCCTGCCGCATTCTGGCTTAGCCTGGTTGATCTATAAAATAAAAATTTTATGTTGCAAATTGTGTGTTTGTATAAGCATGCATAGTTATGCTACAAGTCAATAAATAATAAAGTAAATAGTAAATGGTCTGCACTATATAGCGCTTCTCTACCTACAAAGGCCTATATCTATAAGTTTGCTGTTCAAAAATTGTTGTGTGTGTCAAATTCAGGGAAACAAACAGAATACAAATCCAGATGTCATACCTTGAGAAAAGCATGAAAGCGTGGTTTTTGTTTCTCACACCGAACAATAGTTTCCTTGCTCATTTCAAAAAAGTTGACAAACGGTGGGTAAGCCTTCACCAGCTCTTTAGACTGGAATTCAAGAAGAAAAGGGCAGGTTAAAACCAGGAAGAGAAGTTCAGATATAAGTTCAGACTAATAGGAGTTAAATCTGATGCTAAGCAATTTTAGTTATACTGATCAATGTTATTATCTTAAGCCCCTTTCACACATTCTGACACTCTCCTGACTTTTCGGAGGGGGTGTATGTGGGAATGCAAATGCCTGAGTAACATGCTCCCGACTTTATCATGTATCCTTCGAGCTCTCTAGTACAATGCTGTTTTATGTGTGAGCTTGTGATTGCAGCACGCTGCACTGTCCCAAATTTTCAGGTTCAGATCTAAAGCGAGCAAATGTGTGTTTTGATGATATTTCTATTAGTCAACTGTCATTGTAGTTAGTTGATAGAATCTTTTTTTTGTAAAGCTGTGCGTTACAAAACAAAACTCTGGAAACTGTCCAAAGTGGATTTCTCCCGACATTGTCCAGGGTTCACATGTGAAAGAGGCTTTAGACTCTCCTACCAATTAATGTTGCTTCTGTTATACACTAATTACACACACACACACTAATATGAATCTGTTTCAACTCACATATTTGAGAATAATGTCTCCTACACTCCTCTCCTCCGACCATTCTGTCAAGAGTTCCTCCAGGTCATTCTGGTAAATTAAGTACAAATAGAAAATAAATGTTCAACAACACAAGGTTAAAAGGTTTCAACACCAAAATAATATGGTAATTTAAAAACTACCTTGATTCTGGTGTGAACATCATATATGTCTGGAATGCTGCCAAATATAGTCTTGATTTCTTCTTGGGCCAGGATGGGTCCACCCAACTGCTCCTCTTTCTCCAATGGATGTTTGAAAAGCTACAGATAGATAGACAGACAGATAAATGCAATTATCACAAAGATGAACAAACCTAGACACACAGACATTGACTTTCCCAACTGGGTAGAGCACCATTATAGGATGCAGAACTCTGCAGGATCAAATCCCAGCCTACTGACTAGGTGTGTCGAGATACTCAGCAAATCAATTGCAAAATAATAAAGGAAAGTTGTTTGGTCCAGCAAATGATAGGGAGGCAAAGTAATATTGAATATAAAGCAGAGAAACAATGAAAAACAAAGAAATACAGAAATAGAAGTAAAATGTAATTTTAAAGGAAAGATAGAAAGAGAAATGGTGAGGCAGGTCATTTTCCCCCTCACTGGTCAGCTGTCTGACTCTGCTGAAACCAACTGATAAGACAGGCCAAGTGAGAGCATGCATGCCCACATCCACATGTAGTAGTTGTATTTCGGCCTGAAACTGCTGTCGGAGGCAACAGACTGGCAAACCTGTGAGAGAGTGTTAGAACTTTGCACATTGTGTGGACACAAAGACCCAGACAGTTACCTTTAGGATGGTGTTTAAGATGTCTACGTAGTTGCTCTCAGTCTGGTAGAGTTCCTTGGAGACCTGCCATCTGGCTGACTGCTTGGAGAGAACTGGAGTCGAACTCTTTGATGGCTTTGAGCTCTCTAGGGGAACAAGAGTGGGAGGGAGGAAGACAAACTGTTAAGCTCATACCGTACTGACAACATGTTGTACTTGGATTCTTTTTAGTCAATTACAACTAAGGAAATGTTACTTCATTATCTGTTGTTTTCTATCACCGATGAATTATTCCATAGGAGACCTGTTGGCATCTGTCCTAAAATTGAACCATTTATCAGAACGTAGCACAACAATTTCGATGCTGCAATGTTCTTTTTTAAGTTCCATTTCAACTTCAGGATGTCACCGTTTAAAATTTTTCTTCGGTGGGTCATTTTATTGTTTAATTTAGTATTCCACACTAAAATAATGCTAGTAATATTAATTGTATTGCCGTAGTTGGCATCACCTATTGTCATCCTGAACATAATATTAAAGAACAATTATAATAATATGATGAATTGCTCAGTATGGAATTTAATTGCCCTTGCAATTCATCTGAATCGGCTTGTGTAACAAAAGGCAGGGGTATTTGGTATTCATTTGATTAGTTTTCTCCCATCTGAGGAAAAGACCACACAATAAAAAATGCTTAAATACGTTTATGCTGTCAGGAAAGGTACTCCAGCCTGTGCAGGTCCATTCTCACATGTTTACTTCACAACTCCCTGCTGGCGTATGCATAATATAGTACTTCAATAAGAAGTATAAAACATGAACATGGTACTGTGTGGATGCAAAATGTGAGGCTACATGCAGATGTCAATCTCAAGCCTTAAAGGGCTTAGCTGATAACACAGTTTATATTACATACCGTAGCAGACATGCTAATGCAGAAAGCAAGAATGGGCCTTTACTCTTGAAAACAAACCTGCAGAAGTTCCTAGCCACTTCTGCTCCTCCTCTGGATGTTGAAGGGTACCTGTACTCAGGCAGGACCTTTTCCTCAAATCCTCCCTGTCTGTCCTAACTCTCCTCTCCCTGGTTTTCCTTATTCTTATCCTATTCATGGTCACATTATTGTCCGCAATGCTCACTGAACTGTTTCCTATTCTGCTGTCTGGAACAACAAAAATGTTTTCTTGTTATTGTTCTCCTATAAGCGAGAGAAAAATTCATCAATATATTCCATAAATGGTCTTACTGTCAAGAAAGCATGGGTTTGTTCTGTTAGCAGAGGTTTTCCAGTCTCCCGTCGTTGTCCTCTTACCAGTCAAGGCCCTGCATGCCTCAGGGGTGTTCGAGAAGTCCAGAGAAACTATGGAGTGTTCTGCTGACTGCCTTTTGCGTGGTGGAGGGAAGGGAGAGATCTCTGTCTCCTTTGTGAGTTGGGCCAGTGTGTCCCTCAGACGTCGACGCTTACGGTTACTGTTGGGGGTGGTGAGGGACAGAAGAGATACTGCCTTCTTCATGGCTGGACTGTCATTCTAAAATACAATGGAAGCCAATAAAGTGGGAAAAAATATTAAGAACAGAAACAATGATCACAAGGCTAATAAGCTTAAATCAATAATCAGTTAATCCATTAGTCTTCTCGGTCATCTTTGTGGTTTTGCACCATGTTAAAATCTGAGCTTTGTTGTTTAGTCAAGCTGCTTGCTTTACAATAAAAATTATCACTAATGGAAAAAATTATTATGGGTGTAAGGAATAAATTATATGAACTGAAAAACCAATGCAAGAATCAGTGAGTGGCTGCATCGGTTAAAAATATATTCACACTAAATTCTGCAAAAAAATAATTCTAAAGTGGATATGGTTGTCTAAAATGTTTTGCAAGGTTGTGTGTACGTGTGCGAGAGGGAGACAGACATGAAACTTCTCTTGTCCGCATCTAATCACAAACCAACCTTAAGTGATCGCACTGTAGAAAAATATGTCAGGGTAATCTGGAATGTGACCTGTGATAGTTAACTTCTTCTAACCCCATACTCTTGGCAAACAGTGAAGCAATTATGATGGAACTGCACATGAAAAACATGCAGTGGCAGTATCAAGCTTAATGTTGCAGGGGGTAATAACCTTTGCTAATTACATAGGAAGGTTATAGATGAAAAAAAAAGGAGCACAGGAGCATAAGTTAACTTGAGGCGGGTAAAGTTGACGTGTTTACAGTGCTAGGAGCTACTTTCAAAAGGACATACAGTTGAAATCAGAACTTTACATGCACTGTTTTTTTTAATGCAATCATTTTTATCCCCTCAGTGTCTGAAATTAAATCAAAGTCAGAAGTTTATATACACCAAGAACAATATTGACAACATTTGAGTTAATTGGAAGCACACCTGTGGATGAAACACACTGCTTTCTTGTTTTAAATCATGGGGGACAAAAAAACTTACCAAGTAGAAAAACAAAAAAAAAATTTGGTAAGTTATTAGGAAGCAAAATTTTGTGTGGTTAAACCTTGGGCACAATTTCCAGATGCCTGAAGGTGCCACATTAATCTCTTCAAATTATTATACGCAGGTATAAACACCGTGACAATTACCAGCCATCATACTGTTCAGGAAGGATACAGGTTCTGTGCCTCAAAGATGAACGTGCTTTGGTGCAAAATGTGAGTATGAACCCCAGAACAAAAGCAAAACACCTTGTAAAAGATGCTGGCTGAAGCTGGTTAGAGAGTGTCATTATCCACAGTGAAACGAGTCCTGTAACAGCATGGGTTGAAAGGCCACTCAGCGAGCAACAACCCATTACTCCAAAAGCAACATAAAAATTATGTTTGTAAAATGCCCACAGGGTAAAAGACCTTAACTTTCAGAGACATGTCCTGTGGTCTGATTGAAGCTAAAATGTAACTGGACATTGTAAATGACCATTGTTACATTTGGAGGAAAATGAGAAAGCTTGCAAACCTCAGAACACCATCCCAACTGTAAAGTACGGGGGTGGAAGCATGATGTTTTGGGGGGGGAGTTTGGGAGCAAATGGGTCTTTCAAGTCATGCAGTTTAAAGGCAATACTACCAAATACTAAGGAAATGTATGTAAACTTCTGACTTCGAACAAAGTAATACAACAAAAACAAAAATTCTTTCTCTCATTATTCCGGCTTTTAGCAAAGAGAAATAATTTTGGTAATCCTAACAGACCTAAAACAGGAAAAGTTTAGTCTGATTTAATGTCAGATGGTGAGAAAGAAAAAAAAAAGTTTGTGTCTTTTTATACAGTGTATGTAAACATCTGATTTCACCTGTAAGTTTTTACCTCAACTGGTAACTGGCAGTAGAAGCTAGAGCCTAACAATACAGAATAAACTGGGTCATGCGTCAGGGTCATCGCACAAACTGAAGTAATGGTACAGTAACAAGTCTGCAGCTCTACAATTTTTAACTACATCCCAGCACGGTGTGATCAGATGAAGCAGCAGGTAGACACAACAACATTACTGTGCAGGGGTTTTTGCTGAACCTCTTAATTTCATGAATTCAGGTACAAGTTTCAGTTATTTGGAGAGACGAACAAAGGAACATTAAAAACGGTGCTTTCTTTCTAGTGACAAGCACTTCACATGTTCCAATAATCACTTTATTAAAGAGACAGTTTTGTTTAAGGGAGGAAAAGTGTAAGTTTGAGGTGTGAATGTACTTCAGTGAAGTGTTTGTCAGAATGGCAAAAAGCACCCCATCCCACATTACACATTTTAAATGTCAGAACTGGGGATGTCAAGTGCAACAATTTTTGAAACCAACAATCCTACAAGCATGCCCACTTTGGACACTGGTCAGAAGTCAAGAGGTCAGAAAGTAGGCAGGGTGTGAACCCCTCTCTCAATTTAAGCACCAATAACTTAGTACTTTTACCACCATCTGTGAGAGTGATCCTGTCTCTTTTCTCTAATAGCAGATTTATCACTCCACCTTTGAGAGTGGTCACTTGGAAGAGCTAAAAGTACTTTTGCTGTTAGACCCAACTGGAAAATACGCCATAAAAAGTAGTTTGCAGTAGAAATAATGCGTAATCATGGCTGAGGAAAAAGGTTCTGAAGAGAAACTGCAGTTAAGACTCAAAAAAACCTTCCACAATTCTCTGTAGGCATATAGAAATGAAACTAGAGGTATATTAATTCAATCCGCATATTTGGTATTAGTGGCAATTCAAATATTTTTTGAAAAGCTTGGTATCGACAAAAATCAAGCCTATCTGAAGCCGATTTACTTTAGTGAAATAAGCCTGCTTGTTTGGCATCATTGCTTCCATCCTTCACAGAAGAATCTAGATTGCAGAATTCTGCTGTAGAGGAGAATAAGAATTGATGCTAATGTGGAAACAAAGATCAGTTAGTTATGATGACAAAATGCCAAAGATGGATTTGCCAAACTTGTACCATTTAGCGTATCAGTAGCAAATGTCAGTATACATTCACATTCAGCTAGCAACTTCTTCAGCCAGTACTGATGTTGCACTTACTGGTTAAAATGACAAACGTCTCCAGTAGCAGGTCTTTTATGCTATTGGTAATGAACATGAAATCTGAATAACCCATTGGTTAAACGGCTTTATGTCGCCATTGTCACTTTCTGATTGACTGAACACACCTGATCACTGTGATCAGCAATAGGTAGTGCAAGGTTAGTCTCAAAACAAGCAGAGCAAGATGAATATTTGGCTAAATATTCATCTATAATATGAAGTATCTACAGTGGCAGATACAAAAGATGTGGCAGGTGCATCCCCTTTTTTTTTTAAATAACAGAAAGAGTAAAACACAGGATTTTCATTCAGTAAATAAAAATCAGTAAATCCAGCTTCAAGCCTGCCTACAAGACATAAAGGCCTGGATGTACCATCATTTTTTACTTGTAAACTCAGACAAAACTGAATTCAAAGTATCTGGGCCCAAAAATCTAAGAAATATGATGTGCAACCATATCGTTACTCTGGCATAAGTCTGGCCTCCAGTGCTACCTGCAAGGAACCTTGGAGTTATTTTGACCAGGATTTGTCCTTTACCTCACATATAAAACAAATCTCTAGAACAGCCTTCTTCCACCTACAAAACACTGCCAAAATAGGAGCATTCTGTCTCAAAGTTATGCTTAAAAATGAGTCCATGCATTTGTTACTTCTAAGTTGGACTACTGAAATTCCCTGCTTTCAGGATGCCCCAGTAACTCTCTAAAGAGCCTGCAATTAATCCAAAATGCTACAGCAAGAGTGCTGACACGAATTAGCAAGAGAGATCATAATTCACCTTCACTAGCTTCCCATGAAATTTAGAATAAAATTTAAAACTCTGCTTCTTACATATAAAGCTCTGAACGGTCAGGCTCCATCATATATAGAAGATCTCATAGCACCATATCATCCCAGTAGACCACTTCAATCTCAGAATGCAGGCCCAGAATTTCCAAAGGTAGAATGGCAGAAAAAGCCTTGAGCTATCAAGCTCCTCTCCTGTGGAACCAGCTCCCAGTTCTGATTCGGGAAGCAGACACCCTCTCTACTCTTAAGTCTAGGCTATAGTTATGCTGCCATAGGCTTAGAGTGCTGGAGGACCCACCCCCCAATGCACTGAGCTCCTTTCCTCCTCTTGTCCCTCTCTCCTCTCACCCTACAAATGTCACTACTGTATGACATTAACTGTGTCTTTTCTCCCGTAGTTGTCTTTCTCCTTCTCTGTCTCCCTCTCTCAGTCTCTCTCTGCAGGTGTTCCCAGGCTTTGAAGCTGTGTGTTTTCCAATGTGCAGCTACTGGTCCTTCCAACCTAACTGATGTTATTTTGTTGCTTTTTTTTGCTCTTTTCTTTTCTCTCCTCACTTTCCACTCACCCCAACCGGTCAAGGCAGATCTGCCCACCCTGAGCTTGGTTCTGCTGGAGTTTTCTTCCATTAAAGGGAGTTTTTCCTCTCCACTGTTGCCTAGGGCTTGCTCCAGGGGGAATTGTTGGGTTCTCTCTATACATCTTAATCGTCTTGACTTTATTCTGTAAAGTGTCTTGAGCAGACTTTGTTGTGATTTGGCACTATATAAATAAAGTTGAAGTGAATTGAATATTATCAAGATAATATTTTTTACACTTTACTTATTCCATGCTCAGATAACAGATGTTGATGGTCAATAATTAAATTAACAGAGTTTGAATTATACTACTAATATAATTAGAAAAATACATTAATACAAATTTCACAATTTAGTTAGGCCTGTTTCTAATTAACTAGTTGGTTTCATATTTCATACATAAATGTATAAAATATAAGTAACAGAAAAACTGATTTATGATGTTGCTGTGGAGACTAGTGAACAAAATGCACATTGACTTTCAAAAATATTTTTGCTCACCTTCTCATAGAAGTACATGGACTCTCCGGCCCGAGCATCCATCTGAATGCTTCCCCAGAACCACTGGCAAAGAAAAGAGACAAGTGTTTTACTGATTCCTGGGTTAGCACAAAGGGAAGGTTAAAATGGATTTATGATACAAAGGAGGGAAGACACTGCACTAAAAATCAAAACTGGTAAAGAATATCTAGTATTGATTGTGGGACTATAACTAAAGCCAAACTTCCACTCTACCTTGGTTCAAATTATTCATCTACTAGAAGGTGAAATCTATTATTGATGTCACTCTTTTGACATCAGGCAGAGGAAAGGAAGAATATTGACAGAGGGTTTACTTAAAAGAAATTCTGATCAGAAACATTTTTGGCAATTTGCCAAATAATTTGAAAAAAGAGGATTTATAAGTTCTTGATTCTTTTTTACTCTTCCCAGTCTCTTTTAAATTTTTAAAACAAAGTTACAATATTTCAAATCCCATCTAAAATTCTACAAATATTATACTACCAACAGATTTATGCTAGCATTAACCACAAAAAAACAAAAAAAAAAAAAACAAAGGCCTACCTCCTGTTTGACCACATATAGTTTCTTGGATGGAGAAAATGGCAGCTCCTTCACGGAGTTTTCTTCTACTACCATATGTGTACACCTCTCATCTCCAATTTCAAGATACCTCCCACCTTACACACAGAAGAACAGAGACATGGATTCTAAAACATATCAAAATATGAATACACAAACAGTAGGTGTACAGACATTTGCATAGTTACACTTTTGGTTTTTTTTAGGTTACTCAGTTTCAAACAGAATAAATGTATTCTACATGTACTACAAGCACCAAGTCTCAATTAAAATTTATTAGGTTTACATCATTAAATAAAATGAATTGTGTAATAAAAAAAAAAAAAAAAAAATGTAGAACCATAATTCCCAAACTTCCCAAAGTTTTGTCACCTCTTCACAGTTAATCAGTATGTTTTGATGAACTTAGCTCAACCTGAACACACAAAACCCTCTTACAAATGAGTTCATCCAGTTTGTTTCATCAAAACTGCCATAAAATGTCTCTGAACACAGTCAGTCATGTTCCAGGACTTTTGTAGAGATAGAGCTTTGTCTAATCAATCCATAAAACATATTTCGCCTATTCTTTCTGCTGATGAGGCGTCTTATGGAATGGTCTCTGTGTGTCTGCTAATGTAATGGTCTTCACATAGTGGATTGTGACATCTTCAACCTGCTCTTTTTTGTCACTGCTCGTTATTTTGGGGCTGTCTTCAAAGCTTAAACAAAGCTTGTTTAATCAGCTATTGTTTTCCTTTGCTGATATGTTTTGTGTATGAGGCTCAGTACACCAGTGGTTTCTGTATAGTTTATTAAATAAAGTTCCTTATATAACCTAGTTATCAATTTATATTATTTTCCAGGTCACAATTTCAATACTATAAATAATTACCAACTTTTAATTTTTAACCAACTGAGTCATGTTTGAGCTCCTTTTCACATGATCTTACATAAAATGACACAAAGCTGTCCAAGAAACAGAGTCGCCAACTATATTTAAATTGTTCTTGTTTATTTACCACAGTTATCTTAATATTGTGACAAACCCAGACAATTTAAAGCTAAGACTTGGCACTTCAATATATTGTTACTACAAATGTAATGTGCTAAGGTAAATAAAGATCTAAAACTTGCAACTGTGCAAATACTGTGCAGTCAAAGATGCTCTGCACAACACACACACACACACACACACACACACACACACACACACTATTTATGACAGAACCTTTTGAGCTTTACCACATACCATGTTTAAGAGTACGCTCCTCCATGTTGGCCTTCTCCTCCTCTGAAAAACCCAAAAAACTAAGGATGCAGTCCTGGAAGGGAGGCACTTTAAACTCAGTTCGAAACTCTTCTTCTCCTGCATGGAAGAAACTAAAAACCGGTGGGAAAAACAAGGTTACTATCCAATTTCTACCGGTGGGTTTGTGATCATTCAACATTTTTGATGTGGACAAGAACCGCAGTGAATGTGAAACATCTAGCATACGGTTTACTAAAAATGGGCATTCCTGGACACATGATCCCTGCTTCAACACTACCTGGGACAGTGCAATGTAACATTGAGTTAACAGGTGCTACGTTCTTTTAATTTTAAACTTACACATCATTTCTTCTCTCCCAAGCCTTATAAATCCATGATGGAGTGAGGATGGGTGTCCCCATGCACACTGCCAGCTGAGGGCACAGTTTGACACAGTTTGGTAGAGGGGGGGGAGGGGCAAAAAACAAACAAACAAAAACAAATATAAACAAAAGTGAAAAGTGAAATAAAATAAAAAGTAAATGTGCATCCAAAATATGACAGAGAGAAACATAACGTAATATTTATCTATGCACACTATTACAACTTTGAGACTTAAATAGTTTCAATGTGAATGCTTATAGCACATTTGTTTTCAATAATCCCTCATCACTTATTTTCTATGAAATAGTAAAATGTCTCAGTTTCAACAACTGATATGTTGTTTATGTTTTATTGTGAATAAAATATGGGATAATAAGATTGGAAAACCATTGTATTGTTTTTATTTACGCTTTACACATTGCCCCAACTTTTATTTATTTATTTATTTATTTATTTTTTTAAATCGGTGCTGTAATTAAAGAAGCAGGACAAAATCATTGCTTTTGTCTTAACCTACAGCATGCAAAAAAAATAACAAAAATAATTTAAACATACCCTGTATTTTTCCCCATGTGTGGAGTAGGCAATGAGATGCGTAACCTTGGTGCTGAAGTCTTTCCGAATGGTTCCACCCATGTGATGAACCAGATTTACCAAGTTCTTCTACATCAACAACAAATATACCAAAAAGAAGTTTAACCAAAACCTAAAAAAAAAAAAAAAAAAAAAAAAACAAGGGGGGGGGGAGAGAGAAATAATGTCTCATTTCATTCTGTTCATAAACTCACCATTTCCTCTTTGTTTCTGAAGCCGGTGAAACACAGCGACAGGTTAAGCATGGTGGTCGAGTACAGAGGACGACATGAAAATTGTAGGGGCTGTGGCAAAGGGAAAAACATTAATAATACCATTCGTCTTTTGCCATTGCAAGTAACAGTTTGAGGACACTACTGCAAATATTACAGCACTATATTTGGCATGTATTAAAAACTATTAGTAACTTAAAAGGATGCTTCAATGAAGAACTTCAACACAAAATAACTCCAGAGTATGGGGAGAAAAAAATGTTTTACCTACAGCTTTCTTTAAGTGGCTCAACACTATGCCCACTATCACAAAATGTACCGTAGAACTTTTTGCAGCTCTGCAAAATAAACTCTACACTCGTGTGTATGTGTGCCATCTTAAGCACAAACATGGCGTGGTCTGTCTTGTTTATTGCAACCTACAATCAGGCATTTGGGTCATGTCAGACGGCACGTCAGAGGCAACTCCTGCTCATTATTTTGCCCAGAACCAACATGCTATTTTGCATGCTAGTTTATTTACTTTTTAAAGGTTCATATCTCAGGCTTGTCTCTATTGGGTTTTTTACCTCATGGTATTATTTAAATGCAAGGCTGAAGGTTGAATTCAAAGCAAAATTATGTTTTAACCAAATGCTAAAATTCTGTATTTGCCATCATTTCTTTGTATTTAGTTTGGGAAACATTTCATGGCCTGAATCTTTTACATTAAATAAATATGTTATGAATCAAAAACTTACTTCCTCCTTTGCAGCACAGTACAGAACAACAGGAGGCCCAACAATGCGATTGTCGCGTTTGTAGAGGTAGTTGTAGTCAGAAGAGTCAAAGTCTGTCAGGATGAACACCGTCTCAAATTCAGTGTTCTCTCCATCCCCAAACTCCTGCACAGTGTCTGTCATTATGTATGGTGTGCTGATGTCCTGAAGAGTAGGAATCACAATATAGTAAAGCAGCATAAACATAACATTCTAAAGAACACAATAAATCAGAAAATTACTGCAGTGTTAATGAAAGGAATGTTGTATGTTTACATTTTATTAGTTCATTTCATTCATTCAATATAAAAAGGATTTTCTTTCTAGTTAGTAAAAACTCGAAGAAATAAAATATACAAGGACAATACTATAATGTCTTACAGTCAGCAAATCCAATGGCCAAACCAACCAGGTCTATTATGACCTTTAAAAATAAGTGTTTAAAACAATGTTTTTAATTATTCCTTTTACTGCCAAAGTTGGGAAAGTTTTTAATATTATTGCAGGTCAATCAATCAGGAAATTATTAAAATAAAAATTTACTACAGTATACAATCAGTCTCTGACACACCAAAGACAAGCTTATTTCCTGTCTTTGACTTAGAGTGGGAAAGAAAATGCTCATTACTGTATTAAAATCACTTTTACTCTCTCAGATGAAAGAATCTCCTACTATTAAATCAGTGCATAGTTTGGCTATGGTCAGAGTGGGCATTTAAGCCTAGGTGATAATTGCTTGTGTTACCTATAAACCTGTTTATAAGACAAATTACTAAAGAAGATTAGTCAGAAAAAATGGAGACGCTTCAACAGTGACATACATACAGACAGTGTTAAAATATTGGTTACGACACTGTTAGGAGCCACATTGCCCTGGAAATGAACCTTTCGAGAAACAAAGTTATTTGCCTTCTTCCTAAAGAGCAGATGAACAGATCAATACCAATATCAAGCCTGCATCTTCATAGACAGGATGTTTATATGTTGGCTATGAGAACCTGAGGCAAAACCTGTTAATTTTTTTCCACAGTTGAAAATTTTACCTACAAACTGTTCCATAGATCACTAATGAACACATTAATATAATCAAGACAAAAAGAAAACTATAAAAGAGTCCACAGCCAGGGAGGAATACCACACCTTGTCAGATTCCTAGACTCGCCTGAGAGGTAACAAACAAAATTAAATTTAAAAAGTAGATTTGTAATAATTACTGCAAAAACTTGCTCTCTGTGTATTATATTGGAAACCGAATGAGTGAAAACCTTTTAAGTTAGCGACAGCGTACTAGATATGTTAAATCAACAGTATGGGTATAGATTTAATTTAGAAATACTTGTGGGTAGCAGATTGGTTACATTATGGAGCAGCTGTGAGGTTGCAAAACTGGACTGGAGATTCTGTGAGGCTAAAGGAACATCAGCGATTTTTGTGGTTCTCATAAATTTTGTGGTTCTCATTGCCAACATGCCAAATGTTAAACTTCATATTTTTAGTTTAGCATGGGTAAAATTAGGTGAATAGAACTAACTATCTACAAAGACTTTTTTTTTTGTCCTTTCACCTTATCCCATCAGTTCAGGGTCGCCACAGTGGATAATTTGTCCGCATGTTGATTTAGCACAGTTTTACATCAGATGCCCTTCCTGACGCAACGTTCCCCAATTTCTACTGGGCTTGGGACTGGCACTGCCAAGCTGGGAATGGGGATGGGTTTTGGGGGGTTCAGACCCTTCAACATGTGCTAAGGAAGAGCCGGGCTCTTGATTATGCCTGAGCGCCTTGTGGTTAGCGTTTTAAATCCTCCAGACATGCACAAGTGTGGCTACAGATTGCTGCTGTCTTTGAGTACACATTAAAAAGTAATATGTATTTTTGAATTCTAAGAGTAAGTAAAGGCTATCCCTGTGAGCTTTCCCTGTGATTTCTGTGATGCTAAGGAAACTGCAACATCCCTGTACATTTTTAAAGACTTGAGAATGTTAGAGATGTTGTTCAACTCCTCTCCGAAAGAAAGCAGATGTACACATTTCAGAAAAAGTAAAATTCCTTCTTCAGGAGATGACACTCAAAAATCAAAGCTTTTTAGGCACAATGCTTGTTCACGCTTCTTATAAGGTCTTATAAAATCGTTTGTGTGCATAAAACTTTGGATAGAATTGCATGAGACACTAACAGCTGGGAATTAGATGTTTTCATTAAGAAAAAAAAAATCATTAATGCAAGACTCAAGATTCAAAGAATGCCTGAAACTTAATATTAGATCTTTGACATTTGAGTGCATATCTCCATTAGATTGATGTGGATACCAAGTACCATCTCACTTTCACGTAAATATTCACCCTTATCAATTCACCATCTGTGATTTTGCCATGCAATATGATTAAATCAGTGCCCATTGTGAATTAAAATTTGTGCAGCACTTCCCCACATTCAAAACAAGATGTCAGACACTCATACAGATAGGCAGACACCGTACTGTACCATATTGACTATAGATTTTATCATTGTTTTCTCCTCGGCACCCGCCTCGCCTTCTCTTATCTTTACCACCGGTACCTCCATTACACTGATTGCCTGTAAAAACCAACCAGCAGGAAGTGGATTTCAAACATTGGTATTTCAAAGAATAAAGCACAGAAAAATAATAGAAGGGACAGAAGGCTGTATGAAAAATAAAGACTAAAGGCGAACAGCAGAGACAAATGCATATAATTTACCCCACATGAAGAGAAAAAAGGTGGGTGGGTTTAGGGATAACAGAAGCAGGAGAAAAGGAGAAGGGGTGGGGTCTGTGTCCTTGGAAAATATAAAGACATTAGCTTCAAACACATATTAAACTCCAGGGGGGGTAGGCTGGGGAGAGGAAGTTTCTGTTAAAAATGTATATAAAAATTCTAAGCTCTAAGAAAAGAGGATGGGAGGAGAAATAAAGGGGACAGAAAAGAAAAAAAAAAAGATAGTACGAGGGCCTCTTTTTCTGTCAGTTGACTGAGCGACAATGGCAGGTGGTCAGGCAGACAATCGGGAGCTCTGTGATGGAGATGTAGGCAGATGTCTTTAGATGTGGCTGCGCTGCAGGCTGGCAGGGAGAAATTGATGATTTAAGGACAAAACCCTTTCAAGTGACTCTGCCCAAGACACCTGGGAACTAAGTCATTTTAGCAGCATTTAGTACACCGCCACACCTTTATATGACCTTCACATGACACTTTAACACACAAAACCGCTGAAGACACAAATAAACACCATGAATACACTAATTAAAACACAGTGAAAGGGTGTTAAATTACGTTGTGAATTGTGATATGTTACAAAAAGAAAAGGAAAAAAATAAATCAATTACTCCATGGATGCCTATTTTTTATTAAGCCATCCCCACTATGGTGTTTCTGTCTGTGTGTATGTCCAAAAAAAGGGGGGGAGGCACATTTGGTATTTAACTAACTTAAATAGGAAAAAAATCTAGGGAAAAAAAGAGTAACAACAAGAGTAACGCAAACTGAAACTGTGCAAAACAAAACAAAAGAATTAAGTAAATAAAATAATGCCTACATATAGCAATTGCATACTGGGCTCTGAACACTTCAGAAATACAGGTGAACTACACTCTATCTTGAACAAATCCAGAGAGCTTTCATCACACTAAACAGCAACTGTTGCTAAAGTGGCTAAAACTATGGCGGTTCAAACAGCTACGATGTCATTTTTTAAATCATAGGTATATTTTTTATAAGTATAGTATATGCAGAAACTTTTTTTGAAATTAATTCAGGCCGAATCTGAATAAAATTCACCATTACTTTTTGTTTTTAAAGTCTATAGCATCACAGCTTTTAATGATGCACATTTCAATAAACACTTGCAGTTCACATATTCGGTAGATGAAAGTAAAAGAAATAACCACGTATGGATGTCATTGTACATTTTCATACACAGTCGCATAGATAATAATGTATAACTTAAACTGTAAAGACAGTTTTTAGTAGCAACGTTGTTGTTCACAAATTATTGAAGTGATACAAATAAGAGCTTTGCAAACAAGAAACATAGAGAAGCTCCCAAATATTCTATGGCAGTGACACTTTTTAAAGAATGTATTTAAGACTTTTTAGGGCCTGATATTTTCATTCCTGAAGGCCTGACAACTACCTTGCATCTGTTCTTGAGCACACTACTGGTTGGGCCTGGATACCAAAAAGAAAATTACCACTTTTTTTAGCTACTTGCATGTCATAGCAATATCTCAAGAGTTTTCCCGATCCTGAGTCGGCTCCCAACCTACATGGTAGCAGATTTAGGAGTTTTCCAGGAGTTATTTCAATGATATTTGCATGCTTACGTAAATCACACGTCTTTGTACTTTCATCAACATTCATCATGAAATCACCAGAGCCAAATTCAACAATAAAAACTACCAAGTTCTCACCTATTGAAAGTTTTAACTCAGAAGCATCAGCACTGCCCTTCAAAACAAATTTCCCCATGTCCTACTTATCAAAATGACTGCTTAGACTGTAGAGGCCAATCGCCATAACAAAAGCCAGTGATCCTCAGTGGAGTGCAGTTAACATTGTACCTGTAGTGCTTTGACCAGCGCTTCATTTCTGCCCGCTTCTCCCACCAGAACAACCCTCGTCTCTACTTTTGGCAGCATGTCTGAAAGAAATGAAGGCAAAGAGAGTGAACAATGTGTTTATGGATGCACAAATGCATGGACGCACACACAGACACACTGATTACCTGATTCACTCAAACGGACAAAAGAGGCCATATTATACATAATTCAAGTTTATAATTTCATTTTTGGATCCTGCTCAAAACGTTTTGTCAGATTTACAGTTTCAAAAACTGTTCATTCCTATTTGACCCTTTCAGACATGCCCTGCTTCACAACTTTTTATCTCTTATCTCAAGAAATTGTCGGTCCATAGCTGATTTCAATTCATAACCATGAATTATCTTATTTCTTTTCCCCCAAAACATAAAAACATTCAAAAGTAAAAAAAAACACATACACAAACCAAAATAAAACACTTTAAACATTTGAAATCAAACACTTTCCCCCCTGATAATAGACCAACCTTCTTATCTATTTCTATGTATGATCTCCAAACTAAGTGCTTGAAAATATAGGTAAAACCACAAAGTTCAAGCTCTCTTTTGTTTCAACATTTTTTTTAATCTAATAAGAGTATTTGGGACTATAGGACATAAGTTTTATTGTTTATGGGCATATATACATCTCTGAAGTTACACACACATATAATATCTAGCAAGTACTGTTAACAACAAGTACTGTTAGAGGACAGAAATTGTGGATTGGTCATTAAGGACGTACCTAGTTTAATGCTTATCTCTATGTGGTTCAGAGGTAACTTACTTCCTTATAATTAGTAAGACACACTCACAAACCCACTATTGCACAAGCACATGGCAGCTGCCATTTAAGTTCCAAGTGACGGAGCACACACTGATTGCATTACATGCACTTAAGTAACCAAGGTACTCAGAGAAATCAGCCTTTTCAGGTAAGGTGTTTACATGCACTTAAGAAACCTGGTGTAAGGAAATCCACGTAAGCCATCTAGCTTAGCCGTCTATATTAATGTACTTGTTATGTTACTTGAAATCAAGTTTCAAGTAAACAAAACCCTTATAAAATATTTTCAGAGGCACTGTTATGAAAGTTGCTAATTGCAGGTTCGGCTGTCCTATTAAACTAAATGATAAAATTTTTTAAAAAGTATTAATAAAAACGTAAAATAATGCATTCTAAACCTAAATTCTGTTCTTGATATCTTATTATGTTGGGTATTTAGTGAAGGATGAAAAAAGCAGAAATAAAGTGGTGCCTGTAGAGCCTACCTTCCACATCTTCACTAGACATGCCAAGAAATAGATGATCCTTTGTGGTTTCGGCACTCCTCGAATCATAGACTGATGAATCCACCAACAGACTCCGAGCTGTCCCTAAAGTCACTATGCTGCTGTCAGCCATGGTAGGAACCCGAGGAGGGACCAAACTACCCAAACTATCAAAAGTTACTGTGAATCAACAAAAAGAGGCACGGAGGGAGAACACAGAAAGGCAGAGAGAAGTGAGAAGGAGGGTGACAACTGTCAAAGTAAAATTCGAGAGACAACTTCAAACACTATTACTGCATGAGTCTGACACTTAACTGTAGAGAAAACAAAACATTTGTGAACTGTGGTACCACAAGGCAAGATGGATAAAAAGTTCCTTCTGAAACTTTGAGTTTTTTGTTTACATGGCATTAACCACACAACACTACATAACAACATAAGTATAATGATAAACTGAAATGATATAGCAAGTACTGTTCAATTATTTACTTATCTTCATGCTTTTTTTCGCAGACATGCTTCATGTAATGACAACTCAAAAACTAAAACATTTCTTCTCGTGGCACTTAGCTTTAATGTTTCCTCCCTGGCTTAGATTTTTAATTCAAATGTGCAATCTTATTCCAACAGCTTTTACAACACCAACTCGTCTTTGCCAAACGTCACAAGTTAGCTAAAGGTTAAGTACGGTGCGCTGCTAACAGCATAAAAAAAGTACTCAAAGTCGACAAAACTTACCAACTGTTTTGATGGCTCGTAACTTGGATAAAAGAATAAAAGATAGCAAACCTATCGTAGATGAACTGGCTGTTGAACCAGTTGAAATTTGATTAGCTATAGAGCTAGTAAGCCAACAATACAACGAAGAACTCCTCACCGGTACAAAAGCACTGTTCAAAAAAATACCTTAGAACGCTCCGTCAAAACTCAAGCGTGCTTTCAATCCATGTTAATAATTATTTTGAAAATAGTCCAAATATATGCCAAAACCTGACTTGTTTTCGTTTCTCGACATGAAATTAGTCTATAGTAGTCCAGAAAAGATGTCTTGACTGCTGTTTGAGCTCAATTCAAAAAGGAAGGCAAACAACGGCGGACGTGCTGATTGGGCAAGACTGACGCGAAGCCTCTGATTGGTCCGTTCATTCAAATCTCAACGCTCACTGGGTGCGCTGCCCAGCTTTGTGACTTTCACGTACTGTCGGAAATTTGTATTACCCTTTCAAATGACAAATAGATTTTTGCAAAATTGTGCTTTTTGAAGTGTACCTATGATGAGAGAGACAAAGAGACAGAATGTGGAAAAAAAATCCAGGAAATGACATTGTAGGATTTTTAAAGAATTTATTTATAAAATCCTGCGTAAAATAAATGGTAAATGGTCTGAACTTATATAGCGCTTTTCTACCTATTGGCACTCAAAGCACTTTACACTGCTTCTTATTCACCCATTCACACTCACAATCACACATTCATACACCGATGGGGGAGCTGCTATGCAGCTGGCCAACACTCACGGGGAATGAAGTTGGGGTTCAGTGTCTTGCTCAAGGACACTTTGACATGTGACTGGAGGAGGTGGGGATTGAACCAACAACTGTGAGATTGGTGGATAACCGCTCTACCTTCCTGCACCACAGTCGCCCAACTAAGTATTTGGTCAATAACAAAAGTTCAACTCAATACTTTGTAATATAACCTTTGTTATCAACGTTTGAGGTCAAACGTTTCCTGTAGGTCTTCACCATGTTTGCACACACTGTAGCTGGTATTTTGGCCCATTCTTCCATGCAGATCTCCTCTATAGCAGTGATGTTTTGGGGCTGTCGCTGGGCAACATGGACTTTCAACTCCCTCCACAGATTTTCTATAGGGTTAAGGTCTGGAGACTGGCTAGGCCACTCCAGGCACCTTTAAATGTTTCTTACGGCCACTCCTTCATTGCCCGGATGGTGTGTTTGGGATCATTGTCATGCTGGAAGACCCAGCCACGTCTCATCTTCAATGCCTATTGTCGATTCACTCTTCGCAGGTTGTTTGTAGGTGACCAAATATTTATTTTACGCAGGAATTTATAAATAAATTCTTTAAAAATCCTACAATGTGATTTGCTGGATTTTTTCCACATTCTCTCTCTCACAGTTGAAGTATATCTATGATGAAAATTACAGACCTCTGTCATCATTTTAAGCAGATGAACTTGCACAATCGGTGGCTGACTGATTCATGAATTTGTGGCTGACCGAGGTCATGAATTTGTCTCCTCATGTTTTTCAATAAAATATTTAAAGTTATCCAAATAACAGTAGATCTCTGTGGATCTACTTTGGCAACAGCAGTGACCTACTGTGAGAAAATTCTACTGTGAGAAGTCAAAACACAGTTGGTCGACAAATTTTTAACAAAGATCATTCCAGATTCTCTAAATTGTCATTTCCTTGTACAGTGGATGTTGAACCACACATTTGGGAGATTTGTGATGGGGTTATGGTAATTTGCATCAGTTTGGACAATATTTATGTCGAAAACATGTTTTGGAACCACAGGTGTCTGCAGCACAGAGGATGAAATTAGTCCAAATTACATATTACTTGACTTATGAAGGTCATGAATTTGTCTCCTTAGTTTTCAAACACTTTTGTAGAGTGTTGTCAATCAATCAATGCCCTTTCTCAAAAAGCTAATATGTTGTCTTTGTATTATTTATAACCCAATTTTAAAATTTGATTTAATCATTGCATTTTCTATTTATTTACATTTCACACGATGTCACACATTCACACAAATAGAGAAATCTGTCACAAAATGTGCAGTTACATACCACTACAATATTTCACACCTCTCAGTAGCAGTATGCAGTCAAAAGGATGTACACTTCCAGCACTTCCAGCATTTCCTTTGTTTTTCTTCTTTTTTGACTTCTGTGAACCCCTTAGTATGCTTGTCCCATTCATGGGGCTTTCAGACCACTCCTCTAGTCATCTTTTTACTGACATGCACACACAATCTCTGTCTGGCTTTCTATATTCAGCCCTTGGGAGGTTCACTGCACAGAACAAAGCATTGTCAAGACCGTATCTTCCTTCTATCCAGCTTTGTCCTCTCTACACTTCCATAGATTTTTATTTTGCCATTTAATTAATTTACTGTTTGATGCTCAGTCACAAAATAAACATATAAAAACATATAAATGCCCAAAAGGGTCAAGGGAGACCATCCCTTCTTGAAAAATACATAAGCTACTGTAGTCACCATACAATTTTAAAACTGCTATGCTAGAGAAGATACCCGGAGACTTGCAAAAGAGTGGTATGGTGTGCAAGCCGTAAGAGAAAGCCTACCATGGTCTGTCCATCATAATTTAAAGTGCTACTGACTATTTCACACCTAAACATCACTAATTCATTTATAGAGACGATCACATTAAGATTCAACATTCAAACTGCTTTATTGATCCCTTATCCCATGTTTGTTATTGTTACAGATGCTCTTGACATGAAAAGTAGAAAAATAAGGAAAAAACTTTCACCAAACGAAGACATTATTGTTTTGGTTTGGTGTTTTTTTCCTCCTTTTTACTTGTTTATACAAGTACTGCAGATGTTGAAGGAACTTAGACATCTTAGAAAATACAGCCTACGCTGTGTTTTCCCTGTATATTGATGCTGCATTAACTGACCAGTCCAGTGTATTGTCTAGATTGACACCCAGGTATTTATACTCTGAAACTCCCCCCACACAGGGGGGTCACACAGTTCTGCAGACGGAAATACTGGGGTCTGTCAGTGAGATAGTCCAAAATCAAGGCAACCATGGATTTAATTTCTCCGCCAGCAGGAAAGGCTGGATTGTGTTAAAAGCACTGGAGAACTCAAAGAACAATAATCTTGCAGAGATGGTTTAAACAGGGGCCGGATGTGAGATGGTAGAGCCACAGGTCTGTAGTCACCAGCCAGTAGTATCTTGTAGTGGTCGAACAATATTTGTTTCTCAATAGTTTATGCCAATCAATGTTTTTTCCCTTTTTCTCTGGGGGTTGGGGGTGAACAAAAAGTTCCAAAATTAACCAAAACAAATAGATTAGCATTTGACAGCTAATTAGGTTAATTGGCAACAGGTCAGTAACATGAATGGGTAAAAAATTTGCATTTACGATGAGTGAGAGATTCTCAAACGTAAAGATGGGCAGAGGTTCACCAATCTATGACAAACTGCGTCTAAAAAGTGTGGAACAATTAGGAAGAATAATGTTCCTTAACATAATGTTGCATTAACTTTGAAGATCCCACCAAAAGATCGCCAAAAGATTCAGAAGGAGTCTCTGTGCGCAAGGGACACGGTCAAAGGTCAGAAGTGGATGCGTGTGATCTTTGGGCCCTCATGTGGCACTACATTAAAAAAGAAAATATTTATTTGATTGTTTTTTTCAAAGACAATGCAAACTTTTACACCCAACTGTATGTAACATAAAAACAATAATCTTAACAATATTTACTAAGTAAAGTTTAATAAGAATGAAGAATGTAGAAAGACTACCCCTCTCTCGATTATGTGACCACCTGAGCTTGCTCAACAATAGGATTTTAGGCAAATTGGGCTAAATAGTTACTGTACAGTAGCCTACATACAGTCATCTTTCACTTAAGCATATTCATACTTAATGATCAGCCAACAAGCTCGCAATAATTAACAAGAAACTGAATTTAAGATCATTCACTCTGTGCTTGTGAAGACACCACAACCTAATTCTCAGTTCTAATGTATATGCATTAGCCTGATAGATTGGTTTGACCAAATAGGCTTGGAACCTTGCATCAGCCAACATCAAATTCAATGAATAAGATGCAAATAGCACAAATAAGGCTTTAGGTTTTATTGCCAGTAATCTGACCTGAAATTCCTTTTGCCCATTGCATTTGCCCCATTATCATGAAAATGGCCCCTGTAGTCCTCAAAGGGTATGTTCCAGCCTCTTCAAGGCTTGTTCTCCACTGATACAATTGACTTCTGTCAATGTTTCAAAAAGGTATTTGCAGACCTTTATCTCCCTTACCCTCACATACCAATACTATTGCACACATGAGTTTGTTTTCTGTGTTTTTCTCATAAATAACGCTGGCAAACTCATTTATAAATAAAACAGCGCTCAACCCGAAAGGGTCCTCAAGTGACTGTGAGCGACTGTGGTGCAGGAAGGTAGAGTGTTCGTCCACCAGTTGTTGATTCAATCCCTAGCTCTTCACATGTCAGTCAAGTGTCAGAAGTCTGATTGCAAGTTGGGTCACATGGACCATGGACTTACTAAGAGGTGGATAAAAGGTTTGTAGTCTAAGTATAATTAAAATGTGTTAAAATATGGAAGACAAGGCTATTGTCCAGCATTCCGGCAAGCTCCCTACAGATTTCCCCTTCTGGTGACCTTCCTGAAAGATTGTTTATTACACAGCACATTAATCCCCAGCCTGACCCAGGACTACAAAGTTCCAACTTCCAGAGCCTATGCTACTAGGCAGCTCCTGATTATCCCCAGCTGAACATGAGAGACATATGAGGAGATTTGCTCGGGCACTTCAAATCAATCTGCATTGAGGAAAACACAGGGCTCTTCAGAAGAAAAATGTGTCCTGGTGGGCCAAATCAATTCGATTTATTCCCCTTTCAAGTACACTTCCCAACTGTTATCTTTAACATGGAAGAATCGATTGCACTCTGCATGCTTTCACATGTTTTAGAATGCTTTGTAGATGAATCCCAGGTTTGCCATAATGGGATCTCTACTCTAACCCTTTAAGACTCCCCTTGAGATCTGTGAAGGGACAGCTTACACGCACTTAAACCATGTAAAGACTTCAGAGGGCTGATTCAGATCACTGTGAAAAACTGCAATTCTCTCTTTGATGTAACCTGCTTTTGTGCTTCACCACCATCGTTTTCAAAGTAGACCTACACAATTATCAAGTGCTGTAGGAATAACATTTTTTGTAGGTCATCCTGAAAGTTAGCATCCCCTGGTTTCATGGACAAAAAAATAAATAAAATGTCATTGTAATTTAGATTATTGGAGAAAATTAGTTTATGATCTGTACACCTTTTGTTTATGACTTTTCTCTTCTACAAAAGCCTTTCTTCTTATAGCGACCTGATAAAAATCAGATTAAAAGCAATTTATAAATTAAATCCAACTATGTTTGGTAATGAGTTAATAATATTAATAATAATAATTACAAGTGACAGTAAAGGTATGAATTTATTTGTTACGGTTTGTATAGTAATTTGCAAGAACCCAAGTAAGGAGACGGTAAGAGGAGGTATAAAGGAAAGGGTATTTATTTATAAAGAAAAAGGAGGGGCTAACTAAAAAATAAATACATTTTTATAAAAATAAATCACTCCACGAGGAGGGTAATAAGACTTGCCAAACAAAGGTATCAGATTATACACGAACAGGGTAAACGACAGACAGGACAGCTATTCAAACCAACAGGTTGCACACATACAAGACACAAAGAAGGGTACACCCAGGGACCAGAGAAGACCATAACTAATTTAACACACAGGTAAGAGGATAAATTAACAGGGAATAATGAACAGAACTAAACAAGAATAGACAGACGGGAATAAAACAAACAAACTAAACTAGAGGCAGAGGGAAATTAACAGGAGTAACTAAATACAGGGAACATGGTAAATCAATCAGGCAGAGGATAAACTAATGCAAACTTGAATAGGAATGACCAAACCACAGCAGGGACCAAAGAACAGAGCTAAACAGGAGAAACTAACATGAGGAGCAGGATGAAACAAACAGAGGGAGGATAAACTAATGCAAAATGTAACAAAGGAGAACCAAACCACAGACCAAAACCATGACAGAGTCCAGACGGGGATCAGACAGGATACAGAATGCAGCAAGCAGGATACAAACAAAAAATAAAACAAACAAACAAACAAACAAACAAGATACCTACACACATACAATGAACTAGTAGAGAACAGTGGGGAGAGCAGGCTATAAAAGGACATGGGAACAAGTGAAACAAATCAGGACAAAACGAGGAAAGTAGACACCAAACAGACTCACAGGAAGAGACACAGGAGGAGAGACAAAATAAAACCCAAAAACAGGAAATAAAGCTAGACAACTAAACACAGGGACAGGACTGTGACATGTGACAAGGTTTTTCCTATGTAAATCTTTTTATTGTATATAATTCTATGTGTACATATCTCAATGTTTTTTGTGTGACACACCTTTGCACTTTAATCTAATATTTCAGATTATGTGTTTACACCTGACATTAACACAAATTCCTAGTACTGTTAAGTGTTCTTAACTGTGCCTGGCAATAAACAGGTTTCGGATTTTGATAACCACAATGCAATTCTAGCTTTTAGCATTCAAGGAAAGCAGAGGGAGGTTAAAACCATTCATTTACATGCACTTCCCATAGAAACCAAGTGGGAACTTGGTGAAAACCCAATCTACATACTGTATAACACTTTTTAAGTGCTTTACTTAGAACCTCTTTATCTTTTGAGGTAGGTAGTGATTTTTGTAAAGAAACCTATAATCTCCAGAAAGGCACAAAAACTCTCCTCCTTGATCAAGTTATGTTATTGCAATATTACTTTCTCTCTGGACTATGGTTAATATTAATTTTACCCTCTATGTACCCATCTTTGCTCCAGAGCAAATCTGACTTAAGAACAACATAAATAAAGACTAGACTGGTTCACTGTGCATCTGTAACTCTGTATTAATCTGTAACTGCATTAATATCAGGTATTTAAAATATTTAAATTATTTAAAAAATAATTTTGCTTACTTGCTGTTTTTTGTTTGCAGCAATAAATATTCCGGATTCTGGGGAATTACTACAGTCCGGAAAAGGTTTGAACTGAATAAAGTTTTTTTTATAAAAGTTGATATACCTCAAAGAGGCACATGCTGGAGGATTTCTGTTAAGTTACTCCTAAAACCTGATGAACACTACATTTTTGTTTCAAACTAGGATTGCAGTTGCGGTCGAATGGTTGTGAACCCTTTCGAATATTCTGTATTTTTAGTTATTGCACTTATGGTCTAAAACGTATGATTTTCATGCCTAATATTAGATAAGACAGACAAGATAGATCTATCAATCAATCCATTATTGGTCACTCCTTAGTCAATGTGGGCAAGAGACAGGGTCCACCCTAGACAAGTTGCCAATCTATCGCAGGGCCACATAGACAGACATGTGCAGACGTCAGGTGTTTTACCCTAAGCGATGGGCATCAGTATTAAGTCAGGCAGGCCTTGACTTGAAGAGATGTCAGGGTTTATCAAAGTCCATTCCTGACAGCACAGATTTCTAGAAGGGTGTCCTCTTCGAACAAAGGAGATTTTTGAAGACCATAGAAGCAGAGTAGTTGATGCTCATTATGCTGGAAAGCTTCATAAAATAATTTATTAAGATTTTGGACTTTGCCTCTGAACTGTAGACAGATTGTGTACAAATGAAAAACATTCTTGTTACCCTGTGCACCTAACATTCACTGAGTAAACTATAGTAGGATAAGAGTGCTTGTGGCACAGAGTAGAGGGATGCAAATCAAATGACGGGATGGTTGTAGCACAGGAGTGGAACACGCTGTTCACCAACTGCAGGTTTGGTAATTTAAGCCCCATGTCCTCCACTGGTTCCTACACCAATTCCAGTACAGTTTGTAGCTTATTATCAGACACAAGGTCCACTTGAAGTAGTTAAAATAAATAATGATGTAACATGATGATGTAACTGTTTTTATTTGGATATCCTGATGAAAAAGTATCAACCAGGATGTTATGGTAAATGGTCTGCACTTATATAGCGCTTTTCTACCTATTGCCACTCAAAGCACTTTACACTGTTTCTGATTCTGATTCACCCATTCACACTCACAATCACACAAACTCATACACCAATGGGGGAGCTGCTATGCAGCTGGCCAATGCTCACTGGGAGCAACTAAGTTGAGGTTTAGTTTCTTGCTCAATTACAATTTGACATGTGACCAGATGAGTCTTGGATCGAACCAACAACTGCAAGACAACTGGACAACTGCTCTATGACTGCTCTACCTTCCTGCACCACAGTCGCCACAAAACACGCACATAACGGGGCGTTATGTGCGTGTTTTGTGGCATCCTGGGTGACTCAGACACGTAGACTATTCCCACTTACTAAGTGTTTCGTACATATTGTAAACCTTAAGGAGGTTTGAAAAAGAAGGTAAGCAGCCATCTTCTTGGACACATGAGCATGTATTGTTAGCATGTTTGTTTTTCAGTGCAGTCAGCTGCCGCAGACGCACTGGTTATGAACAGAGAATATTAAACCTGCAGTACACAGAACATGGAGGTGGTCGCACAGTGGAGCAGCTTGCTCTACACATCAAAACTGGATGCATGTAATCTTCAGGCCCCAAGTCCAGACCTTTCACCAATTATAAATGTTTGATGCATCATAAAACAACAACTACAGCAAAAAAGGCCCAGGAGTGTTGAGCAGGTAGATTCCTGCATCAGACAAGAAGAGGACAACATTCCTCTCCTAAAGCTTCAGCAACTGATCTCCTCACTTATATACAGACATTTGTTAAAAGAAGAGGTAATGCTACACAACATCACCCTCTTCCTACTTTTATGAGAAGTGTTGCTGCCATAAAATTCAAAATGAGCTAATATTTTCATGAAAATGGGGGGTTGAGGTCCCTTAGGCTTATCAGTTTGATATATAACAGTTTTTAACTCATTCCCTTACATTTACTTCTATTTTATTGCCTGACTTACCATAATTATTTTAATTTAATAGTCTATAGTCTCGTAGTATCAAAATAAAACAGACTGCAACAGCATGCAGAGAGCATTCCTCTGAGAATCCTACGTGAATTCAGTGCCTGCTGGCACAGACTTAAAAAGCATGTTTGTACCCCCATCTTTTCTTGACACAAGTTTTGTCTGGGAGAAAAAGAACACAGAGAGGTGTTGGAAAGTATCACATCTCTTCCATTTTCAAAGTGTTTTTTTCTGTCTCTGTCTCAGGGCTTGAGCTTGCAGAGTATAGCAGTGTGAATGTTTCAATTTTGTGTTCAGCATACAGCAAAGAGACAATGTTTTTCCACCATCTCACAGGCCGGCCAAGTTCACTATTACCAACACAAATGAAGCGCTTCAGTTTTTCTCTTGTTCATGACCCTACAATGACACCAGATGTACAAAGACATAATAAATAGTTGTAAAATTGCATGCATGATAAATGGAAAAAACTAAATGCCAGTAAAAAGAAATCAGCTTGCAACAAGGATAATAATATTAAGAATGCTTTTGAGTATTTTGTCAGCATCATTTATTCTTAAAAACGTATGGACTGGAAAGAAACGACACTTCACTAAAGGTATTAGTTTTCAGGTACTGTAAGGCCTGATAACAGTTTGAGCAAATGGCAGCTAAGTTTTAGAAGCCATGGAAATATGCTTATCTTTGCATTAAAGAAGAACAATGCTTAAAACAAGGTACATCAGCTACACTTGCAATGACTATGATATAACAGACAATAGAAATTTACAAACAATCTAAGAAATGGGCAGAAAATATAGATTATGCTGTATGAGAACAAACAGAGACATGAGATGTGTGTTTCGTAAAACACATACACATGTAAAGCACTATATAAGCGACAATTCACCATTTACCATTGAAACATTATTCATTCATTTATAGAAGAAATTAGAGCCAGGTGAATTAATGTGATGGCATGTACCTGTGACCTCAGTGTTTTGACAACACTGATTGGTAAAAGTGTGCTATGCCTCAAACAAAGAAGATCTCTAAAGACCGGAGAGGGTTGTTGATGCCCATCAGGCTGAAAAGGGTTACAAATAAATTTCAAACAACTCTATACTCCACCAGTCAATTGCTAGGAAGATTGCATACAAATGGAAAACATACAACAGCTTTGTTACCTATCCAAGGAGTGGTCAACCAACAAAGATTACACCAAGACAAGGTGTGGGATAGTCTGGAATAATCTGTAATATCCAGGAAACTAAAGGCATCTCTTGCAGAGGCTAATACTACTGTTCATAAATAACTCCACCACCATAGAACATTGAACAACGATGGTGTCCATGGCCGAGCTGCAAGAGAAACCCAACACCACCATTTGTTCATGGCCATGTAAAGAAGAAGACTGTTACAGGAATGTTCTTTGATTAGCTGATGTACAAGGTACAGCCCTTTTCCTATCTATTTAACATTAAGTATCAGGATTTTGACCTACTTTGCTGTCAGTGGACCATTAAGAACAAAACCCTCATTCGGAGGACAAGCATCTTCTGCCAGTGTTATCAATTAATTATTAAGGGCAAGTGAAACTTGTGGGACATGCAGAAATGTTATGTAGGATGCTTTGTTATGCTTTCTACATAAAACCAACAAAAGCTTTTATATATTTTACATAAATAATGATTCTGAAATGCATTTCCTTTTTCAAAACCTTCCTTGGCTTTTTTGTAGGTTTGGACCAGCTGAGTTTTGCATAGTAACTCTTATGAAAGCATGTTGTTTGATTGTATGTGGTCTTCCTGATCTGAAAAGAACATATTTTTTTCAGCAGAAAGATATACGGTCTATAGGAGGTCATGGACTTAATTTTAAGTTATACATTTTGTTCCCCATTTTGTATAGAACAATTTGCTTTGATATATTAATAAGTTTAAATACGAAATAAAATCCGGACAAAATTCATGTTTTAAATGCATGTTATCACAATGATGCAATATGTACATTACAATGACAGATACAATATACAGACATGATACATTCTATAATATAATAAAATGGCAATTCAATTGCAGCAGGATGCAGTACAATAGAAATATCATCTTTAAAAAGATACAATAGTTTATGTAACGCAGAGTAAACAAAATATACAGCATGTTCAAGAAGAGTATTTTTCTTTACAATGAAATTATAACCATTGTTTATGATGTGTAATTCTTCCAACACCCCATTATCCACATTTTGAATCAAATAATAAATCCATCCATTCACCATGCACCCATCTTTCCATCCATCCATCCTTTCATCCATTTAATAAGTGCTTATCTATGCCAGGTTGTCTAAACTTTAACTTAGTGTCAAAGACTGCTCTCAGTTACATACTTACTGAGTAACAAAGTCATCAGATGAATTTTTATCGTTTGGGCACAGTTTTGTTTTCTTGTTTGCATTTCTAATAAGTTACACACATCAAAGGAGTTGAACTATTTGCACCCATTCTGTGTGATCTGTTGTGCTATCCATCTGCAAATACAGCAGTACTGCTTCTCAGTGAAAAAAGGTATTATTCCAAATTGGAAATTGTTAGAAATCCTCCGAGACCATACAGCAGTCATACAGAAAAAGGGAATTTACAATAATAAACTAACACTGATGCTTATTTGCATTTACCAGAATTTCACCCTGGGCCTCTCTGCTATTTCCTTCACCTTAGAAAAGGTGAAACCTATACAGCTGTAGTTGGAAAACAACACAGGTGCTTTCGCTTAAAAAAAAAAAACATTTCCCTGAAAAATCACTTGCAGCACTTTCAAGTGAGAACTCTGACTTTTCTTGCAATACACACTGGAATTTGCTTTAGAAAAGGACGGGAGTGTGACCTGCCGGAGAAATTACTCACCTGTGCTGACAGTGCTCACGTAGTTAACAAATGCTGATGTCTCGATGCTAGAAAAACACTGGTGTAAGCGCTTTCGTTGTGGACTTCCGAAGACTCTCATAAACTATTGCTTGGATTCATCAAAATTGAAATTGGAATTGTCCTGCCTATTAATTGAAGCTGGCGTGCAGCAAATTTGTGAAATGTAAAGTGTGAAATGTTCTTGCTTCTAAAAATCCAATGATATAAAAATGAGCCCATGTTTTCTTTCTGAAAACGTGACTTACACCAGTACACCATTCATTTTAAGACATATTGCTGCAGTATTTTGCATCAAATCCATTTAGCTTTTCCATATGTGATGCACTGTTGATATGTAAAGATCGACTGATTGCCTTTCTTGCCTCGCTATGCAAACAGTAGAGTGAAGATGCATTTTCTTGAGCTAGAGAAAACTTCAGTGTTTTTCCCATAATATAACAGCCTTAGAGGGTAGAGCTCCTTCCCTTCCAAACAATCTTTGGGTCATTTGGCACGCTGATGTTTTCTAATGACAAATAGCACTTGGGCAATCCATGCATTCTGCAAACCTTAGAACACAGACGGCCACTTACGCTGTGCCCACATTATTTTTTCACATTCACACCCTCGTTGTTTTGACTCACTCAGGCAGTGGAATGCTGGAGCTGCAAAACATAGCAGCAGTTGAAATGGGCAAAACTCAAAACATAACAACACAATGGAATGGATTTTTATGGCTTTACATTGTCCACTACCATCCCATTAAAATATGCTTAGATTAGCCTTGATTTTTAGCACATTTCTCTTTTCAGAGCAATTCATTTAGATGATGCAGGTTCACAGGGTATGAGCATTGGCACATATAAGATAATTTATCTGATGTAACATGATGACATGACATGGTTGCTCTACCAGGGGAAAGAAAGACAAGCAAGACAACTTCAAAGTCCCCGCAGCTACTTTGGAGTGTCTGTACTTTGAACCTAAACTCTGAAGGAGCTGAAGCAGGGCTGCAAAACCTCATTTTGCCAAGGGCTACTCACAGCCAGCACCTGGGATTTATTACATTTTCCCAAGGTTGAGATTTGAGTTTTAGTTGTCCAGGCCAATCACTATAAAAATAACATTTTGTACAATGGTAATTATCCAACTTTGGATTGTCCGTATTGTCCACATCCATGCAGTGATCACTTCCACACTGATGACAGCTGGCACTTCCTTGAATTAAAAGACAGGCATTTAGGGCTTTAGCTTTTTTCAGAAGCTCCACTGAGTCTTTAGTGAATGAGACAGTTAAAAACAATAACGTGCAGCATTTGTGGTCTAATGGGAAGACCTACAGTACAAATAGAAAAGTAATGTCCAGTTTGTCCACATTAGGAAATTAAAGTTTAAAAACTATTGTTACAGTTATCAGCTGTGTTTGTCATCCATCAAACATGTTTGTAGTCCAACATAATGAAGATTAATCCTAGGCCAAGCTTATCTTATGTCCTGAAACACGTCCTACTGGCTTCGCTTTCTTCAAGTTAGACGAAGATATCTGGGAAAAACAAGACATGTCATGTCAGTTTCAACTTCAACATAAATATGTATCACATTGTGTAATATAACAGGCATTTGAAATTCAGACTATTTATGAAAGGGGATCCACATCCTGGATTATAGTGCAGATAAATCAAACCCAAGCTTTAATAGGAATGTAAAACAAGGAGAAATGATTGTGAGGCATTATATAACTGCAACAATATCAGACTTTAAGCGAACGCAGACGTGAGCAATCAACACAGACAGGTGAAGTGGGCTTGTTGTAAATGGGCTCCACTTAACCAAAATATTGAAGGTCAACTGCCGGTGCGTGAGTTCTATGGTTTTCCAAGTATTAAAAAGACAAGAAGAAAGCAATAAAAGGGGAAAAAATGGAGGACGTGAAGAGGAAGAGGAATAGATGGGGGAACAACCAAGGCCACAAACACTTCAAGGACCAGTCTACAAGCTGGCATGAAAGACAGAAGATAGTTAACAGATAGATGGAGGACATAGGAAACATTAAAGTGATTGAACAAAAAGCGGCTGTACTGTTGGAAAAAAAATATAAATATTGTGGCAAAAAATCATGAACTCACTGACATGAAGGCCCAGGCTGATAGAAAATGGTTATGCATTGAAATATTAAACAGAAGAGTTTTCAAGTAGAAGGAGCATTTTTTTCCCACTGTAAAATCCTTATTTGACTACAACTGAGGGAAATGAGATGTGTAAATCACAGCTTTACAGTGACAATTGGGAACAAGACTTTGCAATTGTTTTCAAATTTATCCAAAATCAGCCTACTGTCCCAAATAATTCTTTCCCCTTTGCTTTTTTATAGAGTACCCTATGCCAAGCAACAAGAGGGAATGTGCTACACTTAGTGACATCATGCTTTTTCAACAAGCCATAGCTCCCTAATCCCTGTCCATTCCATTCTACCAGAACCTTAGCCAACAGTCCCTCCCTCGCCTGGAGCAGCAGAACAGTGGTCCACCGAGGCCCACCCAGACCTTCAGATTTTGGATCAACTACCACGTGAGAAAGTGAGGGAGCAGTTGTTGACTAAATTTGAGTGAAGGATCGGGAGAGAGGAGTGGGTGGATCATGAAAGGATTATGAAAAAAAAAATACTCTGTAAGCCAGTTGAAATGAAAAGTGAAGGAATACATTTTCCAGTAAGCAGCTAGTAAAAACAGAGCATTAGGAGGGTTCATTAAACAGGCTTAAACACACTCTAGCTGTCTAAATATTAAACTCCATAGAAACCCCAGCTTCTGTGCTGATTTTACTCTAATGTCATAAATATTGTGCAAAATAAACAATTAGAAAAAAAAGGCAAACATGGTTTTAAGGTTTTAAAAGTACTTGCTTAAAATGTTCATCAATGTTCATCTTGAGCTTCTTCAGGAAGAAGTTTTTTAAATAAGTGAGATGTTTTTAAAATGTCCCTATGTTCCACTAAGATGTTCTTGACAACATGGATGCTGAAAGCCTGTATTTAAATTATTGTCTTCATAAAAAAAAAAGAGTTTACAGGTCTAGCCAAACACCTGAACTTCAGTTTCACATGTATCTCATATCCATATCTACTTGTTTTTCAGTTTTTTATTATATTAACTATTATGTTACCACTTGGTAGACATTTCCTTGAAGGCACAAAAGCAACATGTCCAGTGATGTGTTTACTTGGAGTAGCTATAGGTTTAGAAACTAGGTTAACCTATGTTAAACTAGTTTATGGCTTTATGTGTGGTGTTAAAAATATTAACAAATAGATTAGTATTTGTTTGAGCATAAAACTGTATTATTCACTTCCCCTTGACCTCAGAATTATTGTCTAAAAGCAGTGGTATAAGGTGTTTCTTCTCCTCACAGTAAGAATTAATGCCTAGAGCTTCCTACATGCCAAGGGTAAGGGGATCTAGAGGGAAGGGATTTAGCCCACTCTAAGCAGGATAAGGCTGCGTTGATATTCGGGTGAAAAGTTGAGAGGGCAACCCGTATCTAGACAAAACTGGGTTGAGCAGGTTTTTAAGGACAAGGACCAGATCTTTGATGGACGCATCCAAATCAGAGACAGGGGTCTTCTGAGATCCCTATCCCTGTATTAATGTATAATAATTATTATTTTTTTAAATATACTATTGAACAGGTTGGATTATAATGATTCTTACTATATTGATGATTCGTCTTCAGACCAGGTTCAAAACTCTGAAATGGTGTATTGACCTTTTTTGTCAAAATACCTAACTCACTGAACATTTCGGATCTGCTGATTTGGCCTAAAGACTGAAAACTTTTGACACACCACATTTACTGTAAGTAAGCAGCCTCAAGAGGAGAAGAAGAGGGACTGGAAATCCTCTGAATGCATTTGAAATCTTTCACTTCCCAATCACCCTTTCTCTCAATATTGTTCTGAAGCTTATCTACTATGTTATGTTGTACTTATGTTATGTCAATCACAGTTATTTCCCTGCTATGCTTTCTAAGGATTATTTAATTGTCTAAAGTCATTTTTCCTGTACCATACATTTTATATAGTAGAGACCATTGCTTTAATACAAGGCACACATAAAGGTAGAATGGTTCATCACACATTATTATTAAATAAAATCTTTTACATTTATTAATATAGACCCTCCACCCCATGCTGATTTGTCTAGTTCTAATAAATCCTGGTTATGTCCCATTAAAGCATTAAGTATATTAAAATGTATCTACAAGATACTTTCAGGACCAGAGGAGTTGGACTGCCTTTATACACTGAGGGTACACAGAGTCAACTCATAAGTGCCTAAAATATAATGCAATATAAGATAGTTTACTTTTGCCTTGTACTGAATGTTATATAGTTGCTCCTGTTTGTGTTCTTACACCTTTGTTGAGGACCAAACTGCAGTTTACCTTGCTGACGTAGATGAGACAAGAGATCAACATTTCAACTTTTATTTCCAGGTATTTACGTCTGAATCTGAGACAGAACTTAGAAGATAGCACCTTTTGTTTGAAGCCACTAATTTTTCATGTGAGCAAAAATATTGGAACGTATTGACAGGTGTGTTTTGTTGCCCAGGTGTGTCCTATGACATTGATGATTCTAACAAATAGCACTGAATGTCTACACTCAGTTTCAGATTTGGGTTTTGACTGCATTTATAGTTAAGAGGTGTAACAAACATTAAAACCAGAGAGCTGTCTTTGGATGAAAAACAATTGTAAAGCAATTGTGAGGATGAGAGAAGATGGAAAATCAATCAGAGCCATTGCACAAACATGTGGTCATAGCCACAACAATCATTTGGAATGTCCTGAAGAAGAAACAAACCACTGTTGTACTGGTGTTGTAACAGATGTCAAATGGGTAGTCCAAGGAAAAACAACAGCAGATGACGACAGAAACATTGTGAGAGCTGTACAGAAAGACCCTAAAACAACTGTTTGTGACATCAGCAACAACCTCCAGAGGTTCGCAGGAGACTTCATGGACAAACATACAGAGGCTACACCAGCACGCCACTCATTTGCAAGAAGAAAAGGAAGACAAGGCTGGAATATGCCAAAAAGTACAGAGATGCGCCTCAAAAATATAACCTTTACCAAAGTGATGGAAAGGCTAAAGTTTGGAGAGAGAAAGGACCTGCTCATGATCCCAAACACACAAACTCATCTGTAAAACATAGTGGAGGTAATGTCATGGATTGGGCTTGCATGGTTTCTCTGGGATGGGCTTATTACTCTTCATTGATGATATAACACATGATTGCAGCAGCAAAATTAACTCAAAAGTCTACAGAAACATTTTGTCTGCTAATTAAAAGAAAGATGCAACCACACTGTTTGGAAAATCCTTCATTATGCAGAAAGATAATGACCCAAAACACACTTCCAAAACAACAAAGGAGTTTATCAGGGGCAAGAAGTGGGAGGATTTAGACTGGCCAAGTCAATGTCCAGACTTAAACCCTATAGAGCTGCAAGGTGTTAAATGCCAAGTAAAACACAATATTGAAACAAAGTAAAACAGAACAAAACACAGTTAAAAAACACTATACGGTATTTGTACAAACAGAAAAGGCCTCCCCAGACAAATTAAAATGCAAACTACACATTACATGTAAAACAGGCCATACAACATAGACAAGACAAGAGTTAAATAACCTAAAACAAGTACCTGTACATAACAATACATGATGAACAGAAAAGCAGAAAGACACAACTAAGTTGGGAGAACTATGGTAAAATCAGAGCAAACTAATAGTGATGTTTGCTGGCCTGATTGTCTTTTAATCGTGTTTGAAGTGCAAATTTGAAGGATCTATATGTATACAATGTTCAAATGTCTGATTGTATGTTATTCCAGAAACTATTAGCTCTCACTGAGAAAGCTGTCTAGCAAAATGAATTTCCTTATAGGAATAACAAAATTACCAGTAGCAGCCAATCTTGTGAGTCTACTACTCTGTGTGAAGAGAGGTGGCGGTGCCAGACCATGGAGACGGCATCTCTAAGTTTTACAATGTTGTCCCGAATGAAAAGGACACGTTTGTCTCAAATGCTGCAATGATGATGTCCGTCTTTGTTTGGGCCGACAAGTGGCAATTGAACACTACGCTTACGTGGGACGAAAATATCTGCAGGTGGTGGCAGTCTGTATTTGTCCTTCAAAGGGGGAAATGGGAGACCTAGGACGGTAAATACTATTCAAACAGTAAAGAAAACAGCATTGGCTCATCATGTTACACCACTTGTGTATTACTAAGGGTTACAGTATCCTTGTTCCAGATGGCCTTTTCTTTGTAAAAATACCTTTGTACTGGAATAATCCGCTGAGATAAGGATGAAAAATGAGAAGAGCCCTTCCATGTGCGACCTCTTGACTTTGTCGTTTGCTTGCTTTCATTATTTTGGTTTCTCTTCCCAAGTGCTGATTTGCTAAGCTGAATAGCCAGTGGTCTCTGTCACTGACAGGGAACACGGCTGATTTAACATGCAGACACTCACAGATGACCGGACATTGATCAATGGCTAACTGTATGGTGTGTCATTGCCATTATGCTAATACCCGAGATAAGTTAGGTCTTACGTTTATCCAAACACAGCCCTCAACTTGAAAGTTCCTCGAATCTAATTCATTATTACCTATTGAGGGGTGAAGAAATTTAGTTCCGAAAACTGGTAGGAAGTTTTCAGAACTAAAAAAAGATAAGAAAAGCAGAAACCAAAGCAATTGGGAAAAGTTCAGTTACAGCTAAGTACAGGTTCCTGCAGAAGAAAAACGCTAATAATGAACGCACCTGTGTCCATTTTAAGCCTCTTCCACAAACTGGACTAGGTCTCCTGTCTCCATAGAGAAGTCTCGTGCTTTACGAGACTCATAGGTCAGTTGCACCTGCAAAACAAACAAACAAACAAACAAACACAATAAGGAATTTCATTGTCAATATGGCCACAAATTGTTTAAAATCCATACATTATCTGTAACTGCTTTCCCTGTAAAGTTCGCAGCAGGCTGGAGCCTATCCCATCTGTCACTGGGTGAGAGGCGGGGTACACCCTGGACAGGTCTCCAGTTTATATGCGCCATACATAGTTTCCCTCTCTAGATTAACAACCTGTAGCTGGTCCTATCACATCAGTTTCAGTGGAATCTCCTCACTAATCCTTTGCACGGAGAGTATCATATCATTATTTCAAGCTTAATAAGTTCAAGTTTGAGACCTTCAGGGTTTGGAGCAAAGATCTGTAAGATGTTTCAATTACCGAAATTCAAGGCATCACATACAAATACAGTCATAGGGTCTACTTGATTAATGTACTGTATGATTACTCGACTTTTAGCTGATGTGTAACAGTAGTGTAAAGTGATTAGGCCATAGGGGACATGGGGACATAGTATTTAGACACCAAACCTTGTAGAAAGGGTGCTGAGTGTATCATAGGGTCGATGATATACTTCCTCCCAGGAGACTGGAGTGTTGTTATTGTGACCATAAGAGAGCTATGTTTGTGACTAACGGGATGTGTGTGATGTAAGGAAGGAACGTCAAGGAAGCAGTGATCTTAAATCAACCAAGACATTTTTGCTTAACTTAACCATGGTTTATTTGTGCCTAAACCCACTCCATATGTCTCTCTGCTGAATCCCAACTAAACGACTGCTTGTGCAAAGTTGCAATCCAGCATTTTTGACGGGTTAGAGGGAAAATGGGCGTTAAGTCAGCCATCCTGTGGAACCAGCTCCCAGTTCAGATTCGGGAAGCAGACACCGTCTCTACTTTTAAGTCTAGGCTTAAAAACTTCCTCTTTAATAAAGCATATAGTTAGTTATAGTTATGCTGCTATAGGCTTAGACTGCTGGGGGACCCACCCCCCGATGCACTGTCCCCGGCTTTGAAGCTGTGTGTCTTCCAGCATGCAGCTACTGGTCCTACCAACCTGCTCTTTATTTTGTTGCTTTTTATCGCTCTGTTCTTTTCTCTCTTCACTTGCCACTCACCCCAACCGGTCAAGGCAGATGGCCGTTCACCCTGAGCCTGGTTCTGCTGGAGGTTTCTTCCGTTAAAGGGAGTTTTTCCTCTCCACTGTTGCCAATGGCTTGCTCCAGGGGGAATTGTTGGGTTCTCTCTATACATCTTTATAATCTTGACTTTATTCTGTAAAGTGCCCTGAGATGACTTTGTTGTGAATTGGCGCTATATAAATAAAGTTGAATTGAAAATTGAATTTTTTTTTTGTCATTGTAAGACACAGCAGCTGCTGTGTTGGTGCCTGGTAGTAGAGGGGTTTGACAAAGGGGTGTGTAACATGCTGCCATGTGGGCACTTTCCTCAAAAAAAGCTACTGTGAGGTGTAAGAGAGGGTATGGGGAAAACAACATTTTTTCATTACAGTAGGTTGTTTTATTTCCTTCTCTTTTTCTTTCTTTGTAATAAAATATAGATCTGGACAAATTCAAGAGATTTTAAGCAGGCTCCATGCTTTAGTTTATTTGTGAAACATTGATTTTAATTTGCCAACAATGACATGCAAAATTGGTAATTTCTTGATAGTTTGTGTGTTTGTTTGCGGGCATGTGTGAGATTCTAACATGCTCAGCATATAAATGTTCTTGGGTGTGACTTTCTACTGGATATCACAAAGATTAGACCTGCAGTGTTATAAAGCTTTGTCTCTAGTATTACTTCTCCCTGGGTTCTGAAATGCCATATTGTCACTTCTGGCTGCTAACAAGACACAAACCCACTGACAGTAATTAAGCAGTGGAGGGGTCCTCTTTCATAAAGGATAGATCAGAACGGTAGAAAAGAGAGGAAAATGAAGAATAGGCCAGAGAACAAACTAGGCATAAGGGGACAGCTGCAGGGGGACAGTAAGAAAAGTACAGCATCTACATCAATTCTCCAAACTAGAGCCATAGGGAGCAAGCTGAAAATCAGTGAATTTGCACTTTAAGTAAAAGTTCAAGCTTCGAGCTAATGTTTTATACGTGTAAACGTACTAAGCAGATGATCAACATTTTAATTAAAGGACTAAAAGTACTCTCAACAATACTAATTATGGTAGTTATAACAAAACATGCCAATTAATGAATAAAACAATAAGGGTCAAAGGTTACTGTTGGAAAAGGTAGAACTGATTGTCACCACTTAGTATGCTGCTATCTTATAATGATGCATCAGCATTTATTCATTCAAATATTTTTTTTTTTATGAAAAACGTATTATGTTTTTATATTAAAATAACCAGGTGGTATTATCTTGGCTGATCATTACATATGTCTGGAAAATTATTCCACCTTTTATAGCCAAAGTTACCTACATTTTTATTGTTGCCTTCCTCTTCTGACGAGTTGGATGATTCTTCTACACTGGAGGGGATTGTTTCAAAGTCCTCCGCATCCATTGAAGGGAGACACCGCTGGGTCCAGCCTAGAGGGATTCAATAAACTGGACATTAATAAGCACAGAATTGTACTCATAAAGAAGCTGGGTATTATGGTTGCCAGGTTATGGCAGGTCACTGACAGGATGCCAATGTAATTGTGTAATTAGGTAATTTGTCTCATATCATCAGCCTGTTCACGACAATAAGGCCTTTAGCAGAGTTTAAGGGAATTACAGATTGATTCTGAAAGCACGTAGAACAATCTGTAATTGTGCTAACGAAACTTGCAGAAATGTTTAAGAATACTTTAAGAATATTTTATCATTTATTCTAAGTTTAGGCCAAAATGAAAAGCTCCGTCTAACAGGTTATTTTTCTCCTTAGGAACGTTTTCCGAGTTCCTGCATTTCCACCAGGTGAAGTAGGGTTTAAGTGCTTTGTCACTCAGTTAAACTTTTGTTATCAGTGTTACCAGTGTTGTGTCAGCTTTTCCCATCCCATCAAAAATGGTATAACCTATCGATATTTTGCAAGGTGTTACATCGAAGACAGAATAATCTGAGAAGCACTAGAAAACCACTCTCCCCAAATTAAAGACTGCCCAGTTCACAACAAAACAAGAAGACAACTGAACTAAGTACTCTAGGAAATGAGTCCTCCTCTGCAGTTACCTGGTTGGGAGGTGGATCTAGGGACAGACGAGGTGCCCCCAGCAGCAGCAGTGCTGCTAGTCATGCTCTGACGTTTCCCGACTGCAGCCATAGCACCACGCAAAGTATCTGGAAGGAAGCCACGTGTATCCCTTTTTGTCACAATCTCTTTAAAGCTCACTCAGTATTATCGGTCACAATTAAAACTCTAAATGTGATCTAAGCACAAAGGAATTCACGAATCACAAGACAGCAGGCAAGAAATGAAAATAATGTAACCAAGTACATCAGTGCGCACACACATTCAACAAATTAACTATGGACAGTAAAATATGCAGTACAGTAATAACAAAAGTCAAGCCAAACCAAGCAGAGAACAGACTACAAGGCCCAGCATGCTCAGAGCCTCTACATCACACATACGCTGGAGCTTTGTACCTTCATAACCCAGTGGAGTGGGGTCACTCTTTATCTCATGTCTCTTGCTCTTTATGCTTACAGAGAGGGGACCTGGTCAGAGGAGATGCCGGGTAACAAGAGGCTGAATTAAACACCAACATCTTTCACTTTTTTTTTTTTTTTGCATCATCTCAATCAAGTCATAAACTACACCAGACCCTTGGGATTAAAAAAAAAAATCAGATTCAGTGCTCTTACACAGCAGACGTCATGTGTGTGTTTATTACTGCAAGAGCCTTTATGCAGGGAAAAATAGATTAAAAGCAGGGAACAGACTGAGTGGAAGCACTTTAAGAGGGAAATTTCAATACCTCTTTTTTGCTGTATTTTTTTTATTCTTCTTTCATCTGTGTTTCCACAATAAATTGAACCTCTACTGGCATTTTTAATGCCACTTTATGTTTCAAATGTCAGCGTATTCAATTCTTATTTCCTAAGACATTGGTGTATGTTTACTGTAGGTCTACTCTTTTGCATTTTTGTTTCTTTTCCTTCCTCTTTTTTTTTTTTTACAGTATAATTGTTTTCATTCACAGCAAACATTTCATCTCCTTTGTGCATTGATTAAATTTCAAGAGGGCAGCACATGTGGAGAAGGTAATAAGTAAAATGACTTATTGTTTCCCCAATTCCACACCAATTAGCCACACCATTCATACAACCTGGTGGTTTTAATGTTGTGATGGACAAGGGTTGGCTGCATTCCTTTTACTCACTACCTAACATTCTGCTTTTCTTATATTTCAGTTTGTACAGATCTGGCTTCACTTTGACATGGAAAACATTTTTTCTGTTGATCAGTGTCAAAAATTAACCTGAGCACAATTTACTGTTGTAAAACCAAAAGGTGAAGGCTGTAGATTGCAAATTTGTTTCTCATGTATTGAACCACAACATGCATATGAAGCACTGCAGTGTAATAATTATACTTCTACATGTTGTGCTGCACACCTCTGTGCAAATGTCCATTACTTGTACGTAATGTGATAGAGAGTGTATGAGAAAATATAGAAACCTCAAAATGCTAATCAGGTACCTTTTGTGCGCCGCATAGCGAAGGAGGAAGCAGAAGAGGAGGTAATAGAGGAGGTAAGAGAGAAGCGGCGGGGGACATCGGCCTCTTTAGCAACGGGCTCTAAAACCGGAGAAAGGGGTCAGGCAGGAGGAAGAGACAGGAAAAAAGACCAATAAGGGGAGACAAAAAACAAAGAAGAGTGAAACAGAGCAACCGCAGGGAAACGAACAAAGATGTAGAAGCAGATGAGTAGAAATTATTATATTAAGTATATATTTTATATATGTATGTATTTTCTGCGTTTTACATGAGCTCACAGTGTTTTTTGTGGTTTTGTGACTTTGCTTAAAGTGCATTACGTACAAAGCTTGTACCAGAAAAGTGCTTGACACTACCACACAATACACCAAAGAATGGATACATACAGCGGACTGTTGTTCATTTTCAATGGTAATGCTAACGTATTACTGAGGTCTGTGTAAAAGGGGCTTTAAAGAAGATCTTAAAGAGGTCATACTGTGCATAATTGTGGGTTTATTTTTTTATTGTGGGGCTCCACAGAAATAGTTTTGGGTGATTTACAATTCCAAAAATGTAGTTTTTTGTAATTATCCAGTGCTTAATCTTCAGCTCTTTGTGAAATGTTTTGTTTTATCTCTCGATTCTTTAAGGTGCCCCCTGACTCTACTTTGTTTTGATTGGTAGGCTTGTGCAAAATATAGGTCAGGTAATTGACTGACGATGTTCATATGCAGGACTGTCAGGAACATTTATGGAGGATCTAGATAAAGTCTCTTGGAACAGTTGGAATGTCTAACGACAGAGAGACAAAGGTAGGAAGTATATTCAGCTAACATTTTCGACTATGCTGTTGTTTTGATATGGACAGTTACAATGACAGATATGAAAAAGCAGAAAACGGCCTATTAGAATACCACATCTTCCATCTCAGCAAGGAAGTAATTTTGGACTCAGCCCTGGCTCTGAAAATTGACCGTTATACCACTTACAAATTCCATGTTTTATTGGTCTCATTAGCATTTGAAACTTGAAGATTGGCTGGACTGCTATGACATAGAGAGGAGAATCAAAGCCTACAGTATCCTCTTCCAAAAACTCTAATAAGCTTTCAAATGTCAAGAGGACTTGAACATCAGAGAGTGGCATTTAGTGCTGTGCCGCCCCACAGAATTTAAACTCACTGCTGCCAGTACTGGAGCAGATTTTCTGTCCTTCTTTCTATCACCTACTGTCTTTTAATGCTCACATTCTGTCTCCTCAACAGTTTCTTGTTTATCTCCTCCCTAAATCCAAGTTTCGTTGTTGTTGTTGTTGTTGTGTAGGCAGATGCAGTGGATAGTGCAATAAATGCCCAGAAAGGGGGGAATGGAGGAGATGTGGCGTTTTTTTTTTTGCTGAGAAGCTGCAGGCACTGGGACAAAGGGACAGTCCTGCTGACAACAATAACATCGACACTGATATAGAGATACGTGTGTCAACTGAGAAAGAAAAAATAGAGAAAAGAGGAAACAAATGAGAAAAGAGCTGGTGATGGAAACATAAACAAGACCATGATGATTAACTTTAGATGGTTTTCACAGACTAAAGTAACAGAAAAAGGAAACCAAACAGGACAACGAGGACTAAAGTGCCAAATAATTAATTAAGTAATGAGGGGGGCATAAGTGACATGTTTACACCATACTTTTACCTGCTGGGAGAGACCTTCTGTTGGAAAGTCCCTGTAATGTGAAGCGTTTTCTAGCATTAACAGCCGAGTGGCCTGATTGGTTGGCAGAAGCGTCAACTGAGTGGGAAAGCAAGAGGGAGCAGGAGTTAGTAAAGCAGTGACAGGTAAAGAAGTAAATGCCTTATACAGTAGCCTGGTAGGTTGTTGGCATGTCAGCCTTTTGGTTAATTTAACGAAAACATGCAAAACAAATCAAAAGATACTGGGCAAGCAACGTTATTAGAGTATTTATTTCAGTCGATATTGATATGAACCCAGATGGCTGATTATTATGAACCCCAAAAATCAAAAGGCTTATTTCCACCTCAGAACAAACCAGGGACCAGCAACCAAGAACAAAGGACTATCTTTTAAGGATTTTCTTACCTCTAGCTGCATTTCCAACACAGGAACCAGTGTGTAAATCTTAATCTAGGGTCGTTTTTCTATCCCCCCCAAAAAGTCAGACGGTCAGTCGCTCACTGGTCAAATAACGCACAGTGTTTTACAGTATTCCTTTTGCTATTTTGTCTTGGCTCATTAATGGTTGCTACAGTGGATCATCCAATCTGCCCATCAATTTGGCACAGCTTTTCTTTTTTGATTTTTCTGACATGACCTTCCCCAATTTGCTCGTGACTCCTTTGCCCAGTGTCAGCAACTGGGGTTTAATGCCTGGCCAAGGACACATGATATACAGTATGGCCAGGAGAATTCAGGCCCCAAACTGCCTACCCTCCAGTTGATCATAGACCACTCTACCCACTGATTGACCTGCCTTCCACAAATTTAACAGCTCAGCAGTCTAATTTGCAAATCATAACGTGCTTAGGGACTTTTATCTTAGTGAAGGTTCCTGGAAATTACCAGAAAACATCTGCTGGAAATGCATCTTCAGTCAGTCTAATCTCACAGTACTGCAATAAACTCTCCTTCAAGAAGGTGATAATGTTTTTCCGAGTAGGTGATTATCTGTGTGATCATTGTGGTATAGATGTACTGCATTATACAGACAAGTTCCTGTTTTTTAACACTGATCACTGAAAAAGATTTAGAAAAACGACCCTCAATATAACACAATACATTTACTAAAGTGAGACTTTGTTGAAGAAATGTTTCTCTTAACACTCTATGCTTGTTCCAGTGAATACCTCTGATTACTAGTGTTTGGAATTGTGTGCATGCACTGAGATTAATTAGTCTTACCAACTTTGTAGTCAAACAGCACTTTAAGTAGCCAAATCACAACACAACTAGTGTTCTGTTTCTATGTTAAGCCCTTTGTGTTGAAAACTCACTCTCTTTGCCAACACCTAAAGCTTTGTCTGAGTATCATGTCTATGGGTGGTACATGTCTTCAGTTCTAACAGCCTTGTTCTAACTTAAGAAACTGCCATCTGTCCCATTTGAAATAGCCAAAGAAAGCCTACAGCCTATGATGAGAGTGGCTTTAAATATGTTGTCAAAATATGTAGCCAATCACCCATATATTAAAGTTTGAGGAATGCTTGTATTGTGACCAGTCACAGGTCATAGTACTGCTTGAAGTTAGAATGTTTCCTTTCTTACTGAAATGAAAAGTCCTCCATATTTCTTTGTCAAATGCATGTGTGTGTATATGTACAGTTCATTTATTTTTTTACTTACAAAGGGAGGAAGTGAGTCAACACAAACTATCTGTGTAAAAGCTCAGTATACTAAATATTTCTTTTCACAGTTGTGTCATTTTGTGAATCTTTGCTCATGCATACAACAAGCTCACACTTGGCTCAGAGTTAACTGTATGTTCACCTATAGTATGAGGTGGAATTCTCTGCCAATATGAAGGATAAGAGGTGGCCATTTAAGCCAGTAAGATAATAATGAAAGCTTAACATCAGGCCAAATATCTATTAGAGATACAGCATCAAAAATTGATTTGCTGCCATTAACAGTTTGGTGCATTCTAGAAAAAAGCAGTGCCTAAGACTTCATTGCGTGGTTCTGGTCTTGATATACTGTGTACAGGATCTTATCTTATCAACAGGTGTCCAACGGCACTTTCTAGGAGTTGTGGGGGATGAGTGAGGTTTTTGTTGTGCTATTATTTGTAAGTGTATGTAGATAGTCGTGTCACAGTTGTAATAATTATTTAATAATAATGCTCCAACAATAGGATCATGTCAGACGCTCTTTTGAGGAGTGACATACAAAAAACATCAGCTTTTGGTAACTGCTCCTTAGGGTTAGGATTAAGCAAGTAGTGCATGAGGTTGTGTTATGTCTCCAGGAAATGAATGTAAGCTGATACAAAGTATCCAAAGGATAATAAAAACAGTTATGTACTGTATGTGTGGTGTGTAAAGCCACTTCTGAGTAGGGTTGGATTACGGTTAGGGTGGAGAAAAAAGTGCTAAATGAAAGCAGAGAAAGCTACTTTGGAATAAAAATGTTTTGACAAGTTCTGGGGAAATTTTAGATCCAACTAAAATTAGGTTTTTAGAGGTGTTTTCAGTGTGTTCTTCCCTGTAAAAGCCGGCCACACGAGGGAGATCATGTGTTTGAACTTTCAAACAGAATGGTGGAACTAAACACACAATGCATCTGTTGCCATTAACCTAGATTTACGCTGCAGGAGCAGATGAGCTTGTAAATTTAAAATAATGATTTTATCTGTGCAGCGCAGCAGCTTGGTCTGCTGGATTTAATTATCTAGTATTTATGGGAAATGAATAAATCATGATCTAACTGTGTTTTGTCGTTGAATATGTATATGTGGATACCTGCCCTTTCACTAGTGTCTTTCCCAGTTCTTCTTTGTTTGTCAGCGTGTATCGTTTCACCTGGCCATTTATTTCTTCTCCGAATATGTTCCCATGGTGAACTCAACAATCGCTGCAATGTACAAACCTATGTCCCCATTTACAGTTCACTTCACTGCAGATGGTAATGAGAAGTGTTTGATTTTGGACGGCAGAACAAATTTAAAAAGAGTACAACCAATTTGAACAAGTGAGCTCCTACCTCTCTTCTGCCTCATGTTAGGGATAGGATTGGTCCTCCTGAAGCCCGACTCTGGACTTGATGAATCTGACTGTCTCAACACCATCTTACGCACATTTCTGTTGGAGTAGAGAGTCGGGGGAAAAGTGGTAAGCTGATCAATTGAAATGATCAGTAATGTCTGCAACTTAATTTGCTTTTATACTGTATAATCAGCAGTGGATCACTGAATGGGCCTAGTGGGGGCCTGAATAAGACAAAATAAAGAAAAATGTGGGATATTTATTAGAAAATATATTGGCTGTACATCATTTATATTCCCTGTATGACAACAAAGTCCATAATTTGATAGGTGTTTAAATACTAGCTCTTATGTTAAGTGGTTTAGTTTGTGTTGTTGTTAATGAGATGAAACTGATTGCTCACCTCATGGGGGCTCCGTAGATGTTGAGCTGGCTGGCTTCTGTGAAAACAAAAGAGACGCTGCACACTGTTACGGTTCATCACTTGACAACATTATTCCTTAAGGGTCTCCTCAATGACCCATATAATGTTACAGACATTATTTATGTGAACATTTTCTGATCTGCCACATCTCTGTCTGGTGAAGTTTAAGCTACTGCAGCTACTTGGTTAAAGTTAGGGGACGATAAGCAAAAGAACCAGAGAGGAAATGCAAACTGCAGTAAGAGGTGGTTTTCCTCTAAAATTTAAGCAAACTCAAATGCTTCAACACAAGTCATGTGAGAAATGTCTTGAACACTTGTTGGTCAAATGGATCTCATAGAAAAATAACTTAAACCCAGGAAAAAAGATAATTTTCTGGTTGAATATCTTATGTGTAAAAAAGCGGTACATTCATTCATTTATTAGATAAATAAATATAAAAAAACCTTGAAAATAAAACACTACTTTACACTTCGAAAAACAAAGTTCCCAAAAGCAAAATTCCGTTTTGCTTTCAACTGGTAAAAATCTACCCATTTGAGGTGGAACAAGGTCTGATCACACTCTCACCACCCCTGAATTAATTTGGGATGGGATTGAGGACTAGACTGATCTGATGAAATGTCTCTGTGCAATTGCTGTGTTCATACCTGCATAAAAGATCCACATCAAGTGGGAAAACAAACCAAAGTTGGACTGAACTGGACTACACAAGGCGGTTAGAAAAAGGCTTTGAGAATATTGATCAACAATGTATATGTAGGAAGGAGAGTGAAACTGTAAAGCACAGGGTGGGAGCATTATCTTGTGAAATTGTGGCCTTCATAAAATAGACGGCATGATAAAACTTATCTAAAGACATCAGCCAGTGAGCTACATGGACCTTTTGCAGGGCAGTAATCCGAAGTGTACCTCAAAAGTGGTAACAGAATGCCCCAAGGGCAAGGTCAAGTTTTGAAGTGACCGTCACAAAGTCCCACCGTTAATCCGGAAGCGTCAGCCCTTGTGTTTAGGCCTCCTTGTATGAAGACTGTGTAAAAACTGGCGAGTGTACCTGCACGTGTCCACCGAGCGAGGACATCAAAACGCACTTTATTTCACCCTTCTCCTTTCTAACCATCTACCCACCTGCTCTCTGGATCTGATCCCTTCCACTCTCCCTCAAGCAGTTGCACCCGCACTAATGCCAGCTATTGCACAAATGATCAACTCATCTTTTACAACAGGCACTTTTCCAACCTCAATCAAGAAAGTCACTCCACGGAAATGGCATTCCTGACTGTTGTGGAATCTCTTTGAGCTGCAAATGCCGCAGGTCAGTCTCCTGTCTTAATCCTACTCGACCCATCTGCAGCCTTTGACACTGTAAACCATCAGATCCTCTTTTCCACACTCTCTGACTTGGGCATCTCTGGATCAGCTCTAGCCTGGCTTTGGTCTTACCTATCGGGACGAACCTTCAAGGTTTCCTGGCGGGGGCATATTTCTCACTCTTATATCCTCTCTACCGGTGTGCCGCAGGGTTCAGTTCTTGGTCCTCTTCTTTTTCTGTCTATACTACATCCCTGGGTTCTATAATCTGCTCAAATGGCCTTTCCTATCACTGCTATGCTGATGACACACAGCTCTTCCCGTCCTTTCCACCAGACAACTCCACCGTCTTATCACACATTTCTGCCTGTCTCTCAGACATCTCTGCCTGGATGAGAGGGAGATATCTTTAGACATCTTCAACCTCTCCAAGACCGAAGTCCTTATCTTCCCAGCCAGACCTTCGATGCAACACAACATCAGCATCAACACTGGATCTACAGTGATTGTCCCCTAAGTTGGCCAGAATTCTGGGGGTCATCATCGCTCACCAACTGAGCTTTAAGGACCACATATCCTCAGTCTCTAGGCCATGCAGATTGGGCCTCTACATAATCATCAGAAAGATCAGACCCTACCTCAGTGAATATACAACCCAACTCATTGTACAGGCACTGGTCATATCTCGTCTTGATTACTGCAACGCTTTGTTAATGGGATTACCAGTATCCACAATCAAAATGTGGCAGCATGCGCCTCATTTCTAATCAGCCAAAAAGGACTCATATCACACCCCTCTTCAGAACTGCTGAACTGCTGAAAACAAAACTTTTTTGCACCTTCTATTCTAGCTATAAAAAAACCCCCAACAACTTCCTTTCTGCCTTTCTCGCACTTGCATCTTTTGAAATGCAAACACTTTTCTGATAGGACTTTGTTTTGATGTTTGCCCCCCCTACTTAGATTTCTGCTTGCCTTGTACCTCACTTGTAAGTCGCTTTGGATAAAAGCGTCTGCTAAATGACTAAATGTAACTTTAAATGTAAATGTAAATCCAAAGGAAAAATTGGGGAAAAAAACGGATTCTTGCAATGAGATCCAAAAACCTGACTCAGTTTGAGTTCAATTGGAAGAATGGGCCAAAATTCTTGCAGGGGTTTGTGAAGCATGTTGAAGGTGAGCCCATGAGTTTGATTCTACAATTTAGACACGCAAATCCAGCAAATAATGACAAAATGCAAGTAATGCAGAGCTCATAATTTCAGATTATGAGATAAAAAATAAAAGAAAATAATAAATAATAATAATAAATAAAATAATAATAACAAAATAAAATTTAAATCTAATATTATTCTGAAAAAAGTAGTTGGCCCTCAATTTCACTTCCTGGTTTGGACTTTTAATTTGTATTTCCTTTTCTCCGTTTCCTGTCCCCAGTTAATGTCTCCAACTTACAATTAAGCCCTTTTTAAACCCAGCTCTCCCCCTGTTCCTAGTCGCATCATCATTCATCATCTTTGTTTGTCCCTGTCATCAGTGCAACAAGTCGCCTACCGTGATACCTGACTCATGATTCTTGGACTCCTGTCCTTCAGATCAACTATCTATACCTAATACTCCACAACATTTCTAATCAAACCTGTTTTACACTTCTGGTGTAGCATCTGTGCCTATTTAAGGAGGTGTGTTTATTGACATTTTTGTAGGGCATCTACAATCTAGTACAACAATTTGAATAGAGGACTGCTTATACAATAAAAAATATATATATAACTAATTGGTCATAAATTTGTTTATGGGTATTTCAGTCTGAACATCAGACAAATTCTGGTTTACAGACTAACGGGTGTGAACCATATCAAAGAAAGAACAACAGGGAATAAAATGGGATTTTATATTTTTTAATATCGCAAGTAATTTTAATAGAGTGATGTGTAATAATTGAAATAGCACAATGATTTAAATGTATTTACTGTAACAACAAACATTAAGTAGCACAAATCCAAAGAAAAGGACAGAAAAAAATATGTTGGATACCGCTTAATAAGTACCCTCATGTACTTATCTTTACTTAAATTGAGTCATTCACCACTCCATCTGACCCCGGAATACGTTTTCACTGTCTTACAGACCAACTGACTTGAGCTCAGGCCTCGAGAACTCAGTGGCAGAAGACACAGATTCCTTAATGCATAATAGAGTATTAGGTTTGCATTTCTGGATGCAGGGGGTTTTGTTGGGTCACAGTACTCCAAAGTACCTGAATCTTTTCAAAATATTTTGGATTGTAGATGACATACTTCTAATGACATACAAAATCTTATAGTGCAGTACCCATTCAAACGTGTTTGATCACTTTAAACCTCATATTCCCCCCTGTGCTCTCCTTGCTTAGTGCCTCCTTGCTCTGAAAGGATCTTTTTGCCAACATCATACCTGTTACTGATCACATAACTTTATTGTATATAACAAATAAGCTTTTCGATGCAGAATGCATTAAATAAATATTAATATATGGATAAGAAAAAAGAATGCTTAGTTTAAAGCTATTGCAGTTCTGTGGAGAATTTGTTTTTAAGAAAAATAATCTTGTTCTTCTGAGAGACTTTTCTTGAGTCATCAGTAATTCCAAAAGAGATTCAAGGAGACTACTCATCATTTAAACTGCTCATCCTTCAGTCACATACATAGACTTTGCTGGTAGCAGTTTTTTCTTTTGCAGATTTTTTTCTGTTCCACGTTTGGTCACACGTGGTTGTTGAGTGGGACAACAGTCCAAATCTGACCTCAATGGCCATGCAGTGGTTAACAACTTAACAACTCTACAGAGGCTCCCAATCATTCAGTTAAAATTGAAGAAGCCTATTGGTTGGGAGGCAAACATCTGCACTGTGTAGCATGGGTGGAAAACCATGATCTGGATCATTGAGAATTTTTCCTCTTGAGTTTGACAGATTTTCTGCCTGGTTTATTTCTGCTGTAAAGATGTTTAGAGATGTGTTTTCACTTGCCATGAAATAAATTCTGTAGCAACACCCATTACAGAGGAGAAACCCCTGCAGGTAAAACTGGGATTATAGAAATCTAACTCTGAAAGACTTACTACAAACAGACTTCAGAGTACTCTGGCATAACACTGAAAGCGCAAGACAATCCATTTGGCAACACTTTCTCCATTCAAAAAGGATTCCTGATGTAAGGTGTAAGGAACAATGATGATTATGACAAGCTCCACTTTTTAAGAAGAATAGTGCACAAAGCCTTCTCTGTGTTGTGTAGCTGAACTGCCATTAAATCATGGAGTCCTGTATTTTCATCTACTTCTGAGTCTTTTCCGCCTCATGCTTGGCTGTTCTGCTTGTAGGTGTCTGTAGCATGACTGAACTCTGGTGGCGCATAATACGAACTGCTACACAGGGTCTCTTACTAGCTTAAAAGGAAAGGTGTTTTGGATGGTATATATAAAGATCAAACTTGCATTATTTCTAAATATGATGCTGAAAAAACAGCTTTCAAAACTTTTTCAATATTAAAAAGCCATATGAAAAAAGTGACATTTTTTGCTGTTATCAATCATGTGGAAGTGATTCCTTATTATTTGAAAAGGTGTCTTCAGTGGTGTTTCTAAAGCTGTGTTGAGTCTCCTGTAGTCCACATTCAATTATTTAAATCAAGTTGTCTATCATCTAGCAAAGTCAAGGAGAAAACATTAAAGCAAAGAGCTATATGAGAAGCAATATTGTTTCATGTTCATGAGACACAAGTGCAAGATTGGACCGATAGGAATTTATTTTTAGATTATTTAGCTAACTCCATGGGGGAGTTAGATTATTTTGCACCCCATACTCTACTAACTTTGCCAAACCAGAAACCTGTACAACACTATTTGTGACTGTCTGGCTCCATATCAGATCAGTATGGCAACATGTACATTATGGCAAAAAGATGTTACTGTATATTCAGGAGGCTAATGGACAGGTTTTGGGAAAACAGGTCAGTTACTTTGGATGTCTATTTTGGAAGATTTGGAATATTAATATGTAGAAAATGAGGATTAAGTCAATTCTGAGCCTGGCATTGATTTTGATGAAAGCATAGAGAGAAACCCTCAGCCAGCACGTATGCCCACAGACCCTGAGCCAGTCCATCCACATCCTGTAGGGGGTCAAATGTTGATGTTGGAAGAAATGGGCAAATTGCGAAAGTGAAACAGCACACATGGCTGTCTTACAACGCCCTCAGTGCATAACACAACATTACACATAATGTACAGCTGAATGCATAATGTATGTTGTTGTGTTAACAAATCTCCAAGGGCTGGTTCATGGTTATGCCCTAATTTCCATATAAGCCAATTTCCTGTTATTTCATTACGTATCGTTATATACAGATAATCAATATTTTACACATTATAATCCATATTTCCCATCCCATTCATACTGTCTTTCTTTCTTTCTTCTTTCACTTACACCTCTTGGCATATCTACTCCTTCAAGCCCCCATTTATTCCCTCGGTCCTGCCTTTCAGCTTCCATCTGCACCCTGAAAATCTCCTGTCTCTGTCTCTTTGTCTCTTTCTATGTGTCTTTCTACTGGCCTCTTCCCCCTCTCATTACTTTCAATCTCCTCACTTTTCTTTTCCCAGTCCAATTTCATTCTTTCACCCTCCTCACATCAAGTGTAAATAACACACATATACATGCGCTCTCTGCACTATACCGGCTAAGTCTCCCACAGCCTCTGCTCTCTAGGCTTCATGACAGGACTGCTGTTATTAGTCAGTCTGCTCACACACATTCACTCCCACACACACACAGACAGAATGTCAGTTGGGAAGAGTGTGTGACACACAGAAAGTGTTTTTTCTGTCAGTCAGGACTATGGAGTGGAACTATGGATGACTGCTTACTGGTCTATAGCTGAGAGAAGTAGACAAGTATACAGAAGGGGGTGGGGTTACAGAGGCCAGCCGACTCAGAGAGAGTTCTGTGTTGCTAAGGGTCTACACATATATTCAGTTTATGTGTAAATGCATTTTTGCAAATATTAATAACGATACTAATTTAATTTAATGTCAACTTGGGATGAGAAATTTAACCTGCGTATGTACGTGATGCAGGTTTCTTTATTTTTTTTCATGTATTTATTTTTATCATGTTTGTGCTTAAGTCCCTCTAATATCCCTCTAATACAGAAGATAAAGATTACAGACCATGTGATGGACTGTGAAACTCTAGTTTGTGTCACTTCAATTTTCCAAACAATTCAAACTACATTGGGTTGACTTATGCACAATAACTTACAATATTATTTGCAGTAATTCTTTGCTGCCAAGTACAAAAGGCACTGTTGAAAATTAAAAGAAAATAAGAAATAAAAATGGAGTAAGAAAATAAACCCACTACGTGCTCAGTTTGATTACATAGACTCTTCTATTGTGTTAGTGGATTTTCTAATTTTAACTTGTCACAGGGCAGTTTTCCCCTTCATCTCAGTCCGTCAGGTCAGGTTAAGGCTCTGAGAGGATGGCTTTATTTATATATGGTTGTTACTTTACATTGTGGAATTGTAACTCACATTTGTCGAGGTGTTCCTGAACTCATGCAGTGATTTCCACTACAGTATTAGGTCTGTTTTTATTGCAGTGTCAGCAGAAGATCACAGCCATTCAATAATGTTTTTGGCTTTGTCCCTTGTTGACAAAAAGGCTTATCTGGATTCCCTGAATGCTTGAAGGATAATAAGCTGTAAATAATAAACTCTGGAAATTCTTCGCAATTTTACATTGACAAACATTATTCTCAGGACATCTCGCCTCATTCTTTCTTTTAAAAGACTCAGCTTGTCTCCAATGCTCTTTTATATCCAGCCTTGATTCTGACCTGCTGTTAATTAACCTCATTAGTTGCAATGTGTTACACCAACTGTGTCTTTCAGAATCACACAATTTTTTTACCGTCTTTTTTTGCTCTTCTCCCCATTATTTTGATATCTGTTGCTGGCATCAACTTAACAATTTGTAAATTGCAAATATAATAGTAGAAATTAAAATAGGTTTTATTGATTTGCAAAATTGTACCCATTCTCCTTTTATTTACATTTTAGACAGCATCTAAACTTTTCTGGAAATAGGGTTTGAATATTACCAAACATTGAAATATAATATGATTTCCCTAGCATTTGACTGCAATGAAAACAAATATATAAAAGAAAATTCAATCAAAGATGATAAAGTAAGTGAAATATGTTGGTCTGGGCTTACAAAACATTTTTTTAAGGCTCTGAGACTGCAAAGTTTTTTTAAAGACATTATCTCCATACTGAGACAATTTGGCACAAATGTCAGCCTTCCCATGAGGAGCTAGGCTGCTAAAACTCCCTTGAGAGAACAGCAATGACTCATCCAGTAAGTCACACAAGAGCCAAGGAAAATATCTGAGAACCTGCAGGCCTCTCTCCCCTCGCTTAGGGTCAATCAAACCTCTGTAATTAGAAAGCTATTAGTCACAAATGGCATCCATGGGGGAGTCAAAAACCTAATGGACTAATTAGTCAAAAAAAAAGTTTGGAAGACCAGGGTCTTGTGTGAACCAAATGCAAAACTCTACAAAAGGAACAGACTACATATGGTCAAGCATGGTGGTGGTACTGTGATGGTGTAGGATGCTTTGCTAGGTCACGACCAGGGTGACGAGTCAAAATTGAGGAAAACGTGAATGCCACTGTCTATATGAGAAGATCCTGAGAGACAATGTCCAGCCATCCGTCAATCATTTGAACATAACTGTAAGTAGCTTGTGCAGGGAGACAGTGATTCAAAGCATAAGAGCATAAACATTCACCTCCAAATTACCAAATTAAGATTATGGACTAGTCTAGTCAAAGTTCTGGAAAGACTTTTGTGATCAGTGATTGATAGAACTGATAAAAACAGTACAAAAACGCTATATCAACAGAAGTTATTTGTGAATCCTACAATTATATGTGAGCAATAAAATAAAAAAATATAACAGTATATGAACAAGAATTTGAAAATGTTATAAGTGATTTGTAATTGCAACAGAATTTGTAGAATGTTTGCAAGAAATGTATGTTTGCATTTTCCCATTCCCAGTAATTCAAAATCATTTTATCTTCACATTACAAATACAATGTTTCCATTTGCATACCCTGTGTACTGGATATGTACATGTACTGTGTATGACATTACAAGTATGCTGGTCTAATAGAAGCTAACAGAATTGAAGTGATTCCTAATAAAAGGGGTAAAAATACACAAGAAAGCTCATATTCTCTAGTACAGAGATGTGTTTGTGTGTATGTACCTCTGCATGCTTCAAGCTGGCCAGTAAGAACTTTACGAATCTCTGACACCCACATATTTTTCACATCTATGGAAGGAGCCTGGAGAAGAAGAATATAAACGTACATACTGTATATGTCAGAGTGAGACATCATCTAGGACTAAAAATATTGATTGGATCTTTTCAAAACTAAGAAAACTACCTTTATACTTATTACAATTTCAAAACTATTCCTTACAAAAAACAAAACATCTTTGTTAATTTACAACATTAGGTGCTCAAATCAATTATTTTTCTCACTTTTATCTACATACAAAAAATAAATTATCTCTGGCACAAGCATAGCACAGTGCTCCAGTGCACTGACAGGATTTATAAAAGCAAAACAGTGTTTAAATCAAGTCCTAATATGTTGAACTGACATGTTTAAAATCTTATGTGTCAAGAGAATTGCTGGTTACTGAGAACTATACATTTTTACAAACTGTTAATGAATTATTTTTAGTTCAGAGAGTTCAAGTGTGTGTCAATCAACCTCATGGAGATGTGCTACATGTGAAAGTTTTCTCTAATTTTACCTAATAAACAGAACAAAATATGTATATTTTATTTATGTACTCAAAAGGCTGCAAGGTTTGATGTAGTGTTGATAAATTGCAAATGCTCATTTAATGAGGTTTAAATCAACATTTAAGGGTAAAAGAAGAATATTGGAATGAGCTATTATACTGTGCGTTTATTTTTAATTTAAGATTTCACTGTGCTACAGTGATACTGCTCATTCTCATTCTCATGATGCCAGAAGACTAAAACTGTGGGACATATTAGAGCAATTTCGAGTAAATTGATTCGATCGGTGCCGATGCTGGTTATCAGTACTGCTACTCATAGGTAAAATCCTTGGGATACTCCATCACTAGTCAACAGTTGGTTTAGGCGGTCGAGATAGAGCCAGTCTGTCTGCCTCGAATTCATGGACATGTTGTCCAGTGGTTTTTAACCAAGAGGCTTAGCTCCCTCGAAAGGGTCACACTAACAGAATATATATGGTTAGGGTTCACTGGTTTAAGCGTTAGGACTGCATTGTATTTTATAAAATACACTTTAAAAAATGAAAGTTTACTTTATATGAAAGTATAATCTGTAGCTATTGTATGTCTGACAAATACAGGTTTAAAAAGTAATAGGGAGGATTAATATATAATTAATATAAAATTAATACTGTAGATTCAAATACAAGTATGTCAACCTTTCATAAATCTAATCAGTTATTTTCCACAGAAAAAATGTGGTATCCTGTTTAAATTTGAAGACAAAGGAGAAAGAAAAAGTTTGTTTTATTCAGGCAGCATTGACATACCTGGATGATGTAAACCTCTTCTCTACCGTTGTACCACACCTCAAACTTCTTGTTGTCACCTTTGACGTTCTCTGTGATCCCCACAGAGCTCATCTGGGCAAAGACAGTGTGTTAGAGACTATATGAGATACAGGAGCTACTAAGACTTATGAGGATTTACTGCAATAGTCTAAAATAAAAACTATGTTTACCCCAATATGATATCACCTGAAAACTGGAGGCAACCTGGCACTGCCACATTCACCTGAGCCCACATCAGCCTCACACAAACTTCTAGGCCTCTGTGTTAAAATATCGATCTAATTTGTGTTATATTGTTTTCAACAAAACTTCATTTTGACAATTTAGGAATAAAGCTAGATATATTTGGAAAATTCTTCAGCAGAAATTCCAAAGCGTGAAAAATCTCGTTCTCTTTGCCATAGACCTCTATTGTTGTCCCAAATCAATTAGAAACACATAAGTGAACCCCACCACTAGAGGGTAACATCATGCTTCACAACCAAGAACACATGCTTAGTAGCCAAACCAAATGTGATGGGACTTGTCAGACCCAAGTGGTCTGGTTGGATTTAGACAGAAATTGGGCTCAGTAAGAATAAACAGATGTAACGTCACTTAAATAAGATTTCACTTAATTTCTCGTAAATAGTTCAAACTAAAAAATACAATACATACATCAAAAAAACATCTTGAATCTATAAGTGCTTTAAAATTTTTAAATACTGCCTAAATTACTTCCTGTTAAGTCTATCCATGATTTTAGCCTTAAGAGGCCAGGCTGGAAGAACACTGCAAACACTCAACTTTATAGGATTCAGATTGTGTTCACTGAAGCTTTTATAGCCATTACACACACACACACACACACACACACACACACACACACACGCGCGCGCGCGCGTGCGCACACACACACACACACACACACTTCTATCTTTATGAGGACACTCGTAAAGTGTAATCCCTAGCCCTTTACGCTAATCTTAAACTAAACCTTATTCTAACCCTAAAACTTAGTTTGAACCTTGAAACAGCCTTTATAAGTCACAAGGACTTACTTAAACGTCCCCTCTTTCTAAAAATGCAATGTACACAGACACACCCTGTGTTCTGACTTAATAGCACACAGGAAATTCCCCTCACACAACTAAATGTGTATTAATACACCAATGAAACTAGTTCCCAGCTGGTTCACTATTTGCTCATAGTTGCTGAAAGATTTAGATCTTCAGCTCATTGTCACAGTACTGGGAATTTTCCAATTAAAAAACTAGTTGAAGGACTGTCACACAGGTTTAGTGTTTTTATAGAAAGAACATGCAATGTGTCACACACCAGCAACAGCACATGAAAGCCTATCAGGAGTGGTGCTGCATAATTGACACATTCCTCAGTAGTTTGTTAGCGTAAACTGTTTTTTGATTGGCCAACATTTGCCAAAGATAACTGCCTAGTTCATCTACAGTATATGGAAACGCCAGCACTGCCCGCAGTAGCACCAGACAGTTGTTATCAGTAAAAACCCACTGTATAGTACCTCCTCTAATCTAATAGAAAATAGAAAACTGAATATACTGTAGCATAGCTTTTAGCAACTAGTGACACACTTATCCTTACCCTTAGAAAGAGTAAGTAACTCAAAATCACCTTAAATTATGCCTTCAGTGTTTAAATACTGTAATGTACCAATGCTGTATTGATTACTGTTGATGAGTTTATTTGTTAGTATTGATTGTATGTATGTTACATTAATCTTCTTTCCCACTGCAAAGCTTTTTTGTCTATTATCTTTTTAAAGATCTTTCAAAGGATACCTTTGGCACAAAGATTGACACATTAATCAAGTAATTATCCACATGTCACCTGCTAGCAGTTTTCTCTTTCCTATCTTTGTTTTGCGCACATACATTAGATAAACAGTACAAACCTAATAAAACAATAAAACACACTACTAGGGCCTTTACTTTCCTGTGGAATTAATGCTAAAGGGAACTGAGTGTTTACTGTCCAACTGCTGCAAACCAATGTAATGTGGGTGGCCCTGTTCTAGACATTCAGATTACAGTGGGTTTTTACAGAGATGAGTTCTGCAAATAAAACCAAAGTGACAGGTGGAAAAAGAACCAAAGCCTTTTTGCATCTCACCTTGAGCATGTGTTTGAAGCTGTAGGATGGGGTCTTCTCCTGCCCATCTGCGGTCTCCTCTCTTTTCTTACAAAACAGCAGTATCTTGTTATACAGGAAGAGATGCCTCTGCATGGGCTTAAACCTGGCCAGGTCCTTCACCTGAAATTAAATCAGTTATTTTATCTGTAGGTTTGTCAAGCCATCATTCTACAGTCTAAATATTGGCCTACTTTACATTTATGTTAATTATATTATTAATATAATACTACAGTATTTATACTAATACGTATATAAGGAGGGAATCAACGGTAAACTCAAAACTGGATTACATTCTATTCTGTTCTGACTCTTGATAAAGTTTGTTACAATTCTTGATTCAAAAATGATTTCTTTAAATAAAGAGAAAGAAGGGCATGATATTTTGACTTTAGTGCACTGTGGGCCAAAACTATTGATCCTGTGCCCACTGAACTGCAATGGAAGTAACTGACAGTTCTGATTAGGGGCTCAGTCAGAAAAGCAGAAATTGTATAAATACCAACACATCAGCTACTGTATAATGACACTGTCATGTGAAGGTGACACACCATAGACAGGAAATGGAAAACCCTAAATGATCAACAATTTTACACCTAAAACCATTTCCTGTACCATTTTCTGTAAACAGTCAAACAGAAGTAATACAGAATTACAACTGCATTTCTTAACACAGATAAATGAACACATAAGTTAAAAATCTATTTTTCTAGATTTCCATTAATTTCAGTTGTGTTCACGTGGGGTTATATTTTCATGCTCTCGCCTCATTCATTCTCTCATTTTTACATCCTTTTGCATATCATATTAACACCACAGGTACTCTTTGGCAAAACTATTGGATGCTTCAGGAGTGCCACTATTTGACGCCTTGAGAACAACTGTGTGTGGTATTGACACTGCAAGTGCACTTTTGCTTCCATTTTGATGCGACAGGAATAACTTTATATACACAATAACTAGACTGGTCTTAGGAAAAACAACTTCAGGGCAATGTTTCGTTAAGAAACAACTATGGTTAGTTTAAGGCAAAAAAAAAACTAAAATTCCAGATGACATCATCTCAACTCCTAATGATGAATAACTCCTCCGGTTGATGTGATCTGGAAGAACTTTGTAGGGAAAATAATGATATTGTCTCGAGTGTGGACTTGTACCTTGCTGTGGCCTTTCTTGTGGTCAGTCCAGACGTTAAAGGATCCTTGCATTAGCAGTTTCCCCAGTTCACTCAGGTTACCCTGAAAAAAAAAATCAACAAACAGATAGAATTTGTTTATCTCAAACTTTTATTTCCTGTTCTATTTCAATGTCATAAATCCACTGGTTGTTTACTCGGTGTACAGTGCACTCAAAATCTGTTATGTAACACACACATCCTAATAACTACTTCAGTGATTTATTAACCAAGTATCGGTTCAACTCCCTGACCTCCAGAAGAAAGACAGGTCCACATGCGGTTGGTTAGTTAATAAATGATCTTGAGCTGAATTTAAGCTGTGTGGACAGAAATTTTTCTAATTTTTAAGGGCTCCTTGGTTGCAGTCATTCTCAATTCTTTTGATCAGTCGCTACAAACAAAAGTGCAGGTTTTACAGTACATCCAAAAAAATCTGTTTCCATGTGAAAAACAGCAAATGATGTCATTCATAAAAATGACTGACAAATACTGTATAATAAAATGGTATCAACATGATTTCAGCACAGCTGCATGGACTACAATGGAATTGACGAAGCTCTCAACTTTAACATCTTTCAACATGCAACCTTAATCTTCTTTACGGTCTTTTATAAATCATACAGTCTTGCATCTTAGGGTTCATTATAAGTTGTTGAGTTATTTATAACCGATATAGTGTAAATGCATTTACAAATATAAAGTTATCCTTTGGGATTTTTAATGTTATGTCATATTTGTTTTACTATATAATAGTAAATTAATTTTCATATTTTCTAAAGGCCTTTCTGTCCTATTAGCCGGGACAGTATTTTTTGCATTTTATGTTGAGTAAAACACTATGTGATAACTCGTTGTCATATCATTAATGATATTTTCTTTACATATATTCAATTTAATTATTAGAGACATAATTTCAACTAGTTACTTGTGCTATTGTGCTGCTGATCAAATATTAACTGTTTTTAAAGCTGAGAGTGGTAAAGCGACATGCACATTCATGATACTCTTGCAGGAAATGTTTCAAGAAGACAGAACATCTTGCACATCAATATTTTTTTATAAGAGATGGCTTTGTAACTCTTTTATCTCATAAATAACCGTGTTAACCTTTAAGGGATTTCCTCTGTTTTCTCCAACAGGGGGAGATGAGGTACGCTCCCTCATCTTTGTTAGACATCTATTAGGTCATTGAGTTGAAGGAAAAACGTATAGGACCCCTTAAAATCTTACCCTAACCCTTAAAATTAACACAACACTAAGGAGAGCATTCAAGAAAGAAATTCCTTTAAACACTAAAACACTCTATCTGGGGCAGGTCTTGTCACTGGAAAAGTGCCAGTGTGGCAGAAGGGAGTCTTCCTTGAAGCCTAAATTGTTGGCCAATAGTGATGTTGAGGATTTAGATGCTTTCTAAACAAGTCCCAGAAGGCACTATTGGGACTTTGTGGAAAACTGGATGGAAACTGGATTAAAAATTCCTTGCAGGCTGCTGTTGGTGGCAGGACGACCAAGATATGCACTGTCCCTGATCACTGGTAGTTTATGTTTATATTCTGGTGCTTTTTCTGCACATTTGGAGATGACTTTGTCTGAAACATTTTTTCCTTTCCTCTTTGGCTGATCCAAACAGACGTAAATACCAGTGTTTTCTCTATCTTGACAGTTTGTTTTTTTTATTAAAAAAATTACATGAACTTTGTTTGCATGTAATTTTTTTTGTCAACTAAGTCTTTAAGCTCATTAATATCAGCGGTTTCGTTCATCGCTACAGTAATAGTGGCTCTTATGTTCTGGGTGAAGTCGACCTTCTTAATCATTTCTCTGCTTTTTTGTTTGGGAGCTTTCAATAGAGTTTTCCCCTCCTGGAACACTTATGTTTGATTTTTTTTTTAAGACCAGGACTAAATCAAAGACACATTTTAAGTCTATGTGAGTTTGCAGCTGTAGACATGGATCAATGGATTTTTACTTAGTTGTAAGTGTTTGAGGTACATTAAGCTAAAACAAGAGTAAAGTAAAGGTTAAACAGTACAGTGGCTTTAAACGTATAAAAATGCGAGGGGGGAAGAGGGGAAAAACAAAAGATCTTTGTTTTCAGACACGTTTAACAATACCCAGCCCCAAAGAAACAAGTCAATCAGAACATATTGTATGTGTGTAGAAATTCCCCAACAAGCCTTTTTTTATACATTTGAATCAAGTTGGGATATAAATGTGCAGTGTGTTATTTTCTCCAATTAACAATAACAACAAATAAGCCATTTCAAATATTTCATCCACAGATTATACATCCAGCAAATGTGACACATGAGGTAATGAATCCTGTCTCTGCTATAGTGAGTTTAATAAAACTGAAAATATAGTTTACCAACTAAAACTAAAAGGTAAGTATTAAAGTATTAAGTTGCCAAAAGATAACTTAAAGTTGGCCTGCAAAAACTACACAGAAAATGTTTGTAGACAGAACCAATAATTTATAGTTTGCTAAACAGTTTTCATTTAATAATTTATAAAAAAGTGTTTAAAACAATTACAATTACAACTACAATTAGTTGGCCCTAATGATGATGATGATGATGATGATGATGAAAGAATTCACTACATATATATAAACTGACCTCAAAACCAGTGATGGCTATCTGGTGCATGGAGTCATTGACAGACTTGATGATATCCAACATGGTAGCCAAAGCTTCCTCTAGCTCAGCCATTCCCTCACTCTTACTGCATTTTAACATCTCCTGGAAGACAGAAAAGAAGGAGGGTTGTTAGAAAGACCTAATGAAAAAGTATTAAAGAAAATAAACAAAATAAATCTACTAGTATTGGGCAACTCTTTGGGCGACTGTGGCGCAGGAAGGTAGGGCGGTTGTCCACTAATCTCACAGTTGTTGGTTCAATCTCGGCTCCTCCGCCCCCACATGTAAAAGTGTCCTTGAGCAAGACCCTGAATCCCAACTTAGTTGCTCCCGGTGAGTGTTGGCTACCTGCATACCAGCTCAGCCATCAGTGTAGGAGTGTATGTGTGATTGTAAGTGCGAATTGGTGAATAAGAAGCAGTGTAAAGTGCTTTGAGTGCCAATAGGTAGAAAAGCACTGTCTAAGTGCAGAACATTTGCCATTTACCAATCGTCATTCACAAAAATGAGTACTTTATAAAATAATTTGCAACCTCATCAGCGCTATATAATGGGTTGTATTATTCCCAGCTATAGGTTAACATTCTAGCTTGGCTACATTGCCTTGAGTTTGTGCAAATGTAGTGGAATTTGTAATTTATCATTTGTAAATTTCCCATTGGGATACATAAAGCATCTATCTATATATCACTTATCATTTTCAGGTCCCTTCATATTACGCAGCATAATGGGCCTTCAAAAAAGGTTTTGTGGAGAAACACAAGATAAACTAATTTAGATTACACACAAAATGTGTTTCATGCTGTGTACAAGTGAAAAAAAATGGTTCAATTTAAAACTTTATTTATATATTTATCATTGATGCACATCACAGAAAAGATGATCTGCACTTGATCAGTACAGAGTGATTCATTATCTCCACCACTCTAAATATTTAGATATTTGAACTTTGCAGTTGGACTGAAGCTGACATTGCTCATGGCTGTTTTTAATATTTTTAGTGGCATGAATCTTGTGTGTGCTGTTTGAAGGCATAGAGTAATGTAGTGTGTGACAACCTCAAATGATATAGATGAGTGCAGTAACAACACACAATGACACAATGACATGCTTGGGATTTTGACATTTTAGATAATTGGTTTAATTGATGCGTTCTTAAAATTATCTAAAAATACAATGGTAAATGTTGTGTTTAATAGTGAAGTTCTTGTGAATAAAGGAAAGTTCCACTCTTGGACTGTACAAATTTACAAAGTGAGTCTACTGTTCCCTGTAAGAAAATCGCAGAAGTCAGAAAAACATTACAATACAAAAGCTTGATTGAAGAGAAACATTTTTTTTGACAGCTAAATATTTTTAAAACAGGGCAGAAATTTTTATTAAAAGGTAAATTACCTTGAGCATGAGTTGATATTTGGTGATCCTTTGGACAGGCTTCAGCAGATAGGCATCCAGAGACAGCTTGTGGTCGAGTTTCTTCTGACATTCCTGTTGTCAGAGACATCAACTATTGTCCATCGTACATGCGCACTTCACAGAAATGATTTAATGTTAAAGAATTTAGTGTCAAAGTTGCACTGGGAAAGTTTAGACCTCTGTTTATGAAGTTTTCCCATGGGACCAATAAAAGTCACTAAATAAAGGATAACATGGAACCAGTAAACAAATGGAACCACTAAGCCTGCAGTTCATAGATGACTGCTGTACAAACTGAGCCCCACAGTTTAATCCAAAGAAGGCAATACTTAACTTACTGAATCTGACAGATGTCCCAAAGAATGGCAGTTAGTTTCTACATCAACCTAAGATAAAAACAAATGCAACGAGAAGCTAATGTTTTCCCTTAATGTGTTATGTGTGATTTACCTGGAAAAAGAGGCTGTCTCCGCACTGTCTCCACAGAACTTCAGAGCGGGGTTTATTCTGACAATACTTCTCATACACCTGAAGCTCTTCTTTCTGATAACACAAAGACATGTATCTTGTCGCTCTCTGTCAATTCGCTTAATTTTTTTTGGACTATTAGATAAGGGAGATGAGATTGAAAATTTCCATTTCTCAATTTACATTAAATTGCATTTGACAAAATAAATGTTTCCAAAAGTGGATGCAGGATCGACATAAGGCCATGCTGTCATAAACCTGTGAGGTAGATTTGCCCTCTACAATGTCAGAAAGATTAGACCAACTCCTTGCACAAGCACTAGCCATATCTAACCTTGACTACTGCAACAGGGCTAGTATGCAGAATTTAACCTCTCCAGATGATCCAAATGCAGCAGCAATCTAATTTTTGATCAGTCAAAAATACAATGTGAGGCTGCTTTTCATATCTCTGCATGACTTTCAGAGTTTACCTGTATCAGGATCAAAGCTCTGATCACATCAATGGCACCTTCCTACCTGCAGACCCTAATTCCGCTCTACAATTCCTCTGATCCACTGCTTTCGGCAAAACAAACAATATCTGATGGTCCTTACACACCGTGCAGTACCAACCAGCAGAAGACATCAGCTCAGTGATCCCACAATGGGGGAAAAAACTATTTAACCGCATTCCTAAAATTAAAAAAACTCTTGAAAGTTAAAAATATTCCACAGCTTCTGATGCACAAAGACACATGTGGACATTTTCTTCTTCCTTTTTTGTCACTTCACTTGTAAGTCATTTTGGATTAAAGCATCTGCCAAAATGTAGTGAAAATGTAAGCAACATAACTTTTAGCCCTAATGTATCATCAAATTAATGTGACAGAGAGCACATTCAGTGAATTCATAGGCAACATTTACAGTACACAGGTGAGAAAATAGCGGTCAGTGTAATGTCTACACTCAGCTACACTGGCTGCTATGGATATCAAAACAGATAATATTTTCTAGATTATCTTCAAAATGCTATTCTTTTACCTTTTGTATCAACAAGAGGAAAAACATACCAATAGAAACCTCTCTGAATAAAGTAATTTTACTATCAGCAACAATACCAGTATACATTCTGCAGGGTCTTATGGTGGGAAGCCTTTTATTAATGGATGCCTTGTTAAGCTGGTTCATGCTGGTCTGCTCTTCCTTATCTTGGCCACTTGTTAGTAGGATGTGGACTGAGGTTCCAAACATTTCGAATAACCCATGCAAAGTTCTTCTGCTACCTTTTTTTAAAGCTGCCAGTATCCACAAAGTCTTAAATCAAATAAACCGGCCACAGATGGATTACGGAACTGACCCACTGAGCACAGGCCTTGGGCCCCAAGACATCCGGGGGCACCACTTTTTGTTTGAAAGTTGCAGAGTTCTGTTAAAATCGGCAAAATGACTAAATAGAAATTTAAAAAAATTGAAAAAAGACCATCAGATTGAAAATGGAAAAAAGTTATTAAAAACATGACCAAAAGAAACAACCAAATTAACAAAGAGAAATTACTGCTACATAAAACCAGTATACCCTAACTTACTTTCTATAATTACAAGTTTAAATGGTAAATGTTCTGCACTTATATAGCGCTTTTCTACCTATTGGCAGTCAAAGCGCTTCACACTGCTTCTTATTCACCCATTCACACTCACAATCACACACACAATCATACACCGATGGGGGAGCTGCTATGCAGCTGGCCAACACTCACCGGGAGCAACGTTGGGGTTCAGTGTCTTGCTCAAGGACACTTTGACATGTGACCGGAGGAGCCGGGGATGGAACCAATAACTGTGAGATTGGTGGACAATCGCTCTACCTTCCTGCGCCACAGTCGCCCCAAACTATGAACTTGCTGGGAAACAAGTAGTTACATAATTCTAACAATAAATAGCTAGAATTACAAGCACATAGGCTTTGACACCAAGAAGAACGCAATTAGTGAGACTAAGACTGTACTCTGGAGAAGTCACAATTTTTCGCATGTCCAATCAGGGGCTACTACAGTGGAACATGTTCTGCACGTTGATTTGGCATGAATTTGGCTGGATGCCAGGCCTGCCACAACTCTCCTATTTTTGTCCGGGCTTGGAACTGGCAACAATGTTGCCCTTGGTGGCAGAGTGGGTCCTGGTGGTGTGGGTTTTGAGCCCACCCCCTTCTGCATCCCAACCCAATGCTCTACCACTAAGCAACCAGGACACTCACTCTGGAGAATAGTTTGTTGTAATATACACAGTATAGCTAGTTTATCAGGTCCTATACAATGATTCACAAAGAAAATAATGTTAATAACTGATGTAATGTATTTAGCTGAGGCTGTAGTTTGTAAACTAACAAAATTGGAAACAATTGTTTTAAATGTACTAAGGTGCTCTGTGCACCACTACTTACCCTTTTCAGAAAACAGGTTCCCACCAGTTCTGGATTTTCTGCACAGTTCTCCAATTCCCTCAGAAATGTCCTGCAGAATAAGAGCACATGGCAAACTGCCTTAGGGTGTATGCCACAAAGCTGTTAAACTAAGGTGTGTAAGCAAATATTAGTTCCAGCGGCTCAAGCATTCCTTCAGTCTGCTGTAGTTATTCAAGATTCACACAACTCCTTTGATCCCATAGGGAAATTATGTAAATTGTGTATTCACTTGCTCTCTTTCATCTTCTTTTTTATCAAACCATATATATGTGTGTCATTTGGAGACTTTTAATCATTGCAAAGTATTGGTTGTACTAGTAAAATTAGGGTATTGAACAGTTGTGCTGGTTGTGTTGAAAAGGAACCCTGGATCAAAACTTTTACAAAACTGTGGACCTGCAAGGTTATCACATAACAAGACACGGAGATGTTTTTTTAAATGGTTTGTTTGTTTTTCCTCCCATTTATCAAATAAAACAATTTAATAAAAAATTGGTATCTTGAGGAATACACAGAACTTTTTAAGCCAGTAGGATGTGTGTATATGTGTGCAAATGTATGTGATGGCATTTAATAACCAAAGAAGCCGGAAGAAACACTGTGGCTCGATGGAGAGAGAAAGAGCAGATCGCAAAGCACAGCATGTTTGTTAAACAAGTGCTAAAGGAGCCAGTGAATGTTGCTATATACTACAGCTTTACTTAAACTTTTGAACTCTCAAGTAAAGACCAGTTTCAAATGTGTATGAAAATTAACAACACAGAAACAGTGTTAGCAGGTACTGACAGTAAAAACTGAATGATATTAAGCTTATTTAATGCACTTTTAAATTGCCGCCAGGGGATAAATAAAGGGATTTGAATTCCTGCAGTAGGCCATCTTTGTTCTTCTGAATTCATTTCAGCTTTCCAGACAATTGTGTTTGAAAATTGTGAACACATTGTTCATTTATCACTGCTGTGATAAATGAACAATGTGTTCAATTAATGGACAAATGTGTTCATTGTCTTGCTTTCTGAATGTTCTCACATGGTCCCTAATCTAACGTAGACAGGTGTCTGAGACCTGTACAACTTTATTCCATGGTCATTCTTGTTTATTACTGATATAGGTGTCTCCAAGACATGATACAGCATCTAACAGGCCAATGTGCAAAAATAATTCCACTCACTTGTTGTGAAATTCATAAATCTCTGGCAGGTTTCCAAACAGCACATCCCTTTTGTTCTCCAGGGATGGAGGGATGAGGTGGCTGAGCTCTGAGTTGACTAGCTCTGCAAAATAACCCTAGAAAGGAGGATAGAACAAAAAAAAAAGGAATCAATTGCACATTTACAATCCAGGAGCTAAAGTATGTGACCTAATAGGGAGGAAGCTTGAATTTCTGAGAAAAGAAATGCAGAATTCTTCATGCTCATCAATGCAAATGATTATCTCTAAATTACAAGGGTAAACTGGCCTTCCGTATTGTATAAGGCTTAAAAAAGTGCCCTGAGCATATGATTTATGGACTTTGCCTCTCTTGCAAGTAAACCAGAACACAATGTGAAATAGGTAAGGAAGCCCTACTCTACCTCCATGATGCTTTGCAGTTCCTCCACATATAGCCTCTCTGTTTCAATCAGTTCAGTCATGATGTGTCTGGAGAGGAGGTGTAAAGAATGGGGTCATTTTTAATGCAGGTCAGTGAAAGCCTTCTAGCAGAAGGTCAAACGTGCAACAAATAAATCAACTCATAACCAACAATAATTCTCGTATCAAATATGCTTGGTCACATAAGACTGTACTGTGGTCACAAATTACAACTAATGACAACTTCGAAACACAATTTCTGCCGTCTTAGCAAAGCAGTTATGACACCCTCAGTAAAAACAGTGTTTTGTAGGTGCTTCAGATGAGCAGGGGGATCAGACTATCTCAGGATTTGTTTCCCATTGGTGATCCTCTTTCTGTCCATGTAGCATCATTGTTTTTCCTGGGTTCTTCACCAGTCAGGTTATCTAATCTGATGATCAAAAAGTTTAAATGTGTTCCAATCACAGCATAGAACCTTCTTCCAGTTTACTTCTGAGTCTGCCCCATTCTTTCTGAAAAAGTCTATGAATCAATATGATTTCTCTGGGCTGTTTGTCCATTAAGGGTTGACTGGTGAATGACCCAGGATGTTCCTTCCATTTCTCAATGATGAATTTAAAAGTAATCAAAGCCGATGTGGTAAATTGGAAAAGTGCTGGTATTCATTCTGACCTTTGTTGAGTTGTTTTTATGAATTATTTATTTTGATGAATGTCTTTATGATGTAGTCTTTGGCCAGCATATGGACTTGCCAGTTACTGGACCTTCCAGATACATGTGTATTTATACTACAATCAATGAGGGTAAACTTTGAACTGGGTGTAGGCCACCACTGGAAGCTGAGACATGTAGTCCTTTTTAGCTGATTAAAAAGAACTGTGTCACAGTCCGTGCCCGTGTTTTAGTTATCTAGCTTTATTTCCTGTTTTGGTTAATATTTTATTTTTTTGTTGATCCTCCTGTGTCTCTTGCTGTGAGTCTCCTTTCTTTCCTTACCTTCCTCATTTTGTCCTGATTTGTTTAACCTCTTCCCCTGTCCTTTTATACCCTGCTCTCCCCAGTGTTCTCTGCCGGTTCATAGTATGTGTACGTGTTGGTACTCTGTCTGCATTTCATCAAAAGTTTGTATCCTACCTACCTTCGTATACTGTGTGTGTGTGTGTGTGTTTCCTGTTTGTGTGTGTGTGTGTGTGTATTCTGTTTGTGTTTGTGTGTGTGTGTGCGTGTGCGTGTGCGTGTGTGTGTGTGTGTGTGTGTGTGTGTGTGTGTGTGTTTTCCCCCCTACCCTGTTAGTAGGGCATTGCAGTAGTTATGAAGAGAAATGAAATGCAGGTCACAATTTCGTTAAGACAATTTATGTATTCACAAAATCTTCACATCAACATGAAAGCAAACTGATCAATATCCAATAGTCATCCTATAGTGTCTACAGCTAACTAAGCCTTCAGTGGATTTTACAATCTGCTCCACAACAGCAATCCACCACCATAAAAACTGAAAGAAATTTTCCTGAAAACTGACAGCTGTGCGATCCCTTGTCCTGGACGGGAAGTTAGAGAGGAAATATTTTAAGAAACAAAGGCGATGTAACAACAACTGATAAATCTAAAAGGTTTTAAGTTTTTTTTTAGGTATGAAAAAAGAAGCAACTAGTCTCAGGTCAACTTAAGAGTTTAGTATAAAAGAGAAAGATGAAAAGGAAGGGGAGGATCCATCTCGGGTTCAACATGCACCCACCCATCTCAGCAAATAACATCTCTCCTAGATAGACACACAGACACATGTGAAGCTTAAGTCAACTAAACCACTGACAGGAGAGTAAAGACTAGAGCGAGAAATTTCTGTCAAAGTGGCAGAAAGGGAAGTTTGTTAAATATAAAAGGAAGCAGCCAAATAAAACAACTACAGGAAAAGTGAACGTCACAGAGGAGTAGGCGGAGAATTTATCTAACTCACATATGCATCAAAGTGTTAAAAAGTCGGTAAGTCAGGAACGCAATGTATGTGTGTCTTTTTGTGGGTTTGTGTGTGTGCTGAAGGCTGTTCCCCAAAGTCTACTGTATAATAAGAAAATTCATGTGGACAAGGTTAAAGGTGTCAGCTTGCAGTAGCAGTTTCAGGGAGTTGGAGAGGTAAGAACAGAGAAAATGTGATGTGTCAAAATGAACTCAAAGCTCTTTTTCACTGCTTCTCTGTCGGGATATTGCTGAGTCAGAGTTTACATGAGTTTTCCAGTAAGGCTGGGGAGGGGTGGGGGTCTAATTCATGCCCAGACTGTAAGCAAGCTGGGTTAGCAGGGAAACATAAAGTAGCAATATTATGTAAAAGCTAACAGACCTTTAAAAATTCTACGTGACAGAAAGTTCTAAAAAATAATCAGTTAGTTCTCTACAACACATGTACAATGTGTAAATGTGAGCTATAGATTATTTTAAGAGAATTTCAGAATGCAATGAAAAGAGAAGTTTCTGTTTTGTGGGATGTAAGTGCCAGAAAGCCTTGTTTAGCATGCTCTTAAAGTTATAACAGAAGTATCCTCATTTTGAGTGGACAAGAAACTGCTGCACTAACAGCAATGACAGACCTCCCTAGGAATGTTGTGGTTTGGGGTTTCCAAAGATTCAAACAATGCCAATAAAATAAAATTTAATTGGTTGCACCTTGCTCACGCCTGTGTGACCAAAGTGATCATTTAGTTTACTGAAAAACACATCCCATGTCCAGACTGAAAGTTAGGATGCTCAAATCTAATCAAAAGTGAAGGCAATGATTTGCAAGTCATTTGAAACCAGTCATTTGATTGTAAATAGCATAAAGACAACAGGTGAAATGTTGAAACTACAAATGTAAATGTTCTTGTTAAATTTGATTCCAATAACATCTCTTAAAAAGTTGTTGAATTACTTCTTTTTTTTACTCATAGCAGCTCCCCCATTGGTGTATGACTGCGTGTGATTGTGAAAGCAAATGGGGAAATAAGAACCAGTGTAAAGTGCTTTGAGTGCCAATAGGTAGAAAAAGCGCTATATAAGTGCAGACCATTGACCATAATTCACCCAACATTTTCTAAAGCTGACACATGTCGACTGTAGGCAGGTCAGTTTTGCACCCAGATTTGTTTTGCATCTGACCCATCTTTTCACATTATGCACAGAATGGTGTTTGGCATTGTGTTACTGAAATATTTCTTTTCTGAAAAAGCCTTCCTACAGAAGCAAAAAGAGGGAACTTAGTACTGCCCAATTGTTCTTTTTCCTTTTTGACTTATTATTTGCTAAATTAATAATGGCACAATGAAGCAAAGTTATGTTTATGTTATGTTATGTCTGAGGCTGAATTTGCCTAATACTAAGACATGATCTTTGAGGCTATGATCAGATTAATTTGATGCAAATGCTAATGAATAAATAAATGAGGGATACTAACTTTTACAAATGACTGTATTTGGGCCAGCAATCTTGGGGCATGTCCCAGTTCATCTATCAGATCCAACATATTATAAAGTATGATTAATGTCCTTGAATAAACACGTCGCCTCACAGCATAACAGAAATACTCTACATTCTTTTAGCATGAACTAATGTCAAGTTAATTATGTTACATTTCATGATGGTTTGACATAGAATACTGCACGCATCTTTTCTGGCAGATAGCCTTTTATCTCCGATCCATCTCACCACCCAGGGATACTTCTGCCGTGCATTTGCTTACATTCAAAACGGCTCATTTACAAGGGAAGCAAGGCCTGTAAACAAGCAGACTGCTGTGATGAGAGACTTCTCCAAAATCTACTTCCAGGGCCTGTCATTGTATGTAGTAAAATGCAAATGAAAGATTCATTCAACTGCCTAATCTCCTGCAATGTAGAAAAAAATAACATGGTTAGGCCATCAAGCATTAAAGACTGGTCAGTGTCAAATATAAACACCTAGTTATTGGTGTCTATTATTATGTACTGCATATTCTCATCATAATGAATCAACTTTTTTGTGTTACTGGCCATCTAATACAACAGAAATGGGAAAACAAAAATAGAGACATAAATGTCAGAGGGTCAATGGGTCAATGCAGGCAAGAAATAGTTTGGAGGTCAGAGGAGTATGTTGGCTATTGTGGGAAATTCTGACTAACTAAAGAAAAAGACGAGTTGAGCAAAAAAAACAGCTGATCGTGCTACAGGTTTGGTAGCATAACCTTCGTGGACATATTTGATTAATTGCTTACCATGTGTTTTAGTAAAGCTTGTTATTGAAGTAAATGTGGGCCTTGGGTTTGTACAGTTAGTGAAGTTATGTTGTCGGAATACAAATCAGCCAGGAGGAGCTGGTCTGAAACAGGTACACTTTATGGAGCCCATTTGTTTAAATTGGTTAAAACATAAACTGTGTTTTTTGTTAACTGAAAAAATTAGGTGTGATACAAATAATGAACATATTCTATTTTTGTGAGGCTTTTTAACCTACTGTTTCATCTATAGGGTACTACATTAGGAATTGCTTGATCCTTGCATCCCCTGGAGTTGACTTAGGCCTTTTTAAAATGTAGTCAGGTGTTGCACCAAGACAGTTAAGGAGTGTTGCTAGTATTAGCCTTCTATTTAGTGTTTGCTGTTGTAAATTTTTGTTTTTTTCTAAAGTAAATGTTGGACCTGATGAAGACAATATTGTAAACTGTTCTCTCTAAATCTATATCGGTCAATTTTCTGCCATCAACACCTGCTTCTAGACTAAATACTCTAAAATCCATGCTGCTCAAAAGGTTCTTAACAGAGGTGCACCTCTCTCTACTGTATTAAACATGTTAAAAGTTGTAAGAGAATGCATGCAAAATTAGGATGTTTTGTTGAAGCAATTTAAATGTTATTTTTACTGATGAGTAAGCTACATTTCTGCACTAAAATAGATCCAAGCTGAACAAAAACAACTGTGTTACTCCTAAGCAGTGGAACAGAAAGAGTTAAAAGCAAAAACAGTCAAACAGAATAACCCATAATGAAAAAAAGATGTGTGACTGTAACATTTGTTTTACTGTACATCCAAACCAGACAGGCTAGAACTGACCCACTGAAAACATTTGAAAACTAATAGGTAGCTGAATAAGGTAACAGTGGGAAACTAATTTCCTTTTAAAAATAAAGCAGCTTGTTTTACTGCAGTGTCAAAATGTCTAGGCAGTAGATCCGCTCATTGTACATTTACATGGTCGCATGTCCTTTGGATATTAAGACACCGCTATGAGTTGTCAGACCTTGCTATTGTTGAGTGACCTTGGTGTCCAGTCAAAGTGTGCTGCTGTGGAAATATGTGTTCAGCTTATTGTGTTGCAGTGTTGCATAGATGTCAGCAGTTGGGCTAAAGCCCCTCTATTATAACTCTCTTTGCTAGGTGGGCATTTACATTCACAGCATCCTCCACAATGAATGACTATTTGGCATGTGTGGAGGGATCTCTCTGCTTAAATTTTAATGCATAATTAGAGGCTAAGTACGACACAAAAGAAATAGAGTAGACAAGCAGCAGACTCAGAGCCCTGTACTTTCACCATATTTAGTCACATGCAAGTCATATGTAGAGTCACATGCAGATAATAGTGTTCTGATAGTGGGAAGTCATTGGTTGAACAAGCAAGGCCCAATATGGCAAGTCTATAGTATCTCTAAACTGAAACAGAGAAACAATGGGAGACGAAACTTCACATTCACATTCACACCTACGGGTGGAAGGAAGCAGAGTACCAGAAGGAAACCCGTGCAAGCACAGGGTGAACATGCAAACTCTACAGAGAAAGGCCTCCACTGGCAAGCCAGGATTCAAACCAGGGTAGTCAAAGCAGTCTACAAACATAAACTTTGTGTGTGTGTGTCTTTGTGTGTGTTTATCAGCTTCAGGCACGTTGAGTCTTTTCTGATAGTCGTTGAGATCAAAGGTTCCTCATTCACAGTGACTGTGCTGTTTCCAGGAAAAGCATTGCTACATCATACAGTTCTTGTATGATGCATGACTGACTTGTATGTATGACTTGTGAACACAGAGTCGCATTTCAATTTAAAGAGTTCACTAGAACCTGACCTAACTAACTATATCCCACATTTACTATCTGCGGTGTGACATAATCCTAATATAGTAACAAAACATAATTTGGTTATAGATGGAACAGGACAGGACTATAAAAGAACACTGATCTACAGGGACTAAAACACAGATACATAATGGTCCCTGATTGGTTGAAGATTTATGTGTAGAAAAAGTAGAAAAATTAGATACTAAAATATGTTCTGTTCTTGACATACTTTAAACATAATGTTTAACTTGAACCAAAATGGGCTATACATGTGTCTACACAAACAGTGAAGGACAAAGCAGCATCTACCTTTAGGAAACCTTTAGGGATCACACTAGAAGTTTATTGTAACCAAGTCCAATGGAACTATGCCCAAGCCCATGTCTTGACGTGGGCCCTGGCAAGGTACACTAGAATGGCCTGAGCATGGAGTCAGGTTTTGGCAGACTTTGGCAGTGAAACCGTCTTTGGCATGGATTGGATTGCCTGGTATGAGTATGCCGTTAGTACACTCTTAGCTATGATCACCCTCTTTATTTTAAACACAGCATCTTGGTGGTAGAATGAGTTACCAAACTCAATTTGCTCAGAAAAAGCTATTTCTGTCTTTAAAATCAGATTAACGCAGACTTCACACAGTGAGAAATACCAAGCAATAAACAAAAAGCCACTAAAAGTCACAAAACTGTTAAAGGTTATTCATAAAATATAATCACTGCATCCCTGTGTGTCATTCCCATGACAGTTTACACCAGTGATTATCCCATGATATTTAAACTCATTTAAAACATCATGCAAGTGCAATTTTTATGCTGATAGGTAAAGATAATCTGAGTGTTCACTTTCACTCTGAATTTTATACCTACTATGGTTTGGATTGCACATTATCTAACTTTTACTTTGCTGTGGATAAATGTGACCAGTATTTAAAAACTTTCAGTGCCCGTGTTTATTTTTAAAAACACATGGAAGCAAATCATGGTCAGAGAAATTTGAATCAGCCACAGTAAATACCACTGGATTTATACTACTGAACATACTGAAATATTTGATGTTGAAAACCATCTTTTTGAATTTATGTGGTCTGACATACTTTTACTTACTTGCCTTTTGTTAAAAGGCATGTGTTCATAGCAAACACTGATTTGATTTAAGCCCTGTATTTTGACTAAACAATATTAGCCATACAATCTATACCTTTGCTACATGCACATAGTACTATATATAACCATAGCTATACACGTTGAGCCCAACGTGCATATTTCCTGCCACAAAAGGCAGGAAATCACATACTGAACACTATCATATACAGTATAGTATACTGACATCTCTGTAAAAGCTAAGACCTTTTTCATAAAGAGGAAACCCATTCAACTTACTCATAATTCCATGTATTCCATTGTTTAAATGATACCCAGAAAAAGAAAAAGACTATGCTGTTGAGACATCTTTGCTCTTGCCACACATTTAAGCACACTAACCTAAACTTACGTCAATCTTGACACAATTTTCTGTCAACTACTGTATAAAGACATTCTCATGTGAAGATGAAACATCATCAGTTCTACTCTCTTGCAAAAATGTATAAGTGATACCACTATCAATGTGGATATATTTGAGTAAATGTAGAAAATATTTACAGTAAAGTAGTAACATAGAAAGTTAGATAATAACAGGCAGACAGCAGGGAAATAATAAGTCTGGGCCTTAAGATTTCCCATATAGAGACACAATGCAACAACAATGTAACAATGTACAATGTAAGAAACAATCTACAAAACAAGTTAAATTAACTATGAATGTTTGTTAAAGAATTTGACATCATTAGAGAGGAACAGGAAAACACCAGTATTGGACGCTCCAGGAATGCCATCAGTTTACACTATTCAACATAAATCAGTCACATTTCTCCCCAATTAAAATAAAGATAAAATTAACATTTTAAATTAAACATAATAAATTACATTAGCCACAAAATACAAATAAGTAAAATTCTACAGTTTTTACAAATTGCAATCATTAGACATAATGCAATTTATCTAGCAGAGAATTGTGCTTGGTTCTTTCCTGTAGATTTACTCGGACTAACCCCTAAAGGTTCTGAACCTATAGGCTAAATTTCAACCGACTAAACCACCTGATAGTTTACCATATTAGTTAGATTAAACTGAATAGGGCAGATCTGACATCTGCCTTCACACGTGTCTCTGTCTTTTACAAACACACACACACACACACACACACATTTCCCACGCTGCTAATTCTTAAGTGAGTACATTGTGCCTGAATAAAACGCAGCCGTGGGAACGACACACGCACCCTCATCCTCTACAGTTCAGTTCTTTAACTGCCATTCTTCTGGTTTCTACAGGCTCTCGGTGAGTAGCGCACGGTTAGGAGACTTCTATATCGCTCTCAGGTTTTTAATTTTTTTCCCTGGTGCCCGAACTGACAGGGATCAGTTATTGGAGTCACTAGAACGTTTGGACACAGGTTAACGGATTGACTGTCGGGATTTTCCCGGAGGGGGAGCAGGTTTAACAAACCTAAAGCTAAAGTCTGGTTTGACAATCTGAGAGTGGAAACTGGGAGACATCAGTTTTGAGCTGCTGCTCACTATGGAGTCACTATGTCTTTAACTCCGACGCCTAAACTTTGCGTCCAGATAACTAATCAAACTTATTCCACATAATTCAAACGGGCTCATCTCCAGGAGGCGACGGTCAGAAACAGAGGTAATAGTATAACAGAGATAGAAGCCAAAGAAAACGTATGTGCGGGAGCTGAACAGGTTTCACACGGTTATTTTGCTTCTAATAATAATTACTTTGTTTCCAATACTTCCATGCAATTATCTGAAGCAGCTAGATGGCGGCTGTAGCTCAGTTGGTAAAGGCAGTCGATCCCCAGGCTTGGCTATATGTCGAAGCAGCTTGGTCTGGGTCGGTATGAGTTCGCTTCAACGAAATGTGAGCCAGCTAGTGAAGAATCAGCAGTTGAAATTACTTTAAATTGTGTGTCTTTTAGTGTAGCTATAGGAGAGATTTGCATTGGTATTAATTATAAAATAGTTGTGCTGTCATCGTTTTATTGTGAAGAATTTGAAACCAGGATAATAGTTATTATGCTGATCTACCAGGCTAACATGGCGCTTTACTTAGGGCTAATAGACAGAAATTATTGATTGAAGCTGTTTACCCTATATGATCCTATGCTTTATTTGTGTGTTATTTCTACATCATCACATCGCGAAAGTAATAGTATTTATACATGGCGCTCACAAAACAGCTTGAAATAAGGTAATGACGCACAGAACTAATAGATCACAGATATCCCATAACCAAAGGAAAACATGAGTGTAAGGTCTGTGGTTCTCCTGTAGCATTTATTTTTTTATTTGCACCTTATTTAATCCAGGTAAGCAGAGTGGTGGTCGCGACTTTCCCTATTGCCCACTACCGCGTATGCCCTGCTGCCTTCAGTGTAAAACAGTTGTGGACAAAAAACAGAATGTTGTCAGTTAATTATATCAATGTATAGTTAAACAGAAAACGGTCTGTCATTGCTCTCAGTGCAGGAAAACCAAGAACTGGCGTTGCACTGCTTTAGATCATCATCTCTCTTACTGCGCGCAAAGCAGGCAGGAGAGGTGAAGGAAAGTGAATTTTAAGTATGAAACGTTTAGAGCGCTGGTTGTATTTAAAACAGGGCGCTCTATGATCCTATGTAAAGCGGCATTTTAGCATAATGCCAGTGGATATATATCTGTTAAGGAATTGTTTAGCTGTGCACGTTGCTGCCAGATGATGTGTATGTATGTAAATATATACAAACCCGATTCCAAAAAAGTTGGCACACTGTACAAATTGTGAAACAAGAAGGAATGCAATAATTTACAAATCTCCTGAACTTATATTTTATTCACAATAGAATATAGATAACATATCAAATGTTGAAAGTGAGAAATTTTGAAATGCCTTGCCAAATATTGGCTCATTCTGGATTTCATGAGAGCTACACTTTCCAAAAAAAGTTGGGACAGGTAGCAATAAGAGGCCAAAAAATTAAATGTGCATATAAGGAACAGCTGGAGGACTAATTTGCACCTTATTAGGTCAATTGGCAACATGACTGGGTATAAAAAGAGCCTCTCAGAGTGGCAGTGTCTCTCAGAAGTCAAGATGGGCAGAGGATCACCAATTCCCCCAATGCTGCTGCAAAAAATAGTGAAGCAATATCAGAAAGGAGTTTCTGAGAGAAAAGAGTTTGAAGTTATCATCATCTACAGTGCATAATATCATCCAAAGATTCCGAGAATGTGGAACAATCTCTGTGCGTAAGGGTCAAGGCCGGAAAACCATATTGGATGCAAGTGATCTTCGGGCCCTTAGACGGCACTGCATCACATACAGGAATGCTGCTGTAATGGAAATCACAACATGGGCTTAGGAATACTTCCAGAAAACATAGTGGGTTAACACAATCCATCGTGCCATTTGCCGTTGCCGGCTAAAATTCTATCGGTCAAAAAAGAATCCATATCTAAACATGATCCAGAAGTGCAGGTGTTTTCTCTGGACCAAGGCTCATTTAAAATGGACTGTGGCAAAATGAAAAACTGTTCTGTGGTCAGACGAATCAAAATTTCAAGTTCTTTTTGGAAAACTGGGACGCCATGTCATCTGGACTAAAAAGGACAAGGACAACCCAAGTTTTTATCAGCGCTCAGTTCAGAAGCCTGCATCTCTGATGGTATGGGGTTGCATGAGTGTATGTGGCATCTGGAAAGGCACCATCAATGCTGAAAGGTATATCAAAGATCTAGAACAACATATGCTCCCATAGAGACGTCATCTCTTTCAAGGAAGACCTTGCATTTTCCAACATGACAATGTCAGACCACATACTGCATCAATTACAACAACATGGCTGCGTAGAAGAAGGATGCGGGTATTGAAATGTCCAGCCTGCAGTCCAGAGCTTTCAACCATAGAAAACATTTGGCGCATCATAAAGAGGAAGATGCGACAAAGGAGACCTAAGACAGTTGAGCAATTAGAAGCATTAGAAGTATTAGACAAGAATGGGACAACATTCCTATTCCTAAACTTGAGCAACTTGTCTTCTCCGTCCCCAGACATTTGCAGACTGTTATAAAAAAAAGAGGGGATGCCACACAGTGGCAAACAAGGCCTTGTCCCATCTTTGAGACGTTTTGGTGCCATGAAATTTAAAATCAACTTCTTTTTCCCTTAAAAAGATACATTTTCTCAGTTTAAACATTTGATATGTCATCTATCGTGTATTCTGAATAAAATATAAGTTTATGAGATTTGTAAATTATTGCATTCCTTTTTTATTCACAATTTGTACAGTGTGCCAACTTTTATGTATATATATATATATATATATATATATATATATATATATATATATATATATATGTATATATGTGTGTGTGTGTGTGTGTGTGTGTGTGTGTGTGTGTGTGTGTGTGTGTGTGTGTGTGTGTGTGTTTGTATATGTTTGTATATATGTAGGTATGTGTAGGTAGGTAGGTATGCCCAAGCATGTAAAACCTTAAAGAATCTTATCTTAATTGTTTCAATCATTTCAGGTGGCAACAGGCATCAGGTGTGTTTTTGCCAGATGCTGAGGTTACAGTAGCCACAGAGGAAGACTGAGAAGAAGTGGGGGATTGGGATAAAACAAGAAGTTCTCAGGAGAGAAGGAGAAAGGAACATGAGGTTTTGGAGCTGAAGGAGGCAAAGTGAGGTTTCTCCTGAGCTGGGTGTACTCTCATCATTATGACGGATCAGAGCCTGAGCCTCACCCAGCAGAGCAAGATAAGTTGCGGAGCACCCAGACTGCTAAGGAGCCTGACAAAGGCCTACTGGACTTGACAGCATCAAAAAGAGAAGCCAGTTTGTAAAACAGGACACAGAGAGGAAAATAATACATGGGACACAAGACATGATAATTGAAGACAGGGAAGTTAAAGGCTAAAGTCAAATGAGAAATCAAGCTTGAAAATTAAATAAGCCATAGATGAATTATCTAAAAATAAATTATAAGACAAAGGAAGGTAAATCTTCATAAGTGTCCAGAATATATACAGGCAAGAAGCAGTAGTCACAATGTTCGTAAATTTCCGTCGTATCCACAAGTGCCGCTGTGTGCAGCTGCTGACCACAGGCCTGTTTCTGTGTGCAATGATGGTCTGCTGGGAAGAGCTGGACCACCACATATTGAGTCACATAAAAGCCTATACATACCGCTACCTGATCAACAGCTATGACTTTCTTAATTCTTCCTTCACCATTGCCTCCAACAATAACAACATAAAAGATGGTTCCCACAGTGTGGCTGGTGTGATTAGGAACTACACATACCTCATTAACCACCCAGATAAATGTGGAAGAAGTAGGAAAATCTGGGAGGACGTCTTCCTGCTTTTGTTTGTGAAGTCTTCGCCAGAGAACTTTGAGCAGCGCCAAGTCATCAGGAACACATGGGGAAATGAGAGCTTAATTGCGTCAGAACTGGGGGTGAGTGTAAAGGTGGTGTTTGCCCTCGGCATGCACCAAGAGCTCAGGTGGAGATCCAGGGTTCAGCTGGCACTGCTGCAGGAGGATCAGACCTATGATGATCTGATACAGCAGAACTTTCTGGACACCTTCCACAACTTAACCACCAAACTGATCCTGCAGTTTCACTGGGTCCATGACTACTGTCCTCAGGCACACTTCTTCATGTCTGCAGACGATGACGTCTTTGTCCACGTGCCCAATTTGGTTAAGTACTTGCGGCAGCTGGTGAGTAGCAAATCAGGGGCTAAAAACCTGTGGGTGGGGCACGTACATAGAGGATCCCCTCCGGATCGCTATAAACACAGCAAGTACCACGTGCCCTATGACCTGTACCCCTGGCCTTCCTACCCAGACTACACTGCCGGAGCAGGGTATGTGGTTTCAGCTGATGTAGCCAGTAAGATTTACCATGCAACCCTGTTCCTAAACCCTTCAATTTACATTGACGACGTTTTCATGGGGATTTGTGCCAAGACCATGGGGGTTTCTCCCCAAGAGCATGTGTACTTCTCAGGTGAGGCAAAGACTCCTTACCACTCCTGCGTCTATGATCATATGATCACATCACACGGTCATGCAAAAGATATGAGCTCACTATGGCAGGCAGCAACAGACCCTAAAGTTTACAGCTCCAGAGGATATATTGGTGACGTGTACTGCACAGCGGTGAGAGCCATGCTGCTGTGTTTGCCACATTACCAGAGCACATACTCCTGTATGGCAGCTTTTGCATAAATCGAGTGATGAATAAGAGTAGCTCACACAGTCTCACTTTTTGTGTCACATGTCCCTGTTGAATGGCTACGCTGTGCATTTGGTAAATGGTAAATGGCCACTTTATATAGCACTTTTATCCAAAGTGCTTTACAATGTGATTTCCCATTGACACAAACACTCTCACCTGAACACACTGATTGATCAGAACACAAATGCTCACCTGTGCCCACCGGGAGCAACTTGGGGTGCAGTGTTTCACCCAAGGGCACATAGAACCACAGACCCTTTACCAACTAAGCTACAGCTACTGTGCTGGAATTAAGAGCTGTTCTGTTGATTAAACCACAGTTCTATTTACATGAGAGCTTGTTGCTTCTGTGTACACATATCCCCAGTGCTGCATATTGTTATTCACCTGCCAGTGCCTGCAGAGGTTCAGCTCTTTTTGTGAAGTCTTAAGTTAACGTGTAAACTAGGTGATATGACATTCCAAAATCAAAGTCTTTGCATTTGTGACACGTTTAAAGGTGAATGCAACAATTTTCAAACACAAAGTTTGCCATAAGATTTTAAGGCTGCTAACAAGGTTTGATAGATGATACAACTGTCATGCAAATTAAGGGCATCTCCTGTACACAGCCCTTATCAGGTCACCCTAAGATTTTCCAGGCTCTGGCTGTGCCATTCCACAACTTTGATTTCCATTGGTGAAGCCATTCTTTTGGTATGCTCTGGGTCACTGTCATAAGAAAGAGAAACTTGCACTATAAATGCTGCCATAATGGAAAAATACATTTAGAGATTTATTCGGAAGGTTGAGACCTAATTGTCTTGTTTCTATGTTTCTGCATAAATTGACGGCGAGAAATCCTCTTTTGGAAGGATCTCTTAAAAAAACTGAAAAACTGCTTAAAAGACAGGTTCACAATGAGAGAAATGTTGTCTGGAGTAATATTGTTAAATCTTATGCAATGTTTGACAGGAAAGAATCATTGGCAGATCAATCAGTGATATCAGAATGTACAAAATGAGGTACTCAAGCAATAAGGATGCTCGTTAAGGAACTGTATGAGGAATAGATGTCCTGTCTTAAAATAACCTATGATATATGGTATTTTTTGCTACCCACGACGCTGAAAAATGTCCTTGCAGTGTCCCTCCTTGAAGGCTTGGTAAGTTCGCTTATCCACATTTTAAACTACAGTACAGCAATTGAAAGTTTACATTATGAACATTACATTATTTCATTTTAGGCTTATAAATTATAAGTTGTCTTTTTTTTTTTTTTTTTGGTTAACATACTATGATAGTATAACATCAAAAACAAACCTCCCCCCAACTTTATACAAACTGGATCCAAAACTACAGTACACATACACTCAGCAAGTGCTTAAATGTTATTTAATTTGCCAAGCACAAATCCTCGTAACTTGTAAGTTGTTGTGACTGACAACAGCTGGTGGTTTCTCTGTACAAACATAAAAAGTACAGAGAAAGAGGACAATCTCTTGAGCCATTTCCAAAAAAACTGCTGATTCTAAGATTATCAGTTCAAAGTAATGTTCTTAGTACTCATACTGGAAGAAGACCCAAAATATCTACCTCAGCTGAGAGGACATTGGTTCATATGGTCAGGAGGAACCCAGGAACCATGATATCACAGCTAGGAACTTGCTTCCGAAACATCAGTGTCACAGTTTATAAGTGATTGTTACGTTGCTATCCACTGAAAGACTGCTGTCCAAGCCCACGCTCCAAAACAGACTCCTAAAAGCTCAACTAGTTAATTGATCTCAAAGAGAATTAGGCCGTGTGCCTCTTTCTCAAGCTGTAATTTTTCTAGGCGTGATATCAAAGCAGCTTGGTGTTCCAGGTTTATCTGGTATGGGCTTCTGGAATTTCCTCATTGGCTTCCTGAATATGTATATGTTTTTATATTTTTGTTTATGCTCTTTATGACAAATACAAATGATTCACCACACTTGTATTTACAGTGAAGGTCTGGCAATAAAACTTTAGAAATGATACTCTGTTTTATCATTAGTGCTTACTTCAGGTATATTTAATAGGATTTTTATCAGCCAGAATTAGTTTTTGTATTTCCATCTAGAGTACAATGATTTGAATGGATGAATGTTTTTACTGTTTAATAACAAAATTATTAATTGGTCATTGACATTTCTTTTTGTTGTTTTCTGCTTAAAGATATTTCAAGGTAACACAAGAAATCGTGGCTTACAAAATACTCCACAGAGAAGGACAAAGAAAAGAAGTGCATTTACCATGAATAAAGTAATTTACAAAATTAAATTACAAAGCTGAAATATTTTTTGGATGCCAGATTGAAATAGTACCCTTTACACTGATATGTTGACATCTTTATCCAATGCTAGTAATGGGAATTCCAGCTCTTTGTAGTGACCTGATCATTTGGCCTAGCTCAGCAATAGGAGCTGGTATTTTGGCACCTTTTTTTAATCTGTACCCAAATATACATGAATAAGCCTAAGTCTGTATGGTGTGACAATGAATAAAAATGTTATGTTATCATTGCATGTTTCTTTTCTTTTAAAGCAGTGTGTATTAGGCAACATAACACATAAAATTACACCACTTTACAGTCATGCAAACAAACACAGGAAGTGCAGGGGGCCATGCTGCCTAAGAAAACAACTAGACTCAAATCAAGACTGACTGGAAGACTCTGTAAGATCATAAATCTTACAATAGATCACACAATAACATTTGAACGCCTTCTGTGGGAAATTCATGTTTTTTTTTTACCTCTCCACCTATTTTGAAGTCTTACAGAGACCCACAGCTGTGTATTAGGTTCTTACCTGCGTCTGTTGGACAGACTCTCCTCTGTCTCATTGGCCACAACGACATGGGTGGAGCCTCCTTGGCTTCCCTCATGCATCACCTCAATCTGTTACACAAATACATCAATTTGTTTATTATTAAGGCTTTGGCTTTACTACAATTTCAGTAAAACTCAAAGATTTATTTCAAACATTATCCCAGTTGTGCTGTTCAGTGGTGCAAAAGAGACACACAGATCAGCCACAATATTAATACCACCTGTTACATTAAATTTAATAGAAGGAAAGGATCAGCATGTGCCCTCTGACCAGTCTGACAAAGCCTCTTTGTCCTTTTGTAGTTACTTTACATTTTCCTGGACAAATTTCTAGCCATATTTCTAACTAACAAAAACTTCTAACTGACAAAACAGATCTACTGAAAACATATTTCTTTATGTCTGAAAACTTGCTCTAAGATATGATTATCAGTCACAGAAGTTTCAGACCTATTCCTTTTTTGCCTAAATTCATTTTGAAATTTAAAAAAAAAAAGTTAATTTGAGTATCAATCCACACACTCACTAACCTCTAATGACATAATAAACATGAATTTATATGTTTTTGCAAATGAATCAAAAACTGAAATGTCTAATTTTCTTACACATCAGCCTTCACTTGTATTAACTGTCATCCATTTTTAAACAGAAACTTTGTAAAACTCAACCACAGATTCATATTTATTTACAGATGAAAGTAAAGTTTGTTTGACCCTTGTGTCATAGCTGCTCTTGTGTAGTTGATAGAACAGGAAATAACAAAAAATTAAAAAGTTTTTATAACTTAGTAAGATTAGGAAAAGGGGAGGATACCTTGATGCCTGCCTTTGCCCTGTGTACGATCTTCTTCTTGTTAGGATCAACTTCAGGTAGCTGCTTGCTGCTATTATCAGAAGCTCTGCGAGCCAGAGCTAAAAGAAATAAACAGGATACAGCATAAGTAATCTATACTTAAAAATACTTCATACATACAATACAGCTCCCTGGTGTCAAGTTTCTGTTTATAAAAATTGTACTTGATTTTTGATTAAATACCACAATAAATACATAGGGGGATGCATAGGGTCACTTGCAGAGACCTGTGGACATATTCTTAAAAGATACAGTAGCTGAAGCCTCAGACCTTTCACAACATAAATATATTCAATCAGTGTAATATTTTTTCAGATGATAACACGCTCATGAAAACATAATTATGAATACTACAGTGTATTCCATTCCTAAATGGTGGCTAAATCTTACACACTGCACCTTTAAAACCATTCCAGCTTATTACTTTTAGGTTTCAAATTATCTGCTGCATGAACTCAGAACAACATTTAACTCACGCTGCTGGCTCCATGTAGTTGTAGACCCCTTGGTCTTTGGCGGAGGCCGTTTGGGGGAGGACTCAGGCCGGGGTGCAACAGGCTGCACGGGCCTCGTCTGTTTAGCTGACAGCCTCTTTAGACTGACTTGCCGTTTCTCAAACATCTCCTGGACGTCCTCCAGACGCTTCAGTGCCTTCAGGACACTGGCCTGCATACAAAGATCTCACTGTCAAAAAATTGTTTATTTTTGTAACAGACTATTCCGTCATCCTTTGAGTTGTATTTATGCATGTAAATGGTCTGCACATATATAGGGCTTTTCTACCTATTGGAGTGCTTTACACTGCTTCTTATTCACACATTCACAATCACAGACACACTCACACACTGATGGGTGAGCTGCAGCTGGCCAACACTCACCGGGAGGAACTAAGCTGGGGTTCAGTGTCTTGCTCAAGGATACTTTGACATGTGTCCAGAAAAGGCAGGGATCGAACCAACAACTGTGAGACTGATGGACGACCACTCTACCTTCCTGCTCAACAGTCGCCCCATGTGTGTATATGTGTGCACCATACCTTGATATCCTTCGACAGGACTACTTCATACTGGTTGTGGAGGTTCCTTAGTTCAGTCAGTTGATCCTTCTCTGCGGACTCCAGAAAGTGTTCAATGTCAGTCAGCGCCGACTCTGCCCCTTCCTGTGACTGACACTTGTCCACAGCCTGGGATGCTAGCAGGTAGATTCCAGATTCACACCACTGGTTCACCTGCATGCAGAAGGAATTTAAACTGATTGAAAGTGCGAAAGATTTCCATGTACAGTAGCTAACACCATTCATTTCAAAGTGGCAGTTGGTGAGGGGATCACTTGGGACCACCAAGAACAGATGTACTGTATCATCACCTGTTCTTCAGTCTTTTGTGGTATGATCACAAGAGAAAACTCATACAGAAGTCAAATATACACAGTATTTATATTAATAATTCTGCAATAAATATAATGATGACAAAATTCCTTGTTTTACTCTTTTTGATGTTTTAAAATATCGGAGGTGCAAACTTAAGTACATTTAGGCATTAAGTATATTAATTGTACTAGTAAGTTAATAATAGTTTTAAGTATATTATTTCAATACTTCTTTGGACTAAGCAGGCTCTCTTTAGTTTAGGAAAGTAAAGTTTAGGTGTAAGAGCAGTCTCCAGTTTAGAAGCTTTTTGGTCATAAGACATCTGAAAAAGAAAAGTTGCATTTGATGTCTTAACTACAACCACACATAAAATCAAAAAGCCTATATTCACTGTTGAATGATAGCAAAATCACAATTTTTATACAAACTTTGAAGGACAAGGCGTTAATTGTGATCTGTGATGTGAAGCTGAGACAATCATTTGTAAATAAAAAAAAATATTGTTGGTGTCCGGATTGTTATCCGGAGATAATGAAATAATTTTCCCGTTATCACAATATAATAGCATGAAAACAGAAAACTGCATCCATGGCTGTTCTTGGCTTTCTTAAGGTTAGAGAGTACTTTTCTTTAAGTTATAGCAGATATATTCACTTTTAAAAGTGATTATAAAATAAAAAAAGTGTTTTGGGCGAGGCCTACCCTACTGACTAATCAGAGAATAGCAATGATTTCTGCTTGATTATTATTTATTAGGATTCTCATTTATTATAACTAGATAACTACTGCTACCTAAAGGGATGTGCAGAGTGTAGAGGAGCATAATGAGCATAGTAAAGCTCTCCCAGAGCAGGGACTGATTAGGAGTCTTGCCTTAGTGAAACACTAAGGTCACACAGGTTCTTAACAAGCCAACGTTTGTTTAAGATGAAACAAAACACTTTATTTGAAAGTCAAACAGTTCCTGTTCGCAGGAACTGTTTGCTTGCAGCTCTAGACTACCACTACTGTGTCTATTTAGTTTTGTCCTTTCGGCTTATCCCGTGAGTTCAGTCTCGCCACAGCGTATCATTGTCCGCATGTTGCCAAATTTGCATGCGGACTGTGGGTTTAATTTGGTACAGCAATGCACAGCTGCGGAGGGGGCGGGGCTGCTGGGGGTTCAGTGTCTTGTTAATGACTACATTTTTGTCTTTACATTCTGTTTGCATTCTGGATTCGCCTACATAGAGTTTCTTAAAGTCACCACTTTACTGTACCTGCTTGTTGGCCTTATTGTCTGTGTTTTCATTTAAGCAATTATTTTGATACAAAAGTACTCAAAATAAAAGCTAAGTTTAATATAAATTTGCTTGATCACATATTTTTCTGTAACAAATTATTGATTCATCTAATAGTCATTGAGTTAACGAGGCTTAATGCTTTTGCAGTATTTGTAGGTTCCATTATTTGACAGCAGACTGTATAAAAATTTTATTGTGGAAATTATGATGATGATAGCAGAAAAGGTAACTGAAAAATGTTGCTTAGTAAATGCAGGTCTCAAATCTCAATATTTTTTTAATCTACACCTGCAATGACAGACGAACCAAGTGCATTAAATCACAATTTCAGGTAGTAATGTCTCTAGATGGGTGTAAGTCAAATTCACATCCTCACCTTATCAATGCCAATGTGTATCTGCAGAGATTTGGACAAGACATCTGTCTTTTTCTTGGCCTCATTGCTGAAGTCATCACAGACCCGACGGAGTTCCGCACATTTGGGCCTAATGGAGTCCAGTGCATAGTGGTTGCTCTGGATCAGCTGGTCACCGTGCAGTGCATGAAGCTGGGCCTTTTCCAGTGTGGGCTGGAGAAATAATACTTACATTGAATATGTTTTGTCATGTTGGTACACAGTAAAGTGTGTGTGTGTGTGTGTGTGTGTGTGTGTGTGTGTGTTGACTGACATGAGCCTTCTCCTGCAGGGTTTTTAGTTCTTTTAGCTGGTGTTCAACTCCAGCCACACAATCCCCAATAACTGATAAACTGGTTAGAGTCTCCATCAGACTGTCTAGAGACACTTTGACCTAGAGAACCATATAACAGAAATAGAGAGATTTAGAAAAGACAGAGAAAATCATTTATCAACATATTTATTTTTTCATATCCAGACTCTTCCAAATCCTGGTCTGGGATTTTATTTGGGGTCAGTTTCTTTAGTTCACCAGTGTTGATCCTAGGCAATCAGCCAAGGTAATCAGCATGTGCCTTGAGGACCAGGGTTGAGAACCACTAAAGTAGAGTTACTATATTTACAGCCTTCTTACAGACTTAGTGTTAATGCATGTTTTTCAGTACTATTTCACAGGTGAGGTCTTTTGCAGCTGTGTGAACAAGAGACACAGATTAGAACCCAGATCTGCAGGCCAGGGGTAGCCGAGATGACAGACAGACCGACCAACTCTATACCTCTCTGAAGTCCTGTTCAAAGTGTCGCAGCTGCAGGCACTGCTCCAGTTTCAGATGGTGGTTACACCAGAACTGTTCAAAGGCATTCTCAGTCTCATCCAGCTGGGCTAGGAGCCTGAAACACACAATAGGTTCATCACACACACAGAGCCACAACAGAACTACATTGTCATAACATACTGTAAACTGAGAAAGAGCATAAACGTGTAAGAAAAGCATTGCAGGCTGTAACCTTTCCACAGTGGTTTGGTTCTCCATCTCATCAGGGTTGAGTTTGTGAGTCTCTGACTTGGCAGCCTGCTCCTTGATACAACCGAGCAAGGTGGTACCTTGCTTCAAAGCTAACTTCAATTCATCCTAGTATAGAGACATAAAAGCATTAAAAATAACATGAATGTGGCCTGTACTGCAAGCAAGTAGGTGTAGGAGAGACCATGGTGGAGATTTAAATAAAGTTACAGCATTGACTTATTAAAATGAACTGAGCTGTATTCTACTGTGGCACATTGCATTCACCAAAGAAAACGAAAATTTGTTTAGTTTACAAATCACTTTATAGCCTATTTGTTGACATTTTGGAGAGCTAACTCCACCAAATTATCAACATATTCGTTTTATCTAAGACTTTTGGAAGCCTTTCTGTCGCTGACATCACCAGCTGTCACTTTTGCTTCTGTCCAATTTACTATGGCCACTAGATATTGCGAAATCACTATACTTATACATAATAACTGGAGACGCCACACTATTTAGTGTGAATTTAACTCCGGAAAGCAGGCTTGTGCTTTGTAAACTGCTAATGAAGATTCAAGTCGAGTGACGTTATGAGAGGCCTTAAACATTTTGTAACCATGTGCTCAAACTATTAAGCAGGTCACACTGGCATTTGAAACAGTAAACAGCAGCTCAGACTATAATAGGACTTCTTCATTGGAACTGACTTTGCTTTCATGCAAAGCACAACTGTAATTAACTTTGATGGTTCGATTCACTGATCAAAACCAAACAACTGTGCTGACCTTCCACATAAGCAAGAGAGTACAAAAAATTAGCTAAGTTAATTAATTTGCTCCCCTATATTATCAAATATAGTATAACCCTCACTATATGTCATGAGCACCAAATGATACACAGTTTGAAAAAGCTTTTCTCTTCATATCTATTTTGTATCCTAAACTTACGGTAGTTAAAGGATGACTGCCAAAAAGGCCCAAGGCCAAATAGCTTTCAATACTACCTGTTTATTAAGATTACCAAAATATTTTCAGGAAAAACATAACAGTGTCAAACAAATACAGTGGAATAAATTTGCATTTATGAACAACGTGAGATAAGCTGGTGTAGTATATGTGCTAAATAACCTTGAGGTTGTTGTGTTTGTCTGTGTGCACTGTGAGCAGGTCCTTGGTGCACTGGACATCATTGGGCAGCTCTGTCTCTGCAAGGTCTGTCCCAAACTTCTGTAACATCTGGGCTGTGGTTTTCACTGTCATGGCAAAGTTCTCTATGGCCTAAGAGAAAGAGATACACATAAGACTAACAATACAGTCACTGTGAACTAAAACCTGGAAATTCCCAAATTAGATCTGTTAAGATAGTCCATTTACTTACAGTTCGATGGTGTATCCATTGGCTGTGACAGTATTCCAGGCTTCCTCCTAGCTCCCGTGTAAGCTGGCCTTTATCCACATAGCCATGCAGGTCAGACAGAGAGTTCAGCATCACGATCTGCAAATACAGTTAATGTAGTACTTTTGTCCATGACATAAATTAAACCTGCAGTGAAGCTTATTGTGCCACACATGAGTTAAGTTTAAGAGACTATATTATGAATAGTTTTCGTCTTACATTTTTATTCTAGGGCTTTGTTGAAAAAATTTTGGATGAATCACAATTTAGAAAACTCCTTATTATTTCTTATGAACATTTATGCAGTACCTCTTCTTCAGCTTTGTGTGACACTGTCTGTTTTAGCTCCTATCTCTTTAAGGCAGCCACCACTTAGAGTTTGATCAATTCTGATTGGCCAGCCTTTGGAAGCCTAGCAATGGGCCAAGCAAAGAAGTGAGCCTTTGATGTTTTATGAAAGCAAGTGGGAGCGACTGTGCATGGAGTTTAGTTTACAAACCGATGACATTTATTACAATCATGTGTAAAATTTAGTGAAGAGTTGATGAATGAGGAAAATGAAAGGGAACAAAGAGTAGAGGAGGTGACTGGTGTGGAGCAGGAAGTAGCAAAGTTTAATAAGAGTGAAGTGAGGAGGACGTTGAAGAGGAAGAAGACTGGAAAGGCAGTTGGTCCAGATGACCATGTCTAGGAGAGGTAGCAGTAGAGTTTCTGACTAGTTTGTTTATCAAGATCTTGGAGAGTGAGAGGATGCCAGAGGAATGGAGGAGAAGTGTAATGGTGCCAATTTTTAAGAACAAGGGAGATGTGCAGAGCTGTGGCAACTACAGAGGAATAAAGTTGATGAGCCACACAATGTTGTGAAGTTGTGGGAAAGAGTAGTGGAAGCTAGGCTAAGGGCAGATCGGGCAAGGATCAGCTCTGAGCCCCTTCTTGTTTGCTCTGGTGATGGACAGGCTGACAGATGAGGTTAGGCAGGAATCTCCGTGAATTATGATGTTTGCAGATGACATTGTGATTTGTAGTGAGAGCAGGTGGAAGAAAATCTAGAGAGATGGAGGTCTGCTCTGGTAAAGAGAGGAATGAAGCTTAGCCAAGTAAGACAGAATACATGTGTATCAATGAGAGGAAACCAGGTATAACGGTGAGGTTACAGGGAGCAGAGGTGAAGAAGATGCAGGACTTTAAGTACTTAGGGTCAACGGTACAGAGCAACGGAGAGTGTGGAAAAGAGATGAAGAGGCGAGTGCATGCAGGTTGGAACGGGTGGAGAAAAGTGTCAGGTGTGTTGTGTGATAAAAAAGTATCAGTATCAGTAAGGAAGCAAGGAAAGGTGTTCAAGACGATGGTGAGACCAGTGATGTTGTTCGGCTTAGAGACAGTGGCACTGAATAAAAGACAAGAGGAAGAGCTGGAGGTAGCAAAGTTTAAGATGTTGAGGTTAACTTTGGGAGTGACGAGGATGGACAGGATCAGGAATGAGGACATCAGAGTCATGTTAGATGTTTTGGAGATAAAGTCAGAGAGGCCAGACTGAGGTGGTTTGGACATGTTCAGAGGAGCTGTGAATATATTGGTAGAAGGATTCTTAGGTTGGAGGTGCCAGGCAGGAGTTCTAGAGGAAGACCAAAGATGAGATTTATGGATGTAGTGAGAGAGGACATGAAGTTAGCTGGTGTGGGAGAAGAGGATGCAGAGGACAGGGTTAGATGGAGGCACATGATTCGCTGTGGCGACCACTGAAAGAGAATAGCCGAAAGGAAAAGAAGAAGATGTTTAAAAGTTAGTGTCTAAAATACTAAGTACTCATGATATGATTCAGTAGGTTATAAATCTACCTTTAGCAGCAATACCTTTTTAAGTAATAATTTCCTGTATGAATTTGTCATTTACATTGTTGTGGAGGAATTTTTGGCTCGTTCTTCCTTACAACATTGCTTTAGTTCTTTGAGGTTTTGGCACATTATTCTTATGCACAGCTCTCTTAAGGTGCTGTCTTAGCATTTCCATTGGGTTAATGTTTGGACCTTGATTCTTTTATTTTTCAACCATTCTGATGTAGATCTTCTGATCTTTTTTGGATCCTTGTCATTTGGCATGACCCAATTTGACATGAGATGGCCTCATATTTGTCTCTACAATACTCCTATAACTGCAAAACAAGCCCAAACCATCACCACTCCACCACCGAGCTGGACAGTGGGCATGGGGTGTTTCTGCTGAAATACTGTGTTTGATTTTCACAAACATGGCACAGACCATTAAGGCCAACTTAATGACTTAACAACTTAACGACTTAACTTTGGTCTCATCTGTCCATAGGACAGAAACATAAAATACTTTGTCATAACTGTATGCAACCATATGGCTGGTGTCAAAGCATGCTTACCGGTACCTTCATTTTAAAGTCATCCTTTTGCAGCTTGATCCCGATGTCAGCCATAGCCCTATGAAGGAACCTGGATGGCCTTAGAACCAACACCAACTGCAGGTTTCCTGGAAATGCCCCCTTTATAACACAATAACATGAACTTTTACAACCTCTCTAAACTAGACCATCAGTTAATTTAGTATTTTTCTTTAAGCAAACATTAAATGTTTTACAAAATAACAATATATGAACACTGGGTGTCTTAGATCTTACAGCAATCCTTGACAAAGAAGCCTTTACTGAGCTCCATTTGTCTTTCCGCCGGTCGATGATGATAACGAAGCCGATACTGGCAGCATCCAGACTGGAAACAAGAAACAGAAATTATGAAAAGTAGACTGACATTGAGTTTATTAAAACTGAAACTTACTGAAAATTGAATGCCCCTTAAGATTTCACATTCAGCTGAAGCCCAGAAGCATCTTGTACAGTAATACACCAGTTCACCACCATGCAGCAATTTGCAGAAATAGCTATTTGCTAGGTCTCGCACAAAACTAGAAACTTTTGTATACAATGTTACATAGTCCTGTTTAACTGGTGTTGAACTTTTAATTCACGTGATCTCTGCTAACACTATGCTGTAATGTCAAATGTGCTCATTCCAAATTTGTTCATGCACTTCTATTTTCATAAAGGCACAGAGGCCATGTTATGCATAAATTTAGGTTCATGTTTCATTAAGGGACACTACTGATCATATGATTCTCAATTAAAAAAAAAGGCAGAGTAGATCATTTTGCCCACGGCTATATAGAAATAAATCTGGCCCTGATGCTGGGCTTTATAATAAAACTTGAATTTATAGGGTTTAGATCCTTCTGTTAAGCAGTAATGAGATAAGATTAACTGGGATTTACTTCAAGGTTGTTCATTGATGCGTAGTGAGCAGATTGTTTTGCTTTTGGTTAATTCCTGATTTAATGGGTAAGGGTCCAATCATGTAATGAAAATAAAATTATTAAAAAAGGAAGCTTTTTTTTACCTGGGGATGCTGGTCAGGTAAGTAACCACATTAAGGAAGTCTTCCTCGGGCACGTCACTGAAACCTGAGTACTCTGGGAAGGTAATAATGGGGGCACCATCTTTTCCTCGTCCTCCTGCAGCACAAAAAAAGACAACACAAATTTTACATCTCTAACTTCAGACATAAATCCTTATCTCTAACACTATTTGAAAGTATCCCATACACAGTATATTTTGTATCGGCTGCTCTTCCCCAAAGCTATATGTTAAAAGTTTATACTTGATGTAGTCTTTTATTGTTTGGTACACATTCCCCACTGGTTCAGCTTAATTACTTATTGTAATTTTGCCACATGCAGTATAATTTTAGGTTTTTCTGCAGAACTCTCCTGCCAATATGACAGTGAGATTTCTGGGAAGTTTGAGTGTATCCCAGAAAGGCATTTAAGTGAAGGAAGAACAAATTAAGAGATAGAGGTTAGTCTTAAAACTAATTCTTTCAAACGCATAATTACACATATGTTCCCATCTAACACTTCCATAACACCACCACAAGACGGCGACCTTGAGCTATAAATCCTTTCTGTTGCCTCTTTACTAGTGTGTGCCATACATAAAGCACATGTGTGTTAGACAGCCTTGGTAGTGCAAGTTTTAGATACAGAGTGTGATGTTGTTTTATTAAATTGACTTAGACATCCCCCCAAATTTTTTTTTTAAATCACATACAGTATGAAACCATGTACTGAGGTCTGTATTTTCCACAGCAGATAATCAAACAAATCAATCTTATATGAGACAAGTTATCGTTAGTACAAATCTTTTTAATCCTTATTATTTTGGTAAATCCCCATCTTATTTAATTGCCTCAATGGGATTTTATTTTCCAATCACCTGGTTGGAAAAGGTTCTGAATCGTGTCCTTGATAATATTTGAAATCTGCTTTAATCTTAACTATTTATGAAAAATGTGAATACAAAATTATCTTTGTAAGGAGGCTATGCATTCCAACCAGTAAGCATGCTTGTTTTATCATGCACTGAGTTGATAAAAAAACATCTAGTCAGTCTAGTCTTAGTCATCACTGTAGCCAGGCTGACTAAGAGCCATGGTTCTGTTGAGCCTAGTATTTCCCTTAACTCTGAGCAGTAACGACTTCATGACTTTCTTTAAGAATAAAATTGTAGCTATTAGAGAAAGAATTCACCAGATCCTCCCCCCAAATATTACAGATAGATTTTCACGTACAACATTGCTAGAATCATCAATAAGGCCCCTATAAGGTATAAAGCAGTCTAAGAGGGTTAGACTGCTTTTTACCTGTAGATGTCGCTGTGCTAACTTCAATTATTATTTCATCTAAACCAACAACCTGTCTGCTAGACCCTGTTCCAACTAGACTGCTCAAGGAAGCTTTACCCTTAATAGTTACATTCGTATTAGATATCATTTCTTAGATATCTATTTTTAGGAACAGGATATCTACCACAGGCCTATAAGTTAGCTGTAATTAAACCACCACTTAAAAAACCCTGTCTTGACCCAGGTGTTCTAGCAATTACAGACCAATGTTGAATCTCCCCTTTATTTCTAAAATAATTGAAAAAGTAGTTGCAAAACAATTATGTGATCACCTTCATAGGAATAATTTGTATGAAGTATGAATCCTTTCAGTCAGGATTTAGAGTTCATCATAGTACAGAAACAGCACTGGTAAAAGTCACCAACAATCTTCCCATGGCATCAGATAATGGGCTCATCTCTATACTTGTTCTGTTAGTGCTACATTCGATACCATTGATCACAACATTTTATTAAAGAGACTGGAACATGAAATTGGGATTAAGGAACTGCACTAGGTTGGTTTAAATCCTATCTATCTGATAGATTTAAATTTGTTCAAGTTAATGATGAACCGTCCATGCACACAAAGGTTAGCTATGGAGTTCCACAAGGCTCTGTGTTAGGGCCAATACTTTTTACTTTATATGCTTATATGCTATGCTGATGATACCCAGCTATATCTATCTAATCAAGCTTACCTGTAGCATACCTACAAAACATAAAGGCCTGGATGTCCCATAATTTTTTACTTCTAAACTCAGACAAAACTGAAGTCATAGTATTTGGGCCCCAAAATCTAAGAGATATGATGTCCAACCATATCGTTACTCTAGATGGCATAAGTCTGGCCTCCAGTACTACTGCAAGGAACCTTGGAGTTATCTTTGACCAGGATTTGTCCTTTACCTCACATATAAAACAAATCTCTAGAACAGCCTACATTGCCAAAATTAGGAGCATCCTGTCTCAAAGTGATGCCGAAAAACTAGTCCATGCATTTGTTACCTCTAGGTTGGACTACACCAATTCCCTACTTTCAGGATGCCCCAGTAACTGCCTAAAGAGCCTGCAATTAATCCAAAATGCTGCAGCTAGAGTGCTGACTGGAACTAGCAAGAGAGATCATATTTCACCTTCACTAGCTTCTCTCCATTGGCTTCCCATTGAATTTAGAATAGAGTGTAAACCCTGCTTCTTACATATAAAGCTCTGAATGGTCAGGCTCCATCATATATAGAAGACCTCATAGCACCATATCACCCCAATAGACCAATAGACTCCTCTCCTATGGTACCAGCTCCCAGTTCTGATTCAGGAAGCAGACACCCTCTCTACTTTAAAGTGTAGGCTAAAAACCTTCCTCGTTCTTAAAGCTTATACTTAGTTATAGTTATGCTGCTATAGGCTTAGACTGCTGGGGGACCCCCTCCTCCTGTCACTCTCTCCTCTCCTCTCACTTAAAAATTGTAACTACTGTATGACATTAACTCTGTGTGTTTTCTCCCGTAGTTGTAGTCTCCTTCTCTGTCCCCCTCTCTCTGTCCCTCTCTGAAGGTGTCCCGGGGCTTTAAAGCGGTGTGTTTTCCAGTGTGCAGCAACTGGTCTTACAAACCTGCCCGATGTTTTGTTGTTGCTTTTGTTGCTCTTTTTCTTTTCTCTCTTCACTTTCCACTCACCCCAGCCTGTCTGGGCAGATGGCTGCCCACCCTGAGCTTGGTTCTCCTGGAGGTTTCTTCCATTAAAGGGAGTTTTTCCTCTCCACTGTTGCCTAGGGCTTGCTCAAGGGGGAAGTGTTGGGTTCTCTCTATACATCTTTATAGTCTTGACTTTATTCTGTAAAGTGCCTTGAGAATACTTTGTTGTGAATTGGCGCTATATAAATAAAGTTTAATTGAAAATTGAATCTAGTAAGTTGACCACAAATATATATAAAGCTGCACTGATGATTCACTTTAAAAAATCAATAGTACAAATGAATGTATAATGTGTAAGATGTAAGAAAAAAAGAAAGGACTAGTTTTCCCAGAAATAACTGTTAGTGCTAGATGTAGAAATATGCACTTTTGGCCAACACGTTGCGGTAGCAGTTTTACAACATGAGTAGAAATGCACCTGTAGTTCATTGGACAATTAAATTTCAGACTTTAACACAAAAAGCTGAGACACTGTGTAAAAGTGTTTACATGGATAAAGAATAAATCAGAATGTGTAAATGTGCAAAGGTCAGGAACAGAGACTAAAACAAAATATACTGTAAATGTATACTGTGACTGACCGGATTCAAATCAACTTTAGGACTTTCTAGAAAGAGTTGTTCCACATGAACATAAAGTGGATATGTTGTAATGAAAAAGACAAAAAATCACGGTGGTGTTAAAATTATGCCCTCTGAGAGGGCTTTTTGGAGACAGTTTTTATTTTGGCTGTTGTGAGAGACCTAAGAAATGAAAAGCATGCCTGGAAAACCAATCAGACGGTTGCCCCATCAGTAACAGCACATCTGGAAAATCTGAGGGCTGCGGTGGTAAAATGCTGGTTCTGAAATTTAAAAAAGAATGTGACTTTCCACCAGCTGGATTCTGGTGATTAAATAAGGCTTCATAACATACAAAAATAAAGCATGATAGAAACACAATTAATTTCCTGCACTGCAAACAAGTTCCAGTCATGCTAGTAGCTATGTGAGGATGTGATTAGACACATATGAGCTTTAAGTTAAATGCTCATATCACTATGCTAATGTGTTGACAGTAACAATGTAACATTGCAGTACAACCTTGCAGTGTAGTGTCAGCATGCTATCAGTTGCTAATTAGTACTTAAAGAACGGCTTAAACTGATTGAAATACCATTAGATTTTGAAGTATAAATCACAGTTCTATACAAAAAAAAAAAAAAATAGAAATCATCCTGATGATGCTCCTTGAGGATTAGCAAAGAAATCACCAACGATACCACAACATATAGCTTCAAGGTTACAGTGTATACCAAATTTCAAAACCTGCCTATCAGCACCTGGGAAGCCTGTATGCACTGTAACACACAGCATCACGGTTGTTTCTTGAATAAATGTAATAGTGTAAATACAACACTGTGTTTTATGTGGAATTTGTGTTTTGACTGTTTCTTGTCTGCTTGGTAACAGTTTCTTGGAGTCAGTACTGTTTTCTAGTGACATCAACCAGTAATCATCTCAAAATGTATTGTTTGTTTTTATTTTTTTTAAACTACGTCCAGTTTCTGTTTAAAAGAAAAGTGTCCGACTTTGTGATTGGGTCTACCACAGGTAACTTTTCTTATGCTTTGGAAAAGATTAGTCTCGTGACTATACGGTTTATTTCCAAGTTTAGTACTAAAGAAATGAGTTAGGTTGTGGTTCCTCCAGTTTACTGGAGATTGGTAAGTTGTGACTGTAATATTGTATATTGTGATAACTGTGTCTTTTCAAGATACTTTGAGGCCTTCTTTACTGATGTCAGTTTCCCAAGCACCTTATTATTATTTTCTCTCAATGTATCAATTTTGAAATGAATCCACACAAGAGCAAGAGGCAGAATATGTGACGTACTGCTGCAGGTTTGGGTACCTTTTTTAAATCTGCCTTTAGTATTCCAACTTTATGCAACTGCAATGGAAAACTGCTAAGGTACAAACTGAGATGTCTTTGTCAGATTTTCACAATTTATAGCTTCATTTATTCTATTTAATGTTGTGTTTCATGGCTTTGTTTATCACATTTTACTTTGAAAAAATGTGCTTTACTGTGAAAATTTTATCTTGTCTCAAGCTATTTAAAATACTAAAAAACTAACTGAAATATGTCCCAGCAGTTTTGAATGTTTAATGGACCACATTGTTCTTGCAATATTAACTAACTCTTTCAAACAAAGTCGGACAGCTTCTGTTACATACCTGAGAGCAACGCAAACTGGCGATGAAGCTGCTCTATGATGTCTACAGCCAGCAGGGGCCTAATCTCTTGCTGCATAATCTCATCTGTAAGGAAAGACACACTGGTCAGATATACAGTAGGCAGATACACAGGAACCTGTTCAAGAATTCCAGTAGAAGCTAACAGACATACATAGTTAGTTCTCCTGGGTGACTGGTAAATCTTCAAATCAAAGAGGTATATCTTATAATCACTAATCATACTGTAGATAATTTCAATCAGCTAGAGAAAATGATTGATTCTCCATCATCTCAAGGCTATCTCTCCACCATATATATTCCATGTGTATGGGGCCTGCCTCCATGTGGGGAGGTTTATGTGGGTAATCTTTGTCTGTGCAATAGACGCGTATGATTGTCCAAATACATTAGCCAGATACACCAAAGACACATGTCTTCATTCCAAAACACTCAACAAAGCTCTGATTAGCTCAGTTCTTCTCCAACTAAACAAACAGTGAACGTCATGCAGTGATAAAGAGATCTGAACACACTACCACCTACTGACCAGATACCAGATGTAATCCAATGCCCTACACACACAATATGGCTTTATAAGTGGCATACACACATTAGTGCTTTAAGACACACTCTTTATCCATATGTTCCAATCATGTGTCTTAAAGCACTAATGTGTGTGTGCCCCTTATAAAGCCAAATAGTGTGTGTCCATGCAAGGATGGGGAAACTCCACCTGGAGGCCTGCTGGCTGCTTAAAGGCAGCAGCACTAACCCCTCTGCTACCATGATGCCTTGGAACCTAAATATTCTTTCTCGGTCATCAAGGATATTGCACCATTTTATAACATGAGCAGCTTGTGTCTTGTTGCTGTCAGGAACAGACAGAGGAAGATAAAAAAATATACTGGATGGTATTGAGCATGGCCTTGAATCTTTCACTAAATATCACACACAGCAATTTCTAAAATGTGTATGTTAAGTATATCACACACTGCAATATGTAGATTTAAAAATGAATGTATATACTACCTTTTTGCAGAGCTTTGAGTTCCAGCTTCCTAAGTGGATTGGGTTGGTTTTAAGAAAAAGCTGGTTTAAATTGTGTGATAGTGCTTTATTCAATTGATCAAATAATAATGGATGATTTTTATTTGAGCGTGTACCCACTAAAGACTCAACTGAACCAAAACAAGTGGACATCAAAAGTGGCAATACAATGGAATAAATCAACTGAGAGATGGAACACTCTGTTATTTTTTTAACCACTCTGAAAGTGGTTAAAAAAATACATATTATTCAGAATTCATCCAGTATTGTACAGAACAGCAGGGTTTTGCAACCAGAGCTATGCACTTAAGCAGGGAGAATGTTCTGTATTGTGCGAACATCAAAGTGGAGAGGAGTGGTGCAGGCAGACATGATCGATGACCACATCCAGACTAGACAGAAAAACTCAGAAACACTATTTTTTTATATTACGATTAAGGAGGCGGGGGTCATCTGCACATATAAGCAGATGACAGGTTAGGAAGTTGAGAGACTAGCACTGATGTCAGACAATTAGTTGATGTTTGAGGCTAATACAGGCAGCTGCCAGCTAGTTAACTGTCATTTGTGTCTCTGTGTAATTTCACGATGAAAGCTGAAAAACCCTGAGGGTCGTCTTCAAAGGCCACAACATTCCACCATTTGAAAAAAAGAGAGTTCCTTATGGAACTATGGAATAGCAGGACACTCAAAGACTGCTTGAGGAAAAAAACACAAAATGGTATTATAAATTCTGAACACCTGTATTTGGACTTCTAAATATATCAACTATTTTGAGTAGCTCCAGTTATCTGGAGTAAAGTTGCATTACACAGTTCAAACCACTAGAGAGCAGGGCAAACCAACAAGGCAAAGCTGGGAACATGATTAGACCTTACTTCTTACTTCCTAACAGTACAGAAATTACTTTGAGACCATAAGTTTATTCTATAACATGTACAACTATAGAATTTAAAAGGTGTCATGGAGCAAAAACAACATTGCTCTCAAATTAAATGCAATTTATGATTAGTGCAATGTTTTTTGGGCACAGATCTTTTACTCTCTCTACACAAATAAAGGTGAGAAATGATTAAACAATGATCAAAAGGCATGAATATTGGGGGAAGCCAATACAACCATTTGGAGCAATTTGGTCGTGAAAAAGTCAACCCACTGGTGCACTGAGCAACATACACAGAACAGGTCAGCAAAGGAAAACAACAACAGATGATGAGAGAAACATTGTGAAAGCTGTGAGGAACAAATTCAATCATACAGTCAGTAACATCTCCAACAACCTTCATGAGCAGAAGTACAGAGGCCATACCACAAAATGGAAACACCTCATCAGCATCAGAATGCCTTGTTGGAATTTGTAAAACAGTACAGAGATGATCCACAAAAGCGAACCTCTACAAAAGTGATGGAAAGGCGAAAGTGTGGAGGGATGAAGGATCCTCTCATGATCCAAACAACACAAGGTCATCTGTGAAGCATGGTAGAGGTAGTGTCTGCATTGCCACTTCTGGAACAGGTTAACTGATCTTTATTGATGATATAAATCATGATGGGAGCAGCAGAATGAATTAGGAAATGAACCATTTTGTCTGCACATTTACAGATTTTTTATATATTTTTTGTCCTTTTGGCTTATCTGTGCATTCAGGGTCGCCGCAGCAGATCATTGTCTGCATGTTGATTTGGCACAGTTTTCATGCCCTTCCTGACGCAACCCTCCCCAATTTCCACAGGGCTTGGACTGGCACTGCACAGCTGGGGATGGGAAGGGCTGTTGGGGGTTGTCTTGCCCAGAGACACTTTGAAATATAGCCGGGACTGGGGATCGAACCACGGACCCTGAGATCCCGGGATGACTGTCTTACCAACTGAGCTACAGTCGACCCATCTGCACATTTACAGAAAAATGCATCAAAATTATCTAGGAGGAGCTCCATCATGCACCAAGACAATGATCCAAAAACACACTTAACTCCACAGGGTTAAGGTTTTAGACCAGACCTCAAGCCAACATGTATTCCACATGCTGAAGAGGAGACTAAAGGGAGAAAACAACCAACAACTGGTGATGGTGATGATAAAATGATTTGCAAACAAACATTAAGTTTACACAGAACTGTCTGTTCCAATGCTTTAGGTAGAGATACAATGAGTGATTTTATACAAAAACTGCAACACAATCAAATAAATGCTGAAATTCTCAACCTTCATCTCTTCTTTTATCTTCAGTGCTGTACATCTTCAGTGTAAAGCAAACAACTAAACGTGTCTTGCTGTCCCAATACTTTTGGATTAAACTGTATCTACAGTGATTCTGTAGGTTCTCCATCCACAAGGCATATGATCACACTTTTCTTTGCCATTCCAGACATGAGTCACAATTTGTGGCTTATATCATAAATTTAAGATTTTTCACTCATAGGTGACACCCTCCTTCCTCTTTCAAAAACTGCAATTGTGTCCAAATGTTTTTCAGTGGCCCAGACACAGTATAATTAGTCTATATAATTAGTATATTGCTCTAAAAATTAACATATATTGCTCAATGTATATACTTATTTCTAATAGTCGTAGCTGAGAGATGAAACATGTCAACGCAGGTTTTACAGTGTGTGTGAACATTACTGATCACATGCCAAACATTTGACACTCTTCTTTTCATCCTCTTGCTGGCTCCAACACGCACTTAGGTGTAAATGTTTAGGAGGAGCAGTAATCCCGTTAAATGACAGTAATCTCATGGTATTCAAAACCACTAAGAACAACACAGCAGCTCTGACCCGTCCAACAACAGCTGCTTCTTCATCATTATTACCATGCTCAGTTCAGGCAGTTCCAGAAGTTCAACACAAAAAACCAAAACTTTTTCTTGTTTCTACAGTTTCACACACAAACACACACACAGCTGCAGCAGAGCGATGAACTGTGTGTTGTAGTTGTTACATATGTCTGAGGTTAGTTTTTCCACTTCCAGCTGGAATGAAACAGCTCAGCTCTTACAAGTGAATACCCTATCAAAAGGAGAGAAAAAGCAGGGTGTGTGTGTGTGTCAGTGTTTGTGAAAAACACACACATGGGGAAGAGGAAAGTAGAAAGGACGGAGAAATATGGAAGGGGTTTTCCTCAACTACAATACACATAAAATCCTCTACTGTCCATCTGTGACTGAAAGCCTCCATATTGTCTGTCATCAGCCCCACACTTTCAGTTTAGCATACCCAGATCCAGAGTTCAGCCGAGTATTTACATTATTTTTCCTTGCAAAATATTTTGGGCCAAAAATGAACAGGCTAAAAGAGAAATCCTCTGCAAGAACCTCAAACCACATCTTTAAAAGGTCAAAAATTGCTGAAAGCCTGTGGCATTAAATAAATATGTATTCTAATGTCTTTGTCCAGAAACATTGGTCCACTGAGTTAGGGTCTAGCCGAGCTCTGTATTGTTTTGTGGCTATTGCCCCATGTACAACCCTCCACCTGAAGTCTGCTTTACGCTTTTCAATGGGAAGCTTGTACATCCTGAGCAAAAAACTCAGTCCAATTCGATTCTTCAAATGCTTACAAAGACCGCAAGTTTAAAACCTTTGCATAGGTTTGATAGATCGCTTTTTTTCTCTGCAGTTAAATGTAGTCAGTTCCAGGATTTTGAATGACCGAAGCTGACCTCCTCCTTCCTGCGACTCAATCATACAGAGTACGTTTTCTGCGAACACTCTGCCAAGGATTGTGGCAAGGCAGCCCAAACATCCTCCATGACTTTATTAGCCTGATTGATCGGACTCTGGTGGTCTCTCTCAGAGTGTGCATTGAATTTATTCTTGATAAGATGGCTGAATACTGGTTCGAACACTAGTGGACTGCATTGTTTAGGTCCTTATGAAGTTGTTAAAAAATAAGGGTTCCTCAAACAACCACATGCCCGGTGTGTCATTACTGGCACATGCAGTTTTAAAAACCTGCCACGCCTGCAGTACAGAGATGACCACTTCCTCAGTTTTTAGAAAGAAAAATCACTTATCATACCACAATCACCTCGCTATAATCAGCAGCAGGCGAGAATTGTCAAGCCAGCAGGACCCACAGCTGTAAAGCAGATTCTGTGCAGTATAATGTCTGAAAGAGGCGATCCTGGAGTGAATGTCAATCAGGCCTTGACCCCCTTATCACAAGCAGATAGAGAACTTCTGCCTGGACCCATTGTTTACCAGACCAGAAAAAGTCCATGATGATTCTCTGGATCTCCTCTATCAGGCCGTTTGGTGGTGTCATGGCAATGAGCCTGTGCCACAGAGTCGAAGCAACCAAGCTATCGGAAACAAGAACTCTTTGCCTATAGGACAACTGAGGTAGCAACAATTTCCATTTAGACAATTGAATGCAAACCTTCTCCCTTTTTTAATCTACCAATCCTCAGAGCCAAGAAAAACTCCCAGCACTTTCAGCCCCGTCTAACCCCACTGAAGTCCTCCAGGCAAACCAGGCACTGGCTGACCTCTCCAATGTCACACTAGCAAGGCCTAACTCTTTGCCCAATTAACATTTGCAGATGTAGCTCCCTCATAAAGGGACAGGATGTTCTCTCCTCTCTCAAAAACATTAAAATTTTATGCATAAGCAGATACAGTGAGAGAGGGACACAAACTGGAGAAGCCTGGCAATGAGACTCTGCTATTGATTGTCATACAGGCATTAGTCGACTCAGTCCTGTCCCCATCTTCCCCATGCATTTAGTTACATGTCCATAATAGTCCTATCAGGCACACAATATGTTTTGTCTGAATTTACAAATATTCCAAGGAAGTCTTTGAAGGCACGCTGGAGGTTATAAGATCACTTCCACACTGACCTCACAAACCTTGATGAAGAGGATCCGTGCAAGGCTGCAAAAGATAAATAACACCAAATAAATGACAGAATGTCCACCAAGGAGACCTATTTAGCTCCAACCAGCATCAGCACAATGCATCCACAGATATATCAGGGGCAGCTGTAGCTCTGTGGTGGAGCATTGTCCATAAACCACAGAATCATTGGTTCAACTCCTTGCCCCTTCTTGCTACATGTTGTACATAAAGAAAAATCACTAAACCCAAAGTTGCTCTTGGTTGGTCCCTTGCTAGGCAACCGCTGTCATTAATGTGTGTGTGAATACAAAACAACAAGTGCTTTGGATAACAGGGCTATGCAAGCAGAGCATTTATACTTCAATTGAATGTGTACTTGAGGGATCATTCTCTCCAGTCACTGAAAGAACCACAAAAAGGCACCAAAGAAGAACTGTCACATTCTACCCTAAGGAACTGGTGAAGTTTTTTGCAGAAAAATCAGCTTTTGCATTCTCGTGCTCAAATACTATGTTAGTGGGTTTTTATGAATCCTTTAAATTTGTTGATGCTCAACTTCCATCATTGTGATGGAATCACATCACTGCATCTCTAGAACTGCACAATAAAAAACGGCCCTCTTATCAACACCAGACTAAAGAAGATTTCACTTGGCAAAATCAGCATACAGGTGCAGCAAAAATTTTACTGTATTACGCAGTTTATTGTATTACACAGATTCAGGCGATTGGGAATGTCAAGTACATGTCAAGATTGCATAACATGCAGCGCAAGAAGCTATTTTCTGCTCAATACACCTTAAAACAGGTGATATATTTTTTTAAGAGCAGTAAGAAAATGAGAATTAAGGGAAAAAGCAAAAATGTATGTAGAATGTACATGTACTCAAGTATTGTAAATATGTCTGTGGATGTTAATGCATAATTCATTTTTTGTTGTACCAGCATAGAGATGGACAAATTGGTCCCTTCTCCACATGATACCTGGCTCAGTAGATTATTATGTGATATTATTTGCTGTTATATTGTTTAGTTTAGGCACAGAGAATAAAAAAAAGATTAAAATTTTTACATTTTTGAAAATTGTATTAAGAAAAATCATAATTTGGATGAGGCTCTGCAAAGCTAAGCTTATTGCATGGAGCTGTCAGCATGTTAGTAAATGTTTCAAAGCATTCAAAGGTGGAATGTGTCTCTTTGTATTGTTCAAAGAGTTCTTAAACTTTAACCTAAGAGAGGTTAGGTTAGGGTTAGGCACTAGTAAAATCCTTATGTCAGGCCTAAAAATCTGTACTGGATGTAGGTCACATCCAGTCTCATGAGACCTGAACTACTCAACAGCAGTCATCTCACACTGGACTAATAATATTCAGTACAGCCACTAGATGTCGCCAATGGTTAAGACTTTTTTGTAGGTTTTTTTTTCGTGACTGGTAGAAACACCAGATTTGCTCATATATTGAATGTGCCACCTCTGACAGTACAACACTGGTATAAGAGCTTTTCAAAGACCAGTACATACAGGTATAGAATTACTGTACCTGTATGTAAACACACACATTATGCAATCATTTACAAAGTCCGCACAGACGTGTATTATGGTATTAATGCACGCATGCAGTCTGTGTAAGCACTCATATACAAATATGTGTACACACACACATTGTTTTCAACACAATGACCACCATACTGTCAGGTGTGGTTTGGGAACGATTTTTTCAACAAGAGCATAAACAATCTTTCATTTCTTGGCAAGTTCTGTGTTTTCTGTGTGTCACTAATTGTACAAATGTTTTTCAAAAACAAAAAGTTTGAGCAAAGGAAGTGACTTCCACTTCCACTTATTGAAGCATGAAGTGCGGTCAGACAATAAGATCTTTTTCTTTTATCTGACATATATCTCATATAACCATGTGAAGTGTGGTTTATCTGGGGACATCAGATTCCCACAGTGTCTAACTAGATTTATTTAAAATTTTAAATATAATCAATCACGTAAAGGATTATGTTCTGATGCACCATGTTTTGGACTGAATAAGGTGCTGCATTTATGAAAAGCAATGACCTTGGATGGGGTGGAAGGGGTAGGTCACACTAGAGACTCGGGTTTAACTCAGGTGAGAGAGGATCTGTAGTTTTATCTAAAGTTCATTAACCATGTTTGCGATGTCACTTTTTTATCTGTTAACCCAGACCCCACTCTTTCTCTCACCTTTTCAGTTAGAAAACAGAGTTGGAACCACCCAAATAAATATTGTTCACAGGACGTGTAATAGTGACTATCATTACAATAACAGTGACAGCAGTGGTTTAACCCTGGACTCAAATTCCGGTCTCCTGTGGAAAAATCCCGCTCTTTGTAAGGAGGTGGCTGGATGGGTCAACAATCTTAGGTGGATTTAAATAATGTGAGAGTATTATGTTTACTAGAGCTCCAAAACTATAATACTGAGTTTTGGACATTTTTAACTTCTTCTAACGTCCTTATAGCAGCAGGCCTCCCACATATTCAGAATAGCATCTATGATAAAGCAATTACATAACAGTGGAGATTACTCTGAGTGCTGCTAAACCACAGGGCTGAAAATTATTCTATTCTGTTAAATTGTAGCTACTGTTTTTTATTCTTTCTTTTTATTCTTTTATTCTTTAGTCATTTATTTTATGTTTTATTATTAAACTAACATCTTCTCTGCACCTCTCCTTGTACACTAAAAGGGAAAGAGGAGAGCAACATTAGAAAACAAATATACACCTTCTACTGGATGATAAAGTCCAGCTTCAGAAGCTTTCCTTGGTTCCAGGCCTCTACCATAAAACAAGGAATAGAGATTCAATTACGGGATGATTTTGTCTATGCTCATTTTACAAAGGTTTGCTGTTTAAAAGTTACCTCTAATATTCTTTATTCCCATTTTCACAGTGTCTTGTGTAATTTCCATTTACTTTAAGACTGCACACTTAAGTCTCCACTGTTGTGATCTGCTCTGTTTGTCGCTGCTAATTGTAGATACTTTTGCAAAGAAAAACAGTTTTAACTGCTCAAGCCTGTGCCTTTGTGGATCCTACATTCATAAGGCCACAGATACCTGTATGAGCCTGAGTCCTTTCTTCCATGTCCTGTCATCTGGGCAACTGACAAAAATAACAATAATACCATCAGTGGAGTAAAATCCATACTACCAAATATACAAAATACCAAAAATGTGCCAAAATACTACATATAGAATTTCTTGCTTAGTCTACAATATTTTTATATATGATCCCACACACTGCAGTAATTATGTTCATAATAAAATAACTTTTAGCACCGCAGTAATAACAAACAACTTTTTGTTTACTACATTTTAGTGTTATAATAAAAAAAAATATATGTAACATGCATGGATATTTTGAAAGATAGTGGTTTAAATAGAAATTGTGTTCCTTAGTTTATTGAAAACTGTGCTACTGAGAATAAGAATTACACAAAACATAGAACAAATTAAAACATGTTTCTGGGAGACTGTGTGGTATCCTAAGAGTCCAATCTTGGTCCCACCCATTTTCCCTAAAGATACATCCTTGATAAATATGGCATTTCTTTTCAGTGTTTTGCAGATCACACACACACACACACACACACACACACACACACACACACACACACTCTTTATTGGCCTGTTTGGAGGGCATTGAAGCAGGGACATCATTGATTTATTTTATTTTTACTTAAACTATAAGAAAGCCTACACCTTCCAAGGGACCATGACCAGATGCCCTTTGTTCATCTTTGCTGAAACTGTATATAAGAACTCGTAACATGTCACATGTGGAAATACTTGAACCAAATGAAGCTTAAAACATACATCCATCTATACATCTTTGCACCGATAAATACAGAGCATAGAAGAACCATAAAACTGAAGGTATATTACATGGAGGCATTTCTACTTTGTGCTGACATTTACGGACAACTAAATGAAAGAAGTTCTAGTTGCAATTGATGTCTTGTTTTCTGCTTTGCTTTGGAGTTCAATACTTATTTACTTAAAATCAATACTTAGTTGTGAGCTGTAACATTAAAAACTACTCTCTCAAAACAAATGTTATCAACACTGCAAGTTATAAAAGTCTTCTCTTTCTTCTCAGCAGGTCTGAGAGAGGTCTACTATTAGAGCAACATGTGACCAATCCACACAGACCCTGCAGGACATGAACATCTCATGACCTGCCATGGCAGGGACTACCACAATGCAGACACCACACTCTCACAGCAAGTAATTACATGCTGATATTCACCGAGTACTCATGAGACTGCTGCACACAGTAGCTGATCTGAGAGGTCAGGGGCACCACAAAGAGCTGGAAAGACAGAGTTAGAAAAAGAGAAAGGCAAACACCAAATAGACACTAAATATCCACAAGGAGACACTTGACGACCAAAAATAGATGCAAAATGACTAAAAAAAACACATTTGTCAACACTTTGTGTCTCGCTCTGACATAGAAATCTTACATGCCAGGGGTGGAGATACTCACCCAGACATCCATTTTCACATAATCTGTCAATATCTACATAAATCACAAACTTTGTTTCCATATGAGACACCAAATTTAGAGACATTTCAGTCACTTGTAAAGTTAACTTGGTCCTCAATGTCACAGACACAGCCACACACCACTCCTCATAAATAACATCTATGGAGGTGGTAAACAGCGCAAGTTCCTGGAGATGGAAATAACAGACACTTAGACTTGGTCCCCTCACATTGCATGCCTCACAGAGAGTCCATCAGCCCCTGCATTATCTGCGTAGGATGAAAAGAGCACCCCTTCTCCCTCCCATCCTCACTTCTTCCTATGAAGCCACTCTAGAGAGCATACTGACCAGCTGCAGATCTGTCTGGTCTGGTGGCTGCAAAGCCTCGGACCGCAGGTCCCTGCAGAGAGTGGCAAGCACAGCAGAGAAGATCATCGAGAAGTCACTCCCCCTGATCCCAGATATTTCAGGCAAACGCCTGACCAGAAGAAGAGCTTTTGCAGCATTTGCTGCAGAACGTTTGAACTCACAATAACCCCTTACTCCACCTGGCTTGGTATCCTTGGGCTGTGAGGCACCAACCCAGTGATGGACATCAGTGAGTGTCCTTCACCCCAGTTTTTGGGATGTGTCCCATACCGCTGGATCTAGTTGGATACCCCTCATTTAAATCTTCTCAGTGGATACTCAGCTTAGTAAATTAGTGCACGAGAATAGACCCTGGTATTAACAACAGTAGTACCACTTGTAACTTCTTATGGAACACATCCTCACTCAGAAGCAGTTATTAACCATCTAGCAATGCTTTGGTTACAGCTGTTATATACACGTGGTCCCAGGTCTTTATCTAAACTAAAAAAAATTAATATAAAAAAACCCTTCCTTTCTGCTCTTTCTTGCACTTTGTTGCTTTGGATAAAAACGTCTGCTAATGACTAAATGTAAATGTTAGCATGGAACTTGTTACATGCTTCATGTCTAGACGTCTTGACGTCTGGAGTGTGCTCAAGGCAACGTAAGCCGATTCAATACTGTGACACTGTGTCACAGACCTTTGGGACTGAAATGAGGGAAATGAACAGGAAAAGATTTCCAAACTCTCCAATAACTTTCATTTTACTGTGTGAACTCCTCAGGTAATCTGCTGAGCTGTTTCCCAACTGACTCTTTACATGTTCATAGAGCTTACTGCCCAAACAAGAATGACAGTACAGTAAATGTTTGCCCTACATTACATAAAAACCATACAGCTCTGAGAGAAAGGGAGAGCAGAGGCCCAGCAGAGGCCCATCTCCAGCAAAGGCCCATTCTCCATGCTGTGGCAGTAGCTTTTGGCTGCTATGGGTCTGACTGGATTTAAAGGCTGACCTATTTAAATAAATTTTATTTGTGTGATTAAAAACAGTCTCTGGATATGTTAATATGGCCAAAAAAGAAACAACTGGACATTATTGTAATCATACCTTGAAGGTAGGTATAACTTTTACCACACACACACACACACACACAAACACACTCCTTATTGGCCTGTTTGGGGGGCATTGAAGCAGGGACATCATTGATTTATTTTATTTTTACTTAAACTATAAGAAAGCCTACACCTTCCAAGGGACCATGACCAGATGTCCTTTGTTCATCTTTGATTAAATTTTATTTGTGTGATTAAAAACAGTCTCTGGATATGTTAATATGGCCAAAAAAGAAACAACTGGACATTATTGTAATCATACCTTGAAGGTAGGTATAACTTTTACCACACACACGCACACACACACACACACACACACACACACACACTCCTTATTGGCCTGTTTGGAGGGCATTAGGTATAACTTTTACCAATGTATCATCATTCATACAATGTGGCAAACAAAAACTGTCACAAATAAAGGCTTGACTCCAACCTAAGCTTAATTCTAACCATATCCCTTAAACAAATACTTGACTAGCGACAACCCAGAATGGTCCCATAACAATCTTCCTGAAATTTGTCCACATAATGCAGACACACACATGCATTGTGCACAGCTTGTGATATTTTTGGGAGGTCATTCCTCAAAGTCCAGGGAGAGGAGGGGGAGTTTCCTATGATTTCTCAGGAAGAAGGCATTAATGCAAGGAGACAATCAGAGGATGTCCAATGACAGGATCTGCTGATAAGAGGACTCTCTCTTCCCCTGACACGCACACATACTATTCCAAAAAATATCATCACGTCATGAGACATACACTACTGAGGAATATACACTAAATGAGACAAATACTACTGAGGAACAGTCGTGGCACTGATAAAGTTGTCTTAACACCAAATACAAGAGTTGACTCACTATAGTCACAAATGATTACATTATCTCTCTGTAAGACTCGTGACAAAGCATGGGAGGTTGCCTTTGTTGCGATCACTGGAAAACCAAGCATCCTGGTGCAACAAGCTGTCCATTCTAAAATACTATATGCGTGGTTTGTCACTACACCTCTCTTACTACACTTCTTTGCAGTATAGGGCCAAAATGGTTCCTGTTGTCTCCTACAATAGCACTGGAGCTGACATTTCCCCATATTTGTGAGATCACAGTCCCATGTGGTTTGAAGCCTAAAGTAGCAGCTTTCCATTAGCACACCTGTGCTACTGTACCTACAGATCCACCAAATGTTATGTCACACACTGCTATGTCAGCTACTTGTTAAATGTTAAGACCTAACTGTGGTATGTGGTTTAAATGCAGCATTGTATTGAAATGTAACCGGTCTTATAATCTGTATAATTACTATAATTATTTTTTTTTTATTTACTTCTAAGTAATTTCAACTTATAAACCCACAGCTACATGTGGTTTGTCATTAGCCTCTTACAAGCGCCAGAAGGGTTCAATGAAAGAGCACCTCTATGTCAGCTGGTGCCTGGTGGAATTGCCTTGATGGCAGGCACCAAACTGGTGGCTATTGTAACACAGTTTTTTTGCTCCTAAGCAGTCAAGCAGTCCATACATAAATGTTTGGTTGGGTTGGTTTGTTAAATTTAGTAGTAGATCCTAGTGTGCTTATGTATATATATTTATTATAATCACAGCAAAATATGACCTGATCACGTACATTAAATCAGTCTGATATGAACAAGTTATTGTTACTTATTGAGGAAGTTGGGGGGGACATGCAGACATGAGGAAAACATGCAAATTCCACACAGGAAGGGCCCAGGCAGGTGGTGGGTTCAAACAAAGGACCTTGTTGCTGTTGAGCAACAGTGTACCTGTTCAGCTCTGTAGGTCACAATTATTTGAGTCAGTTATTTTATCATTTATGGGACAACCATAAATGTTTTCAGTATCTGTATGTATTCCAAATACTTAACTATAGCACCATTTGATCACTCCAGAGCTTTCTTTCGATCAGTAACACAACTGAGACACTGATCACTTGGTAGTATGGTATAGTTTTGCTAGGACATCTGCAAACTCATGGTAAGCCTCAAACAAGTAGGTAGATACTACACAAATGCACACATTTTCAATAGCATAGAATAATGGATGGAGGGGTGGTAAAATACTGTATACTATATACTATACTGTATTTTGCAGTATCCTGACACACCCCTAGGAAGTAATAGACCACTATCCCTCTATCTCCATGGTAGAAGTCCACAAAGTGTAAAATGTTGGTTGATAATTACTACAGTTTTTCGTTTAAGAGTGTCTTAAACCCGGGATGAATGTTCATATTTACTATATGTATTCATCAAGCCTGCTGATTGGCTCTGCTGCATAGTCACTGAAGTAGTCTCTCCATGCTTCTGATCACACATACACACCACCCACACAGACACACCTTTTGCCAAGAACAATTCCAGTGCAGCAGTTTTGGCATATGTCCCTTGAGAGAATGGTGCCTTTACCTACATTCTCTCTGCATTTCAAGTTAAGCTGATCACAGGACATTTGCATGTGCAACTAAGACTACCAGAAACAAAATAAAACAAAAAAACAACAACTTGCTTTTACACTGATAACTATGATATTATCATACTTAAGTTTGTGTTGAAACTGAGAGGGTGACTTTGAAATATAGAGAACAGAACTGTTTATGGGAAGCAGGCGCCATCTTGTGTTCTATGGTGTCTGTTTACTTATGCCTGCTGCAGACTTTTACTGTTGGTGAGTTGGACCCTGTCATGATTCTGAAAAGCATCTGTGTTTCTTCCAAAGTGGGTTAAGTAGAGGTGAGGTACCTTATCATTGCAAGTTCAACTGTACTCGAATTAGCAGATCTTAATTAGCAGATTCACTTTGACCATGTACAGTAGAGTCCCTTTTCTTCCTCTTCACCTCTTCCCATCAAATTTGAGCAATTTAAACTTTTCATGCAAATGATACAAATGCCGGTAATTCTACTCATTCTCCAGTCAACAGGCACAGGTAAATAGACTCCATAGATCCCAAGATGGCATCTGCTTTCCCAGCGGTTAACAGGGTGATGTAATTTCACATTCCTTATAATCAGTCTCAGTGATGTAAATAAGGTGGACAAAATAATAGCATACTGTAACCACCAACATTTTATGCTGAAAAAAACTTTTTTTTTTTTTAAATTCCATTAAATTACATGCCACAGTGGTAAAAGGCTGGGCCCCCTCCTCCTACCAGAACTCTGCTTTTCCCATACATATAAAATGTCAAGGCAGTGGTCTCAGATTTACACATTCCAGAGACTGGTTAGGAAAAGAAAAGTGCTATATCAGTCTAGAAAGACAACCATAACCGAAAGAAAAAGTGATAGCGCCAGCTGAAGTTCCACAATGTAGATTTAAACTATCTTAAAATGCTGCTTCCCCAGCTAAGAACTAGAGCTATGCAACTACTGGTGACAAGTGTGTGTCAAAAAAGGAGTTAAAAGAACCTATGCTTATTAGTTTTACCTATTGTGTATGTCACTGAACAACAGATACAACTATCAGCATCAGAAACACCAACTTGTGTTTTTAACGTAGTGGTAGACAGGGCTCTGCATGGACTTTCTGAGTCATCTACAGCTAATCTGGGTTCTGACACCAGCATTAAATGTTCCCCATAATGATCGGTCAATATTGTTCCACACTGAAGCATTTGGACACACTTTCTTGAATTGGAAAAGAAATCTTTTGTAGGTAAAGTCTTTCTGCTCACACATCCATTACCCTGTCAACATTTTTTGAGATTTATTAACAAACACTAAAGGAGTTCCAGCTGTGCCATAAAGGTTATCTCAAAAAGGATCCTAAAACCATACTCCTATAGGTAGATGAGAGGGATTTGGTCAGGGACCCTATCCTCATCCTCACTGACAATGTAGGAGTAAGGAGACTACAACTTGATCTAAGCTGTTCTAGGTGCTGATCTTTCAAATTTACTAGTTACAGAATATGTCAATTACACACAAAAAAACACACACATATCACTTACACATTACTGATCCCATGTTGCTTTTCTTGCTCTGATGCAGTCCACACAGACAATAGGTGCTGAGGCAAGACTAAAACAACCAATAAGTCTAACGTAGACATTAACATAATACACACACATACACACACACGGTCTGGTGACAAAACAGTCCAGTCCTAACGGCTTGGAGATCTCCTACAGTACTGCCAGGCAAGCCCTCCTCTTTGGAGTGTTACAGAGCAAGAAAGAGAGAGAGGGAGGGAGATACTGTATTTTCAGAGGAGGGATTAGAGCCTTAAAGTGGAATTGGTTATAAACACAATCTCTCAGAAATCAAATGGTAACTTTTATATAGTGAATAAACAATTTTCACTCTCCATTGCGTCCATTTTTCCAGTTCCTTTCTTTCTTTTTTTTACCACTTTACACACAGCTGTTATGTGGGTGGGTTGTACAAAACTGCATTCTCATTGGTCAGCAGTTTCTCAAGTGACAGCGAAACCAGGAAGTGGTGGCAATATGTTTCATCTTCCATCCAGAAGATCTGTGGCAGAGACCATTAACCTTTTTCTTACATTTAAACTCATAATAATAATTGTTGTTAAACAACTGCACGTAGATGATGGCCAGTACAAATCGGGATTTAAACCCCCACCCCTGAAACTCATAGATGTCTTTTTTATGAGCCTCAGCCTCCCCCAGTGTCATTGGTTGCAACTTTATGTGCACAGAGAGGCATGTCGATATTACTTTGAGCAGCAACATTACTTTCCGGCTTTAAAAGCAAAGCCACATTCAGTAAAGCTGTATAAGTCAAGTTCCCCCATTTTGAATCCAGACTGGCCAGTACTAACGTTTCTGCATGTGGTCTGCCTGTTCTACACATGTGTGTCAGGGTTTCTGTTAAATTAATTTTAACTAAAAACCCAAAAATTAATTCAATTATCCACTACAGTTACATGGATGAGACACAATACCATCAGACAAGTCCTCCAACCTAAATGAGTTTGTGAGTCAGTTCTTACCACAGATTACAGAATTATCCCAAACATTACACTCATTAGTAGCACAGACTTAATAGCCCCCTATATACTCCTATTTCATTCTTGACCATTCCTGACAGAAGCCATTAGCTAATCCGAAGTATAAATACACTTACATTACTTTGGTGGCTTTAAATTGAGCTTTGAATGAAACCTTAGTTTTACTTACCAGCTATAATGGTAGGAGTTTTACAGATTACATTAAAAATTGATTCTTTTTGCACATTTTAACTTGGGAGAAAGGCCCTGTCTAAGAAAGCAAATACTAAGGAAAGAATTTTTTTTTCAACTACCATACAGTAAATCAGCATCAAAACAAAAATTCAGTATAAACTCTTTACAGCTTTACAGACATCAATTTAACCATAATGGTGTTTGGGGACTGCAAGGTATTTTTTTGTTGCAAAACAAAAAGGGACAACTGGGAATAATTGGCAACAAATCTGAGCTTCCATCCCTGCCAAAAACACCACCTCTTCCTTCCACTTTTTCCTCCCCTCCCACTCTAAAAAAGGTTCCTATGCATCAGAGATCAGCTTGACGAAAATAGAACATAGTCTTGAGTCAATCACCTGTCTAAATGGCTCTGTGTGGTGTGTGTTTGTGTGTGTGTGTGTGTGTGTGCTTGTTTGTGTGTGTGTGTGTATAGCCAGAGTAGCCTTGTGGGTTAAGGTATTCAGATTTCAGCTGATTTTTGAGCAAGTTAGTTAGTTACTTTTAATGCTTCTCTCTCTCTCTCTCTCTCTCTCTCTCTCTCTCTCTCTCTCTCTTCCTACCTAAACACTAAATGCAGCAATCCCACCCTCTTGGGCCCAGTCAAGATAGACCACATCAGCCTCACACAAACTAAGTCAAAGCTTAGTGAGAACACCAACACCAGCACTAGCACTGACAAATTGTGACTAAAGCACAAAGAGGAGCAAAACAAGAAGAAACCAAAGGATTTCATACAGAGATGAAACTCACAAAACTTGTGCATTCAGTTTGGGATGTTGAAAATCCACCAGAACATACTATTTCTACAGGTCAGCTGTAGTTTACTGCTCTCTGGTATTCTTTGGGAACAAGACTTAAACCAATCGAAGTTAAAATAATGTGCTAAATTCTAATATCTAGACTCCTGATAAATGATGTGTTGAATATTGCTTTAGACATTCCTTACACATACAATCAAATAAAATAAATTACAGCTGTCACAAATGTGTGTATAAGGAAGGTAGGGCCCAAGTGCCGATATCACAGATGTGTTAATTATCAAACCAGAAATTGCCAAGCCAACTTTATTTATAAAGCACTTAAGAAACAGCAAAAACTGTCCAAAGTGCTTAACAATTTAAAATGGTAAAGCCAAAATAAATACATATAAAGTATTAAAGGATAAAAAGAATAAAAATACAATAAAATAATACAGTCACCTACTCATACTGGGTCAAAAGCCAGGGAGAAAAAGTAAGGTTTCAGCTTTGATTTAAAAATAGACAGTGAGGAGGCCTGTCTAACTTGCAAAAGCAGTGCATTTCACAAATTGGGACCTGCAACAGCAAATGCTCTGTCTCCCCTGAGCTGAGTGTCCTCAGCACGTCCAGGAGCAGTTGGTCAGCTGACCCGAGCGACCTGGAGGGGGAGTGCACATATAGCAACTCAGAGGGATAGGGCGGAGCAAGACCATTTAAGGACTTAAAAACAAATGTAAAAAATTTTAACTTAACTCTAATATTCAGGCAGCCAGTGCAGCAATGCTAAAACCGGGGTGATGTGCTCTCTCTTCCATGTTCAAGTTAACAAACGTGCAGCGGCAGTTTGTACCAGCTGAAGACGGGACAGGGAGAAGTGAGAGACACCAAAATACAGAGAATTACAGTAATCCAGCCGAGTTATAATAGGTGTACTACAAGTCCAAGCAGCAGCACCAAAATTGGAAGAACTGGAGGCAATGGTCAGTCTAGGGAGTTTGACAAGAGACAGAACAAAGAATCTAAACAAAATCCATTAATACTAGAACAAAGCTATGAACACCCCAGCTAGGAAGCAAGAAACTGCAGATATACATAGCAAGACACAAATTGGGGAATAGGTCACAGGTGGGTGGAGCAAAGTACAAAAGGCAACACTGGTGAGAAAGTTGAGTAGGCAAAGAGATATTTCAGAGAGAGGGTAGGAGCATCCAGTGGGCTGCAGGAGAGCTGTAAATAAAAAGCAAAAACAGGTAAACAGGATCTAAGACAACATAGACCAAAGCCAGAATTATACTAGACAAGTACTGAGTCTACTGGCTTCCCCCCAAGCTTAAGGGCGGCCTCTCTACTTTCTGAGGCAGCCCAGTGAAGCTGCAAATGTAAACCCAAGTGCCATCAGTATCTCTTGGCGCATCCCAGAGACCAAGAACATTGGACTGTAAAAAAACTGATACAAACACACTGATACTGACGCTGATATAAATATTATATGAATGGATTTTCAGTGCCTTCTGCACTGTGTGGATTTCTGTGTCCATGTCCCTTTTGCACTACTTTAGAACTGTAACTGACTTGACCTTGGCTCACATGATCTGCTGAGGACTGACCTGCTTGGAAAATCAGTGCAAATTAGGTCAGACTGTGAAATCACAGATCTCCTGTGGCCCAGTGGATAGAATTCTATTGTTCAGCCATATTGTTGTGAGCAGAGCTGGTCAGCTGGCCTCAGTCCAGAAGACAGACTCTTTTTAATGAATCTAGTAACCCACCCTCTCACCTCCAGCACCACCCCCATGCCAGCCACATGGAGAGGAAGGAGAGAGAATTCAGCTCTGACGTCATTACAACAGAGCTTAGGGACCGGTAGGTAATAGCACAAATCCCAAGCTAAAAATTGCTGATGGCGAGGAAATCTTCATTTAACATGCACAATATGGTCCATGATGACAATCTGCAAATAAAATATTGCTTCATATAACTGGAAAAATAATTGTTAAGAACAATTATAGTATGAAGCTGCGTTATAATGTATGAAGCTGGAGACAGGCTGTCCACAAAAAGTCCACAGTTAACACTTCAGTTACCTATGGGTTGTTCTTTGCCACAAACACTACAAACTGGCCACTCTTTGGCTGACAAACTTTCCACTATATGTTGTCCACTAACCATGTAGGCTCAGTTGGTAAAGGTGCTGCCTACCGACCATAGAGTCGGAGGCTCTTGCCCCACTCATCCCGACTACATGTCGAAGTGTCCCTGGCTAAGACAATGGACCCCAATTGTATAAAAGCCGTGTATTTCTCAGCATTTATATCTATGCCTGATAATTTCTTCATGCTCGTGAGCACATCTCAGTTTCCACAATAAATAACTGAATGTAATTTTTTTTCTTCATCTAGTTTTAAGACTAGATTAGTTATTTGCTTCATTTAAAGACCTCAGTGAACCTTTGCAATGACGGTCTTCAGGAATACGGCATATTAACCCGGTCTAACAATAGAAAACTCCTTATCTTCCTTATCATGCGGTAAACCAAGAGCATTGTCTAGTGTCCAGTGTTTACATGTTCATAATGTGTAAACAACTTCTGGATGCACATCTGCTGCTGTTGTTAAAGCTCATAGTTTCCATCATCACAACAAGGAAGTGTGCAGGAAGGAGACTGCATGAATTAAAAGGAAATGGTCTGTTCAAGCTGTGACCTCTGACAATGTCATTTTTCACCTCGCTTTGTGGAGGGATCCAAGTTGTTCACCTTTCTTTGTTCTAGGCCACAGCAGCTTCATCTCTGTGAGAGTGAGACAAAATATGTAGCCAACTTTTAGAATTTCAGCATCCCTTTGGTCTATTGTGTCTTAGCTACTGTGTTGTCACAAGTGGAACCACTTATGTAACATCCATCAGAGCACAGATAAGGACTTGGGAAAGTTTTTCTTCATGTTTGCTTATTATTTTCACTAGTAAAACAAATACTTGCAAATTAATTGCAGTAGAAGTAATTATTAATATAAAAAGTAAAAAAGCATATGCTTTTGGTTAAATTTAGTGATATATTCCATTATTCTATAAGCTGCAGACAACTTTATATTTTTATTTTACCTATATTACCTCTTATTTTATTTAACTTAACAGAAACACACAAGTGTTAATAACTGTGTGTTAAAAACACAATACATCAGCTTATTGCTCCAGGGGGAATTGTTGGGTTCTCTCTATACATCTTTATAATCTTGACTATTATTAAGTGCCCTGAGATGCCTTTGTTGTGAATTGGCCCTATATAAATAAAGTTGAATTGAATTGAATTGAAACAGAGACACAACTAGTGTAGCTATTAAAAATCAGAAAGGATAAGGATAATGGTTGTCACAAAAAAATCAATGGCTTTCGTCTTTTCCCTTCAGGAGTCATCATAGCGGAACAAAATCTGTATGTTGATTTTTTTCATGACTTTTTTTTTTTTAGGTGGCCCTTGATGGCTAGGTGGGGACCACACCTGGTAGGGTGAGATTCGATCATGCAGCCTTCTTCATCTCAACCCAATGCTCTACCCATTGATCCACCGGGCCCCCTCTGAAGATAGTGGTTGTAAATTTACTGAAAATAATTACACAGTGCCTAATGGTATACGGTAATAACGTGTTGCATTGTGCCTGATTATGAATACTCGATCAAGACAAATATATTAAACACAACAAAGTGTATTACCACAGATCTAAAGACTTCATCAGTCCCTGTCAGCAATAGGTCAAACACGATAACTTCCATTGTCACTGACACTGGCGTCAACAACAACAACTTATGAATACATTAAAAATGAGTTTAGTACTTGAAGCCAACATATTGCCACCATTATCCAGACATGTTAATGTTTAATCATCCCTCCCCTCCATACCCCCCCCTTGCTCTCGGTGTCACACTCTCAAAGGTGTCAAAATGTTCTCCCATGCAACGTTTCTTGCAGTGAATTATAAAGTACTGTACATTTTTGGTGAAGTATGAAAAGAAAGAAAATATCCCCTCTCAGATTTTGCTTCAATGATTCCTTTCACACTCAGTTCGGCTCAGTCAGTTGTGGCTGTCAAGCTAATCCTCTTAGCCCCATTAATATGACTCATTCATTCCAACAGTGTGTTCACAGAGCACCACAAGTAAGACAGAAAGTAGGTTACTTTATGCATACTGAAGTGCTAGGAGGCAGGTGCTCTTCACTTGTCCAGAAATGGATATTAAGTCTGGTTTATTAGAATTTAAGATTGTATTTCCTACAGTTTTACATTCTGATTACCATTAAATTCTGGTGCTTCTGACTAATATTGGTATTTCAAAGGAAAACTGTTAAATGTCAGGTTGAGCCCTAGAGACTGAGTGGAGTAGCTTCTCGTCCATATTAAAATGAGCCAGTTCAGGTGGTCTGAGAATCTTGTCAGGATGGCTCCTTGGAAATTGTTTGCAAATTTTCTGGCCGCATCCAACTGGGACCCTGGGACATGCTGTGGATATTACATATGTCATATGGTCTGGAAACACCCATAGCTGAAGGAGCTGGGGAATGTGGATAGAGACATCTGGGCTGCCATACTGAGCCTGATGCCACTGCAACATCACTAATGGCCATTATAAAATCAACTTACTTCCAAAATTATGCTATAACCTTCCCTGACCACCATGATTATTGTCTTTATCTACATTTAATAGCCCACCATGTCAGGTCAACGTTATCATGATTTGGGAGGACCAGAAGATTCAGAAATCCAAAATGACAAAAAATGGCCACTTTGACCAAAGAAGTAGTTTTTATACACAAAATTTAAAAATCAGTTGTATGGATGATGTATACCAACAAAACAAAACTCTATGTGATTATGTATAGAGCTCAAAAGAGTTAGAACAAGAAATGAAAATGCTTTTTAACAAAACTTACATTAAGGAAATAATGCATTAAATTACTTAATTAATTATAATCAGTTGAGTTGATTACTCTATTAATTAATACCAACCTAATATCAACCTTTATTGAAAAATTAAAGAAAAGGGGTTTGATTTTTTTTCCATGGGTAATTTAAGCATGAATTTAGAGAATTCTATGGAATTTGGTGAGCATTATATTTGTATTTCCACAAAGAATTGAGGCCAAAAACAAAAAACAAAAAAAGGAAAAAATAGCAAAAATAGCAATAGACCACGTTCAATAAAGTTAGTTTTGAGAAGAGAGAAAGAGTTGTATCCATATCCAGCAACAGTCTCTCTAAAGCTGTGGTACAGCCTCACTCCACCTTGTGGCAGTCCCCACGAATCCAGCATTAATGCCACATTTTCCCAGACTCTCTCATTTGCCTGAAACTACACAACACTGCCACATTCAGCATCATCCCTCCCTTACAACATTACCTTTTTACTGGAAAATATGAATGTCACTCATGAGGCCCCTACAAAAACACCTTCCTTTAATAAAGGAGGCACTCGCAGACTGGACAGAGCTTTATATTGCACAAGAATATATTTTTCTGTCTTAGCAGCATGCTGTTATCTGCAGACCTCAGTACTAATCATCCTCACAACACACATCGGTGGCACACAAGCAGCCATTTTTAGATCAGATGTCCTTAATGTGGCATGTGCAGTCATGAACTATGCATGAGGGGAACACAGGAGTTACGTTAAATTATACATCCTGCTGCTGCACGATAACACCATAGGCCAACAGCTGCAGTGAGTCATGCTGCTCCATGGTCTATAGGCAAAAAAGTATTATTTTTAACTTTATCATTATCTCTAAAGTATAAACTATTATAAAATCCATGTTACTGCCAAAGACAAATTAAACAAAAAAGAAACTGAATGTGGATAAAAACAATTAAAATCAATTAAAATGACTTAAAATGCAAAACTATCATTTAAATTTTATTTCTGACTATAAGTAGCCTATGTCTCTGACAAACTGTGACCTCATTGGTCAGCAACTTTTCTAGTGACAGCCAATGGCCCTGGAGCAGATGTCTGTATCACTGAACACAAATAGATGATCACCCTGTACCTACAGTAAAACTATTTCATATGACTCTATAATTGATGGAACATTTCAGCTTGGTTCATATCACGGTTCTGGGGTGACTGTTTCTCGGTTCAGTTCTGTTTGCTTCTGGTAATGCAGATGGACAATTTCTGCATTGTTAGATTGTACCTTTGTACTAGAACAATGTGGAATCACATGTTCTAGTACAAAAATTATGAAAAAAAAAGTTCTAATCTTTTTAATGCAACAGGATACTGTAACTACATTTTGTCTTGTCTAGCTGTTGCACCCAGTGAGCCTGTTAGCTTCCACACTAATGTGGTAGCTGTGTGCCAGAAACTGACACTGAAACAGTTAGCAGCAAATCTGACCAATTCAGCACTGAAACATCTGGCAGTGAAACGAAATATTGTTTCTGTTAGAGGATACTGTGATTTATTGCAACAATCTATTTAAACTTAATTGTAGTTTTTTGCACTTACATTATTTTGTTTAAATGTTTTTGTTTAGTTACTATTGACATAAATATGATCTCATAGTGATGGTCAAATAGAACCATGTTGTGGCTTCTTTTTTTAAGTAAAAATATTATAGAACAATTCTAAAAATGATCTTTTTTTAATTTTAATATCTGTAACAGCGCATAACATTGCATTGCATCTGCATCAGGAAACTGGGCTGACTGGGGAGGCTAAAAAGTCAGCGCAAATACTTTGTTTCGTTCATAGTCTACAACATGGGGAAAGCAGCAGAAAGTTCAAAAGGACTGGGTGAGTTCTGAAACAGTTGTGATATCTACAGTGAATAAAGAATCATCTTCTCAGTTTGGTCTTGCTGATAAAAACTCTCATGGTGTCAGAGGTATGATGATGAGTGCTGCAATGTTTTGTAGCAGCTATATTTGCTGCTTTTTTGGGTCTCTCTTTTCACCTGTGAACCGTACTTGCTGTTTTTGGCACCAGAACACACAGAGAAGCAAAGACAATGTGAAGGTCAGGAAATGATGGGAGAGCTCCTTTGCTCCCCTCCTTAGACTCAGTAACTAATGGCTTCTGTGCTTCTCTCATCTAAATAAATTCAGTAAGATAAGTAGTTTATAAATGGCAATATTTTTATATTGCACAGGCCTAATGCAACAATTTTAAGGAAGCTTGGTCTAATGGTTTCACTTACACACCTCACAGCACTACTGTACTGGAGAACCTAAAAGAGAAGTGACACCAACGTGTGAAGAACTCGAAGATTTGTTTGTACTGATGCCTTAGCTGAAACATATGCATAAAGAATCAAATGTGATGTGATTCGGAGTGCATCGTCTTTATCTTATCTATAGAGCTTCAAAGTTGCCCATAATTCCAAGTATGTGATGGCAATTTTTAGTAGTAGTAAGAAATATAGGAATCCGTATTTTATCAGCAGTACTACAGGCAACACTGCACAGTGCCGCTTATTCAGACAGACCTGGCGCAGTGCTGGTGTCTCTAATAAAAAATTAGGGATACCTTGTAGTTTTAGTTTTACTTTGAAAGGATGCCAAATCTAAAGTTGATGTCACACCATGGTGTGAGTTATGAGGATAACTTTTGAGTGAGCTGGTACCACCTTGCAAGATTTTTTTCTGCCTTTCTGTTGGTGACTTAGCGTTCGTTTTCTGACTTTCTGTCATGATTCTGAAAAGCTGGTGCAGTGCTGCTGCCATAGTAGGTCAGTAGGGCAGCCATCTTATCTTTTTGGAACCACTGTAAAACTAATTATGTATTTCTTGTTATTAGTTTTTTTACAAATACCGCTGCTTGCTAATCCAATTTCTTCCCATCTTCCCATCTCCTCATCCCATCGTCATCAAATTTGAATGAATCAATTCTATCCACTGTAGCAGGCACAAGTGAACAAACAACATAGCTAACACAATAGCACCCTCGTTCAGTCTTTATAAAGTAAAAGATAATAAATATAATTGAAATAAAAAACAAGCATTGCAACAATGGTCATGCGAAAAACACAGATTTTTTACTTGCATCCATTGGTTTAATTTTAGTGAGTACATTGGTTTTGTTTGTGTGTGCGTGTGTGCGTGCGTGCATGTGTGCGTGTGTGTGTGATCATGGAATCTTACAACAGTTGTGTGTTCCAACGTCAAAAGCAACTCAGAGTTAACCCATATGGTTCTGAAGTTGTTAATGTCAAATGAAAAAATAATAAAACTTTAACTTGGAGCATACTTTACACATTGACTAAGATGATCAGATTTTATCAGAACCACCATAAGAGTCACACAGATAAGTAATATGTGCAAAATTGAGTGAAGTCCAATATTGCATGCTCATTTAAAAAGTTTGGAAAAGACAAAAAAAAATCCAATAAATTATGAGTTGTGAAACTGTGTGTGAGTCTAGCTCCCAATAAATCAATTCCAGGTCCCTTGCTTAGCAAAAGCAAGCTCCGTTTCCATAGTAATGCTCTCCACAAGCTCACTTTCCATGCCCCTCCCCTCTATTCTGCTTCAATACAATACGGTGCAAGAATTGCAGTTATGGAGGATGCTGTTCGATAGTCTCCAGCGTGGCACATTAACCTACTTCCGCATCCAGCCAGGAAATAAAAGGAAGTGGGAAAATGGGATGGAAGGACGATGAAGTGGACGAGAGAGAGAAGGAGGGGATGGTGAAGGATTCGTGGGAGGATGGAGGAAAGGAGAAGGAGGGGAAAAATGAGGGTGACATGAGAATGAAAAGGAAAAAGCAAAGGAGAGATAAAAGGCTAAAAGAGGAATTTAAAATTGAAGTGGCTATTAATGCGTACTCTCATTAATCAATTTAAAAATAAAAACAAAACATTTTCCCTCAGACATCAGCAGAAACACATCTCACTTGCAATTAATGTCTGCTGCTAAATGGAGAATCACCTGACACATTAAATAAAGTGAAATAAACAGTTCGTATTTCTGTGAATATGTTCCCCCAGTGTTGCACCATGATGACACACTTTCCTATCTGCCCATTTGCAGAGCTTCCCTCTGTATCCTCCCTTTTCACTAAGTGATGAGAGGATGACACTTCCCTGCATGCCATTCATCTGCTCTGCTCTGCTTCCCTTCACACTTGCAACCAACTGAATTTTCCCCAAAAAATAGGAGACAAAACCAGTTAATAACATCTCCCACCACACACTGCAACTGACAGGAGGAGGGTAATCTCCCAGAGGAGACAATCTTCTACACCAAAGCTAGCATCGAACTTAACAAGGGAAGAAAGACAAGGGGAGAAATGTGATGACTTACCGACATGTGTGATGACACACTGCACCCTCTGTAGTAGTTCCTGCACCGACATCTCGTCTTCCTTCAGCCAGCACAGCATCTCAGGGTGTGGGTCGCATTTACTGTCCTCTCCCTCTCTCTTTCTCTCTCTCTCTCTGCTACCACGCCTCCTCTCCTCGCCCCTTCCTTTCCCTTCAATCTCCCCAGCTTTTCCTCTCTAATCCAGTTTGTTGTCCTCCCAGGTTTTTTCTCAACTCTGCTGCCTCTTGCCTATAGTTCTTTCTTGTTTTAATTTATCTTGCATCAAGCCCCCACAGCTTCCATCACATCCAAGCAGCCCCAAACCCTGAGGGTGATAATGATGATGCCACTCCCAGAAATTAAACTAAACATGAACAATGTAAGCACCATGTATGCCCGGTAAAATAACCAAGTAGGTCAGTTTGTAATTGAGAGAAGCAGTCAGTAAGTGTTTAGTGAAGAAAAATAGCAATTACATTTTTCTGAAAGCCAACCAAAAAAATCAAACGCACAGTCACTCAGAACAAAGGATATCTCTTTGGTTCATCAGCCAATAAACCTCAATTTAGTGGGAAAAACTGAAAGTCATTAAAGAAATATCCAGTTTGTAAGTGAGAAAATAACACTCCAACTTTGGTTAAAATGGAAAATAAATAAACAAAACATCTGCCACCCAGACAGTAGGCTGAGTCCTTTCCATGATGCTGCCACTGAGTCAAAAACCAATAATATTAAGAGTTAGAATTTAAAAAAGGAGTCCACAATACTCTTCAGGCTAAGGGTAGGAAAGCACTGATGCTGCTGCTGCCACTGCTTTGTTGATGATGATGATGTCCTGTTTTTCTTGATAAAGAAGCCAAGTCACAATGAGTGGGAAACAAATCACATGGCTGCTATACCTGCCTGCAGGGTGGAGAGAGATGCACAGACTGCAGGGGGGAGGGCAAAGAGGGTGTGGGGTTTGATTGGAGAGAAATACTGGTGCCTGGAGCTGTGCTGTGCATGGATTGGAGCCAGTGACACGGATTGATCCTCAGGCTACAATATTTGCCAATTTCGTGCGATTTTTCCTGAAAAAAAAAACAGATTGTTTTTTCAAATTAACACCTTTTTGAGTAGCTTAAAAGACAATATTATTGATGATAAGTGTCTGTGATTCAACCATCATCATCTCATGAGAGCTCAAACAAAACAAATCATTAGTCTCCATGTATCATTTATCATTTATACTTCAGCTACCTTCTTGGTCTGTTCAGTGCTACTAGAAGCCACTCCGCTCTTACCACTCCATATTTTCATTAAGGCAATGGCAACAATGACAGGCAGGGAGGGGTATTAGCATCGCTCTGTGAGCCTAGGGCTCCTGGGAATAAGGAGTTGCTTGGGAGAAAACCATTAGCCCTAGACATATGTGGTCAGGTTCAACCCTCATCGCCACTCACTCATCTTCCCCCTGCCAGCCAATTAGAGGCCCTGCTGAGGGTTTTGAAAGAATAGAATATGGACATGTATAGTGGTACAGCATCTGAAAGTCAATGACTACTGTTTGCAGAAAATTTATTCATCATTTATTCATAAAAATATTAGGATTGTCTGTTCATTAGCTTAAGTAAATTTGCTTTTAATTCAGTCAACATTAGCAGCATTGCTGATTCCTAGAATTTAACGTTAGGATTGTAAGTAATAATGTACATTAACACAAAAGGGGCGGGCTTATAATATATTCAGAGTGAGGGGAGAGAGAGGACACAAGAAAGGAAAGAGGAGAGGAGAAAAAAGGATGGAAGAAGATGTAAGTGACGAAACAAGGGGCAGAACAAACTCCACCATGTGCATCTTCTGATTGGAAACCACCAAATTACGTCACCGGAAGTTATATTCTTCACTAGAGCGGGAAGCCCGAGTCCGTACTCCTGTTACAACATGAACAACTGAACTATTCTGCGGCTAAGATAACACGTGAAAACTCCAACTTTTGTATATTTAGGTCGGAGTTCATCCTCACTGCGTTTGGTATAGAAGGTAAACGGGACGAGTCTGTGCTGAATCAACAAACTACTATTAGCTATCCAACATTAAACAGGGCAGCACTAGCTAACTCGCTAGCTAATTGTTGCTAGCAATACTAAAGTTTTCACGATATGTGTAAATACGGTTTTATTATAACTTAGATATATTTACTTACGGTATTGATATCTGGGTTAACTCTGTGTATATATAGCGAGTGTTAAGCATTTTTTTAAATGCAACAGCTAGGCTAAAAGTTATATGTTTACGTTTATATTGAATAGTAAAGCAAAACAAAAACTAATGCACTATAAAAAATATTTGTTTAAAACAATGATATTGACGTGTATTTGTTCTATATAATAATTATGTGTGTCCATCTCTTATTGCGTCTGTGTGTTTGTATGTCTCGGTCCATTTCTGCTGCTTAGTTGGAGTCATGCAGGCTTTCTTGAAAGGAGCGACTTTTCAGACCACCAGGCCTCAGAAAGACAAGACAGCAGCAGGACCCAGTACAGAGAAAAAAGCCAAGGCTATTCCTTGGGTAGAAAAATAGTAAGTGAGAACTGTACATATTGTATCTACAGAATTACAAGCACAGCAAGCCCCATATCTGAGCATGTTGATGTCCATGTATCTATGGCTGCAAATGTAATCCAAATTCAGATCTGGTTCCTTTTAATTTGTTTTTTGGATTCTTTTTTTATGTAAGGACATTTGTCAGTTTCATTGTTTCAAGTAATTTTTTAGAAAAACATAGGCTCCTTTCCAGGTAGTATCTTTTTCAGCCCTGTCTTATCACCTTGGCTTACTTAATTTGAAACATATCATGTGAATGTTAACCTATATTAGTAGTATAATAATGTTAATGTTCGTTTGCAAACTCCAGCAGGCCTAAGTGTGTTGATGAGGTGGCCTTTCAGGAGGAGGTGGTAGCAGTGCTGAAGAAGTCTCTGGAAGGAGCAGATGTAAGTATCTAGCTCTTGAGGTCAAAAGTCTTTGTGTTGTATTCTTTTTACAGCCAGCCCCATATCCTAGGTGCAGTCCAGTTCTAAGCAATTGTAGACAAACAAATCGCAAAATGTTACTGCAACTAAGCCAAAAACATAGCTCCAAATCATGATGATGCAGATCTTTAAAATTGCTATCAAATATATAGTTTTATTTTTAAGTCTCAGTATCCAAAAACATCTGACCATTGTAGTTTCATGTAAAATGTACTCACAGTAGAAACCTGTACTGTACACTGGTTGATCCAGATTCAAAGGGAGCTCTCATGAGTGTTTCACCGATCATGGAATATCACAATAAAAGAGCTACATTGACACAGTATAGAGGTAATGGTATAACAAAGATTTTGAATTTGTTTTGAAAAGGACACAAACATCAGCTAAGCCATGCAGTCTTTCTCTCGCCCTACAGATGAAACTCCTGTTCTGTTCTAATTGCAGCTTCCCAACTTGCTTTTCTATGGTCCTCCTGGAACAGGGAAGACATCCACTATCTTAGCTGCAGCCAGAGAACTTTATGGGTGAGTCAGCTATTTGTGAAGTTCTGCATATAAAGCAGAAATATTAGGGTTTTTTGTGTGTGCGCCTTGTTGATGGGTTTTCCTTTACTATGAATCATGCCATCCTCCGCTGTCTTTCCTCTAGCCCAGTGCTCTACAGACAGAGGGTGCTGGAGCTCAATGCCTCGGATGAACGAGGTATCCAGGTTATCAGAGAGAAGGTCAAGAACTTTGCTCAGCTCACTGTGGCTGGGACTCGCACAGAGTGAGTCAGCAGTTATATACATGGATTATATGCATGGATTTTCCAGATGGTTGTTCCTATAGCAATCATCTGAAGTTTTTCAAGGTGTTAGTGTTCATTGTTAAAATTGTGTGTCACTGTGTTTTGCTGGATATGTAGTGGGAAGCTATGTCCTCCTTTTAAGATCATCATCCTGGATGAAGCAGACTCTATGACAGCACCAGCACAGGCGGCTCTCAGGCGGACCATGGAGAAAGAGTCCCGCACCACCCGATTCTGCCTCATCTGTAACTACATCAGCAGGTTTGCTGACTTTGCGGACTGATCCCAATTAACTACAGTATCCACTGACACACACTCTGGTCTTAGCCCTGTTATATGTTTTTGTGTGTTCTTTAGGATTATTGAGCCTCTGACCTCCAGATGTTCCAAATTTCGCTTTAAGCCTCTGGCCAATCAGATCCAGGAAGAGCGGTTGCTGGAGATATGTGACAAAGAAAACCTTAAGTACACCAAAGAGGTAAAAGAAACAGGATAACAGTGCTGATGTAATGTGGACCTCAAGAAACATTTACTGTGTAGTAAAGAAGTGCAGAAGCATTCTTGTGAAAAGTCTGCATCGATGTGTGATGATTGTCTCTGTTCATGTAGAGTATAGCAGCACTGGTGAGGGTGTCTGATGGAGACCTGAGAAAGGCCATCACCTTCCTCCAAAGTGCAGCACGCCTTAACGTCGACAAGGAGGTCACAGAGTGCACTGTGATTGAAATAGCTGGGGTGAGATGTATTACAGGATGCAGACGCCTGTCCACCTCTAACTTTGCTATACTATATATTCCAGTGACTCTGTCTTTTTCTATTACAGGTTGTCCCTCCCAAGATGATTGACAACTTGCTGCAGATTTGCTTTAAAGGAACATTTGAAAAGCTAGAGGTGACAGTCAGGGTAGGTCTAAAATGTCAGTACTTTGTCCTACATGAGATGTGGTTATTAACGGTTTAGTAGCGGTGGACGATCTGCTTAAATGTTGAATTATGATCCTCTATCTTAATGAATGTGGGGAACAAAATATTTATTAAAGAATGAAATTTGACAGTTTTGCCTAATTTGGGTAAGGTTACAGAAACGGACGTGGGTTTGTAGCCACTAAATCAGACAGATTTCATCAGTCATGTCAAAGTTCTCAAGGACCTACCACATGCAAAAATCCTGCATGTCTTTAATCAAAATAGTTTGAAGGAAAGCTGTTTAGACATGGCTGAGACAGATGGCAAATAAGGCAGTTAATCATTTTGAACAAACATTTTATATTTAAATTTTTTTTTTAATTGCAAAGCTACAGTTTTTAAAATTCATATGTTTCTCTAAACAATTAGAAAAATACATAAACCTTATCTGTTTTTAAACCTGACATACAAGTTTTCAAGTAGATAGACATTCGTGACACCAGGACATTACGCAGGTCATAGCTAAGTTTGTAGGAAATTACATAAGTGAGTAAGGCCAGATTTAAGGTCTTGTTTATAATACTTAAGTGATACAGCAGCCCTCACACAGAGACTGCACTTCAGGCAGACTGTATAGAGAATCCAGACAGCTGAGTGAATAAAAATAAAATGCATTTCAAAAGCTGTAAGTACATTATTTTCCCATATTGTTCAGGCTTCATTGCAAAGTTTGGAACAGGCCTACAGCATTAGAGACAAGAAACATAAATAATAGTAAAGTTTTAGTTCAATTTGTGCATGTTAGATATTGAGAATAATGGGGAATTTCCATTATTTATATAGGTAGAACATGAGGCAAGGATCAGAACAATAGGAACTAGGACTAGAGGTCTCTGGGGGCACCAGGGTCTTCATTTTAATTAATAACGTTTCCATTTTCTTTGTCAACATTTGTTGTTGTTTGCACTTGTGGTACCATTAAGAATATGTTAGTAGGAAGAAAGGATACAAGGTTGAACTTTTGTGTCATTCCCCTAGATGGCAGCAAACACAAATAAAACCGTTATGCTCTCATTACTTTTGCCTTTACCTTATGTGACCATTGGTTTTTATTATCGTTAGTAACATTTTTATTAAAATTACAAATTGTGAAACAGGTCAGGTCTGTTTTACATCCATTTTAACTTACCTCTTATTTTCCATGAATTTGACAATGCCAACATTATAAAATATATATATATATATATATATATATATAAATATATATATATATAAATATAAATATAAATATATAAAATTAACATTATAATCATAAGGGGATGTTGAACAGAGTCTGTATGTTTCTCTTTTTATAAAAAAAAATAAAATAAATGCACCTCATGGCATTCAGCTGTTTTCTGAGATCTCACTGGATTTGTGCTAAATAGGTAGGTAAAGAGTTCTAGAGTGTGATTTGAGCTACCTTTAATCACGAACATTCTGTGGGTCTTCCCTAGTGTCTTTAAGGTAGAGATGTTTGAGTGGGCAGTAGGAAGAAGCAGACAGTACATCATACACAAAATGCATCAAAAACAAATGTGTTTCAGGCCAGAGACAATACTATGGATAGTGAGGATAATAGTTATACTGCTGTAGGTGTTAGGGATGTTGGTGAGCACATGTATTATGCTGACTTTGCTGTTCACGTTGTACATCACATTCTCTCAAATGACGTTTTCTCTGTTAGAACATGGTGGATGAAGGCTACGCAGCTACACAGATTCTGATCCAGCTCCATGAGGCCATTATAGAGGGGGACCTTACTGACAAGCAGAAGTCAGCAATTACAGAGAAGATGGCGGTAAGTGATGAAAGACATCGCTACCTATGGATGAGCATTAGAGATTCTGGTGGAAGTGTCAATAATATGAATAAAAATCAGTGCAGCAGGTGACAGCAGCTAATTTCTTGAACTAATCAGAGCTGTTTGTCCTTGCAGTGACAGATTAAACCTTTTAGTTTCCATTAATTAAAGGAGGTATGCAGTGAGCACACAGTATGCAGATTCAAGTCATTAGCAATAGTGTAAATATGACTACATATGTTTAAAAACTACAGTTATATCAGGTTTATACTAAAGCCCTGTAGTGGGCTTTGGGTGCTCTGGTTTATAGTGCTTGTCTGCTCTGGCTCAGGTTGTGGGGAAGTGCCTCTCAGACGGGGCGGACGAGTATCTGCAGATGTTGAGTCTCTGTTCAGTCATCATGCAGCAGGTTGCCCAGAATAACTAAAGAGACATCAGTGTTTCACTCAGATTTACATTTGGATTGTTCAGAGTTAGAGTTTGAGATATCATGCCTACCAGTGGACACCGGAGGACTGTGGTGGATCTTCAGACTGTTGCACCTATTGTCTCCTTTGCTCTGCAATGAGCCCTTGAGTAATTTAGATACCAGTGAGATGTCATGTAACTACTTGCATACAGACCTGTATACACTTTTGTATTTTGAAAGTAATAAATAATGTTTTGTAAATGTTTTACTGTTTGTGTCTGTGAAATCATTGCTCATATGATTAGGACAAACACAAAATGAGTAATTTCTTAAAATTAAGTGTATTATGTATTACAACCATGTTTATATAGAGATAAATGTTTGTACAAATCAACAATTAGAAATAAACTGGTCAGATTCTGCTTCGGAATCAGTTTACATACAATATCAAAACAACATCTGGGATAATGTTTGTTTGCTAACTGAGAAAAATAAACTTCTCTTGTAAACATTTATGCCTGTAAAGGTAAAGGGCATGTGCTTAAGCCAGTTGCGCTCCAATCTCCTCCCATTTATTCAATATCCTGCATGTAGAACTTGTATACCTGCTGGTTTTGATAGTGAGAGTAGCAACTTAGACTTCATAAGCTGCATTCAAGTCACTGGTACAGCAAGGACTGCTGTTAGTTGCTCACCAAGAGAAGTTAAATACCACTGTGTCTAATGGGATATGCAATGGGACTATAAGTAATGTGGCAGTCTGTAGAGGTAATACTAGGTATTGTGTTCATGTATCTTTATTAAAATGTTGATGTCCTGTGCGCACATCGTTATGGAGATAATTACCTGGGGCGTATCGTTTTGAGTCATCATTAAATTTAATTTTTTTTCTCTTTGATGAAACACCAAATTATTTGGCATTTACTTAAGAGATACATATAAGTCAAATGCAAGTAAAAACAATATCCACAAAGTGTAGATACTTGTGGCATATTTCAATGTGATGATTTGAAAGCCACCATGAAACTAAACCTGCTGGATGCTGAAATTAATCATCACATTGTGATTTTTCCTTCAGGCAGTTTTCTTCCTGTCAATTACCAACAACTGCTAAATTTTTATTTTTATTTTTTGTCCTTTCGGCTAATCCCGTGAGTTCAGGGTCGCCACAGCAGAGCATTGTCCACATGTTGATTTGGCACAGTTTTTATGCCAGATGCCCTTCCTGACGCAACCCTCCCCAATTTCTACCGGGCTTGGACCGGCACTGCACAGCTAGGGAGGGGAAAGGGCTGTTAGGGGTTCAGTGTCTTGCCCAGAGACACTTCGACATATAGCCGGGAGTGGAGATCGAACCACAGAGCTACAGCCACCTCTTCAACTACTGCCAAATATGGCTTGCAAAAAATATCCTTAAATATACAAATAGCAAAGAGGCTCTTCAGATGTCAAAATAACTAATTTATATTGTGTCCAAAAACAGTCCAAATAAAAGTAAATCAAAACGAATGTTTTGGTCAAAACACTGTTGTTAGCACAATGCTATCATTGTATCAGATGCTATCAGCAAAAGCTAATCAGGAGGAAGAGCTCAGATGTAATAATATCCATTCAGATAGATCGAGATGCCTTTATTGTCACTGCATACAATATACAATGAAATTTTAAATTTACATTCTGATCAAAATCATTTTTGTTTCATGACTTTGAGTTTTTCAATATAGCATTAGCATGAGATTAGCACATTTACCTATGAATACCTAAACACAAAAAATGCAGTGTAGGGCCACCCAAAATGGAAGAAAGCCTCGAAGAACATTTAGGAGAAGTAATGCTAATCTGATTTAAATACTGGAGTTAAATCAGTGTGAACCTTAACTAATTTGCGATTTTACAGGTTTGGTCCAACATGGACAAAAATGGTTTACTCTAGTTCATTCAAATCTCATACAATAAAAGTAGATTAATCTTTTAAAACAGTTTGTGGTGCTGCTGAATTGTATTGAGGCTAAATAACAGAAACATTACAGTTCAACAACAGCACAAACTTAAGGCCTTAAGTTAGATTCTACTTAAGGTCTTAAGGTCTTGATCACCATTAGTCACAGCTTGTGCCTCTCATACATTGCTATACATTTTAAAAGATGCCTTCACAGATTTTGAACTTGCTTCTTATAGTTCTATTTTGGGTAGTACATGTACATAAATGACATTAAACTAACCATTGACATCTCTATATCAAAATACTACTACTGAAAAATACCTCCAGATGATATCACTTGGAGGAACCTTCACTTCAGACTATAATTCTTGTTGCTCACACTATGGAGTGTGTAATAATGGGCATATTGCTTTTCCAGAGCTCCCCCCAGATGATATCACTGAACTAATGATAAGAATCTCCTCTGGGTGATGTCATGTGGAGGGAGTTTTCAGCTAGAATTGGAGAAATAATTTCATATAGAGATGTCAGAGAAAAGTTTAAAAGCATTAATGTACATTTACACTCTTAACTAATGCCATAGAAAGCAAGTTAAAAATTGGTGAAGTCACCCCTTAAGGCAACAGTAATGACCTACTGATGAGCCTGGAGATCAATTCTTGGTGACCTTTTCTTAAACTACACCACTGTTTTACAACACTTAATCAAGTACTGAAGGCATTTCCTGAATCCACATAGACCTTTTGCACCTTTTGAAATTGGCTCATTTTGAGAATCAATCACCAAGAGAATCACCTGTGGTCAAAGTTGGAAGTGCATGGTAACACTTTGTGAGTGTCATGGTGTTTGTACTAAAAAATACAGTGATGATGACATTGACCAAGTTAAAAATGTTGTCTTCCCTACTCATCCAACTACATGTAGAATGTGTTACTACTTAATTTACAGGCAACTAACCTGATAATGTGCGTCACCAAAGTTATTGGTCTGTACAAACCTTTTTGCCTACCAGCCTAATCTATGTTAAGATTTAAATTTCAGAAATGGAAATGTTAATAATATTGAAAGTTAATGACGTACTTAACCTGTATGTTGGATTGATTAAGAAAATTGTACATGTTTGTGCCAAGTAAAAGATGTGGATGCAAGCACTTGTAGCTTTTTTCATTGACAAACTGTGGCAGCCCACCCTCCACCAAAAGCTGACTTGCAGACACAATGTCTCATTAAAAAAAATAATAAAAAAATAGAAATTTCTTCCACCACAGTTCAATGAGTTTCTCTGGTCTCCTGCACCACCACCTTTTGGTAGGTGGGGGTTGTAGAGGAACCCACCACATTACTCTGAAAACCATGGAGTGTGCTGCCCATATTGTAGAGAACGTTTTGAGATCCAGAGAGGCTACTCAACTGGGACAATCCTCTTGGTTCCTGGAGCAGCTGACCTCCATTGCTTGCTGAACTTTCGACCACCAGGACTCTCTGAGATCCTGAAAGCCCTCCTGCCTGCAGAGTACCCCCTTGTAAAAGGCCAGTCTGGCTCCCTTTAAGTGTTTTTAATGACCCTGCAGGTACCTTACCCTCCATGACTAGCATTGTCTGGGACCCAGACAGCTTTCCACTGTGAATCAGGTTGGAACCAGCCCCCTGGACCCCGCTGTGCTCCACCAGCACCATACCGGGTCCCTGGGCTTGTCCACTGGATATCACCGTCTGGCCCTGAAGCATCATACCTTGAGCAGGTGTTGTCTGGGTGCCGTTAACTAGTACCATGCCCTGCAGGTTGGCAGCTGGAGCTTCAGCCAGCAGCACAGTGTTCTGAACCTGTGGCTGGACTACATAGTGCACGGGCTGCAGCATCGGGGTGGTGGTGTAGTAGACAGGTTGCTGTTGTACCAAGAGCATTTGGCTTTGATTTCCCATCCCTTGCTTGACCGTAGTTACCCCTCCCTTTGCTGTGGCCGTGCTTTCATTCACCACCTGGGAACGCTCAGGTGTCTTCCTGACCAAATTCTGTTTTGTTTCGGTGACACTCTGCTGCAGCTTGGGTGGAGGGGGCAACTGAGGGGGACTGACAACACTTGATACTGATGTCTGAGTGTTGATGGATAAGCTGGGCATGGGTGTGGACACTTGTTTGACTTCAGTTGGGATGGTCTTTCCTCCACACACCTCTGCAAGGGTCTTGAACTTTGGTCCGAGGTCATCAAGGAACTGCAGGTCATTCTCAGACTCCAGGAGACTGCAGCATCCCACTGAGCCAACAGGAGAGCCCTGGCCCTCATAGTCATACACCAACAGACTGTCCTTCACTGTTAGGTTCTCATTTCCACTCATTGCCTTCTGTTGGCAAAACACATAAAGCAAACAATTTCAGGGTTTCTATTTGGTCTACTGAGGTCATTTGTAGATAGTCAGAGTAAAATGTCTGTTTTAATAATACTTTTTATGAAAGTAGTAGGTAATCACCCAAGGTAAAACAACTTGTCAAATTGAAAATCATATAGTAATAATCTCATTATGAGTCATTTTAAAACACCAGGCTGATGCGTACGTTCACATAACATCAGACTTACAGTAGACAATAAAGTTTTTCAAGTTTGTCTTTATAAGCCCTTGGTTTGTCCTTTAAAACCCATCACAACCATGCCTGATAAAACAGCTGACGGCACCATATCCAAACAGGTGGAAGATTTTAATGACCACTGCCTCACCCTGACCCGTAACAACCAGAGTATGTGCACCACAGATGATCATTATTGTGTACAGGATAATAAAAGCTTACAGTCGGATACAGAAAGCTTTTAAGTTAGAATAAATAAATTATTTCTCACCTCATTGTAGTAATGTCTGAAGAAGTGGTCTGGTAGAGCCATGCTGTCAAAAATCCCTTCACCTTCTCTTGACTCTACACCCTCAAACTCCCGGTAGAAGCCACTACCTCTCCTCTGGCTCATCGTTCCCCACATTCCTTCTCCATGGTCACTTGCAGCACCTTGATAGACTCCTCTGTTCATACCATCCATTGAAGTGACTGACTTACGGAAATCCAAACTTTCCATGGGCACCATTACTGAAGTTCTCCTATTTATGCCCATTCCTGTATTGACTGTATATGCATCCCCTTGTGTTGGCATGGTCAGCAGTGGCACCTCCTATAATAGGCCAAGCATCCAAACTTTAAAACAGATTCAACAGTTTTGTCAGCTGCCTAGTGGTTATAAATCACCAAATGCAACAAAATGGTTTAAAGCAGATATAATCTTAATAGCAAGTGACCAGTGAGTAAGCTACTATTCCTTTCATTATTCCTGTCCTCAACAGTGTTACCGTGTTCTCTCCCTGGCCCTCAGTGCGGTAGTTGATGAGGTGTGATTTGGTGTCAAAAGGCATGTCAGTGAATTTCCCTGTCAGACCAGCACCATCTCCACATAGACAGAAGAGCAGCAGCAGAGGAATAACTGCGAAAACATAAAAATCTTAATTGTTCTCAAAAGTCAAACTTGGTGAGGAGACTGCAGTGATCATCAACAGTGTAGTTTAATTTTATTTTGAACAACCATGTATAGGGCAAGGGTGTTACAATTGTAATTGGCAGCAAGGGTAGGGCAAATTGTTGAGGCTACATAGCCCCTCAAATTGAAGCTTTCAGGTATAGACTAAATGTTTTGCCTATTTTAAGAGAGACATTTGTTTGGGTCCAACCCATTTGTACCTCAATGCCCCTACATCTTAGCCTTAACCCTCTATTTTGCACGGTATATATAGGGTTGTCCTAATTCTGTTTGGTAACTAGGGGTAAAGAAAAGTGGTAAGGCAACATAACTCCTCAGAGGGTTGTTGGGATATTGAAATATTTAAATGTAACACCCTTCACCTCTATAACCATTATGTCACATTTAAAAGGAAATGTTTACTGCCTACATTCTAGTTTTAATTGCTAACCATTTATTAGAATTAGCATGATGATGATATACTTACATAGTAAGAGCAGCAGGCCCAGCAATAGCAGCCCAATGCCTGCAGGTCCTAACTCAGATTTTTTGTTGACACCTCGTTGCCCACACATCACTCCCTTCTCACAGGTGCAAACTTGAACCTTGACTTTCTGTGGTTCTGGACAGGATTCACCCTGCTCATCTTTCACAACGAATTCCACCTCATAGTAACCAGGCCACAGAGGCTCGTGGGCCCTCAAGATCGCTGCAGTGTCTGCAGGCAAGACAAGTAGAATATCAGTACGCTTTGTTGTAAGGTTAACAGTAACACACTGACAGCTGTAAATACATTTTTAAATATGTTAGCCTTTAAAGCCAGTATTCATGTCAAAAGATGTTTTGTTCTATAACTGGGATTTACATTGATAAGCAGGCTATGCTGCTGTAAATACATACTAACTGAACCCTCAGCCCTGGATTTCTGTCATAGCACCATGAACCACCAATCTGGTATGAAGAAAAACTAGTTCTGACAAAGTATAATTAAAATACAGCCCTAAAATAAGTTCTGCATTGTCAATACTGTGGTATCTTCTATCTTCTAACACTGATTTGCTTATCTGAACAGCCAATCACAGTGATCTCTCAAAGATGCAGATTATAGTTACTTGTTTAGCAAATTACTTTACCCAAACCCACTTTCTAGCAAGTAGTAGGCAATAGGGAAATCTGTAGGGTATAGCGTCTTGCCCAGAGACACTTCAGTAGTAGCCAGGAAGACCAGGAGTCAAACCACTGACTCTGTGGTTCATGAATGTGCTCAACCAGCTGAGCTACAGCCCCCATTCAACATGTGGAATTGACTGAAAGGCTGCCACCAGGCATCTGACAAGCATGGACAGTATGGGCTACCTCAAGGACTAGGATTGAGGGATGTTCTCCAACAGCCTGACACTAACTAAAGACTGACAGTCGGCTCAGTGTCTTTTGGCCATTAGATATACTGTACTTGTTGATTTATTTATTCCAAATAATTCTACTTATCTGTGCGTACTTCATCTTAAGCTGCTTAATACATGCACGTGATAGTGGTTTGCTCCTCACCATTGAGATGTTCCACTTGCCATTTGCCCTGAGTCCCCTCTGGGACAATGACAAAGTCAAAGGGTGGTCCATTGGGGTATGCATCCTCATCTACAGCATTCACAATAACTGCATCATCCGTGGTGCACATATTCTGCACGTTACTGCTCAGGGTGGGGCAGTGGTCATTAAAATCTTCCACCTGGATAGCTATGGTGCCAGTGGCTGTTTTATCTGGCATGTCTGTGATGGAAAAAACCAAAATAGGAGAAGAACATTAAGCATTTTTATTGACTTTCTTTACAGAAGACTTTATTCCTACTGCAGTTTGACAGCAGGTATACAGGACTGGTTGCTCTGACAGATCCTTTCAGCGTCCATCAGTATGGCTGGGAAGTGGCTTTGAACTGGTGGAGTTTAACTTTTGATTCTTTTTTGTCTGATTCCTTAATAATCAAGTCTAAAAAGAGATCTGGTACCTCTTCTGTTTCACAATTATTGAGACCACTGTGTGCACGCAGGTACTTACATTTGTAAAATATATATATATGTACAGTATCTATTCCATTGTCCTGCACTGTGTATCACAATTTCACTGGGTTCAGTTTTTTTGGTTTGATTTTTGTCCTGACAATTGGTGTTAATTGTGGGAGATTATATAAATATGTGATTGTATTTTACACCTACAGCTGTAGCAGATATTTAATGGAAGCATGTACCATCTGAAATGCAGATCACTTTAGCAATATATGTCCCGTTGACCAGGTATTTAGATTCTCTGTCAGGCTTCTTGTTTAGTCGGATCTCAGCTGTCTTTGGGTCGATGGTTAGCCAGTTATCAGGGTCTGAGCCTTTGGCATACCTACAGCAAAAATACAGTGTCAGTTACAATTAACAAAGCTGATATTGTAGTTTTAACTGTAAATGCTTCTGTTTACACCAACCTGACATTCTCAGCTGGTTTCCCAGTGTCTCCATCCATTGCAGGGTAGTAACCAATAACATCTTTAATATTGACTGTATGGTCCCCCTCTGATACAGGAAAAGCTTTGACTTTGGGGTCAAAACGTGGCCCCTCCGGCTGGTTCATCACATTGATTTTGATCGGATAGGTTTTACTTCCGGTCAGACTCTGCCATGATGAACTTCCACTAGTAGCACCAGTAGCTGCTCCACCTCCTCCTCCTATTCCTGAGGATCCTCCACCTCCTCCTCCCGCTCCTCCTCCCGCTCCTCCTCCCGCTCCTCCTCCCGCTCCTCCTCCTGCTCCTCCTCCCCCTCCTCCTCCACCTCCTCCTCCCCCTCCTCCAAAACCTATACTCCCTCCTGTGCTTGTCCAGTGTCCATTAAATGGTGGAGCCTTGTTTCTCACAGTTATGCCCAGGTCAAGGTTCTTCACATCCTCATAATCCACAGCCTTAGAAATGACAAACAGAAACAAAGAAAAATATTATAATTTGTACAAATACCCTTTGTCAAGGTAGGCTCATGAGGGCTGAGTTACTGCTTATTCAAGTCATGCCCTTGTCACACCTCTGACTGATGTCAAAGTTCCTTTTTTTTTCAGTTTTTTTGTGAATGGAGCATGATCACTGTATATATACCACAATACAACCAACAAATAACTTAATTTAAAATAGACCTGCAGTACCTTGTCGAGCATTAGGATGCCCTCGTGGGTGACGGGGTCTGTTCTAATGCTAAAGTACCCTGCTTCATTGCCTTTGGCAATATCATATACTACATCCCAGTTGTCGGTGTTCTTCAGGTCCAAGTCAGTTGCTTTGAGTCTCATCACCTCCACACCCTGTGTGTTCTCCATAATGCTCCCTTCATACTGAAATAAAAAATGGTACTGGGGTTCAGTTCAGTGTTTGTTTTAATGACATTTGTTGATCACATATAACATCTGCACATCCAATTTTTGCATATGTTAATTTCTATTCTTGACTCTGAAAATCTTCATGGGAGCCATCAATATATAGTTTAACATGTTGATATTGAGGAATGGGAAAGTAAAAATTACCTGCTCTTTCTCCAGAATGGGAGGGTTGTCATTCACATCTAGGATATTAATGATAACAGTTGCTGTTGCAGTGTTTCCTCCAACTTCGCCATTAAGGTCCTGAGCTTTCACTGTTAGAGTGTACTGATCTAAAGTCTGATATTAGAAAAAAGGAATATATCTTCATTTGGGCTATAATAAGAAAAGGCTATGTATACTTTTTCTTTTATTAACAGGTTTGAAACCAGATGGCATGTCACATCCCCCCTACCTGTCTATTAGTGTCTCACTTTTAGAAGGATGTAGCTCTGAATCTGTCTCAAACCACCCCTAACCATACCCACAAACATCCACTTGCATTTTAAAGAATTTAGCATCCTTATAAATATATCATGTCAGCTAAGGTAACAGCTGTTACACATGGCTACACATTGCAAAATATATTATTCACTTGTGCCTAAACCCTGGATTCTCATTCATGGACATTGTATAGGTGGAAGTGATGGCACTGAACACCACCAGCATCTGGAAATCTAGAAATAATCCTTAGATTTTTTTGTGGGCACTGCTTTGATGAATTCAGTAATTGCTCTAAAATAAAGTTTTGTAAAACCAGAGTCAACAAATATACAAGCATATACTGAAATGCTGTTTGTTTGAGGTTTTGGCACATCTAATGCATTTACTAGCTACTTTTTTATAAATGATTCTAGCAAACTTTGTTTTCAGATTTACAGTACAGTACAGAGTGGGTACACTGCAACATGACTTTAAAGTGGACTTCAGTCAAGATGAAATACAACATAAAGCTTGTAGCAGGCATGACTAAGAGGCATATAATTCAGCTGAATATCCAGCATGTTTCCCCAATGTTGCCTTAACTCAATTTTTTATTATTTTTTTTATCTACCTGCTGCTGCTGCAAACACTTTAGCAATACATTCTCAGAAATGTTCTTGCTTTGCATGCGAAAATAGGTACATAACATGTGTGCACCAGCCCATTTAGATTTTTAGCACAATACGAATGATAGTAAAAACCATTCTAAATCCTGCAGTTCATAATCTGCATATGGCCACAACCTAATTTCTCTATAAGGGTATGTACTGTACGTTTGCACCAAGGGGTTTATAACAGAGAAGAACGTGAAGTTGCAAGAGAGAAACTCATAAAGGGAAAAAGTAAAATAATTTTACCGCTGAAGAAGGTTAATTATAGGCATCTAAATTGGAAGCTAAAACAGGCACACTTTTCCAAAGATTTTCCTGGGAAGTGACAGTTCCAATAAAAATCACGTGTGGGCTTGCCTTGAAGGAGCAGTGAATGATGTCTTTTGACAGATAGCAACTGACAGGTCAAAAAAAAGTTTGAAATCATCAGATGATGGAAATAAAAAGCAGTCCAGAAGAAAATAAGGGAACATGTGTCAGTTCTCTAATATAAATGGTCTGCACTTATATAGCACTTTTCTACCTATTGGCACTCAAACCACTTTACACTGCTTCTTATTTACCCATTCACACTCACAATCACACACACACTCACACACCGGTGGGGGAGCTACTTTGCAGCTGGCCAACACTCACCGGGAGCAACTAAGTTGGGGTTCAGTGTCTTGCTCAAGGACACTTCGACATGTGACCGGAGGAGCCGGGGATTGAACCAACAACTGTGAGATTGGTGGACGACCGCTCTACCTTCCTGCGCCAAAGTCGCCCCAATAATATAAGCTGCATTAAATTCCATGGAACTGTATGATTTCCTATCAATTTGCGACATGCACGCATCTCCTTTGATTTATGCAATGAAAACACTGTATCATTTGACAAATTTAGAAATAAATTTTAAAAACAATACCTCTCTGTCTAGGGTAGATTTCTTGACATAGATTGTTCCATCACGGTTCATGTAGAACATGTCATGAGGTGGATTCTGATTTATGATGCTATAGGCAATCTGAGAGTTCTTATGCCCTGGTTCATCAGCATCAGTTGCAAAGACTTTCATAACTGAAGTGTCTGTAATAAAAATGAAACAGTGATCAAACTTCCTTAGAAAAAGGTTTCCTGAAAAACCTTCCCCGTTGAACTGAGATTAGTGCACATTACTCATAAAGCCAAGATCTGTACACAAATCGGAAGCACTAACCAACAGAACTGCACTCCTCCACCTGCCCAGGACTGATGTCTCCAAACACTGGAGGATTGTCGTTCTTATCTAAAACCTTGAATCGAATGTCGATGTTTTGCTCTGCCAGGTCGCCATTATTGTATCGTGCAACACCTGACAGCTGAAACAGCAGAAAATCACATTTCAAAGTTGTCATCTGAATTCTCTGTCTTAGTGAGTATATTGACAGGAAAACTAGAGGCTGACTTTAATGCATAGTAAGTGGTTTCCAAATCTTTCAATATTAAACGTGAAAGCTTTGGCTACTGAATCATAAGAAGGGTAATGTGACATCAAAATAAAAAAGAGCAACAAATCAGAATAAATTCTGTCATGGATCACTCACATTGTACGTGTCAATTATCTCCCTGTCAAGTGTTTGGGTCACACGAATGAATCCAGTTCTAGGGTCCACTACAAACACATGAAAGGGATACGCATTTGCACCAATGCCTTCGAGAAGATAGTAAATGTTGCCAGTGTTATCATCAAAATCGGAATGAATCTAAAACAGAGAACATGAGATGGTTCAAATATTACACTTTTAGTTTGCCAGAAGGAAGGAAACTAAAACATTTGTGGCAGAAAAACAAGTGAAGTTCATTAGAGGAGGGGGACCACAAACAATCTGGAAACCTAATGAATACAGTCATTCATGCATTGCAGATTTGGTCATTTTGGTCTATTTATAATTTGATATATACTGCAGGATAGTAGTATGACTTCTGGGTAAGTTTGGAAATAACATGCACAAAACCGGGGACACAAAGTTTATGTAATCATAGCCATTCAAGTCGATTACAGGCTTTATTATGTTGCCAACTTACCTTGGCAACATACTCCATATGCGTCCAGTCTTCATTTTCAGGAATTTGTTTTGGCGGAGGAATCCATTCTCTTCTTTTTCTAACCAGATTGTCTTCAGAGTTGGCCCTTGCCATATCAACAGCCTGGAGCTGTAACACAACACATATCATTACTTCACAATAACATTCAGCTTGCTGATTAATCCAGTCTGTACATGTAAGGCTGCTTCTGCAGCTATAGCACTCAAGGCTTCCTGGTGGCCCTCTGCTGCTTCATAAACTGAAAAAAAGGCTGAAATACTTTTTTTTTTTTAACACCTCCATTACCCAGTTAAGCTGCATATCATAATAAAATGGCATGTGTGACTTAGGTCGTGGGTTTGAATCCCACCCCACCAAGTGTGGCCCCGCCCAGCCACCAAGGGCTGCCTTGGTGCCCTTCCCGAGTTAGGATATACTGGGAAGGTTGCAGCAGGGAAGAGCATGAAATAGGACAAATATTTACATTTTCTCCCAGATGTGATTTTTTTTAATCTGACTGTTAAATGAGAGCAGGTATGGTGACAAAACTAAAGACCCTTTTGAAGACACATAATTCTATATCATATGCTTGTCATGTAGTAGCCATCTCTTCATATCCCATGAGTATAAAATCCCTGTATTCAAAGTCTGCGCAAACACACACACGCACTCACACACACAATAAAAATGTGTGTAAGCTGTGTAACAGCATCCACGTCAGGTACTGTGAGTGCCTGATTGAGTGTGGAGAGGCCAGGCCAACACACCCAACCACTCCTTGGGGATTCAACTATTCAGTCAATGCTTGGGCATGTCAGGAAAAGAACAAGAAAAGGGAGTTGCCTCAAATTTTGCATAGAAAATGAGAAACGAGAAAGTCTGACTCACCAGCACATGCATGAAAAGGTGCTGAGCACAAAATGTTCTTAGTTCTTAATTAGTGTGAGAAAATATCTCTGAGGATGTTGCTATTGTTCCCTCAATTAAATAGATAATATATAGGGTAATTAATATTTTATTTTAGCTTAAGAGAGTACACGAGATATACAGTTGGGGGTAAAAGTTTGCATACCCTTATTTTGAAAAGGGAAAAAGATTTTTTTCATCAATATAATATCTATCAATAGAATATATAATACACATTGACCTAGTACAAATGTTCCTTAATTAAAAATTAAAGGTAGTTTTTATTTATTCAAGCACATTTTTGCAATATTATAGTTTTTATTATTTTACTATAACTTTTGTAAGCAACGTTTTATTTTTACGTCTATAGATGGAATAACATTTGTACTCGCTAAATGTGGATAGTTATTATGTTAGGTTTAGGGTTAAGTTTGGATGCCCTTACAAAAAGTATTTTTAAAGCAAAAATTCATGTATGCAATTATTTTAGATAAATTAATGCAAGGTATGTATTTAATTATATTAGTTTTTTAACGGCTTGACAGCACAAGTTTTTTTATTATGTTCTTCACAAAAACTAAGCTAAGGACAATAATTCCTTTAATAACGCTTTTAAACTTTAGTAAACACTGCAGAGAGGGGAAAGCAGCGCTCAACCAAAATAAAAAAAAGCTCCAGGATGTCATCAACTAGGGTTCTTAAATGAAAAGTCCAACCTATATTGTCATAGAACTAAGTTTTCATCTCCACACCATTAAAGGCTGTTTGTTTGATATAGATATAAAGAAAGCCTACTATTTTCTTCATACTTTGTCTATATTTTGTATAGTACACATTTAAAAGGGTCTTCCAGACCTGAACATGAAATAAAGTTTAAAGAAATGACGGAAACTGTAAAGTCAAAACAAAGTTAGCGTCAAGACCACTGATGCACTGTGGGAACAGGAAGGTGCTGAGGCAAAACAGTTTATTGTGCAATCCAATATTTACGTTTCACAATATTTATTCAATCCAGTAGTAAACAAACAGTCCCTCCTCTTGTGCATGCTGGTCCTGTACCTGGCTACCTACATACAAACCCAGGTACCCACAGAATTTCCCAATTACTACAAATAAACCCAAGTATTCAAGGTAAGCAACAAAGAAATCTTAACCTAGAGGGAAAAAAGGGTAGGTAGAAGAATAAGGAGACATGTCCAGTACTCACATCAAAGAGCAACAGCACAAAGACTGGCCAATAAACCAGAATCATGATTGAAGAAAAGTCCGTATGCGGTGTCTGTAAGGTAAAGCGATTGAGTCCTGATGTCAACAACAAGAGTTCCTGATTGACTGTGAGTTAATAGATGCAAGGAGGAGGTTTATGACAGACAAGGGAGTGTTCCACCACTCCCCTGCATCCTGAAAATAAAGGGAGAAAAAAAAAGTGAGATGGCTGCTGTTAGGCTAAAATATTTGAACACAACAGGAACTTTCATAGCTATGGCATAGCTTCAGGTGTGCCAGGTTCTGCCAGTGCCACCCAGAGATCAGGTGACACAAAAACCACACCTGTCTGATGTTCAAATGATTTCAGGTCACAAGCCAGAACATACAATGGACACAATTTTAAACTAATAAACTAAGCATATATGCCTCCTTTTTCTTTGGCTTTGTAAAACAGCTGTGACCATCAGAAAGTGGCAGCAGCTGCACAACAAGTAGAAGTGAAACAGGACACTTTCATATTATCAATGACTTCATCTAAAACAAATCTCTTTGGTTAAGTTGACTGACAGGTTGTATTTATCATCCTGCATAATCAGTGAGTCAGTGTCTCGTTTATGTCTCAAATAGACCTACACAGGCTAAAGCACAAATCAATACTCTAGATTTGTTAGAATAGTTTAGAAATGTAGAGCCTGTTACTTTTTACAGATTTGACACGCATTTTACATCCTGTCAGATTGATATCTCTTTAAGCCTTCTCTAGACATCTAGATACTGGGTGAAAGTTGTTTTTCCAGAAAGGTAAGAGTACAATGGGTAGTGACATAAAACTATAATTGTACCTATCCCATTTAGTGTTCTGATGGTGTCACACCCTTGTAACATGAGTAACTCTGAATTCCGTCTGAGCGAACAATGTTTTGTTTGTGAAACCTTTGCTTCTTTTGCCCTGCAGACAACAAGCGTTGCCATAGAGACATCAGTCTGTGCTGTCAGGGAGGATAGGGCCTTCAGAAGATGTAATGTTTGTTCCATTGGAGTAGGATCTTGTTGTCCTTTTTTGTGATGAGATGTGCCTGCAGCACAGTTCTATAAGCCATGTTACAAAAGTAATAGACTTCCTGTTCCTATTCTACTGGACTGCTGCAGACCTCATGTCTGTGTGTCTGTATATTCAATATCCCATGTGTCTTTTGAAAAGAAAGAATGAATGATAACTGAACTTCACAGCGCAAAAGTGCCTTGTTATGTTGAGGGAACTAGATTTTAACCTATCAACAGGTTTGATAACTGTTTTGTTTATCAAGGTAGGAATGGTTGATTGTACAAAATTGTACTGTTTTAGATTTGTTTATTTGGTTCAAGGCAAAATTAGGTTATATGCACATACACATATATACCTGTACACACAAACACACACACACACACGCACACACTATGAGTGTATATGTACCCTATATTGTCACTGTATGATGCTTACAATAAAAAGGATGTTAGGTAGAAATTTGACCTGCCCTTCTCCCTAACATCCTCAATTCTTAAAGATTTGCATGCAAGTTATTTTTGATTTATCTTGCATATTTCTGCTGTATTTATGATAAATTATGTAACAAATATACACAAGTGTCCACTGATATGTTTGTATGATTGTTATTCTGGGTTGACTTTAGGACACGCCATATCTCCCTTGTACTGTCTCTTTGTCTGTATCCTGCCTCTAAGTGTGAGAACTGTGAATAGAAACCCCAAATCTACAGTCAGTGACATACTGTATGTACAATCTGAACATGAATTCCAAACAATAAATTACTTCAACTGAAAATAAATGTGGGTGGTACCCTCTCATTTCCCCTTAGTTGATCATATTTTAGAAAGAAACATCTCTGATTTAAAGAGTTAACCAGCAATTTGTCAACATAGAGCTCTGTAAAAATGTGTATAGATGAAAGAGTTCTGTGACATTATAGGTGGAGGTGATGGTTTTAACTAAACAAAAGTTCACATGCAACAACTTAAGTGTTTAGTTTTTCTTTTGGGTTGTGTGTGTTTCCATGACTATATTATTGATTTGGGTTAAGAGGAATTTCCATTAAATTTGGATTAAAGCTGTTAGGTGAGGGAATACTGTGCCAGTGGGAACTAAAGGGGAAAGAAATTCTGTGGAACTGTAATTAAAAGATTTTTATTTCCTTTCACCTTGAATCAGATAAACTAGTCGTGGATGGATTTGTGTATTGATAGAAAACAAACAGGGCGTGCTCTTTTTCTACAAGTACGTGCAGGTATTTTCATCTGTGAGTCATGCAACACAGTGTTGTTAAATAAAAATGGTTGGGAAGTTTCTGTTGGTGCCTTTAGCAATTTGGCAGTTATAACCCTAAAAGTAATGGCTGCGTTAGCCAGCCCTGGGGCCTGGGTGGCGAAGACAGCATTACCTGAAACCTTTGGCTCTACCAGGAACTTGTACCGAGATAGGGTGGTTGTCCACCTACCTTAGGATTTTCTGGGACCCTGAGGCCGATCCACTTTATAATTGAGTTAGATCATAGTAAAATACAGTCTGCTGCATGGTTGACCTGACCCAGACCAAATTAGTTACAAAGCATCAGATTATGAGAAAAAACCTTTTTACAATCAATCAAATGACTGCAAACATCACTGTTAAAAACTGAGTCATTATGCCTACATGATCCAAGATGAACCGAAGAATAATCTGTAGATAATTGATATATATTTTTTACCTTGGAATCTGAGCTAACATCATGGAAATAGACAAAAGGTTAAGTAAATTTATTGCTGAAGAGCACAGACTCAGGGGCCAAGGAGGTCAAGTGGCCCGTGGGCCAGAGCCTGTGTATGAAGTGAAAGTTAATATTTAGCCTCTTCCTAGAGCTCAAAACATGTACCATGACCAAAAAATATGTACGATGACCTAAAAGAGAAACAAAACATTGTACACACAAAATCTCTACAATTATAAAATAACAAAAAAGACAGTGACCAAAAGTATACACAAAAAGCACACGGAGATAAAAAAAAATATTAGAGACAGTTTAAGAATGAACAGAAGAATCTCGGTCAAATGTGGAATATGTTGTCTTTAGAGGAGCTTCCCTTGTGTTTCAGTTGCAGATGGACTGTTAGAGTTTTACACTGAGTAAAGAAACCTTGTTGGTTTGTCAAAGAAATCTTAGTTTTACCAGAGGGCTCACTAAAACAATTGACATGTTAAACTATGACTATAGACTATAAACTAGGACTATATATATATCTATATCTATATATATATATATATATATATATATATATATAGATATATATACACACATATTTGTTGGTGTTATATATGTGTATATGTGTTGAACACTTACGGGAAATCAGTAAAAAGTCTCAATGACTAGGAGGGTGGAGTGACTCTGTTCAGTGTCATTACAATGAAAACAGGTTCCACTACCAACCTGAAGCACCAGCACTCAAACATATACCTACAGACGCTGACTAATTTAGTTATTTAGACATGTCCAGAGATGTTTACTTAGCAACTCATCTGCCCTGAGACAGATGTGCAAATATTGTGTGGTCATGTGATTTGTAATTTGATGTCGCTTGTTAGTCACAAATTAATTCAAAGAAAGATGTTGATGATAACTTCTCACCAAAATAGAAAAAAGTTTTAAGCAAATTTTAATACCAGCTGGTGTTCAATGTGTGCAACCTCAGCTGAGCAACAATAAACTTGACACATGCATTTGCAATGCTAAAGGGAACCACTATTTGCCAGCTGCAGTTTTCTGGCTGATACTCATACCAAAGCACTGTATTACTCCTGTAGTCACAGATACTGTAATATACTGTGTATCTGACGCTACTACACTGATTTGGATAAAATATCACATTAGTAGAAAGTTTGTGAGTTTTACAGTGATACTACCCCTTCACTGTATTATCATCAGTCAGTGTTATCATCAGCATTATCATCATTAATGTCTTGTTTCAGAGACCATGCATGAAAATATTAATTTCATTCATTAGGAAAAGATATGTTGTTACTAATAGCTAATCTGCAGTCCCTCAACATATGCACTCAACAAACAGGAGACAAGGACATATTAAGGACAGACTAAGCATACATACTAAACCCAGAGTAAAACCATCAGGTGAATGATATAAGTGCACAGCTGAGCACTCACCAATCCAAGGGTTCCAACTTTTTTGACATGTGCTACTACCATCAGATTTAAAAAAAATTATTTTATTCTGTTTATGTTTTACACATTGTACCAACTTTTTTTGAATTGGGATTGTACAAAGTCTGTCACTTTCAATACGTTACGTTTTTAAAATGTGACATGTTGTATTTTTCTCATTACACTAGATGACAGTGGTGATACTGTCAGTTTCCTATCCTGACTTTATTGGCTTGAGCATAAATTGATCTAAATAATTTCAAAGTCATCTCACATGCTGGAGACAAGCAAGAAAATTTACTGTGTTAATACAGCAATAAAGTTCACCAGTCATTGTGTCTGCTTGTCTACATTTGGGTCGGGTCTGCTTGAAGTTGTATCTGTTAGCCCACCACAATATATTAGTGTTCATATGTTTTATGGTTGTATGAGGTCAAAATTAAAATTCCAGCTGTTGAAGACCCAGTTTATAAACCTACTGATGCTGGAGACTCGGTAGGTCGTTTGTACAAACTGGCAAAAATGACCAACATAAACGCATTTTACAGAAGGATGCTAAAATGAAATTATGTACCATCTACGTTTTCTGCTCAGCTAACAAAAGATCTACTAGACCTCCCAATAGGGGTTTATCAAATCTATTCCATTTTATTTATATAGTGTTTTTTTACATCAATAATCATCTGTAGGGACTTTACATAGCAAGGTAAGACTTCGCAGAACTAAAGAGAAAACCAAATAAATCTCCTTTGAGCAAGCACTAGGCAACAGTGCAAAAGAAAACACTCCTTTTAATGGCAGAAACCTCCAACAAAACCACATTGAGGTTGGGTGGACATTTGCCTTGACCAATTTGAGTGAGTGGAGAGTGGAGAAAAGAAAGAGGAGGGACAAAAAAAAGTGCCAGAAAAACACTGGGCAGTTTGTTACGGCCAGGAACTACAAATTGGAAAAGTCTAAATTTAAAGGTATCCACAGTCAGGGATACATAAAAAAGTACAGTGAGAGGGAGAAGCACAAGTAGACCTGCACTGAGAGAGAGACGTGGTCTGTTGGGAGAGAAACTAATGAAGGAGAAATACTGTATGATCTCTCTTGCTAAGTCCAGTCAGTACTATCACAACAGTTTTTTTCTTTTGGTGTACTGGAGACTAGTTTCTGGGCCATTACAATAGTAGGGGTTTACCATAGTCTAGTCTAGAAGAAGTGCATGAACCAGTTTTTTAGCATTACTGATACTAGACACTCCCAATACCTATTAACCACTTAACTGTCACAGCAAATTGTTATCTTTCAGAATGCCACAAGTCAAAGTTTGACAAGGGTGGTTGTGTTGGGGCAGATTTTGAAGATTTTAAGAATGTTTTGAACTTTTCCTCTTTAAATTCTATTTTGAAAATTGTTTACATTAAATATTTCAAATAAACATTTTTCTGCATAGATTATTATCATAACTACAGTCAAACAGTCTGATTAGGAGATTGCTTATCTGGTCAATACAATACTGGGATGCAGGGCTTCAGGGCTTTTACTGTTTCCCCTTAGCTTACCCTGGAACGCAAACACAAATGTTTGTTTATGATGCTGTTCAAGGCTGTTCTGGCACAGGGAAAACAAGTTGTTAAAAAATTAATGGAGGCTATGTCAGGTCTGTCCGAATGTCTGACTGCAGTCTTGTTGTATATACCTATGAATAAAACTGTTTTTATATAATTAACATTTTTTAACCAAATGTCATAGTACATGGGAAAAAACTGTGCATCATTTTAACCCTTAGATGCATGAGTGATTGGACCAGACACCACTCCATAAGTGGGTCAAAAATGACCCGTGTTAAAATCAAAGTGTTTTTATGCCACTTTTGTCATTTTGGTTAAAAATAACCATTTGTATTATATTTTGTAGTATACTTTTGTCCACAAAAGAATGTTTCATATTTTATATCTCATTTTGTAAACATTTAACATTTGAAAATAAAATTCCAGGCATAGATATAGACTATATTGGGCTGAGACTGTAGTTTGAGTCCAACCTGTAATTCATATACAAGTACGTATGGCTGTATATTCCTAAAATTAGAAAAAGAGGACTTAACAGTGTCTCTTTTAACATGTTTCTTAATATTTTATAATGTTCCATCCAGATACAGCAAACCTGACAATCAACCTTTTGTGTTAGAGCAGAAACCCTGGAATAATGTGCTCATTAAAAGGAGCTGCACAGCATAACATCTTTGGCTTAATGTTCTGCAAATATAAGGTAAGTTACAGCAGTGTCTGAAGGCAATATGACAAAGAAATTAAATGTGCAGAACACAAATATGATTTTCTTTGGCAGCCCTTAGTTTTCTGTGTTTTCATTTTTGTATTTTTGTGTATCAGAACAAATCTAGCCAAGGATAACAAGGCAGAGCCAGCAGGCTGGGAAAGCACTTTAGCACTTTGGGCTAAATAGGCCTTCATTCAATTCACTCATATTTTTAATGACTGCTAATAATGGAAGTTGACACTCTGATTTAAAGTGCTATTAAATTTAAAATAAGGTTTTAGTGGATCTTTTCTATCGAAGTATGGAAATGTGACAGCAAGAGGACAGGGAATTAATTCCTACAGTACCTTAGGGAGGCTACAAAACTCAAACTGCATCTAGCTCTGGTTATGTTTGGACATGTTTGGAGATAACCACAACTGATAACTAGAAGGAATAAACAATGAAAATGCTTAAAGTTGTGTTTGTTGGTTGTTTCTGAAAGTTTAGCTTTTACTTCCAATCCAACCAACATGTTCGTAAAAATGAACAGTCAGCCCTGATTGAACCTTTAAAACAGTTATTGCGGATGCTCATTGATTTTTGTTTGAGCTTTTATGATTTAAAACCTGTTATTTCTTTCACCTACATATAGATATTCAGGAGTAGTATTCACCTTACCAATGAGATGTCCCACCTGTCATTTGCCCTGAGTGCCCTCTAAGGTAATGGCTAAACTTGAATAAACTGGACAAACTTCATTAGGAATTTTCATCTAGAGCATCTAGAAATAACAGCAGCATTCATTGTGCACATGCTCCCGATGTTACTGAGACAGTCGTCATTAAACTCTTTCACCTAGATGGCTATAGTGTTGGTGGCTATTGTAGCAGGCATGTCTATCCTTGAAAATTATTATTTTTTATTCGAAAAAAGTTAATGGTGGCTATGATGAACAAATGTACTTTGAGGCTGAACAGGCTCCGACTATGCAGGCCCCCATCCACCACAACATTAAAAACTAGCAGGTGGTACAGTATTATTAATTAAGCACATGTATGTAGCAGAGTAGTGATTAAATAGAACAGATCAAACAAAAACTGTCAGTCACACAAACATGTGTATCACAGGTATGAAGTGAAATTGGGATCCCGACCTATAAAATTTGAAAGTGTGAAAATAAAATATAAACGTCTGCAGTACTTATTGAAAGTTGTGTTAACTTTGAAGGAACCAGTTGTACCATGCATTTACTCTTTTTGTACGCTCACAGTTGTACATTTGTGTATTGTTTATATCTCTGTTTTCTCAATGTAAAGTTGACCTGTCTAGTACCTGGTTTGGGCGTTTGTTATGTAATATGCAGTTTTGTTTGGGGTGGTGCCCTGTGCTGTTTTTCTGAGAGTGGAACAAGGAACATTTTGTTTGGGGGGGAGGGGGGGCATATCTAAGATTGTCTTACAGCATGTTGACTGTGGTTTTGTGTATTAGATGAGTAACCCTAGATAGGAATGGTTGTAAAGCTCTAGACATGTGTTGACAAATATGGTAAAGTGAAGTACTGACTGCTTAAAGTTGTACCCCTATTATTTTATTATGAAACTGTTAAGTTAGGCGAACCCCGAAACTTTTAGTTACACTAAGTGTAATATGTGTAAATACAATTTGCTGCTGTAAAGTTGGTAGACTACCTAACTGTCACATGTGGCTTTTATATGGTACAGCACATATTAGCATTTCACGGACCATGTGCTTAGTTTAAATTTCCTTTCTCAGTCCTTGCATCAAAATCTGTATTCTAGTGTGAGTGAATCGCTGTGAACAACTGCTGTTTTAACTGTTTTATCGTACATATGAGGGGATGTATGAGAACTGAACTTCACAGCACACTGTGATGTTTGTCCTGGCAAGGGCATCAAATTTGTTTTCTAATATTACGCAGGTTTGACCATTGTAACACAGAGAAAGCACAGTAAAAATGCAATGATATGGCTGAATATCAGATTCTATCTCCTTATATGTCGAGGTAAAGCTGTGGTTTTCCCTCCCTTTTTGATATTGACTTAATATTTTTGCTTGTACCTCACTTGTAAGTTGCTTTGGATAAAAGTTTCTGCTAAATGCTAAATGTAAATGTAAATATTATAATACAATATGAATACAATACATTATAATACAATATAAAACAGTGGCAGCGGTGCAGTAGGTCACCTACTGACCATAAGGTCGGAGGATCACGCCCCGCTCTTTCCAACAACATGTTGAAGTGTCCCTGGGCAATACACTAAACTCCCAACAGCCCATTGCCAATCCCGAGCTGCGCAATGCCAGTCCCAAGCCCAGTAGAAATTGGGGAGGGTTGCATCCGGAAGGGCATAAAAACTGTGCCAAATCAAAATGCTGACTAATGAGCTGCTGTGGCGACCCTGAATGGATGGAATAAGCCGAAGGACAAAAATAAATAAATACAATATATAACAATGCAAAAACAAAGATACACTACGATGTGATACAACACAATACAAATCAATAAAATATGATACAACTTTATAGTCAGTTCGATTGACTAAATTTTGCTACTTAATCAAAAGCACCCGCGAACACCAAAAGCAACAATATTTAGGAATAATAGAAAAACACATCAAAACTCAACAACATACATATAGAATAGTTTTTTTTAGCATGTTTCTCCTACACCGAGGAATTCTGAAACACCTGTTAGAGGGCAAAAAGTGATATTTAGGGAACGTGAACTCTGAGACACTGTCTGCAAGTCTAGGCCTGCTTTAATGGTGAGATGCTTAAAAAGACTAGACTAATGTTCACATGCAGCAACTTGAAATAAGATAATGAAGAGCAGATGTTGTATTAAGATGAGTATGTTTTGCAATCTGTAAGGAGCAGAGGGCAGCACACTGATGAAATGGTAAGCACTGGTAGGTCACAGACTGAAAGTCCCTGGTTCAAATCTACCTGCTGCCTGTGGCCTCGGTATGTGGAGTTTGCATGTTTTTTCTGTCCATGTGTGGGTTTCCTACGGGTACTCTTTGTTTCCTCCCACAGTCCAAAGACACACATGCTAGGTTAAGTGGTCACTCAATTTCCTGTGAATGTGAGTGTGAATGGCCGTCTCTCTACTGGCCCTGAAATACTGGGACCTGTCCAGGTTGGACCCCACCTGTCACCCTATGACAGCTGTGATTCCAGCACCCCTGTGATTACAGATAATGGATGGATGAGGATTCAAACTTTGTACCATTATATTTGGAATAACGCTGTCAGGAAGATACAGTTAAGTAAGAAGTAAAGAAATTCTGTGAAACTTAAAAAAACCATTTTTCTGTGATAAAAATTAGCTGTGCAGGCATGTGTGCTTGCTACAAAATAGGCAAACAGGGAGTGGTGTTTTGAGAGCTGTTGTATGTGTCAGCGAGTGTTAGTTGGTCCTTTCAGTAATTTAATACGTGTACTTGCAAAAATAGCTGGGTTAGACAGGTGCCAGGCAATTACTTTTTGACCGGTGAAAATCTTTCCTAACATGGGAAAATTACAGTTAGACCAGGGGTGTCCAAAGTCCGGAACAGAAGGTGGAACAGATCGGGTCGGGCTTCTTCGCAAACATAATTGTTTGAGCAAGCATTCTCTGTTATGAACTATGAAATTCAGACTCACTGAATACCACCTAAGTGACATTTTAGACATCTCTAGTACTGCTCTGAAACCTGACCTGCAACATATACTGCAATCAAGATCTCAGTATCGCCCGTCTCATTAGTTTCAGTAAGTGACCTGTCTCATAGTGCTCGGAAATGTATAAATTATATTTTGTTATTGTTAATTACCTGAATTTGTTTTACGGTAGTTTAGGGTTAGTTAGTGACTTAGAACCACAAGGAGAAATACTACATTCTGTCTAGTGTGACTTACCCAGGCTTAACCCAATGTTAAGCAAACAGCCAGAACCTTATGCTTTTCCACTTCCTGTGCTCCATCTCAATCCAAAAGGAGCCGCAGGCACATCGTTTGTAATTTATCCCAGTAAAGATGAATTATGCACATCCTCACAAAGACAGCACAGTTAGCAAACCACCCTTTGTTGCAATTCATGGCAAAACAAAGACTGTAATGATGATATGGCAATGTGCAACTTCCTGAGTCAAACTACAGTTAGAGGTATTAATTAAAATGCAAAGATCAGAGTAAGTTAGCAATGATTTGATCCTTTGTGCATGTAAAATAGAGAGGTGGTCTTACTTGAATCTGAAGAATCTGACACTCCAGCAAAAACTTAACTCCAGAGATCGTCGTTAGACGAACACTGAACATTTACATTTAGTCATTTAGCAAACGCTTTTATCCAAAGCAACTTACAAGTGAGGTACAAGGCAAGCAAAAATCTAAGTCAAGGAGAAACCATGAAAGCAAAGTCCTATCAGAAAAGTGAAAAGTTTCACGAGATGCAAGTGTGAGAAAGAAGAGTGGAAGAGTTCTATTTTCAGCAGTTTTTTGAATATTGAGAGAGAGTCCGCTGAGCGTGCAGTTTGGTAGCTCCTTCCACCATCGTGGAGTGTGGACAAGAGGATCTGATGTGGATTTTATAATACTGTACCACCTGCAGTGGATTTTATTATGTAAAGTGCCTTGAGATGACTTTGTTGTTAATTGGCGCTATATAAATAAAGTTGAATTGAATTGAACTGTCAAAGGCTGACGATAGATCTAGTAGAATTAGGACAGAAGACTGACCTGTGGCTTTAGCAGCTCGAAGATATTGTAAAACAGTCAGGGAGTGCCGTTTCTGTGGAGTGACCCCTCTTGAAGCCAGACTGGTTGACATTGAGGAAGTTGTTCTTGGAAAGAAAGTCTGAGAGTTGATTGAAGACCGCTTGTTCCATTGTCTTGGCCAGAAATGGAAGAAGGGAGACAGATCGGATCGAGAGAAGGCTTCATGAGCAGTGGGGTAATCTGGGCCGGCTTGAATGAGTCAGAAAAGTCCGTGTTGATGACTTGTCTAATAGCTGGCATTAGTGCAGGTGCAACTGCTTGATGAGAGTGGAAGGGATTGGATCAAGAGAGCAGGTGGTCGGATGGTTTGAGAGGAGGAAGGTGGATACGTCATCCTCAGTCAGAATTGAGCAATGCATTGTTGGGAGAAGTTAGACGGATGTCATCGTCTGGAGGAGAGAACTGTGAGCTGAAGGTGCCACCTTATTGGTAGAAGTCGACAAAGTTGTCAGCAGTGAGAGAGGTACAAAGATGGCGGAGGTGAAGGTGGGTAGATGAGTGATTTGAAAGTGGAGAACAACTTTCTGGTGTCCGAGGTGTTGCTGAGCCTATCCTGGTAGTAATCAATCTTTGCCCTGGTGATACTGTGTGAAAAAGATCCAAGCAGATCCTGATACTCAGCAAGGGCAGATGGAGTCTTGGATTTGCTCCACTTCCTCTCAGCACTCTTGAGCTTGGTGCGTTGTTCCCGGATCTAGTCGGAGAGCCACGTTTATTGTACTTGCTTCTCCACTTAGCCGATGACGATGTCAATTGTACATACAAGTTTAAGTACACTAATCCCACTAGCACGTTCGCAAACAGCTTCATCAAACAAATTTCTCAAAGTATGACTGAACTCACTGAACTCGCAGAACTCCACAGCTACACAATGAACCTTTTTCTTCTACCTTGTTGCAGTCCACACCACCTTGTAGTCAGTTCCTCTGCTCCAGCGACCGTGTCACGTCTGCTCCTTTCAGTCTTCTTTTCCTTTCGGCTGCTCCCTTTCAGGGGTCGCCACAGCGAATCATGTGCCTCCATCTAACTCTATCCTCTGCATCCTCTTCACTCACACCAACTAACTTCATGTCCTCCCTCACTACATCCATAAATCTCCTCTTTGGTCTTCCTCTAGACCTCCTGCCTGGCAGCTCCAACCTCAGCATCCTTCTACCGATATATTCACAGTTTCTCCTCTGAACATGTCCAAACCACCTCAATCTGGCCTCTCTGACTTTATCTCCAAAACATCTAACATGAGCTGTCCCTCTGATGTACTCATTCCTGATCCTGTCCATCCTCGTCACTCCCAAAGAGAACCTCAACATCTTAAGCTCTGCTACCTTCAGCTCTGCCTCCTGTCTTTTCTTCAGTGCCACTGTTTCTAAGCCGAACAACATTGCTGGTCTCACCATTCATTCCTCTGTTTTCCAGAGCAGACCTCCACCTCTCTAGATTTTCCTCCACCTGCTCCCTCCTCTCACTACAAATAACAATGTCATCTGCAAACATCATAGTCCAGGGAGATTCTTGTCTAACCTCATCTGTCAGTCTGTCCATCACCAGAGCAAACAAGAAGGGGCTCAAAGCCGATCCTTGATGCAGACCCACCTCCACCTTGAACTCTTCTGTCACACCTACAGCACCTCACCACTGTCTTACAGCTCTCATACATGTCCTGCACCACTCTAACATACTAAGACACAATGCAACTCCCTATGACCCTCTCTGTACTTCTCCATCAGCGTCCTCAAAGCAAATACTGCATTTGTTGTACTCTTTCTAGGCATGAAACCATATTGCTGCTCACAAATGCTCACCTCTGCCCTTAGCCGAGCTTCCACTACTCTTTCCCACAACTTCATTGTGTGACTCATCAGCTTTATTCCTCTGTAGTTGCCACAGCTCTGCACATCTCCCTTGTTCTTAAAAATTGGTACCAGTACACTTTTCCTCCAGTCCTCTGGCATCCTCTCACTCTCCAAGATCTTGTTAAACAAACTAGTCAAAAACTCTACTGCCACCTCTCCTAGACACTTCCATACCTCCAGGTATGTCATCAGGAACCAACTGCCTTTCCGCTCTTCATCCTCTTCAATGTCCTCCTCACTTCACTCTTACCAATCTTTGCTACTTCCTGCTCCACACCAGTCACCTCTTCTACTCTTCGTTCCCTTTCATTTTCCTCATTCATCATCTCTTCAAAGTTCTCCTTCCATCTTCCCATCACACTCCTGGCACCTGTCAATACATTTCCATCCTTATCTTTAATCACACTAACCTGCTGCACATCCTTTCCATCTCTATCTCTTTGTCTGGCCAACCTGTACAAATCCACCTCTCCCTCTTTAGTGTCCAACCTAACATACAAGTCCTCATATGCTCTTTGTTTGGCCTTTGCCACCTCTATCTTCACCTTACGCTGTATCTCCCTGTACTCCTGTCTACTCTCTTCAGTCCTCTCAGTGTCCCACTTCTTCTTAGCTAACCTCTTTCTCTGTATACACTCCTGAACTTCCTCGTTCCACCACCAAGTCTCCTTGTCCGCTTTCCTCTTTCCAGATGACACACCGAGTACCCTCCTACCTGTCTCCCTGATCAAATTAGCTGTAGTAGTCCAGTCATCTGGAAGCACCTCCAAACCACCCAGAGTCTGTCTCAGCTCCTCCCTGAAAACTAAACGACATTCTTCCTTTTTCAACTTCCACCACTTCGTCCTCTGCTCTGCCTTAGTCCTCCTTATCTTCCTCACCACCAGCATCATTTTACACACCACCATCCTGTGTTGTCTGGCTACACTCTCCCCTTCCAATGCTTTACAGTCACTGAGTTCTTTCAAAATTACAGCGTCTACACAAGATGTAGTCAACCTGAGTGCTTCTACCTCCGCTCTTGTACGTCACCCTATGTTCCTGCCTCTTCTGAAAGAAAGTGTTTACTACAGCCATTTCCATCCTCTTTGCAAAGTCAACCACCATCTGACCTTCTGCGTTCCTGTCCTGAACACCAAACCTGCCCATAACAGTCTCATCACCTCTGTTCCCTTCACCTACATGCCCTTTGAAATCTGCACCAATGACAACTCTCTCACCTCTGGGGATGCTCTGCATCACTTCATCTAACTCACTCCAGAATTTCTCCTTCTCTTCTAACTCACATCCTACCTGTGGGGCATAACCACTCACAACATTGAACATCACCCCTTCAACTTCCAGCTTCAGACTCATCAACCTGTCTGATACTCTTTTCACCTCTAGAACATTCCTCACAAAATCCTCTTTCAATATAACTCCTACTCCATTTCTCTTCCTATCTGACCCATGGTAAAACAACTTGAACCCTGCTCCTAAGCTTCTAGCCTTGCTACCTTTCCACCTGGTCTCCTGGACACACAGTATGTCCACCTTCCTTCTCTGCATCATGTCGATCAACTCCCTAGCCTTCCCTGTCATAGTACCAACATTCAAAGTCCCTACTGTCAGTCCTACATTCCTAGCTTTCCTCTTCTCTCTCTGCCTACGAACACACCTTCCTCCTCTTCTTCTTCGTCTTCGACCAACAGTAGTCCAATTTCCACCGGTACCCTGTAGGTCAACAGCACCGGTGGCGGTCGTTGTTAACCCGGGCCCTGACCGATCCGGTATGGAAGTCTTTGTCACGATTCCATGTTTGATTTGGCATGTGTTTTACGTCGGATGCCCTTCCTGCCACAACCCTCTGCATTTATCCAGACTTGGGACTGGCACAAGAAGACACTGGCTTGTGCCCCCTTGCGGTTGCATTACGTCTGCTCCTTTCAGTAGATGAGCTAAACTGCCTCTCTTGCCACAAACCCTTTGCGCTGCATTGTTGCCTTGACAACCGCACAACAAACTTAAAGGATAAACTACAAAGGCAACATCAAAGGCAAACTATCAAATCGGTATGACGTCACTAATTACATCCGTAGGCAGAAATATAACACAACACACATTACAGTACAGTTGACAATTCACACTACATACTACATAAAACAAAAACTAAACTGAGGAAACCCTTGGTTGGCTCTTACATACCTGGGCCCTTAATTGTGCTCCAATATTAGAAACATTTAATGTTGGAAACGAATACTAAGCTACTTTGCACAAACACAAAACAAATCATACAATAACCTACAAACATCATGACTATTCTTCTATGGTGTTCTCTCTTCAGTTCAAGGTGTAGGTGGGTCTGCATCAAGGATCGGCTCTGAGCCCCTTCTTGTTTGCTCTGGTGATGGACAGGCTGACAGATGAGTTTAGACAGGAATCTCCATTGACTATGATGTTTGCAGATGACATTGTGATTTGTAGTGAGAGGAGGGAGCAGGTGGAGGAAAATCTAGAGAGGTGGAGGTCTGCTCTGGAAAACAGAGGAATGAAGCTTAGCCGCAGTAAGACAGAATACATGTGTGTGAATGAGAGGGACCCAGGTGGAACGGTCAGGTTACAGGGAGCAGAGTTTAAGAGTTTAAGTGCAGGGTTAGATGGAGGCAAATGATTCGCTGTGGCGACCCCTGAAAGGGAACAGCCGAAAGGAAAAGAAGATCTCTGACACAAGGTAGATAAGACATGGTTGCGACCACCATGGCCTATATGCTCATGGATGTCCTGCAGTATAAGCTGAGATACCCGATAATCTTTAGAGAGAATAGCAGGGTGCTTGGATTCCTCTGGCATTGGCAGCTCGACTGAGCCATCCGCCTACATGAAGGATTCCATCCTGTATCATTGGATTAAGTCCATGTATGTTGCTGCTCTGTTTCACTGGTTCCTTTTTTAGCAGAGCTGAAATTTCATCCGGAAAGCTCTTCGGCTGGCAATGACGAATTATTTCAACCTCTGCTTCCTGGAGCTCATCCACAGTTAGTTAGAATAGTTACTTTCCATTTGGCCCTGCCAGTATGCTGGTTGTTATGTAGCAGTTGCAGGTGGCTGAGTTGATGCCGATCTTCATCAGCTGATAAACAACAGATGATCACTTGAGTAAAGTGCTGTAAGGGTGCTAACTGATCATGTGGGAGCAGTCCCGAATAAGAGACACGAGGCAACCATCATGTCCGATGTGATGATATGGGCCTATGCAGGTCATGATGCAATTCCCCTCCTGCCTCCCCTCAAACTCATAAGCCAAAGGTCAACTGATTGTCAAAAGTTAACTGTGCCAGATACACACTCAATTTACCAGAGATGTTTAAAACTCAACTTTTGCAAATTTAAGTCAAGTCTTTACTATCAAAAATGTGTTAACAAAAAATGGCTTAATATAGAAAAATGTCTTCAGCAGTGCACATTATATCATTAGATTATTATGGTCAAGCTTACCAGGCAGGAAAAGGTGCATAAAAGTACATAAAAGGTGGCATTCATTAACAAATATTCAACAGAGACAAATCAAACCCCCAGGAAATTAACAAAAGCCTAAGTTAAAACAACAAAAGGAAAATTATATTAATAAAAAAAAAATGGCAGCCTCAAAGCAAGCTACTACTTCCTCTCAACAACGCAGAATTTTATTTTCTTACTGTGCTGGAACCTACCTCCAGTACAGTTAAGCATATGGTGACGACCATAGTAAAATAAACAGATTATCTTAAATAATCGGCAAAATATAAGGACTAGAAATCTAATTTACGGCAAACATCACAAAGTGCCTATACCTCTTTATATTCTGTTACAACAGACCCTTATACTAGAAAACAATAATATAAACATAATATAAATAATAACTTAAAACATTGGCAATGTTAGGAAATACAGGGCCTAGTGAAAAGTGAAGAGAGTGACCTTTTCACAATTATTTGTGGTTTTATGCAAAAACTAGTTACTGTTGTAGTTGGCTGAGGTGGAGCTTGCTATTTTTTATTCACCTGCAACTAATAATTATTTTCATTGTTGCTGATTATTTTCTCCAATACTCAAATGTTAGGTTTTAAGAAATTCTGGAAATAGTGAGAAATTCAGTCACAATTGCTTTACAGGGTTTTATAAATAGATGCCAAATGTAGGTGTGTTACAGCCTGACTCTTTCTGTCTGCACCTTTAACGTACAAACACTTACGTCAGCTGCCAAGTCTGGAAAGCAATCATAAATACCCATACATTTTTGTTAGGAATTAAAATTAGAAACGAGACAATTACTTTGAGCTGCATAGATGAATTGTTTTCTTGAAGATATTGTGTACTTTTTGGTCCTGTCGGCTTATCCGGTGAGTTCAGGGTCCCCACAGCAGATCATTGTCAGCATGTTGATTTGGCACAGTTTTTACGTCAGATGCCCTTACTGAAGCAAGCCTCTCCAGTTTCCACCGGGACCAGCACTGCACAGCTGGGGAGGGGAATGTTAGGGTTCAGTATCTTGCCCAAAAACACTTCCGACATATAGCTAGGGCCGGGGATTGAACCACTGACCCTGTGGTCCGTGGACGACAGCCTTTACCCTTATGTGTATGTGTTCCATACTGTTTCTTATTTACCAGCTGGTTTGCCTCCACAAACTGCATATTCATCCTCGAAAACAACCCCTGGTACCTTTTTTAGAATATTCAAAGTAATTTTATGCTGCTACTGTTTAATTTCTGTCTATGGGGATGGAAATTAATAAAATCAGCCTCACTTCAATGCCATTTCCTCAACTATATTGTGTGCACGTTGCATCAATCATGAGCAATTGAGATTCTCTGTTTGCTTGCAGTTTTCTATACCAGTAATCATCATTCAGCTAAACAGATTTTTTCTTATTATGTGATATTATTGATATTGTTCACAAGTCCCAGTTCACAAGCCCCAGTCGAGTCTCACGTTTCAAGCTCTAAATCATCATGTTGATATGAAACACACTGGCAGTGGAGTTTCTCTTCATCCTTTTACCATAATAAATTATTCTAACTAGTAGGTTTAGCAAATTACCTCCAGCAGTCACAAAGCATAAAACTACTCTAAGCACCAGGGACTGACTATGTTGTTTGAATGGTAAGAAAGCATCCAACTTGCTAAAAACTTTGCTGAAAATATCCTTTTACTTATGCTTAGAAAACTATGTCTATATATGTCTTACAAAAATTTTAAAGATTCAGGTTTAAAGTTCTCTTAATTTATTGGTGCAAAACAGAAAGTGAAGAGACAACTTGTAACCATGGAAACAAGACAAAAATAAAAAGATGATATAAAAAATACCAGATTTAATATACTTATTCAGCAGATCAATGGGATACCAACCTTATACAAAACATGTTGGATGGAATGGAGAATATGTACCTTGTATGCCACTGCACAGAGGCGGGGGTGGGGAGCATTCCATAGCAGTAGAGACAGAGGCTTAAAATCCAGAGAGATAAGATCCACCTATTCTTGTAATTGTTCTCAATTTTAAAGTTTTAACTTGATTTCTTTTACTGTTCCTTGTTTGTATTATATACCAACTACTTTTATGTAGAGGTTGCAAAGAGTATACTGTTTGGGAAGAGACTGAAAATCTTTAGAGGCTTATCACATTTTAAACAAAGTGTATGTGAAACATTTTCTATCTTCATTAGCTTTATTTACAACATTAGTTAAATCCCACCACCATCGCAACCAGGCCAGAGGAGTAGTCTTAATGCCATCATTGAAAAGGTCCAATGTTGTTGTGACAGTCTCTCATTCAGTGAGTTTCTTTGGTCTCCTGCACCACCACCTTGCTGTAGGTGGGGGTTGAGCTCACTGTGGTTGTAGAGGAACCCATCACACTGTTCTGAGCGCCAGTGGATGTGCTGCACATATTATAGATGACTTTTTTAGAGCCAGATATGCCACTCTTCTGGGCCACACCTCCTGCTTCCTGGACCAGCTGCTCTAAGTTGCTTGTTGGACTTCCAACCACCACAATTTTCTGAGATCCTGAAAGCCCCCCTGCCTGTCGAGGACCTTCTTCCACAACAGTTGTCTGGCTCCGTCTTACCATTTTCACTGATGCTGCAGGGACCTTGTCCTCTACAGCTTTCACGGTCTGGGAGCCAGAGGTGTTTCCAGCTTGCATCAGGTTGGGACCAGCCCCCTGGACCCCGCTGTGCTCCACCAGTAGCATACTTGGTCCCTGGGCTTGTCCACTAGATATCACTTTTTGGCCCTGAAACATCATGCCTTGAGCAGGTACCTTGTGGGTGCCATTTAGGAATACCATGCCCTGCAGGTTGGTGGCTGGTGCTTCAGCCAGCAGCACAGTGTTCTGAGCCTGTGGCTGGACTACATAGTGCATGGGCTGCAGCATCGGGGTGGTGGTGTAGTAGACAGGCTGCTGCTGTAACAAAACCATCTGGCCTTGATTTCCCATTCCTTGCTTGACTGTGGTTATCCCTCCCTTTGCTATGGCAGTGCTTTCATTCACCACCTGTGAACGTTCAGATGTTTCCTTGACCACAGTTTTTTCTGTTTTGGTGACACTCTGCTGCAGCTTTGCGGGAGGGGACAGCTGAGGGGCACTCACAACATTCGATACTGATGTCTGAGTGTTGATAGATACACTGGGGAGGGAAGTGGACACTTGTTTGACTTCAGTTGGGATGGTCTTTCCTCCACAAACCTCTGCAAGGGTCTTGAACTTTGGTCCGAGGTCATCAAGGAACTGCAGGTCATTGTCAGACTCCAGGAGGCTGCAGCATCCCACTGAGCCAGCAGGGGAGTCCTGTCCCTCATTGTCATACACCAACAGAGAATCCTTCAGGTGTTCGAGCCCACCGGTCACCTTCTGTTGAGAAAATTAAAAAGAAACATTTACATACAATTTTGAGGACATTCATTTTTGGCATTCACAATTTAACATAAGAATTTCGATTAATATCCTGACTCATTATGTAATCAGTTCATCCTTGAATACAACTGGAAATTTGTGCAAGATGTAATGAAATTATCTCCAAGGGCTGATATCTTCCTACTGAGAATTGTTGTGTTGAGGAGAATAGAAGTGCCACATAACTGGTTGGCAGATCAAACAGGGATTTTTCTAGTCTGTATTTAGATTTTTCTTCAGTATTTGGTTTTGTTTTCACACTTTACAGCATATTTGCTAAATTCTGCATGTGGTCAATATGGTGACCATGTCCATGACCATGACCCTTTCTTAGGTTGCTGGTGTTTTATGTTTTTTCCATAGGCCTTTTAAGTTACAGTGTGTTGACATCTCAAGGCTACAGTACTTTGTTACTAATATCACCACAAGTTCCTGCTGTGATTTTATTAGTTTACTGCAAGGAAATTGGCAATCGAGTCTTTCCATATATGTCTCACCTGAGTGTAGTACTCTTCAAGGATGTTTTCTGGCAGAGCCATGCCGTCAAAAAGTCCTCCACTTCCCATTCTTGCTTCTCTGGCGAACTCAGCTGCATTGTAAAAGCTATTACTGGTATGATGGTCCCATTGTTTGGAACTCCCCCATGCTTCATCCCATCTTGCACTGTCACCTTTATGTTGGACCCCATTCATCCCATCTCTGGAGCTGAGAGATTGCACTATTGCTAAGCTGTTATTATTCATCCCCATACCCTGTTTGAGAGGATATCCATCAGTCTTTGTCACCATGGTGAGCAGCGGCACCTCCTACAGTGAAGAAGCATTTAATTTATAAAATTAGAAAGGAGTCAAATGAGCAAACTAAAAACAAGCTTTAGCTGTAAAAATCTTACAGGAGACATAATAGACCTTCATGTCGTCTAGTGTTGGTGGATGTAATGCATAGTTCACAGAGGTAATGGTGAGGAGTTAAGTAAGTTACATTACTCTTTCTTGAAGTGCTATGTAAGAAATCAATCCTGTCCTCAACACTTAAGGTCACAAGTTTAAAAAGCTAATATGTTTGTCTTACCGTGTTTTCTCCCTGGCCCTCAGTGTGGTAGCTAATGAGGTGTGATTTGGTATCAAATGGCATCTCAGTAAAGCCCTTTTTCAGAGCACCAACATCTCTCAATATACAGAAGAAAGCCAGCAGAGGGATAACTGTAAAAAGAGTAACAGAAAAGTTGTAGTCCTCCAGAGAAGGAAGAGCAGTTTCAGTTGTCATAATGCAATGTGATTCTGTAATGTCTGAGAGTAGGCCATTAGCTTTTTACTATACTAATATACTAGGGTAGAACCCATCTGGTTGTGTGAAAACTGGGCTGAGATCCACTCAAGTAAATTTCCAGGCTTGATACTGACACCTGTTGTCCAGACTAAAAAACACATGTTCTGACGATCTCTAAATGTTTCTGGAAAATAACTGGGGCAATTAGAAACTGTGACAACTGATTGCTCTCGTTTGCTATTTGTAACTACACCATTTAATTTTTTCCACCGAAAGCTTGCTGTGATTGGCTTTGTTATGGTGTAGCATAAGTAACAGTCAGTCCTTGGGCAAATGGTACAAAGCAATTCTTTCCTTCAGGGTTATTTAGCATCACCAATTAATCTAACATGCATGTCTTTGGACTGTGGGAGGAAACCAGAATACCTGATGGAAACCCATGCAAGCAAGGGGAAAACATGCTATCTCCACAAAGGAAAGTTCACTGCCTACAACCTAGTTTTGTACTTCTTAAAATATGTTCATTATGTTGGCCTAAAGTGAACTCAGCCTGTCTTGTGACTGTCTCGAGTACAGCAAAGAATCATCACGTGAAACTTACGCAATAAGACCAGCAGGCCCAGCAATAGCATCGCAATGCCTGCAGGTCCTAACTCTGATTTTTTTGTTGCCTGACCAAGTGCGCCTCGTTTTTCACACATTACTCCAAGCTCACAGGTGCAAACTTGAACCTTGACTTTCTGTGGTTCTGCACAGGCTTCTCCCTGGTTATCCATCACTACAAATTCCACCTCATAGACACCAGGCCACAGAGGCTCCTGAGCCGTCAGGGTTGCTCCGGTGTCTGCAGGCAAAAAGACAAACCTTATTGAATGTATTGAATGATTCATTTGATTTATACTGTTATGCTAATAATATATTGGATTACAAATGAATAATAAGATTTGGCTTTCCCACTTCTTAAAATATGCAGGTCTACTTTTCTATTAAGCATACCAGGATTGATAGAAAAATAACATTAAATAATCAGCAGCAGACAAACTCATATTAATAAAGAGGCGAATACAAATTTATATTTTTTTGCATATTATTATATCTGCCTTATTAATATTTGCCTTTATTCTGCTCACCATTTACGTGTTCCACCTGCCATTTGCCCTTAGTGCCCTCTGGGACAATTGCAAACTGAAAGGGCGGTCCATTAGGGTATGAATCCTCATCTACAGCATTCACATCAAAAGTAACATCCGTGGTGCATATAGTCTGGAAGTTACTGGTCAGGGTGGGGCAGTGGTCATTAAAGTCTTCCACCTGGATGGCTATAGTGCCGGTGGCTGTTTTGGCAGGCATCTCTTTGATGGAAAAACAAAAATAACAGAAAGATCAGCATTTATCTCCTGTATTATTGTGAATTTTACTTCTAGACCATAAAAGACAGAGCCACACCTGTATAGACATTAACTCTAACTAGCCATAAATGTTCAAACTAGACAAGTTTGTGTTGCTTGTCTACTTGCAATATATTTGTCTTATATGCATTCCCCACAACTGATGACCCTTCCTATTTCCCACTAGTCTAGTCTTACATGTAGAACTTCTAGAAGAATGTACCGTCTGTAATGCAGATTACTTTAGCGGTATATGTCCCATTGACAAGGAATTTAGATTCTCTGTCCGGCATCTTATTCAGTCTGATTTCAGCTGTCTTTGGGTCGATAAGTAGCCAGTTGTCCGGGTCTGAGCCTTTGGCATACCTACAGTAAAATTAGCCAGTGTTAGTTATGGTGGGGTTTAGAAATTGCAGCTGATGTAAACAGCAGTAAATATGCTTGTGTTGGCACTAACCTGACATTCTCAGCTGGTTTTCCAGTGTCTCCATCTACTGCAGGGTATCTACCAATAACATCTTTCATGTTGAATGTGTGGCCTCCCTCTGAGATGGGAATAGCTTTGACTTTAGGGTCAAAACGTGGCCCCTCAGGCTGGTTTATCACATTGATTTTGATCGGATAAGTGTTGAGTGAAGATCTTTCAGGTGCACCACTTGCTCCGCTCCCTGTACTCGTTCCGCTCGCTCCACTGGCTCCACTGGCTCCACCCGCTCCACCCCCTCCTCCTGCTCCCCCCCCTCCTCCTGCTCCCCCCCCTCCTACTGCTGCTCCACTTGGTCCACCCCCTGGTGCACCTTGTCCACCCCCTCCAAAATTTACGTCAGCTACATTTTTTGGCAAAGATGGATCATATGGTGGAGCCTTGTTTCCTACAGCTATCCCTAGTTCAAGGTTCTTCACATCCTCATAATCCACAGCCTGTAAAATTATACACACACATACACAAAAAAAAGGTCAGCTTACCCCACTTTCTGTGCGTATTACTAAATACAAGTTCAAGTACCTATCAGGTTACCTGAAATCAAACAGCCCAGGTTCAATGTACGAGGATATTTTTTTGGACCACTCTGCACATTCATTGCACCACCTCACTTCCCTTAAGAATAATTTGCTATACATATAATTAGTAAATGTAAAATACAGAAATACTGATTCATGAATAATGAATCTTATTTGAGCAAATGAGGCTGACTGTAAGCATGTGCATAAACACACAGTTCAGTAGTGTATAGAAGATGAGGTGCCCCATAGGTGTTATTACTTTGGTGTTCACCTTATTTTTGGGGCCGCCACCGTAGAAATGTTTATAGATACAACTTTCATCAAGGTAGTGCAAGTAAGAGTAATCTAGTTAAAACCTGCTTTTGCTCCCATGGGTTAGCCTCCAATTGTAGTTCTGACACACCTGCATGTAATGCCCAATTTTTCAGGACATAGTGTAAACTTGCATTAGTAGTATGGTTGACAGCATACCTGCTAATAGCAATACATGTGCTGTCTGAAATCTCCTTATAGAGTAGCCTACAGAATTTGTTGTGCTGTTTGCTATTGCTGCTATTGTATTCACTACTATGACTACACTGACTACTTGATTCTAGTGATGCCAAAATTATCCCACAAAAAAAAAAACAATTCCAACACTTGGAGTATTTCTTGTAAAATAAACCTGCATTACCTTGTCAAGCATTAGGATTCCCTCATTAGTGACAGGGTCTGTTTTAATGCTGAAGTATCCGGCCTCATTGCCTCTGATGATGTCAAACTCTGCTACCCAGTTCTCTGAGCCCTTCAGGTCTAGGTCGTGTGTTTTGAGTCTCATCACCTCCACACCCTGTGTGTTCTCCACAATGCTGCCTTCGTACTGGAACAAAACCCCAAATTACATAAAAGCAATAGGTTTAATTTAGTATTATTTTTAAATACATTTGTTGATATTTCATATGGTGTTGATATTTTTAATTTGGTTTTAACGTGCCCCCGTATAACATGAGAACATCCAATATTTCCCAGATTAAATGTTCTTTTCTTGACAAAAGTAAACAGGGAACTTATAAAAGTCTGAAAACTCTTATGCAAACCTCCAACATACAGTAGAGTGTAGATGTTATATTATGTAATGTGTTGATACAGAAGAGTGTCAGCAAGAAAATTACCGCTGTTTTTTCCAGAGTGGGAGGGTTGTCGTTTACATCACGAACAATAATAGTAACAGTGCCGGTTCCTGTACGTCCCTCTGGTTTGCCATTGAGGTCTTGACCCTTCACCGTCAGAATGTATTGATCCTGTGTCTAAATTGGAAACATAAAATAAGAAAACAAGTTTGTATTACTTTTCAGCACATGCCTCAGCTATGATTTTATTTAATGAAAACACAGGTATAGAAAATCAAGTTTCCTTAGTTTATACCTTACCTCTCTGTCTAGAGTAGGCTTTTTGACACAGATAGTCCCATCAGCCTTTATGAAGAACATGTCATGAGGTGGCTTCTGATCTATGAGGCTATAGGCAATCTGAGAGTTCGGGATTCCTGGTTCATCAGCATCAGTAGCAAAGATTTTCACAACTGTAGTCCCTGTAAAAACGTTATTAAAACAGTCATCTAACAGGCTGCTATCTTTTGTCTGATGAGAGCAAACCGAATTCATTAAATTTTATTTTACAAGTCAAAAGGAAGAGACAACACAGGCTCAGAGTTCACATATATGTTGATATTAATGTTGAAATTTGACTTGACTCAAACCTCTTGGATGCAGGCTTTTAAAATTAAAAAGAAAGAATCCATCTACGAAGTTTACCTAATATAAGCTACATTTGCATTTTACTTCAAGCAGTTTGTCTTTAAATACATGACTGTATATATCTTCAGTTGGGCATGATATTTTACTAAAACCAAAAAAAAACAAATTGTAAATAAATTCAGCTTTAGCAGTTATTAGCAGCCCCAGACTCTTGAATGTTGGTGAATATTCTAGATTTGAAATATAATAAATAAAATGTTTTCTATAAAATCTAAATCTAAAATGTGATCAAATTTTTACCTAAAACTACATAAAAGGGAATCCAACTGAACAGATGACATAAAAATATATGTCTTGTTTGATGAAAATTTACCAGGTGTGTAATATCTGTTTAAAAATGACTATGTAAGCCTATACCTTCAGTAACCGCTATGACCTCCTGTAATCAGCCCTGCATATCTGTTTGGAGGGATTTTAGCCCATTCATCCTTACAGAACAGCCTCATCTCGGGGATGGTTTGATTTTATTGTTCTCCTGATAGTAGATTCATAAACACTAATTTTAGCCACTGCAAAAAAGGCATTTAGTTTTAGACATTGATAGTGAAGACCCAGATCTCTATACTTTCAAAGCATTAAGGCCTCCCAAAATCACATGATTGCCATCCCAATGATCAAATCTTCTCTAATTCCCCCTACAAATGAAAGTACTCTACATGTTCACATCCTTTTGCCAAAGACAAATATATAATATTGGCTTATTTTCCAGAACAAATCAATTAAATAATTCTTTGGGCTCATTGTTTTAAATGCATTCTCCATCAAGGGTTCACAAACTTTCAAGCGCCACTGTAGAATGTATTTTGAATGTAATTTTAAGATCCCAAGGAATTTGAAACTAAAGCGTCTTATTAACAGCAGTAAACAGGTAAACTGTACTGTATGTTGACCATATACTCAAGTTGTACTACTGTGTTACATTATTGCTTTTGGGAGAAATAATAGTGCAAACCAGCTAATACTATAAAAATATAGTTTGGTTCTGTCTGCACTTTACTTTTACTTTCATGACAATTTAAAATGTCACTGCTATTATGTTCTACACTGAACACTGGGTAATTGTGAAGTTAGAAGGTTGAGCCTACTAGAAGATGGTAACAAAACATTCTTGCAGTTTAAAAAAAACATGCTTTGGTTTAGTTGAAGCCAAGAAGCTTTTTAGGGTTAGTTTGCCATCACACATCAAGACATGTGATTATACACAAAAGCTAAAGCACCAACCTGTTGGACTGAGCTCATCCACCTCTGCAGGTGGGATGATCCCAAACACTGGGGAATTGTCGTTCTCATCCTCAACTTTGATTCGTATGTCAATGTTTTTCTCTGCAAGACTTCCATTGGAATGAGTAGCAACACCTGACAGCTGAAACAGGAGAAGATAATATCTTAAATGTTGTCTTCTTCATTGTTTGGCTTAGCAAAAATATTTTACAAATATATCTCAGTGTCAAATATGAAGAACAGCAGTCAAAAGCACAAGAAAATCTATCACGGATCTCTCACATTGTACGTGTCGATGAATTCCCTGTCAAGCTTTTGGGTCACACGGATGTATCCAGTTCTGGGGTCCACTACAAACACGTGGAAGGGATACTGGTTTGCACCGATTCCTTCCAGGGAGTATAGAATATTAGCGTCAGATTCAAAATCAGATCGAATCTGAAACCAGAAGAAGAAAGAATCGTTTAATTTCACACACTAGAGCCCTAGACAAACAAAAGCAACCTTCAGTTGTATGCTTGTCTTTGGTGACACTTTTTTGTCTGTTCCAGTGCCCCCCTCTGGTGGCTGGTGATGGTTATTAATTTTAGCTGCATGTGCACAAGTTAGTTTGCTTGATCAGCTTCATCTATGGTGAGGAATGTGCAGTGCATTTTCTGATTTGTGTACTAATAATTTAATTATTATTAATAATCATATTAGTTTAATTATGAGTTTCAGTATTAGTCTTTAAAAAAATTTAAGTTTGGGTTATTTACTATTGAACTTGCTTTTCATCTCAGTCTCAGTACTATATTTTCGAAACATTTTCTCACTCTATCCAAATAAAATATATAAATAATAATAATAACTAATAATAAATAAATGATATTTGTATTCTTAGTGCTAGTCTTATTTGTCATTTTAAGTCACCCTGTTAGTTGAAATGAATGACTCACCTTGGCAATGTATTCCAAATGAGAGAAGTCTGTGTTTTCTTTCAGATACCTTGCTGGAAGAACCCATTCTCTTCTTTTTCTTGACTTCAGACTGTCTTTAGAGTTAGGCCTTTCCACAGCAATAGCATAGAACTGAAATACAGTATAATGAGTGTGGAGACTTCATAATGAATCCTACAGATGAAGTCAGCTAAGTCTGTTGAATTTTTAATGGATACAGTTCCAGTAAGTAAGTAAGTAACAGAAAGTAAAAAATAATGTACTCAATATTACATACTTATTGAACTTTTTTTCCAGTTTAGCCTAGGGTTATGCAGGTAAATGTCTTCATAAAGAAATAGCAGCCACTTACACTCACGTATGATTTTTGTGTAACTTTTCCCTATGGTGGGTTGCTACCTATCCATCACATACTTAACACATTGATGGGCAAAAGACAAAGGCTATAAAAACACAAGAAAAGTCAGCTAAGTGGAAACATTGAACATATTTGACTGACAAAACAAAATTTCGCAGAGTTTTTTCTAATTTTTGCAGCCTAAATTGCCTGATTTCATAGCAGATTTTCTAAAGTGAACTGTATGCATGTGATGTTTTCACAATATTATGCTGCAATGTCAAACAGAATTTAATTTGCCGAATTAATTGATGAGATCGCAACCACTGAAAAGGTAGAGGGATTCTGGCTTTAATTTTAAAAGCCTACATCCAAGAGGTTTGAATAAAGATTTTAATTTTAAAGAATTTTGTTTATAATTTATCAGGAAAACAATGATGTATATTCAGTTAATTCTTGAAGCTTTTTATTGAAAGTTTTAAAAATACATGTTTTCATTTATCAATTTCGTCACTGTTTTAATATATATGTACAGTTTCTCCTTCTACATTTTATAAACATTTTCTATCCAGTTTTATGTTTTAACACACTCATATTTCGAGTGTGTTAATTATATAAATAGGCATTTGCCCATAGATCCTGTAAACTGCCCCTGATAAAAAAGCCCTCTGCTAACAAAGACTTTTCCATTTGTCAACCAGTGTTGCCAAGTTCTTTTATCTCATTCTTAAGTTCCTGTTAAATGTACCTGGACATGAGTCCTATAATATATGTTCTAAAAAAGGTAAACTTCAGGGTTATACTTTTACCATGTCTTCCACTTTTATCTCCAATCATATTTTGTCTAAACTGGCAAGTAAATTGTGTATTTTATCTGGATTCAACTATGAATCACAGCATGTACAGTATGGATAAAACATCAAATATTTTTAACCAACATAAGTGTTTTCCATTCTCCTGGCTATTTAGGACTTTAATGGTGATACTTTATGCTGAAAATGGAAGTGTGTGAAGAGTCATACACTAAAAAGTTCAAAACGAAAACAGGTTTGACAACAAAATGCCAGTGTGCATGCCCAGACAGTCCTAAGAAAAGGCCTGAACCTATCATGTCAATAACAAACTGCCTTCTGACTGCAGATTTCCTCTCTTTCTGCTCACAAAGAGGAGCGTCTGGCTGAAATTTGATCTGCCACTTTGGGAGAGGCTGGGACTGACCTGTTGTTCTCTTAGTACTACCTGCCCTGTAACACTCTTTTTTTGTCTATTGCTGCATGGTATAAAAATAGAAGTGGAACTAAAGCATGGCCAACAAATGCAGTGAGGGCCAACTTGACTAGTCAACATTAGCATTCTACATAATGAAATTATGTAGCAACCACTGAGCTGCTTTTGTTTACAGAACTCTGTGTTACCATGCATCTGCCCCATTCTGCTCTTTGTTTTTTGCATTAGTAAACAATTGTACAAAACAATAAAAGGAAGGACTGGTAAAATATTAATGACATCACTTTTTAGTTCATTCCTAATTGCACTGTTCTTTTCTAATGTTTGCGTGACATTATAAAGTATGACATGGTTACTCCTATGTGATATAAGGAATAATCTAATTGCAGAACATTAATAGGCTTTTGTACTTGGGTAGATGCCATGTACTGAAACCATGCGGGTTTCCTCATCTGCATTACTCTTTTCCTTGTTAATTCTGGATTGTATTTACAGCTACCAGAGGTGATGGATTTAAAGTCATTTTGTCTTGTGTTTGTTACACATTTCTATTTCTGTGCCAACAATAGGTTTCATAACAGTTGAAATCTCAATGTATCTCATGTTTACAATCAAAAATAATTGGCTGACATGCTCTGCTACTGACAGAAACAGCAGATGTTCACTAATTTGAGACAAAAAAATTCACTGGAAAAAAAAACAAAATGCATCTTGACCGCATTAGCAAGTGTATTTGTTTTTGGAATCTGCACTTTAAAGTGGGCTTATACCTACATGTTCTTCAAACAATGTTTTTCTTTCCATAAACCATGACATCTGTGTGCAAAAGCATCCACCTGTCAGATACTGTGTAGCTGTTTTTGTACAGATACTGACACACCCTGCCACTCCTTGGAGTTTTAACTATTCAGTCAATTTATATGGGATGGGGATTTCAAGATTAGAGGAGTATATAGTGTATACATCAGCATTAACAACGTTTACTTTTCAGGCAACAAAAAAATTATAAATGTTCTGCAGTAATATAGCACTTACTACCTATTGGTAGTCAAAGCGTTTTACATGCTTCTCATTCACACACCCATGGGGGAAATTCTTTGCCGCCGGCCAACACTCACCAGGAGCAACTAAGTTGGGGTTCAGCGTCTTGCTCAAGGACACTTCCACATGTGACCGAAGGAGCTGGGGATCGAACAACTGAGGTATTGGTGAACCACCACTACACCTGCACCACAGTTACCCCTTAGGTATAGTTATTAGTATCCTTTCTCACAAGTGGATAACTATTGACTAATAAATTATTTCATATCTCTGAGTCAGTAGTCAATCTAAAAAACAGCTTTTAAGTACATGTTAAGTACAATGTTGTTAAAATCTTACATTTAATTCCAAATACACAGAAATACAACTTCGCCATTTTTCACATTTGAAAGTTGTTTAAGGTTTACACATGTGAATTCAAAGTGAATGCAAAAGTAAATTTAAAAGCAACATTTGATTTCCTTGTGTGTGGTGTGTGTGTTTTAGTTTGTTTGACTATTCCTCCTAACTAAAAGAGATCCTGAACAAGTACACTAACAAATAAAATCTGAATAGACAGAAAATGAATACGGGACAATGATCAGAAGTAAAGAAGTAGTAAGCGATCAGAAATCAAAGAAAGAGTTTGGACATAAATGTAACCTTTAGAGTGTCAATCAATCAATACAAATAAAACAATTTATGACACACATTTGGAACAAATCTGGACTAGACTTAATGTAGTCAACAGCATCATGTTTGTACTGACGTTTAGAGAATGAACGTACTTCTACATGAGTAAAAACATGTAAACTTGTGCTTCATGTAGTTGACGTACCTTTGGGGCAATTACTTTTAACTACAGTGTGTGTATTTTTACCAGTTCTGTTTGTGGCCAGCAAAAGCACTGCCCGTGTAAACAAGTGCTCGTCTCAATATAAAAGTGAGACGTTTTTGCGACATCTCCCGCCACATCTGCGTTGCCATGGCAGCCATTTTTTTTAAAGGTCAACATGATTTGGTTAATAATTAAACGTGACTGAGGAAGCGCCATAAGCATTATGTTTAAAATACGTGAAACGGCTTTCGAAACGTTCCCAGTGCCCTTATATGCGAATCGGCTCGAAACCCACACTGACTTATTTTCATTGTCTCCATTTTAACCATCAAAACGAACATTTATATTTATTGTCGCCTCATTTACAACAACGTCCATGACTGTTAACAGGTCACTGTCTGTCTAAAAACACGATCACTAAAAGTTGAGAACTAAGCAAGACGATGAAAAAACAGCAAGTAATAAAAAAAGACAGGAAACAGCTTCAGGTACTCACCCCAAACAGTAACAGCACAAACACGGGCAAACAAACCCGAAACATGACTGGAGAAAAGTCTCTGTATCCGTGAGGTTGAATCAAGTCCAGATGGCGATGATAAGAGTTCCTGAGTGACTGTGAGCAGACAGAGGTGAGGATGAGGCTTATGACAGGGGGGAGGGGAGGAGTGCTCCACCACAAACACACACACCCAACCAGCATTCCCTAACCCCTACCTCTAACCCTAATGTGACAAGTCCACGGTTAAGGCTCTAATTTTGCAGAAGAGAAAATGCCCTCATGGCAATGTTATCACTAGAATTTGTCCACACCAGGTAAAGACATGGATAGTAAGAAAATAGGCCAGTGGGCACAGACAGGCAAAAGACCCCTCGCATACCCCCATGACCACCAGACCTTGAAGAGCTACAAATCAACAACAAATGAAGACGTCACATCTTTAGAAGTTATTTTGTGTGTCTATTAGTTTTCGTGTGGGATGTTGTTTTTTTTTTTTTTTTTGAAAATTTGTTTTATTGCTTTTATTTATTTATTTTTAAGTCATGTAACCTTTTTGTCTTATTCATGCATTTTGGCTGTTTTTTAAGCATTTGTTTTTAATCTCTGGCTGTTTTTTATGTGTGTGTCTATATGTCTGGTCATTTTGTCTCTATTTAGTCATGTTTTGTTTTATCTTAATTTTTATCGTAATTTTGCTTTTTATGGGGGGGGTAGTCAGGTTAACACTGACTCTCTAATAAAAAAGTGTTAAATAGAGAAAAAATAGAAGAGACTTCACATTCAATGGTTCTGTTGACTTCATATGAAATTAATATACGATTAATAAATCTATAATCTAGGCTATTAACATCAAAAATGACCAATTAATTAATTCTAAAAAAACTAAGGTAGAGCAATGACAAAAGTCAAACAAATGTCTAACCTGAGGCTGTTAATTAATCCAGATATTATCATATAATTACTTTACTGTTTAATGTGCCAGCGCATCGAGTCCAGACTGGTGGTAGCCTGGAGCACCTGCTGGTACAATGATGAATGAAGTCTAGTTTATATCACAATAATGGACATATTCCTACAAATAATTGTATGGTAGTAACAGTACTAGACAACTCTTAGGGTCTTTTGACCCTACTGGGACAGAGTAGTCGTACTTTCCTGTTGTTGTTAGTACCTGCTGACACTCTTATTGCAGTTTTTCTGTAGAGAAGCAGAATTGCTACCACTACTCGGCCAGGTAGCAGACATATTTAATTTTGTTGGTACAGCATAGTCAATGGAATGGTTAAGGTCACTCTGTGAGATTGAGTTTGTGAGACACCACCCACATATCAGAGCAGGTCTTCTTCCTGTTTGTCTTGTTTGTCCTGCTCGTTTTTTATGAAGCTCCGCTCCACTCGGCTCTTTAACCTCTCAACAGTCATACACAACAACGTCAATGTGTGTCTGTATGATCGCAGTGAGCTATTGTCACAGTAGTACTGTATGTGTCTGTGAGCCTTTTTTTATATGTGTCACAAACAGTTCCCAGTTAGTTCTTTTGCGTGTTCTTGCAGAGACTGTTACCAAACCACTATATGTGGACAGTCTGTTTAAAATGCATCTTTTTTAACACCTGACTTCCTACTTGGGGTGTTGAAAAAAAGGCAGTACATTCGAGTATTGTTTTATAATGTTTTGTGATTCTTTACCAATTCTCTACACCGCACCGACTTTTAATTAACACGTTACATGTAAAATGTAGTTGGAGAAAGTGTTTCATTTTGTGTTGTGAAGACAATATAGATGTTTTGATCCTCTGCTGCTCTGATTGCATAAAGACACAACTTATATTTTATGCATATGAGCCCTTTATAATAAAAGGTGTTGTGCCACCATATTTCAGGGTGCTCTTTCATCAAATATTCCTGTTGGAATTCCTGTTATATGACAGAATGGGGACAAACATCTGTAAACAGATTACTCTAACACAACATAATGACATGTCAAATTATCAGAAAAGCAGCAATGAGTTGAATGACAGGTCCCACTTCACAACAAATACAGTTGAAAACTTTAACCACAGGCCAAATAACTTATCATATTTGCACTTTAATCCAGGTATGGTATCATATGATTTGCTGACAAACCACTATTAAATTTCAGTAACTGCTTCTCATTCACCCATTCACACACTATGCAGCAGATATTCACCCACCAGGAGCAACTAATTTGAGGTTTGGTGTATTGCTCAAAGACAATTTGACATGTGAGAGGAGGAGACAAAAATCAAACTAACAACCCTGGGAGTGGTGAACAACCTTACCACTGTACCTCTTTAGCCAGTCATCCTCACTGTATTGTGACATGGGTGAAAAAAAATCTCTATAGTGGTTATAGGGACATTCCTGTATGCAGCTAAGCTTGGCTTCTGTCATGTGTAAAGGGGAATTATCCTAGCAAATGCAGAGAATATTAGATATGAGCTGCATTCCACTTACCAATGAGGTTCAGAGCAGATCAGCAATTTGATACTTCTGATATGGTTCAATATTAACAGAATGACCTGGCACGATGTACTGTACGTTGTTTGATAGGCTGCCGCTGCTACAGCCTGATGAGGCAGTGCAATTAATTTGGGTATTTAGAAGCAGATCTCCTTCTATTGATGTCCATGTGGGTTTAGGTGGTGGTTTGTAATAAAAACTCCTGTGCTAACAACATGGACAGATCATGAGAAATTAGGCCCCTGGGTAAAGACAGGTAACAGGTCTTTCAAAGACTGAAAGGGACACAAATCAAGTACAAAGAAAGCTATTATTGTTATAGTGCTCATTTGGTGTTTGCATTTTATTTTTCTCCTTTTGGTCATTTTGTGTCTTTATTGGAAATGTTTGTGTGTGTGTGTTTTAATCTGCTTTCATCTCAGTTCTCTTTTTTTTGTCTTTGGATAGTTTTGAGAGTCAGTGGGAACTGGCACGACAAAATAATAAAATAATTAACCAAAGTTCAGTTTTATTTGTGTCCAAGTTTGTTGTACTACAGCAGCATGAAAAGATAAGTAGGGTGTAGTGGCATTTTTCCAGCTAAAAGCAGGTGTGTCTGTCATAAAGTCATAAAGGCCAAAAGTGAAGTGATGTAAGTGATGTAATAACCTTTTCCATGTTGGTGCTATAGCCAATTTGGATTGATCAAATCAAGATAAACTGATGTAGGTGCCACATCACAAAATAAAACAACAAGGTGTGGCTTTAGTTTGGCAAAGGGCAATTTCAGATTGTTGGCAGTGCATGAGCAATACAGAGGAAAAATGATTCAGCAGTTCCAAAGAAGTTCAAAGTTGATGATATAAAAAAACAAAAACATCATAATGATATTTGATGAGCTGTAATAGTGGAACCAGACATGGTAAACAGTGGATAAACAGGGAATTTCCATAATGTGTTTACCTGTAGCTGAAAGTAGCTTAAATTAGTCACTACAATGGGGTTTAATGAGGAAAGTTCTGCAATATTAGTGTTCTCTATGCAAAGTTAAACACATAATGTACTTTTATATGGTTCATGTGGATCATATTTTTAAGCTAAATACAGTCTGGGCCATATATATTTACACAGGGACACAACTGTGCATTATTTTGAAGCTGGACTACAGATTTGTAATAAAACAATAAGGATGTGCATTAAGTGTAGACTATCTTTTTTAATTTAAAGTTTTGTGATACATACTTAATGTACGGCGCTAAAACTTCATTCATACCCACCCAATTTTGGTGGCTAATACACAGTTGGATAGTTGGCTTATCAGCCGTTCCACAACCAGATAGATGTTATTTTCTATTTAGTTCATTTACAAGTAAACTGATAAAAGTTCTAGAGTTGATTTCAAGTGTTGCATTTGATTTTCTAATCTGCTCTTGTTAACTGTCAATAAAAAGTCTAAAAAGTTGTTAGTGTCAGTGAACTAGTCATCATTAGGCTGAAAACGCAGACTAAATACAGAGGGTTCATTACAAAATGTAAATTTGAGAAACAGGAAGACTACGGCCTTGTTCTTAAACGGATTAGCAGGTTAGCCAGATCTGTTGGTTCCTCTAAGTCAAGTTGTGCTTCTCGTGGCAGGAGAAGGTTTATCCTTATCAGTGCTAAAACGATAACTTCTTAGATTTGAAAGCTGTGGGACCAGTAAGTACTTAATCAAGCAATTCCATTACATCAGGACAATAATTAAGGGTTATGTATTTTTAACACAAAGGTTGTTGCGTTAACAACACGTTGTGTAAGAACTCCTAGCAACTATTGACCTCAAATAATTAGGAATATAGAATACGCCCACACATTGTGTGTGGACTCGTGCACTACTGAGTCTCTTCGTGGTTTTCCTGTGCACTACTGAGTGGTGGGATAAGACAATTCAAAAAATAAGAAATCAAATTCAACGGCTTTCGGCTTGCCGCTTCAGAGGTTGCCAATGGTAATGATGGTATAAGACCAAGTGTAAAATAGTCTGGATCTTAGAATAGATAGTAGAAAATAGAGTTTTCAGAATATTCAATATATAATTCTCTTTACTTCCACCTTTTCTCAGGTTCTTGTCACACTTGTACTTGTCCCAATTACTGTGTGTACAGAGATTAAACAGATGATTTACCATCAGATCAGTAGACAGTCTGTGATGGTGTCAACAAAGATTCATATTTATTATAATTTGTCAGACATTTTTTGCAACCATTTTTTTGCAGTATCTTTAAATTCTTCAGTCACTTTGTTGGGGTGAATAATTTTCTAGCAAGCACTGGGCAACAGTGGAGAGGAGAAACTGTTTAATGTAAGAAACCTCCAACAAAACCAGGTTGTGGGTAGCAGTACTCATTTGGAAATGAGGAGCAACAAAAGGCAAGAACCAAAACACTGGGCAGGTTTTTGGGCAAGTGGCCAATAGCTCTGAAGACTGTGAGGATTCTGTAGAAGAGTATACCTGGAGAAAGGTGCAGAGAGACAAACATAGCTACTATGTCATTTAAGAATAAAAGCTAAAATGAGTGTTAGCGAAGCATCCATAACAGTCCCTCATTTTAAAGAACACCTCCTGTTGGCACAGTAAAGAAAATGGGTCTTTAAAGTGAGATAGATGATGCTTTGTGAAATATAACTTCACCAGAGGCCTTGCTTTGTCTTACAAAATATGTGTCTAACCTGCAGCTGTGTTTCAAGCATGTCCTATCATCTGCCTGCTCATGCTTGTCAGAGAGGAATGAGATCCTACTAATTGATGTTAACATTAGACATGAATAACTATGACAATAACCTGTTGTGATGGAAAATCACGTATGTATTCTTTGTGAATTTGTACATCTGATGTCTAATGTGGTATGTCTTATGATTAAATTGTAATCAAAATGGGGGAATTGTGATGGAAAATAATGTATGTATACTTTTAATGCTTTTGATTAATTTAATTGTACTCATGGAATGTGTTCATTATGCCTGTGCAGGATGTTTTGATTTGATTGATTACACTCGAGGTGTCTGTTACCAGTAATTGTCAAGTATAATTACAGAATACTTGCAGAAAAAAATAACACCAAAAAAGCGAAAATACTCAAGCAAAACAAAACACATTAGATAAAGTAATCAGTACACAGTATAAGCAATAAAATGCAGTCAGTTGTTAAAAAGTTTACTGTGGAAATCATCTTTGCCTGACTGTCGCTCAGTTTTGGAGGAGTGCACTCTTGGGGCAGCTCTGTTTACAATTTCAAAAACGGAAATGGAGGACCAGTCAGTAGAAACCACTTTTTAATAAGGCATAAACTGTGACATGGTTAAAAAGAGAAAACTGAAAATACAGTTCTGCTACAGTTCTTACAGGGTAGAGTGCACATTATATTCAGTATTCTTAGAGTGAAAACCGGTTCCACAGGAACCGGTCTGCTGGTGACACACACAGAGAGATAGCATAAGCAGCTTAAACATGTCCTATATTGTTTACTGAGCACCTTACCCACCCTGAGTGAGAGTGACTCACCCAGCTTACAATGATGATAGTGTAGGTCATGTGGGTTCACATAATGAAACATGTAGATTATAGTTGAAACTATATGCTTCATTATGTGAACCCACATGACCTACACTATCATCATTGTAAGCTGGGTAAGCTGGGTTTTCCTATTATGCTTCATTAATGTCGCTGGTTTTTGAATTTAATTTTCTAAATGTGCCAACCTATCTAGAGTCTAGTCATCCAAATAAAACTTTCTAGGTCCACCCCTGTCCAGAGAAAAGAGGCTATCATCAATTACTTTTACTGGAAACAGAGAGCAAAGAGAGGTCAGTTCCTATCAGCTCCCACAGTGGTAGAAGATGTAAATCATTTATGAACCTACCGTCTGTTTTATCTGGGTGTAAATTTACCTGCTGTGCATTAAACACTGCAGACTCCAGATGACACACACATCTTCATGGTGCTGATGAGGTCAGTATTCAAATGATAAACACCTTTACATTCCCCCGAACAACAACAACAGCAGCAGGAACGATGCACTTAATGAACTGCACCAGTACATCAGTGAGCAGCAGACAGCTTCTCTCATCATAGCTGGGGATTTCAACCATGCAGACTTAGGAGTGTGTTTCCAAAAATACACCAACACATTAACGTTCCAACATGAAGTAACAACATTTTAGACCTTTTTTACACCACACAGAGAGGAGCTTACAAAGCCCTTCCCCTCCCCCACCTCGGTGCCTCGGACCACATCAATGTCATGCAAATGCCTGCATACAGACTGCTCGTCAAAGTCGCCAAACCGGTTAAAAAGCAGATACAGGTGTGGCCGGAAGGGTTGGCAGAGGCTCTTTAGGACTGTTTTGACACCACCGACTGGAATATATTTAAGCAGGCTGCCACATACAATAACACCACAGACCTCCAAGAGTACTCAAGGACTGTCACTGCCTACATCAACAAGTGTATTGATGATGTAACTGTCAAAAATACCATCACTGTCTGGGCCAACCAGAAGCCGTGGATGAAGGGGGAGGTCTACAGACTCCTTAAGACATGGAACGCCTCCTTCAGAGGTGGAGATGAGGTGGGCATGAGAACAGCCAGGGACAACCTGTCCCGTGGTATCAGAGAGGCTAAGAGACAGTACTCCAGGAGGATAGCCCATCAATTCAGCAACAGCACAGAGCCTGTGGCAGGGGATACAGACCATTACGGACTACAGGCCCCCACCACAGACCTGTGACAGCAACATCTCTCTGCTGAACGAGGTGAACGCCTTTTTCGCTCGCTTCAAAAAACAAAAAAACAGCTCCACTGGACAGAGGACTCCACCTCCTCGCGGCGACCAGGCATTGACGCTGACCCCAGACAGTGTGAGGAGATCCTTCAGCAGGATCAATGCACGCAAAGCTTCCGGTCCGGTCTTGTACTCACATGCTTCAAAGCTACCATCATCATTCCAGTCCAGAAGAAGCCGTCTCCATCCTGCTTCAATGACTACCTTCCAGTTGCACTTACTCCGATTATCATGAAGTGCTTTGAACGGCTAGTCATGCACCACTTCACCACACCAAGTCTGCCCCCCCAGCTTCATTCATCAGGCTCTCAGGAAGCTGAACTCGCTCCCGAACTTGCCCCCCCCTTGCCTCTTCTGCCTAAGGCACAGAACCATAACCCCAACTACCTCATCTGTCAATTTAAATTAAAGGACTGCTCTTGAGCCCTCTCTCACTTTTGCCACTTTAACCAGACTGAATAAGCTTTTTTCCCACTAAATCTGTTACCTGCACTGATGTACACTTCACTGGTTTGCACTCCATCTGCCACGTGCCTTATGCTGCTTATTTACTTTATTTTTATTAATATTACTTTTCAATGCCCTTATTGTATAGTTGTACTTTATATTTTTATATTTATATTTGTTCTAGATCTTAGGCTGTTAGTATTATCTGTACGCACCATGGATCAGAGAGAAACACAATTTCAGTTCCCTGTATGTATGTATGTACTGTACATGGGGAAGAACTGACAATAAAACTTGACTTTAGATTCATTTTCAAGTGTGCATGTCATTAAGGCTTATTGAATTTGAATCCAGTGGTATTATTGTACATGGACAAGTGTGTCTTTGCACCAGAGACAGTGGGTCTGTGGTGTTATTGTATGTGGCAGCCTGCTTAAATATAGTCTTTGGTGCAGACTTAGAAAGGACAGAATCAGAATCAGCTCCCTATAACAAAAAAAGTTGAATTTTTACTCACTCTTCACTCATATCTCGATTTAAATCAATATATTTTGTACAACCAATGATAAAATGTAACTTTTTACTGCAGTGATGTCAGGACACAATGTAAAACCATACTGCATGTTTTACATCTGTTATTTCAGGTCACTGAGACCTCTGTCTATTACCAGAATTATATTTCTCTCTCTGGCTTTTACCTGACTGAAACATGGCCCTTTAGGAAGGGGAACATGAGACCTCAGGTCAGGCGCTCAAACAAAAACCACAGTGTTCACAGCACCGAGGACCTTTTAAATCTTCTTTAGCTTCATTATTAATGGATGAAAATGTAAATTAGAGCAGAAGGTAGGTGTGATGATATTGAGGTTTAGGGTTGGATCATTTCATAGTGCTAGTTCTGTGTTATTATAGTATACATAAAATAAAAGCGGATACAAAAACTGTCAATTTTAAGACAGTGTTTCCGGTAAAAGACTGAAGTCTGGGTGTTAAGAGAGAAAATATCGAAGCCCTATACGGCAATTCCAATTTAAAGATTAATGAAGGAAAGTGCATAAATATTATAGAAAACCTACAAGTTATTATTGATTATCTAATTTCCATCAGTCAATTATCTTTAACCTTGTAGCCTATTTAGGGTTGGGGGGGCTAAAGTCTATCGCAGCTGTCATTGTGTGAGAGGTGGAGTATCTTTGGTTCAGAAAAATCTGAAGCATTAAACAACACAATATATTATCTGAGACCCGAAACTCAATGTTTAACATGTTCTACAAGTCAGACAAATTTGTGACAGTGAAAATTTGTTTCCTGGGATGCAGTTGATATCAAGCTACAGCTGGCATCACCTATATCTCAGGAAATGTATGTTTCCTGTGCCACAGGCTGATTGAATACATTATCTTTTACATCACACAGAAAAAAATGCTGCTGTGTTTAATCATTGGGCGTTGCTCTTCATGTGGAAATGATTAATGAGGAATGTAAGGAGAGCCTGTGTTTTGAGCTATAACAACACTCCTCAACACAACGTATACATACCAACAATGTAGTGTGTTGCAGTGCAGCCACGGCTCAAAAAACAAAAAACAAAATTGTTGACAAGGTAGCATAAGTTCAGGAGACAGAAAGCAGCAACAGTCAAAACCTAGTCCAGCCTGCCGGCATTATGTTGTTTAAACTTATCTACATCCGCTAAGTGAGTCATATGCTTAGCCCTATGGCTATTTTTGTCATGGGTGAACTAATTTAAAACTGTGCGCTTAATTATTTGTTAAAATGAAAATTAAAGGGTCACTGAAGAATTCTGCTGTTCTTTTTATAGTAACACTATTAAAGAGAAAATGGAGGAACAGGTATTTTTACTGAGGTAAGAGATAAGGATGTTCTTTTTATATTACACTGTAAGTCTTGGTTTGTACTAACTGACATATTGTAAATGGAAATGAGGAGCTTCTTATTATAAAACAAGATGATGCAAAACCATCTCTACAATACAAAAATCAAACAATGATAATGTATTTAATGATTAAAACTTTGTAAAACCAGCTTGCTTAATCTTTGTGCCGATGACTAGCAAGAGAGACCGTCTCATTTGTACCAACAGCCATATGTGCATGTGTAAAGGCCTGCACCTATTAGCATTTTTCTACATATTCTTACTTAAAGCACTTTACACTGATTCTCATTCACCCATTCAAACTCGCAACCACACAAACACCCATGGAGAGCTGCTATTCAACTGGCCAACACTCACCAGGAGCAACTAAGTTGGGGTTCAGCATCTTACACAAGGAGTCTTCAGCATGTGACTGGAAGAGCCAGGGATTGATACAATAACCGTGGGATTGGTGGGCAACTGCTCTACTCCCTGTACCACAGTCACAGGTTACTGTTTTAAATTGTGGATAAATTGTAAAACTATCAACTTTTTTTCGTAAGTCTTTTTATTTTTTATTTTTTTATTTTTTTTGCTTTACACATAATATACCAAAGGTTAATGTTTGTTGTCTTTAGATCGTTTTGGATGTCATAGACATCCCCATCATCAAAACACTAAATAAGGGAAATGTTCAATAGGCTCCAAAGGCTTGAAGAACAAGTGCATAGGAGCACTATAGCTGTTCTGGTGGCACATGATGGCCCCACATCTTGCCAAGACATGTTATGTTAGGTGACATGTTATACTGACAAAACTATCTATTTAACAAATGTGTGATATCTTTAACGCTGCTGCCGTAGGTCTTTATCTTTATGGAATAAACTTTATCTTAATACAGTGTTACATGGAGAGTGGCTTGCATTTTTTTAAGTTTTGAAAACTAAGTTATTACATTATTATGTTGAGCATGAGATAAATATCCAGACAAAAGGACTTTATTCTCTACGTTATCACAATTAGAAAAATAATCTTAGACTTAGAGACTTTCCCCCCTCCATTTGTTTAGACATAAAAGGAATTCAACTACCAGAACATTGTACGGTTGTGCAAACTAAGTGCACAAAGCCATTTGCACATATACCAAACAAGCCTGGTGCCAATAAAATTCCTGACTACGCTGTCAGGTGGAGACTCTTGTTATTACACAATATTCCCATAAGTGCTTGTGTGTGTGTGTGTGTGTGTGTGTGTGTTGCCAATTTGCAGATTTGCTGTGGTTGCAGGTTAGAATGAATTCTATGAGTCATGCTCGGACATGGGTGAAGAACTTTATGAAAAGCTTTTTTAAAGGGAAACTGCACCTTTTCCAAGCTATAACCCATTGTGTTTATAACTACCTAATGGGAAAAGAGGTGTAAAACTGAAAAGAGATCCAACAATAGGGCAGAGTTACATGGTAGCAATCAGACATGCCCTCTGTTACCCAGAACACTCTCTGTAATTAACTATGTGGTTGATCGTCAGTCATTTAGAAGAAGTGAGTTTTGATACATTCACTTATATGAGATAGGACTTTGTGATAAGTGTTCTCTCTTTGTTGAAGTGTATGAATGTAAGAAGTCAGTTTATTATAGTGTCACTTGTAAAAATCTGGAATAGCATCAGAAAGGTCACCCTAAACTGGGACCAAAAAAGGTGGCACTCTGAATTTTCTTTTTTGACTACATGGGTCTTTCTTACAAATCTGCAGGAAATTCTCAGAAAATTAATGACCTGTAAAATAATATTGAATTGCATATCATTATTTATCCATCCATCCTTAACCACTTATTCAGGTTCTGGGGAGCTGTAGCATCTTCTATCTGTCTAAGGGCGAGAGGTGGAGTACATTTTGGACAGGTCTCCAGTCTATGTCAGTATATATAGTATCTATATCACTACTAACATGCTATTAGTTTTCTGTATATCAACATTAATAACACCTGATGATATTTATATAAAAATATATGTTCATTATAAAAATATTAAATGCTTAAGTATAATTATGGGATAACTACCTGTGAACGCAAACAGGTTATAATCAACTCCACCTTTACCAACAGTGACCTTCAACCCTTATTTTTTTATTCATAACTGTATATGTTTTGCAATAATACCATGATCGGTATGGTTATAAATATAGGTTTGTTTAGTGGAGCACTTTGACTGTTGTACTTTAGGTAAAATGTAGATAATCTGCTTAGTAGTGTTACTTGACTAGAAGTTTTGAAATGGTACTTGTGGAGCTTTTCGTAGACCCATACTTGCAGTTTTCCTTGCATTGTTAGTTTGTGTACTTCTACTACCTCTGCACACAGTGTATGACACGTTGCTGTGTATGGGGCTGTGTAGCTGCAGACTGCTCATAGTGACCCTCCATGACCTTGTTAAGACCACCAGTATTAATGTTGTGGCTGATCAGATGTTTTTATGTAGTTTTTCCTTGTGGGAACGGTGGTTTTCCATTGAATATAATGTTAGTTTCAGGATTAATAAACAAACCTAATTGGACTTGTTACTTAAGAAAAGCATCCGTCTTTACTGGAATTACCTTGTACTCTGGAGAAAAAGAGGGAAACTGGAAGTGGGTCGATCAAACAGCGCCTTTATGTAAAACAGCACTTGTTTTCAAGCACAAGTTTTCAAGACTACAGTAAAAAAGAGGTGTGGCATCAACCGCAGGTAATTTGTTCCCTTCTGTGGAAACACTTAATACAATGTCTTCCAACTAAATATAAGAATAAGACAAACATTTCTGCTATTTATGTTACATGCCCAGGCAAAACTGCCGCACAGGACTTGAAGTGTCAGCTTGCGAAACTACAGTAAAGATTATGTTCTACTGAAACAAGTGTGAACAAGTATCATTTTGAAACACAAGAATTATGACAGGTGGAGGGAGAGTTCTGCCCTCATACTGTTGATACAGCAGCCAGAAGGAGGCTATTATCAGGAAAGTCTGAGTGCTCTGACATGCTGCAGTATGAATGGGACTAACTTTGTTTTAAAAATGACACAGATAAATAAAGTGAAAAAACTAAACAAAAAAAAAAAACTTTAAACAACATTGTACAGGACATTATTCCAGCAAAAAATATTTAGAACTGTGACAAAGAGAATAAGAACAATCTATTTCTCCCTAGCTATATTCTCTTCTTAATCATGCTTGTTTGTGTGTCCAAATTCCAGTTTTAATTGGTAATGTTGTAGGCACATACTATCCTGGGTTTGGTTGTGTTTAGCATTTTATTGTGTTGCAGTTATTAGTATTATTTTGGTTAAAATAAAACAAAGACAAGTATTGTTTAAGTTGATGTTTATTTATTTAGCTATGAGTCTCACAGGTCTAATGTTGATAGTATAGATAGAGGTTAGAAAAATCAAACTAGCCTTTTTCATATTACTTACCATGTTTGAGGAGATAAAAGGGGGAAAGCACCCAACTACTTTCTCATTTTATGCTACTTAATGTCATTAGTGATGTAATGGGGTAAGACCAAGTAGGAGGGGGATTTAGGTTGAGTCCAAGACATTGTTTTTTTTAAACATTTGATGTAATCTTGTAAAATATACGATGCTTTGTTTGTTTAGATATTACTTTCTCCCTCAGACTAGGTTGTAGTTGCATTGAGGTAGTAGTTCAGAGTCAGGGGGTGTGCAGCTGTGTGCACATTGTTAATTTGAGAGATATATATCTATATCTATATCTATATATATATATATATCTATATCTATATCTATATATATCTATATCTATCTATCTATATCTCTATATCTATCTATCTATATCTCTATATCTATCTATCTATCTATCTATCTATCTATCTATATATATATATATATATATATATATATATATGTGTGTGTGAGGTTTAATTAAAGCAAATTATTTTAGTTATTTGTATATATTTTTGAATACGTGTATCACGGTGGCTGTCTTGGGAATAAAAAAACTCTTTACTTCACATAACACATCACCAATTCTCCCTCAGCCATCACCACAACATACGATGATAACCACTCTTGGCACTGCACTAAAGCATAAAGCATTTGTGTGTCTGTGTCATTTTATTTCACTGCTAAATACAGCAACTCACTTACTGTTGACTTCCTGCAGCAGAACCTTTGCTTCAGAACTACAGTTCTTACTGAAACTACTGAAGTTTTTTACCCTTTGGAGTCCAGTGCTCTACTTAGATTATGTTTGGCCAACTGGCTGTTCTTGACCACAATGTTTCTTTTGCATTTCTGTGTTTCTGTGTGGGAATTCTTTGTGCACATATGGCCTGCAGTCTTATACTCTTTCATGTGCACTGGTGGGGCATTTTCCTATGCTAAAGAGGACAACTACTGTAAAACAAGCTTTCAACTTGGGATAAAGGGATTGTAAGAATTTACAATCTGCACTTTCAAAGTTTCTGCACTTTAAGAACAAGTCACAAATCTCACACAGACTTTTCTAAGGACTTTTTTTAAGAATAAAAAAATAAAATACAATAAGCTATGAAAATAGTAGCAATTTAGGACCGTAAACTCATTAAACCCAGGCTTTACTTATATGTTGACTGAAATGTTGGTCTAGTAATTAGTCAACATCTCTTGGCCAGACTAAAATATAAATATTGAATGAATTGGAAAGGAGAGGTAGGGTTTTAAATCTGGAATTTGGGATTGTGCCTGGGACTGAGCTTCATCCCCAAACTTGAATAGAATGGCCAAAATGTGTTTTTAGCATTATGTGACAGAGATCCGCAAGGATGTTTATTTAGAGTGTGTATATTGTAAATCCAATGTGTAACCTTGGCCTCATGTCTGTCACTGTATCACTTCTTTTCACACCGGTCATGAGTGTTTATTGCATAAACTATTCTCTCTAACTAAGTCTCTGGAACAAGATGAGCATGTTGAAAATGCCACTGTGTGCCTCTCAGCTGCTATTGGTGTTCTGCCCACTTAATGGCCATACATCAATTAATGGAGATATACATAGTGTATTCATCTTTTTAGAAAAATGCTGAAAAAAGGATGCTTTAAGTAAATAATCTACTTTTATGGCATCAAATCGTGAAATAGCTTATTTGGTGGAGTAACTGAGTCACTCATTGGGGCAAGAAAAGCTACAACTAGCCAACAATAGATCCCACCGAGATTTGAACTCAGACCACTGGAATCAGAATCCAGAGTGCTCAACATTACACTATAGAAACATTACACATTGTTATCTTACTGTTGTTGAACCGTTTCTCCTAGACAAACCCCATCTAGAAGTACCAAGTGAAAGACAGGACATTTTACCCCTAATGTGCTGTCAATGTATTATGTCCTCCAGCAGTTCCCGAGCAGCTGGGATGCCAGTCTGGATAAGTGACTGTTCGTAAGAGATCTAATACTAAACAGACATTCGAGGTTCAGCGCCTTTTGTCACAGTAACAACCTCAACCCAGTTGCAAAGCATACAAACCATAGACAACCAATATCTTTATTTCTGACATGGCTCAATCACGTCAATCATCCAATGTCTGAAAAGCCCATCAGGTGGGGGTGGCCTTGCAATAACATTAAAAAGGCACCAGAGGCATTTTGTGCTGTCTTATGGGGGAATTGTGATGGAAAATCACGTATGTATACTTTTAATGCTTTTGATTAGTTTAATTGTACTCATAGAATGTGCTTATTATGCCTGTGCAGGATGTTTTGATTTGATTGATTACACTCAAGGTGTCTGTTACTAGTAATTGTCAATTATAATTATACAAAACTTGCAGAAAAAAATAACACCAAAAAAGACAGAATAATCAAGCAAAACAAAACACATTAGATAAAGTAATCAGTACACAGTATAAGCAATAAAATGCACAGTCAGTTGTTACAAAGTTTACTGTGAAAATCATCTTTCAATCATCAACTTGTCTTTCGTGCTGACATAGAAAGGACAGAATCAGAATCAGCTCCCTACAACAAAAAAAGTTGACGTTTTACTCACTCTTCACTCATATCTCGATTTAAATCAATATATTTTGTACAACCAATGATAAAATGTAACTTTTTACTGCAGTGATGCCAGGAAACAATGTAAAACCATACTGCATGTTTTACATCCGTTACTTCAGGTCACTGAGACCTCTGTCTATTACCAGGCAGTATATTGCACATTCCTTCCCTCTGCTCAGCTCATACTCCCTCTCTCTCTTGCTTTCACCTGACTGAAACATGGCCCTTTAGGAAGGGGAACACGAGACCTCAGGTCAGGCGCTCAAACAAAAACCAGTGTTCACAGCACTGAGGACCTTTTAAATCTTCATTATTATTGGATGGAAATGAAAATTGGAGCAGAAGGTAGGTGTGATGATATTGAGGTTTTGGGTTGGATCGTCTCATAGTGCTACTTCTGTGTTATTATAGTATACGTAAAATAAAAGCTGATACAACAACTATCAATTTTAAGACAGTGTTTCCTGGAAGTCCTGTCCCACCAGGTGTGAGAGGTGGAGTATCTTTGAATAAGAAATATCTGAAGCATCAAACAACACAATATATTATCTGAGATCTGAAACTCAGTGTTTAACATGTTCTACAAGTCAGACAATTTTGTGACAATACAAATTTGTTTCCTTGGATGCAGGTGATATCAAGCTACACCTGGCATCACCTACATCTCAGGAAATATATGTTTCTTGTGCCACAGGCTGATTGAATACAATCATCTTTTACATCACGCAGAAAAAAATGCTGCTGTGTTTAATTATTGGGCGTTGCTCTTCATGTGGAAATGATTATTGAGGAATGTAAGGAGAGCCTGTGTTTTGAGGTATAACAACACTCAACACAACCTATACATACCAACAATGTCGGATTCAGAGGAAGTCCATGTGCAAAGGGAATAAGGCAACATGAAGAGCTTCCATCTCCCAAACACAATGTCAAATCAGCCCCAGGGGCTGGTGTTGGAACAGACTTAACTTGTATATAGAATAGCACTGATGCTAATTTTTAGATCCACATCAAACCTCTTACTTCACAATGCTTTGTTCATTTGGACAGTCTATCACACTGGGGGTGAGAAGGCAGCAACACTTAATAAAGCAAACTCAACTTAGCTTGACAAATCGCTCAGCCCCCCATTGCACACCAAGGACCACCGCCACTAACAACTTTCTTCTGCAGTACTTCACCTAATGGTTGTGTGTCTTGTTTGGGCCTTTTGTCACAGTAGATACAGCCTGTTTGGAAAGAAGGTAACCACCTCAACCCACTTGCAAAACATGCAAACCATAGACAACCAATATCTTTATTTCTGACATAGCTCAGTCAAGTCAATCATCCAATGTTTGAAAAGCCCATCAGGTGGGGGTGGCCTTGCAATAACATTAAAAAGGCACCAGATAAATAAATAAATAAAATACAAATTAGGCAAACGAAGTTTGTCCCTTTCTTGCAGTGTTGCACCTAATTTCTTCACAAAAATTTGCTACATATGCTCACTAGTGATGTAATTGTAGTAATGGTTTATAGATTTAGTTCCTGTTAAAAGAAAGTTGAGCACGGTGAAACATTTGTCTCACCATGGCTGCTGAATATCCTGCAGAAGTCAGATTGTTTTGTTAATGTTAGTGTGTCACATATTATAACAGATATTTTGTAGGCAGCAGGATAGCATCTAAAGAGCTTCAACAAGAACAGTGTGCAATTAGTGTTCTGGCTGATGTTGTGAATCTCTTTTGTCTCCAGATACAACCATCATGAATAACAACAAATGTAGTCAGTCTAAACATTCATTCATAACATTCATGTCACTGGCCAGTTTATAGGTCTTAGTAAGAGCTATCAGCTCACCAGCTTGTGCAGACAGGCTAGAAGGCAGCCCTATTATTAAGCGTCTGCAGAAACTTCAAACCCAACTCCACTTCTACCTATTTTGACATCTCAAGGAATCAAAGCCATCAACACATAACTCAATGTCAGCATTCAGTACCAGTGTTTTCAACATCAGTTCTAGGAGTACAGATGGTTTCCAGTACCTCAGTGCAGCGATGAGGATGTCCATCCTCCTCTTCAGGCAGAAGACCAGCAGGGCTTAACACAACAGCACAGCAATGTTAGGCTTTTCAAGCAGTATATCAGAATATTAACCACATCACATGACGCTAACACAGCTTTCTCTGCTGCAACAACAGCTCTCAGACAGAGAGGGAGACCTGCTACAACTGGATCCATCCTGATTAGAAACAAGCAACAGGCTATTAGGCTACACCTGTCAGGCTGGGATTGGGCAACTAACTCTGATTAGGCAAAGCAAATGGAGGGGCAACACTTTTTCTTTAAGAGTCCACATGGTTTCATAATTTGCAAACAAAAACAACAAAAAAACATTAACCATGCACCACAGCAAACAGGAAAACTTTCGAACAGGGAACAATTCGTCTGCTAAATAGTGTCATGCCAAAAAAAAAAAACATTATTTCTGTAGTCATCTGCTTTGGAACATTTTGAATTCCGGCAATTCATTTTTGTGACCCAGATATGTCACTTCAGTTGGCAAACTGTAGTTTAGGGAAAAAAAAACATTATACCATTGTCTACGAGATGTTTTAACAGGTTCACCATATACATTTTTGCATGCTTTTTCAAATTGACAAATATGAATAAACAAATCATCTACGTAATGTAGCAAATACAAACATTGGTCAAAATTGGTGCTACCAGAGGAAGAATGATTTGTAGATTTTTACTTAAGGCGCTCTGGGGTGTATGGATGCATTCACCTCCTGTGAATTCAAACGTACCACCACTCAGTGGGTTGGTCTCTTACTTTACAAAACAATATGTTAACGTGCAGAATTCTTACATGAAATTATTACACATGCTGTTAACAGGGAATTAAACACAGGCTTAATGCCATTGATGGCTTCCTGTATTGGTTTTGACATGGTCTGTACTCTGATTTTGGATGGACTATCAGAGGCCCTGCATCTTTCATAAGACGCAAGTCATATTTATGGGCTGCCTAAAGATTTTGGAATTTGCTCGAGCTCCGGTAGTAAACTAGTTTTTATGACGATAAAGGCCGCAGCATGTGTGGTGTCATAGCTATCAATGAGCTCAATTCTACAAGCCTGTGCAACTGATTGCATATGATGTACATCACCCTTCCTGCTGTATTCCATCCGAGGATCCGATGCCATTGGTTAGACTTCCTCAAGGAACAGCATGCTCTTCAAGCATGGGCCCAGATTTTCCAGTTTTTCCTGATCTGACATCTGGTCCTCTATTGGAGTCTCTTCATCTGAGATCTGCTCCCCCCGCTCTCCCAGCCAGTCAGTCTTTTAGCTATCTACAGAACAGTCCCCTGCCCAGTATCCTTTCTCACCACACTGAAAACAGGCTTCTGGAACACAGTGATGTCTTCTTCCTTTGCCACGTTCCCTTTCTTGTTCTTTGACACAAGATCTTTGGTTGGTCATGGTGTGTAGTGTAGTTAAGCATCTGTTTATGGAGGAGTGCTGGCTTTGGTCTCTCCAATCACTGTTGGCTCTGGCATGGTTGGGAGGGAGTGGAGGAGCAGTGTTCAGACCTGGAATCACCTTATGAAACTCAGTAATCAATAACACAATGGTTCAACTACAATGATAACTTCTTGTCACCTACCCAACCTAGTAGGGAGTTTTTTAAGAGCTCTCTTACTTTGTTCTGTTCTGCTTGTGTTTCTCCCTTGCTATTTCACCTTCGTATTATGGTCTGTATCGCTCCTGGTTAGCTATGGAGTTCCACAAGGCTCTGTATTAGGACCAATACTTTACTTTCTATATGTTTCCTTTAGGCAACATAAAGGCCTGGATGTCCCACAATTTATTACTTCTAAACTCAGACAAAACTGAAGTCATAGTATTTGGGCCCAGAAATCTCAGAAATATGCTGTCCAGCCATATCGTTACTTTAGATGACATAACTCTGGCCTCCAGTACTACTGCAGCCTTCTTCCACCTACGGAACATTGCCAAAATTAGGAGCATCCTGTCTCAAAATGATGCTGCAAAACTAGTCCATGCATTTGTTATATCTAGGTTGGACTACTGTAATTCCCTACTTTCAGGATGCCCCTGTAACTCCCTAAAAAGCCTGCAATTAATGACTAGCTTTTTAAAACTCTACTTCTTACATAGAAAGCTCTAAACGCTCAAGCTCCATCATATATAAATTTCCTCAGCATTATATCATCCCAGTAGACCACTTCGATCTCAGAATGCAGGCCTAATTGTGGTTCCCAGAATTTCCAAAAGTAGAATGGGAAGCAGAGCCTTTAGCTATCAAGTGTAGGCTCAAAACCTTCCACTTTGATAAAGCTTATACCTAGTTATAGTTAGGCTGCTATAGGCTTAGACTGCTGGGGGACCCACCTCCCAATGCACTGAGCTCCTTTACTCCTCTTGTCCCTCTCTCCTCTCCTCTCACCCCACAATTGTCACTACTATATGACATTAACTCTGTGTGTTTTCTCCCATATTTGTCTTTCTCCTTCTCTGTCTCGCTCTCTCTGTCCCTCTTTGTAGGCGTCCCCGGCTTTGAAGCTGTATGTCCTCCAGCCTGCAGCTACTGGTCCTGCCAACCTACCCGATGTTTTGTTGTTGCTTTTTGTTGCTCTGTTCTTTTCTCTCTTCAGTTTCCACTCACCCCAACCGGTCAATGGAGATAGCCGCCCACCCTGAGCCTGGTTCTGCTGGAGGTTTCTTCCATTAAAGGGAGTCGATGTTTTTGTCTGCAAGACTTCCATTGGGATGAGTAGCAACACCTAACAGCTGAAACAGCAGAAGATAACTTAAATGTTGTCATCTTCATTGTTTGGCTTATCAAATATATTTTCAAATATATCTCAGTGTCAAATATGAAGAACAGCAGTCAAAAGCACAAGAAAATCTATCACGGATCTCTCACATTGTACGTGTCGATGAATTCCCTGTCAAGCTTTTGGGTCACACGGATGAATCCAGTTCTGGGATCCACTACAAACATGTGGAAGGGATACTGGTTTGCACCAATTCCTTCCAGGGAGTATAGAATATTAGCCTCATATTCAAAATCAGATTGAATCTGAAACCAGAAGAAGAACAGATTGTTTCATTTCAAACACTAGAGTCCAAGAAAAAAAAAAAGCAACCTTCAGTTGTATGCTTGTCTTTGGTGACACTTTTTTGTCTGTTCCAGTGCCCCCCTCTGGTGGCTGGTGATGGTTATTAATTTTAGCTGCATGTGTACAAGTTAGTTTGCTTGATCAGCTTCATCTATGGTGAGGAATGTGCAGTGCATATTCTTATTTGTGTACTAATTGTGTAATAATTTAATTATTATTAATAATACTATAAGTTAAAATAATCACATTTAATTATGACTATCAATATCTTTAACAAATGTAGGTTTGGGTTATTTACTATTGAACTTGCTCTTCATAATCAAGTCTCAGTACTACATTTTCAAAACATTTTCTCACTATATCCAAACAAAATATATAAATAATAATAACTAATAATAAATAAATTATATTTTTATTCTTAGTGCTGGTCTACTGTTTTATTTGTCATCTTAAGTCACCTTATGATTTGAGATGAGTGACTCACCTTGGCAATGTATTCCAAATGAGAGAAGTCTGTGTCTTCTTTCAGATACCTTGCTGGAAGAACCCATTCTCTTCTTTTTCTTGACTTCAGACTGTCTTTAGAGTTAGGCCTTTCCACAGCAACAGCATAGAACTGAAATACAGTAGAACAGGTGGGAAGGCCTCATAATGAATTCACAGATGTAAAGTCAGTTGGATTATTACATTTACATTTACATTTAGTCATTTAGCAGACGCTTTTATCCAAAGCGACTTACAAGTGAGGTACAAGGCAAGCAAAAATCTAAGTTAAGGAGAAAACATCAAAGCAAAGTCCTATCAGAAAAGTGTTCACAGTTCATGAGATGCAAGTGTGAGAAAGAGCAGAAAGGACTAATTTTTTGTATTTTTTTTTTTAAAGAGAATTAAGTGCATAGGAAGATGCGTAAGAGTTCTGTTTTCAGCATTTTTTTTTATATTGGGAGAGAGAGTCCGCTGAGCGTGCAGAGTTTGGTAGCTCGTTCCACCATCGTTCGTTGGCAGATCACAGCGGGCGGGAAGGATTGTAGACTTGAATGAGTGAGTTGAGGCAAGCGGGAGCTGTCAAGTTAACTACCCTGTGAGCAAGAGACAGAGTTTTGAACCTGATGCGAGCAGATACAGGAAGCCAGTGTAGAGAGCTAAAAAGTGGTGTGACATGGGTCTTTTTTGGCTGATTAAAAATGAGGCGAGCTGCTGCATTTTGGATCGTCTGCAAGGGTTTGACTGTGGATACTGGCAACCCCATCAACAAAGCGTTGCAGTAATCAAGACGAGATGTGACCAGCGCCTGTACAATGACTTGGGTTGTATATTCCGTGATGTAGGGTCTGATCTTCCTGATGATGTAGAGAGCAAATCTGCAAGCCCTAGAGACTGAGGAGATATGGTCCTTAAAGCTCAGTTGGTCGTCAATGATGACCCCCAGATTTTTGGCCGATTTAGTGGGGACAATCACTGTAGATCCAATGTTGATGCTGATGTTGTGTTGCATCGAAGTTCTGGCTGGGAAGACAAGGACTTCGGTCTTGGAGAGGTTGAGCTGAAGGTGTCTCTCACTCATCCAGGCTGAGATGCCTCAGAGACAGGCAGAAATGCGTGATGAGTCAGTGGAGTCGTCTGGTGGAAAGGACAGGAAGAGCTGTGTGTCATCACCTTAGCAGTGATAGGAAAGACCATGTGAGTGAATGATGGCACCTAGGGATGAAGTATAGATAGAAAAGAGGAGAGGACCAAGAACTGAGCCCTGCGGCACACGGGTAGAGACGCTATGAGAGTGAGAAAGATACCCCCGCCAGGATACCTTGAAGGTTCGTCCTGATAGGTAAGAACAAAGCCAGTCTAGAGCTGATCCAGAGATGCCTAAGTCAGAGAGTGTGGACAAGAGGATCTGATGGTTCACAGTGTCAAAGGCTGATGATAGATCAAGTAGAATTAAGACAGATGATTGACCTGTGGCTTTTGCAGCTCGAAGATATTCCACAACAGTCAGGAGTGCCGTTTCTGTGGAGTGACCCCTCTTGAAGCCAGACTGGTTGACATCGAGGAGGTTGTTCTTGGAAAGGAAGTCTGAAAGTTGGTTGAAGACTGCTCGTTCCATTCTCTTGGCCGGAAAGGAAGGAGGGAGACAGGTCTGTAGTTCTCCACTACAGAGGGATCAAGAGAAGGCTTCTTGAGCAGTGGGGTAATCAAGGCCTGCTTGAAGGAGGTTGGAAAAGGTTGAAAAAGAGATGTGTTGATGAATTAAATTATTAAAGTATACAGTTCCAGTAAGTAAGTAACAGAAAGTAAAAAATAATGTATTCAATATAACATACTTATTGACCTTTTTTCAATTTAGCCTGGGGTTCTGCAGATGAATTTTGTATTTTTGTGTAGATTTTCCCTATGGTGGGTTGCTACCTATCCATCGCATAGTTCACACAAAGATGGGCAAAAAACACAAAGTCTATAAAAACACAAAAAAAGTTAGATCAATGGAAACAATATTTGACTGACTAACAGAAGTAAAGGCACATCTTAGTATTTGCTCAAAATAACTCCTTCCATGATTTCACAGTTTTTTTCTAATTTTTGCAGCCTAAATTGTCGGATTTCATAGCTGATTTTCTAAAGAAAAATGTATGCATGTTGTGATGTTTTATGCTGTAATGTCACACAGAATTCAATTTAGAGAATTAATTGATGCAACCACTGAAAACGGAGAGAAGGATTCTGGCTTTATAACTTTCAAAGCCTACATCCAAGAGGTTTTAATGAAGATTTTAATATTAGATAGATTCTTTTTATAATTTTTCAGGAAAACGATTCCTAGTTTGACTAAGTTTTATCTTTATTTAGTTAATTCTTGATGTTTTTTATTGAAAGTTTTAAACATACATGTTTTCATTTTATCAATCCTTTTACTGTTCTAATATGTGTGTACAGTTTATCCTTCTACTTTTAATAAAAATTTTCAATCCAGTTTTATGTTTCAACACACTCATATTTTGAGTGTGTTAAGGCATTTGTCCATACATCCTGTAAACTGCCCCGGATAAAGGCCCTGTGCTAATAAAGAAGACTTTTCCATTTGTCAACCAGTGTTGCCAAGTTCTTTTTATCTCTGAGATCACAACATTCCAAGTTCCTGTTAAATGTACCAGACATCAGTCCTATACTATGTGTTCTAAAAAAGCTAAACTTCAGGTTCATACTTTTATCATGTCTTCACCTTTTATCTTTGTTTAAACTGGCAAATAAATTGTGAATTTTATCTGGATTCAACTATGAATCACAGCATGTACAGTATGAATAAAACATTTAATATTTTTAACCAACAGAAGTGTTTTCCATTCTCCTGGATATTTAGGACTTTAATGGTGATACTTTATGCTGAAAATGGAAGGAAATCTTCCAAATGCCAGTGTGCATGTCCAGACAGTCCTAAGGAAAGGCCTGACCCTATCATGTCAATAAAAAACTCCCTTCTGACTGCAGATTTCCTCTCTTTCTGCTCACAAAGAGCAGAAAAGTTGAAATTGGATCTGCCACTTTGGGAGAGGCTTGGACTGACCTGTTGTTCTCTTAGTACTACCTGCCCTGTATACTCTTCTTGTGTCTGTTGTTGCATGGTGTAAGGATAGAAGTAGAACTAAAGTATGGCCAGCAAATGCAGTGAGGTCCAGCTTGGCTAGTCAACAAAAGCATTCTACATGATTGAATTCCCCATTTTAGCAACCACCGAGCTGCTTTTGTCTAGAGAACTCTGTGTTCCAATGCAGCCATCCTATTCTGCTCTCAATTTTACTTCTTATTATTTTCTTATTAAGGAAGGATAATGGGTTAAATTCCAATACTGCTAAAACATTAATGACATCACTCTTTACTTTGTTCCTAATTGCACTGTTCTATCTCATGTTTGCGTGACATTATAAAGTATGGCATGTTTACTCCTATGTGATATAAGGAATAATCTCATTGCAGAACATTAATAGGCTTTTTATTTGGGTAGAAACCATGTACAGAAACCATGTGGGTTTCACCATCTGCAATACTCTTCTTCTTGTTCTTCATTCTGGATTGTGTTTACAGCTTCCAGAGGTGATGGATTTAAAATCATTTTGTCTTGTGTTTGTTACACATTTCTATTTCTGTGCCTATAATAGGTTTCATAACAGTTGAAACCATAACGTATCTCATGTTTACAATCAAAACTAATTGGCTACTGACAGAAACAGCAGATGTTCACTAATTTGAGACAAAGAAATTCACAGGATACAAAAACAAAATGCATCTTGACCACATTAGCAAAGTGTATTTGTTTTTGGAATCTGCACTATAAAGAGGGCTTAAACCTACATTTTCTTCAAACAGTTTTTTTCTTTCCATCAACCATGACATTTAAAGTATTAATAATTAATAATTAATTTAAATTTTAACTATTCAGTCATGGGGATGGGGAGTTCAAGTTCAGAGGAGAGTATAGTGTATACATTAGACTGAGCACACACACAACCTTAACTTTTCAGGTAAAAAAAAAGGTAAATGGTCTGCACTAATATAGCACTTTTCTACCTATTGCTACTCAAAGCGCTTTACACTGCTTCTCATTCAATATTTCATTTAAAAAAAAAATTGTTTTACAGTGTATCCAGCAACATTTGATTTCCTTGTGTGAGGTGTGTGTGCGTTTGTTTGACTTTTCCAACTAGCTAAAACAGATCCTGAACAAGTACACTAACAAATGAAATCTGAATAGAAAGGAATACTGGACGATGATCAGAATTAAAGAAGAAGTAAATGATCAGAAATTAGGCTTTTGAAATAATTCTCACCTTGAATTTGGACATAAACCTAACATTTCGAGTATCAATCAATCTATTGTAGTTGACGTACCTTTGGGATTAGTACTTTTAACTACAGTGTGTGTAATTGTACTTCTTCTGTTTGTGTACACGGGCTTGTGTAAACAAGCGCTCGTATCAGTTCAAAACTGAGACATTTTTGCGATATCTTTGGCCACATCTGCATTGCCATGGCAACCAGGTATGTTGTTAGGGTCAACATTAATTGGTTAATTATAAAAGTGAGTGAGGTAATGACATAGGCATTATGTTCAAACTATGTAATATGTATTTTATCTAAAGAAATGGTTGTTGAAACTTTCCAGTGGCCTTTCAGGCAGTCAGCTCAGAGCTCACACTGACTTTGTTTTATTGTCTCCATTTCAACCATCAAGATTTATATTTATTATTGTCACCTTTACAATTACATCCATGACCGTTAACAGTTCAGTGTCTGACTTAAATCAGGAAAAAAAAAGCAGGAAACAGCTTTTTTTTTGTGAGTTTTTTTTGTGATTTTAGCAATTTAGTTTTATTTATTTTGTTTTTATTTTGTAATGTAACCTTTTTGTCTTATTTATGCATTTTGGCTGCTTTTTTAAATCTCTGGCTGTTTTTTTATGTGTGTGTGTGTGTCTATATGTTTTTTTTCTGTCCGTTTTTGTAATGTATTGTGTGGGATATTTTTTTTCTCTCAGGTTATTTGTTTGACTTTTTATTTTGGTTGATGGATGAAGTCTAAACAGTTATAACACAATAACTAGTTGGACATATTCCTACATATAAATTTATCTTATTTTTGACCCTACTGGGACAGAGTAGTCATCGTACCTTTTTATTGCCATTAGTACCTGCCGACACTCTGATCACTGTCTACTTTCTGTAGAGAAAAAGAATTGCTAACACTACTTGGTCAGGTACCAGACATATTTAATGTTGTTGGTTCAGTACAGTCAATGGAATGATTAAGGTCACTCTGTGAGTCTATTAGACACCACCCATCGGGGCAGGTGTCCTTCCTGTTTGACTTGTTTGTTCTGTTGATATGTTATGAAGCTCTGCTACAATTGGCTCTGTAACCTCTCAACAGTCATACACATCAAAGTGAATGTGTCTGTATGATGCTGGGCTATTGTCTATTCACACTAGTACTGTATGTGTGTGTGTGAGCCTATTGTATATGTGTTCTCTACACCGCACTGACTTTAAACTAACACTTTACATGTAGAATATAGTTGCAGAAAGTGTTTCATTTTGTGTTGTGTTCATTTGTGTTGTGTTAAACCCCATAAACACATATTACATAAAACCTATAAACTAATATTTACTCAGATTTTATGAATATGAGCCTTTTATAATAAAATGTGTTGTGCCACCATATATCAGGATGCTCTTTCATCAGATCAAACATCTGTAAGCAGATTGCAACATGGTGACATGTCAGATTGTTTGAAAAGCAGCAAGAGTTGAGTGACAGGTCCCACTTCACAACAACTACAATTAACTACAGTTATGGGGCGACTGTGGCGCAGGAAGGTAGAGCGGCTGTCCATCAATCTCACAGTTGTTGGTTCAATCCCCGGCTCCTCTGGTCACATGTCGAACTGTCCTTGAGCAAGACACTGAACCCCAACTTAGTTAGCAGCATAGCAGCATAGCAGCTCCCCCATTCAGTGTATGAATGTCTGTGTGATTGTGAGTGTGAATGGTTAAATAAGAAGCAGTGTAAAGTGCTTTGAGTGCCAATAGGTAGAAAAGTGCTATATAAGTGCAGACCATTTACCATTTAAAATAACCAAATAACTTATCACATTTGCACTTCAATCCAGATATGGTATCATATGAGTTGCAGACAAACCTCTATGAAAATTCACATGTGTCACATGTGACCGGAGGTGCCGGGGATTGAACCAACAACTGTGAGATTGATGAACAACCACTCTACCTTCCTGCACCACAGTCGCTATAGAAAACAACAAGGCATGCTTCTAGTTTGCCCAGGGACTACTTTGGATTCTTGGCAGTGGATGAGCAATACAGAGGACAAATAATTCAGCAGATCCAAAAAAGTTCAAAATTAATGATATAGAAAAAAACAACACAATATATGTAGTAGTGGAACAAGACATAGTAAACAGTGCATTTATCCAATATAAATTTCCATAATGTGTTTACCTGTAGCTGAAAGTAGCCTAAACTAATTACTACAATTAGGTTTAATGAGGAAAGTTCTTCAATATTAGTGTTCTCTATGCAATGTTAAACACATAATGTACTTTTATATAGTTTGTGTGGATCATATGTTTAAGCTAAATACAGTCTGGGCCATATATATTTAGACAGGGACACAACTGTCCATTATTTTAAAGCTGGACTACAGATTTGAAATAAAACTAGACTGTCTACACAATAAGTGTAGACTGTCTTTTTTAATTTCAAGTTTTGTCACAAATATTGTACGGTGCTAAAACTTCAGCCATTTTTATTCATACCCACCCAAGTTCGGTGGCTAATACATAATAGAATAGTTGACTTATCAGCTGTTCCACAACCAGATAGATGTTATCTCCTATTTAGTTAATTTACAAGTAAACTAATAAAAGTTCTAGAGTTGATTTCAAGTGTTGCATTTGATTTTCTAATCTGTTCTTGTTAACTGTCAATAAAAAGGCTAAAGGGCTCTTAGTGTCAGTAAACTCATCTGACGTCATCATTAGGCTGAAAAACCTAAACGTTCAGAAATAATAATATTAAAAAAATTTGGCGTAGTCAAATCAAATATTTGATAGATTCTTGAAGAAAACCAGCACACTGGTTAGGTCAAGAACATCAAAGGGCTGTACGACCATGAAAAACAACTGTAGTGGGTGAGTCTTTCCTTGGTCAAACTAAACCCCTTAAAAACTATTGTAAGATCCAGAACACCCTCCAGGCGGTGGTGGTTTCTGACATTGACTGTGTTTACATGCACTGGGCTACTCAGGCAAATCAGATTTCTTGGGTAATCAGGAAACAACGTGAAGTTACTTAAGCAACCTGGTTACTGGAAATGTAGAGAAAACATCAGAGTAAATACAGAGGGTTCGTTATAAAATGTAAATCTGAGAAACAAGAAGACTAAGGCCTTGTTCTTGTTATGCAGATCTGTTGGTTCTTCTAAACTTTAGAAGAACCAACAGATCTGCCTAATGCCCCCTAAACGACAACAATTGTAACTTGACTTTAGAATCTAAAGTCAAGTTGCAATTGTTGTCGTTTATTCTCAGGTTTATAGGCAGGTTTGTTCTCATCAGTGCTAAAACGATAACTTCTTAGATTTGAAAGCTGTGGTGTTGATAGGTCAAACTTAACAACACATTGTGTAACCACTTCTGGCAACTGTGAATCTCAAATAAGTTATGAATAATGAATAGGCCCACGCATTGTGTGTGGACACACACTTTTTTCCTGTGCCCTACTGAGTAATGGGATAAGACAATTTAGAAAATTAAGAAATCAAATTCAATCAAATTCAATGCTGTAGCATTGATTCACCAGGCCCCCCAGAAAATTAAGGAATGTCTCACTTTAAACTAATTTACCCATAATAAAGTCTCATCAATTAATGCTGGTATAAGGCCAAGTGTAAAATAGCCTGAAGTTTTCAGTATATCCAATATGTCATTTTCTTTACTTCCACCTTTTTTCATGTTGTCGTCACACTTGTACTTGTTAAATTTACTGTATGTACAGAGATTATACAGATGATTTACCATCAGTTCAGTAGACAGGCTGTAATGGTGCCAACAAAGATTCATATTTAGTATAATTTGTCAGACACATTTGCATCCATCTTTTGTCATTTTTGCAGCATCTTTAAATTCTTCAGTCACTTTGTTGGGGTGAATAATTTTCTAGCAAGCACTGGGCAACAGTGGATAGGAGAAACTGTTTAATGGAAGAAACCTCCAACAAAACCAGGTTGTGGGTGGCCGTCTGCCTGGGGGAGTGGAGAGTGAAGGGACAAAGGAAATGAGAAGCAACAACAGCCAACAACCAAAACACTGGACAGGTTGGTAAAAGGCCAGTAACTGCTCATTGGAAACCCACAGCTCTAAAGACTGTGATGATTCTGTAAAACAGTATACCTAAGAGAAAGTTACAGAGAGAAAAGCATAGCTACTATGTCATTTAAGAATAAAAGCTAAAATGAGTGTTAGCGAAGCAGCCATAACAGTCCCTCATTTTAAAGAACACCTGTTGGCACGGTGAAGAAAATGGGTGTTTAAAGTGAGATAGTTAGTGAAATACAACTTCACCAGAGGCATTGTTTTGTCTTACAAATGATGTTTATAACCTGCAGCTGTGTTTCAAGCCTGTCTGATCATCTGCCTCCTCAGGCTTATCAGAGAGGACTGAGACTGAGATCCTACTAATTGATGTTAACATTAGATATGAATAACTATGACAATAACCTGTTGTGATGGAAAATCACGTATGTATTCTTTGTGAATTTGTACATCTGATGTCTACTGTTTACTGTGGAAATAATCTTTGCCTCACTGCTATGTTGCACAGTTTTGGAGGAGTGCACTGTTGGGGCAGCTTTGTTTACACTTTCAACAACTAAAATGGAGGACCAGTCCGTAGAAACCACTTTCTAATGAAATTGTAATTAAAAATTACTAATGCTAAGCTAATGACTATTTTTGAGTTCAGGTTGTAAAATATCTTATGTAATTTCCTCATTCTGATGCACCTCTTGATCTCCATTTGGATATATAAACTACTAAATTCTTTGTTGAACACAAATTAACTTGTTAGCAGCAAATGAAGCCTATATAAACAGTCCCTTGTTACAGTTAATAACCTTATGGATTTTATTTAATAGGGTGATTTATTTAGTCCTTAGTTGCAACACAAATAAGTGAAACAGCAAGATGAAGAAGACTTCTTAGCTATATGTAACCATTTAAGGAAAAAGTAGAACAGTTTTTTTTCATCTCCTTACTGTGACGTGGTTAAAAACAAAAACTGAAAATACCGCTCTGCTGAATACAGGGTAGAGTGCACATTATAGTCACTATTCTTAGGGTTCCAAAGGAAGCTGTCTGCTTGTGACACACACAGAGAGATAGCATAAGCAGCTAAAACATGTCCTATATAGTTTACTGAGCAACTTACCCACCTTGAGTCAGAGTGACTCACCCAGCATACAATGATAATAGTGTGGGCTCTCATAATAAAACATGTAGATTACAGTTAACATTATAATTCTCCTATTATCTTACATTAATGGTTTTAAAATTTGATTTTCTAAATGTGCCACCCTATCTCAAGTCTGGTCATCCAAATAAAACTTTCTTGGTTCACCCCTGTCCAGAGAAAAGAGGCTATCATCGATTACTTTTGCTTGAGAACTTCAAACTCTGAATATATTATCTTTTTACATGAAACAGCTGAGATAAGAGCAAAGAGAGGTCAGTTCCTATCAGCTCCCCCTGTGGTGGAAGATGTAATTTATCATTGTCATTAAGGCTTACTGAATTTGACTCCAGTGGTATTATTGTACATGGACCAGTGTGTCTTTGCACCTAAGCCAGCCCCTATGAACATGTTTATTTAACTAAAATGTATGCACCAAAACAGCCGCAACAACAGCCACTTTTGCAACCCAACCAATGCTCCAGTCATGAGCCTGAATGAATAAGTCTGCAATTTTGTAGGTAAGCGGCAGAAAGGGCATTCGGCATAAAACTCATGCCAAATCAATTTGCGGAACATGTTCCACTGTGTCGACCCCTGAAGGGAAAAGTGGATCTATAAAAACAGACTAAATCAGCAGACTTAAGAGAAAGTACAGAAAATCAGCTCCCTATAACAAACAACGTTTATTTTTACTCTATCTTTACTTTTACACATTCTTAAATATCTTGATTTAAATCAATATATTTTTTACAACCAATGAAAAAGGTAACTTTTTACTGCAGTAATGTCCGGACACAATGTGAAACCATACTGCATGGTTTACATGTGGTTTTTCAGGACTTCTGTCTATTACCAGGAAGTATACTCCACATTCCTTCTCTCTGCTTGGCTCACACTCCCTTCTCTCTGGCTTTCACCTGACCGGAACATGACTCTTTAGGAAGGGGAACATGAAAGCTCGGGTCAAGAACCAAACAAACAACACTGAGGAACTTTGAAATCTTCTTTAGCGTCAATATTAATGGATGGATATGTGAATTAGAACAGAAGGTAGGTGTGATCATATTGAGGTTTAGGGTTGCATCGTCTCATAGTGCTACTTCTGTGTTGTTATAGTATACATAAAATAAAAGCTAATATAAAAACTGTCAATTTTAATACCATGTTTCCATTGAAAAAGTGAAGTCTGGATGTTAGAGAGAAAATATCCAAGCCCAATACGGCTATACAAATTTAAAATGTCCACAAAGTGTAATAGTTCCTCTTCATGACAATGCTGGTAGAATCATTGCATGATGATGTTTCTCTAATTACTTTAATATGGACATGGTAAATTTAGCTTACAAACACAACAAGCTTAGTGGATGGCCAATCTCATATAGGAAGAGTCTGAGGTAAAGTAAAATAAAGTTGTCTGTGATTTGGAAATGGTTCAGTACAAAAGAGACATGAGGTAAGTGGTTATGATTTGTAAGTTGTGTAAGAAACCTGTACCAACAAAGGATATAAAGTAAATACGTTTAAAAACCTCAAGCAAATAATCATCAGTTAGATCACCATAAGGAAATAGTAGCAGATTTGACAGTAACAGAGTTACAACAGCAACAAACTCCTTTTGTGTGGAAGGTTTTTTAGCTTTCAGGAACATTTAGCAAGTTACAGACGATCATTGTCACTGTGGTTTTTACAGTTTATACTTTGGAAAATGTATAGATGTGTCAGGATTGTATAACAATAATCAATTGTGAATTTTTAGTCATTAATAATTATTGAACCATCAGTAGTTTGGCCATGGATGTAAGTCATGAGGACTTACATTCACACCCACTACATAAATCAGTCTCAACACATTTCCAAATAAAACCAACTTTTAAGCCAGTGGTAAAAACATTGTAGAACACAGTGGAAAACACTATACAGCAAGTAACATTTAAGAAATATCTTTACCTAGATCAATAAATCAAGTGTACAATCAGAACCTTTCCACTCACACCAAGGATGGTATATGATTTGTTAAACTCTGAGTGATGATTTCATCTTTATGTTGGGCCTTGACAACTTTTGTCAACAGAAAGGCTACTAGGGCTTCAGGATGCTGTGTTGTATGCAGGAGACCCATGTCATTAAGTCTCCACATGAACAAGTAGATGGACATAAAACAGCTAAGGTTTTATCCTTGGGTTAATATTAATTTTCAACTCTAACTTCATTTTAGATGATTTTTAGTTATTTCTAACTTATCTCCTCTGATATTTTCTTGGAGGAAACTATTGTAATTTAGTACTAATTTCAGGTAAAAAGGAGAGGGATCTGTTAATTTAATGCAAGGTAAGGCTAAGGAGGTGGAACCATGATAAGTTTAGGATGAAAAAAGCTGACCGAGAGTAAAAAAAAAAGAACGGGTCCAGGAAGTAGAGGCAAAGTAATAGGTTGGAGCAGAAGTTCAAGTAGCAGCTTAAAAAACAACAGGAAGGAAGAGGAGGTCCATCCACAGTAAATAGCTGGCTAGCTGAGAGTATCTGAGCAGTAGCTGCAGAAGACAATCCAGGTGGAGTAGCTGAGTGTCAATAGGGTTAATATAGGAGGACAAACAGTTGCAATCAACTGGAGTGATTAACCAAAAGGTACTGATGGAGTTTTTTAGGGGTCATTATGACTTGCACTTGGTTGTACAAGTAACAAAGTATATGGTCGCAATGGTCTATGTTGCCTGCTGTCTTCAGAAGGAGAAACTTAATATAGTATTAAGCAGCTGTCAACAACAAATTGTGTCAATCAATTAATCAACCAACCAATCATTATTTTTTATTAATCAGCCTGAGTTATTGCTTTACTACATTATTCAATAATCCTTAAGCCAATTTAAACACATGCAGTGATTGTGCAGTGTTTGATTCAGTACTTTAAGCATATTGTGATTTTTTCTTTTAGTGCAACTGTTACTACACAAAATTCTCTTATTAATAAAATCTCCAAATTGCAGACAGAATTATCTGTCACTCCTCCATGATGGCCTCTCCTCCACAGCAAAAAAACACACTGATAATGAGGATCAAAGACTTCATCTTCAGGACAACCGCTGGACAACAGCTCTATCTTCCTATGCCACAATCGCCCACAACAAAGATCAATTAATTATAATTAATTACATTTTATTATAATTAAATCATAATTAAAATAATACATTTAAACACTTGGTTGAAATATTTGCATTAAAAGCAAATATTAGAATCTTTATGGGTATATTCTGATATAATAAAGAACAAAAAACTAAAGTCTTTACTGTGTACTGGTGCATAACAGCCTAGTCTGAGCACCGATCCAAGTGATGATAAAACAAAACAAATTTGTAAATGAAAAACAATTTTGGTGTGAACAGGAAAATGTGAAAAGGAAATATTTTATCAAATGGTGGAAACATTTGTGTTAATCTAATATCCATCCATCCATTATCTTTAATCGTTTAGCCTATTTGGGGTTGGGGGTGCTGAAGCCTATTGCAGCTGTCATTGGGTGAGAGATGGAGTATCTTTGATTCAGAAAAACCTGAAGCATTAAACAACACAATATATTATCTGAGACCTGAAACTCAGTGTTTAACATGTTCTACAAGTCAGACAATTTTGTGACAATACAAATATGTTTCCTGAGAAGCAGGTAATATCATGCTACACCTGGCGTCACCTACATCTGTCATGATCTGACACTCACATTTACTTCCTGCGCTGGACTTTTATTTTGTTCCCCTTTTTCTCCACTTCCTTTCCCCAGTTAATTTCTCCAGCTAACCAGTCATCAACAGTCACAATTGTTTTCACCTCTTCCTTTGTTTTCTCTTTCATGTTCGTCTGGTTAATAATTTCACATTGATGTTTAGTTTTAGGTTCGGTTCCCTTATTGAGTTCCTTAGTTTTTTTAGCCTTCAGTTTGTCTACTTAGTCCTTGGTCTTAATGTATGTATGTGAGTGCCTATGTCCGAGTTTATTTCTTGTCTCTAGTATTAGTAGCCTTCAGAAACGGTGTCAGTTTTGTGCTCATTCTAGGAGGGAAATTATGTAAGTAGTTTTTCTTGTCTTTTTTTTTTAAATTGTTAATAAAACTTATTTTCTTACCAAATTTCCTCTCGCTTTGTTGCACTTGGGTTCATCCTAAAAGCCTACCCTGACAACATCTCAGGAAATGTATGTTTATTGTGCCACAGGCTGATTGAATACAATCATCTTTTTAACATAACACACAAAAGAAATTGTGTCATTGGGTGTTGCTCTTCATGTGGAAAGGATTAATGAGCAATGTAAGGAGAACCTGTGTTTTGAGCTATAACAACACTCCTCATCACAACCTATACATGCTGACAATGTCTGTTGGCATGTTGCCATGCAGCCACGGCTCCAAAAAAACTTGTTGACTAGGTTGCATAAGTTTAGGAGACAGAAAGCAGCAACAGTCAAAACTTAGTCCAGCCTGCAGGCATTTTGTTGTTTAATCTTACTTACATCCGCCTACATCTTACTCAAGAAGTCTTCAAAATGTGACTGGAAGAGCCAGGGATTGATCCACCAACTGTTTTTAGTACTTTTTTTTTTTTTTTTTGCTTTAGACATAATATACCAAAAGTTAATGTTTGTTGGATTTCGATGTTCAGTAGATTTCCAGAGGCTTGAGCAATCAGTGCGAAGGAGCACAATAGATTTCTTACAAATCTATTGGAAATGATTAGAAAATCCCTGTAGACCTGTAAAATAATATGTAATTGCATATCACTATTTATCTATCCATCCTTTATCTTAACCTCTTATCCTGTTCATGGTCATGGGGGGCTGTAGCCTCTTCTAGCTGTCTAAGGGCGAGAGCAGAGTCCACTTTGGACAGTTCATTATATATATATTACTACTACCACTATTACTACTTTTAATTTTCTGTATATTGGTCTGGCTGAGATATACACCAATTAGCTACAACATTAATAACACCTGGTGGAAATAATAAAAAATTAATTAATTAAATAATAAATAAAAATAATAAATATAAATATTTATATAAATTTGGTTGGTATGGTTATAAATACATGTTTGTTTAGTGGAGCGCTTTGACTGTTGTACTTAAAATGCAGATAATCTGCTTAGTACTTTTAATGAACTAGACGTTTTGAAATGGTACTTATGGAGCTTTTCTTAGACCCATACTTGCAGTTTTCCTCGCATTGTGAGTTTGTGTACGTCTACTACCTCTGCACACAGTGAATCACTCGTTGCTATGTATGGGGCTGTGTAGCTGCAGACTGCTCATAGTGACCATACTAACCCTCCATGTTTTTATGTAATTTTTCCTTGTGGAATTGGGGGTTTTCTATTAAATATAATGTTAGTTTCAATATAAATAAACTAACCTAACTGGACTTGTAACTTATGAAAAGCATCCGTCTTCACTGGAATTACCTTCTACACTGGAAAAAAAACGAGAAAAACAGGAAGTGTGGATTGCCTTTATGTAAAATAGCACAGGCAGTACAACTCAGGTGTGGCATCAACTGCAGCTAATTTGTTCTCTTCTGTGGATACACTAAATAAAATGACCTCCAACAATGTACCTAAGAATAAGAAAAACATTTCTGCTATTTATGTTACGTGCCCAGGCAAAACTACCAAACAGGACTTGAAGTGTCAGCTTGGGAAACAACAGTAAAGATTATGTTATACTGAAACAAGGCTGAACAAGTATCATTTTGAAACATAAGAATTATGACACGTGGAGGGAGAGGAACTATTTTTAAGTCCTGCCGTCATACTATTGATACAGCAGCCAGAAGGAGGCCATTATCAGGAAAGTCTAAGTGTTCTTTAAATGTCTATTTCCATAATGATATCAACCATGGCAGTTAGGTTTGCCTCTCTCCATATTTTCTGGTGGTACACCAAAGAGGTACATAATCTTACTCTGACATGCTGCAGTACTGGGACTAACTTTTAGAGTACACACCACAAAGGTCAAAGAAGTTAACCACATGCAAGACACTGAATCCCAACTTAGTTGCTAGCAGTGAGTGTTGGCCAGCTGCATAGCAGCTCCCTCATCGGTATGTGCTAACTCACACTATTGTTGAACAGTCTCTCCCAGACAAACCCTATCTAGAAAACTGTACCAAGTGAAAGACAAGATTAGATTACTGTCATTATTGTCTGCATATTGACAACTTGGAGACTTGGCTTATCATGTAGCAAAGTACAAAAATGTCAATACAAGGCGGATTGGATACATCCAAGCACTGTGTCACTGTTATCTCTGTATGTGATGTTCATTGCATCTATCCAAATGCATTGTAAGTTGTACAGTATCTTGTAAAGTCTATGGATTTGGCCAACAGAGACCCTCTCAAATGGACTCTCATTAGTGATTGTAGGGCATAGATAAGTGATTGCCTATGATGATTAACTGAAGTCATGCTCCTCGAGTGCCAAAGCCCTGCTTGCTTTTCAGCTATCCCAGGAGTCTCTAATTGCAGCGCCTTAGACTGCTTGACCATCCTGACAACACAATGGGCTTTGTTTGGTATTCCATAGAAATCTGCAAACAAGTTCCAAATTTGTAAGTAGTGGAATTCAGACCCACGCCTCCAGGAGAGACTGCGTCAGGAACACAGCACCTTAGACCGTGATCATATTTGGGTTTGTTTTGTATTCCAAACAAATCCACATAAAGGGCATTTAGGTTGAGTGTAACTACTGTAAATCAAATGTACAAATCCGCCATCATACTGTATCTTTATCAGGTCATTGCTACACTGGCCACCAGTGTTTGTTGCATAGTACTGTACTGTATGTCTCATGCAAAAAAGAGCTTGTTGACAGACAGAACCTTAAAAAAATTTTCAGGCCGAATGGAGCAGATTT